>NC_080542.1:76767639-77473319 GCF_028640845.1 Ahaetulla prasina
CTTCGGGAGAAGGGCGGTATACAAATTAAAATATTATTATTATTATTATTATTAAAACAACTGGCAAAAGTTGGACGGGGGCAATTGCAAAGGATGGAGGCTGTTCATTTTGACAAGGAGGAAGTTCTGTTTTCTAAGTTACAGAACTACTTGTATACTCCTAGTTTTCATTCCATAGAGATATTTGTGAACAATTATCTATTACTGTTAAATTTTATGATGAATCCCTCATAGAGTAAATACCTACAGAGTGCAAAATACAAAAGTAATGCTGTAATGCGGTGAATTCATGAAGCATGCTTATGCAAATCAACATTCTCAAAAAGACTCTATAATTCACAATTTTTCTCTCCCAGAAATATCAATCATTTGCCTATTCATAACTATAATAAAATGAAAAGATTATCATTGTGAAATTTCTTTATCATAATCTCTAAAATGACTCAGATTAAAATTATTATTTTTTCTGCCATGGTTAAAGTTTTATTCCTCTACTGTCACTACAGTTTTTGCTCTCATACTCTCTTTATTGTCCTTTTATTTTTCTTTATTATTAAAAGTTTAGGAACTGTTGTAATGAAAGCAGTATCAAAGGATTAAATTGAAAGTTTTATGTTTTACTAGCATAGCCAAAAAACTGAATTTTATTGTAAACATTATATTGTCATTTTATTGAAAGAAAATAAGACTGAATTGATAATTTACAGATTTGGGAATTTAAAAGGGCTAGAGAGGGGGCGGGAGCTAAGATGGATACTGCTTGATAGATAGAAGGGTCAAAGTTATAATTCAATATTTTCTTTCTATTTCCTTGGCTTTTTTATTTTACCTTTAACAACTTTATTTTAAAATTCTAATAAAAATAGAAAATATAAAAGTTGGTTTATTCAGCAGATGTATACTCATAATATGGCACATTGGGGTGGACATGGACAGATAAGCCATAATCACTGGTTTATAGTAACAGATAAACTGCTACCAGTTTATTTCTGAATCTCATTTATTTCTTCTTGAAAGTGCTTAATTCTGTAGAATTAATTAATTACCAGGCTTAATAACAAGTATATTGGTACAAACATTTTCCTTGTGCTACATTAACATAGCCAATGACCATGTACATTGATCATATGGATATCCTGACAGCTTGGTGATGAGAAATTAAGACAGAATTATTTATCCCTCTAAAAATGTGGAAAAGTGGCCTAGACACATACTGTCCATTACTAGTGTGATGTAATGTAATCCCTTATGGATACTGCAATTTTTCAAAGGAACATAAGTTCTCAAAATATAGCACATTACTACCCCTGAAATCCATATCCTTAGTAGAATTTATAGAATAGCACAGACAGACCATGAATACAGATTGAGTAGTTTCTCCAGATAATTTGTTTACTTTGAAAAGTGATTCATGAAATGTTGCTTTTGCAGCTGTAAAGAAGAGGGGATCCACTACAAAGTTATGACTGTATGAGTGAAGTGCTTTCATCATTTGTTTGTTTATTGATCTGAAATATATAAGATATCTCTTCAGAGAAATCCTGCCGAGATGGTATAAAGTTTTTTTTTAAAAAAAACAGGGACTTCCGCTTGGCGCCATTGGTGATAGCGACGGTCTTTTAGACTGCCAGCCTTTGGATCACGCAGAATCACTAAGGCAGCACAAATCAGCTGCCTAGCGATTCGGAAAACCTCCCCCCGCCCCGGGAGAAGAGGAGGAGGTGAGCAGATGGGAAAAGTTAGAGCTTTCCTAAAACCCCTGAAATGATTTCGGGGATTTGAATGGTTAAGCTCCCTATTAGCCTGAAGTGCTCCAGATCCAAGGCTCCTCTGCTCTGGCAGAAATAATCACCACGACCAAGCTCTGGGACTGATATTGGATAATACATTTATTTTATACCGGACAGAACAGAAGCAGGAGGACTGTAAACGCAAGTAACAATTTTCTTAACTCCCTGCTGTTTTGTTGCAACTTGAAGGCAAGACTGATAATGGCTCCATTAGCCTAATGATTTAACGAGTGGAAAGCAAAAGTGAGAAAATTCCTACTGTTCTGGGTTTAGTGCTGCCAGAGACTGCTCGAAGTCATTAAATAAAGGTATAAAAGGATAAAGGGTAGAGATTTTAAGACTTTGTTCACAGAAATTACAAAAAGACCTTTTGTTAACTTGGATTAAAGTGAAATGAAAGTTTAAAAGATGGCAACCAAACAAACAAAACTACCAACTTCTAGGAGTGCAGGAGTTTCTCCAGCTCATACCGTTGATACAAAAGCACTAAATTTAGAAGCACTACAGGAAAATTTGAAGGACTTTGTAAAAGATTCTATAAATTTGCAAACTTCTCTTATTGAAGAGAAACTGAAACAGATAACAGATCAGATGTTAGAAATTCAAGAAGGGAACAAAGAAATTAGGGACAGTCTTGTGCTAGCAGTTCAAGGCTTGGCAACCAATTTGAATTTGTTGGAGGAAAATGTAGATGAAATAAAGCAAGCTAACTTAAAGCTGGAAAATAAGATGGAGGAGGTTCAAGCTAAAGTGGAAAAAACAGATGAAATTGTATTGGTCCAATATAGGGCTATGGAATTTGCTCTAAGAATCAGGGGATTGCAGGAAAATAAGAAAGAGGACTTGAAAGAATTTTTTTCTGAAATATTTGCAGAGATAATAGGAGAGCAACTAGATGAAGTGGCATATCATATCGACAAAATTTACCGTGTGAATTCTTGGATTGCTAGACAAAAGCAGTTGCCAAGAGATGTGGTTATTTATTTTACAACTCGAAGAATGAGAAATGCAATTCTGGAAGCATCTTACAAGGGGGGAGGGGGAATTCAGGCAAGAAATTTTAATTTTGAAATAAATTCTCCCTAAAATGTTGAGAAGCAGAAAAGAATATGCATTTCTGGTAGAGGAGCTTAAAAAAAGACAAATGAAATATAGATGGGATATCCCAGTGGGGATAATTGTGTACCACGCAGGAAAACCACATTGTCTTAATACAATTTGGAAAACAAGAGACTTTTATGTTAATTAACTGAAAGCTGGAAGCCTACCGTCACCAGAATGTAGAGGAAGGGATGTTGAAGAAATAAGAAAAAGGGAGAAAGCAACGAAGCAGGCACAAGACCAAGCTGCAGTTATAGTTATGGAGGAAGATTCTTTACAAGTGTTGGATATATCTAAAGAGGAAGAAGTACTAAAAGAAGGAGTAAAAGAACAAAGGATGACAAGAGCAGCTACTAAGCACAAGGAACAGGAAGTTAAGCTCCAATAAATTCAAGTGGCAGAGGCTACTAAAACAGAAGCTGTGGGAGAAGCAAGACCCAAACAAAAAGCTGAGTTACATTGGGTGTTCCAGCTTCCGACTGCCAAAAATGGCAACTAGTTTTTTAACCTGGAATGTTAATGGTTTAAATTCACTACAGAAAAGAAGGAAGATATTTCATTATTTGAAACAATTTAAAAATGATATAGTTAGTTTACAAGAAACACATATTAGAACTTTGGACCAAACTCAAGGTTGAGTACACATTTTGTTGCTTCGGCTTCAGAGAAAAAGAATGATATAGTTGTTTATGTAAAGAAGGCCCTAATAGCAAAGTTAATTGAGACAGATAATCAAGGAAGATATATTGCAATTGAACTGTTATTGGAAGGGAAAAAGACACTTTTAATTGGAGTTTATGCTCCTAATCAACAACAAGAATTTTTTTAAAAATTTTTACATAATAAAATAGTACAATGGGATTATAAATCATATATATTAATGGGTGATTGGAATGGAGTGATGGATACTTGGAAAGATAAAAAAGGTTTACAGAATATTTCAAGTCGTGCAAAATTGCCAAAGGCGTTTTTTGATATGATGGAAGACTTGGAATTAAGAGATGCTTGGTGCGAACGCAACATGGAAGAGAAGGATTTTACCTTCTTTTCTGATAGACATCAATCTTTTTCCAGGATTGACTTTATATTAATTACCAATGATTTGTTTTCTAGGGTGAAGAGAACCAAGATATGTTCAAGAATTTTGTCTGATCATAGTCCGGTTTGGATTGAATTTGAATGGGCAAAGGGAATTAGAAAATTGTGGAGACTGAATGAAAACTTGTTTAAATATGAACAAAATGTAGAAAAGTGTAAAAAACAAATGAAAGAATTTTTTATTATGAATATGCGAAAGGGTACATCTATTGAGATGGTTTGGGACGCAAGCAAGGCTTTTATGAGAGGTGTACTTATACAAATGAACAATAAATATAGAAATAGGTTGCAAAAAAAAGATTGGAATTAGAGGAGGAAATTAGAAAGAAGGAACAGTTACTTATAAATAATCCAGAAGGCAAGAAAATAAAAGAATTAATAAATATCTTAAAAGGACAGTTTAATATGATGATGGCAGATCAAGTGGCAACTAATTTACAATATGTCAAACATAATACGTTTAATAATGCTAATAAGTCTGGAAGGTGGTTAGCTTATTTAATAAGGAAGAAGCAGAAATCACATATAATTGGTAAGATAGAATATAGAGGAAAAGAAGTATTTCAACAAAATTTGATTAAAAAAGCCTTTTTAGAATTTTATACAAAATTATATGCTGGAGATCGGATTAAAGATATAGACATAGAAAGATATTTACAAGAGCAAGATATATGTGAGCTTACAGTAGAGCAAAGGGAAGAACTGAATCAACATATTACTTCAGAGGAAATAATTTTAGCAATTAGACAGCTTAAAATCGGGAAAGCGCCTGGAACAGATGGCTTAACGGCCGTTTACTATAAGAATTTGCAAAATGAAATGGTAGAACCGTTGAAGGAACTATTTAATAGAATTCAGTTAGGAAGGGAAGTGCCTCCTTCATGGAGGACGGCTTTTATTTCATTAATACCGAAGGAGGAGCAAGATTATAATAAACCGGAAAATTATAGGCCAATATCACTATTGAATATTGATTATAAGATTTTTGCTAAAATATTAGCAAACAGATTAATGTCTGTTATGTGTTAAATAATTCATACTGATCAATCAGGATTCATTATGGGTAGACAAATGAGATATAATATGAAACATATTGTAAATCTATTGGAAAATTTGGAAAGGAACAGCCAAGTTTCAGCAGCGCTTTTTTTCTGGATGCTGAGAAGGCTTTTGACAGATTGCACTGGCAGTTTTTATTTAAATTAATAGAAAAAATGCAATTTGGAGACTATTTTATACAAGCAATTAAAGCAATATACCAGAGGCAAACAGCACAAATAATAATAATAGTTTAACAGAGTCTTTTAGAATTGAGAAAGGAACAAGACAATGATGTCTTTTGTCTCCATTACTGTTTATTTTAGCTTTAGAAATTTTATTGAATAGAATACGTGGTGCATGCCAAATAAAGGAAATAAAAATTAAACATCAAGACTATCGATTAAGAGCATTTGCAGATGACTTGGTTGTTACTTTATCTCAACCTATTCATTCAGCCATATATTTGAAAAAAATAATTGATCAATATGGGAAGGTATCTGGATTTAAAGTGAATGAACAGAAGACTAAGCTGATAACCAAAAATATGAATATTAAACAAAAAGATGAATTGGAAAGAGTAACCAGATATGAAATAGTTAATAAGGTTAAATATCTAGGAGTATATATCATAGCTTCGAATGTGAAATTATATAAAAATAATTATGAAGTATTGTGGCAGAAAGTACAGAAGGAAATGGAACATTGGAAGAAATTACAATTATCCTTATTGGGAAGAATAGCAGTAATAAAAATGAACGTTCTGCCTAGGTTTTTATTCTTGTTTCATATGATACTGGTACTTAAGAAGAATGCAAATTTGCAGGAATGGCAAAAAGGGTTTAGTAACTTTATCTGAATGGGCAAAAAACTAAGAATAAAATTAAAGATAATGCAAGATACAAATGAAAGAGGGGGGTCTAAGAATGCCTAATTTGAAATTGTATTATGATGCAGTTGTTCTTTCATTGATCAGTGACAGGTTTAATTTAACAGAGGAAAGAACTTTGAATGTAGAAGGTTATGATTTGTTGTATGGGTGCATGCCTATTTATTTTATGATAAGAAAGTGGGTAAGATTTTTAAAAGTCATATTTTTAGACTTTTAGACTCCTCAGGGTGCCGTCAGCCAAACAATGTCGACTGGCGGCCCCCAGGGGGAGGGCCTTCTCTGTGGGGGCTCCTACCCTGTGGAACGAGCTTCCCCTCGGGCTTCAACAACTACCTGACCTTAGGACCTTTCGCCGTGAACTTAAAACCTATTTATTTCGTATGGCTGGACTGGCCTGATTTTAAATTCTAAATTTTAAATTTTAATTGTGGGTTCTAAATTTCTGTAATTTTTATGGGGTGTAATTGTTATTTTAAATTTTCTGGCGAATTTGAATCAGTTTTTTAAGGGTTGTTTTAATTATGGTGTATGTTTCTGTTTGTATTTTATCTGCCTGTTCACCGCCCTGAGTCCTTCGGGAGAAGGGCGGTATACAAATTAAAACATTATTATTATTATTATTATTATTATTATTATTATTATTATTATTATTATTATTATTATTATTATTGTTGTTGTTGTTGTTGTTGTTGTTGTTGTTGTTGTTGTTATTGTTATTGTTATTATTATTAAATGCTTTGTTAAGGGTGTGGAAGAAATATCAATACAAGCTAGATTATAAGATAACAATATGGGTAATTCCTAGACATATGATAGAGAATATAAATATAGAACAAAAACAAGAGGTGGTTACCTATAAAGAACTTCTTTTTGTAGAAAAGGGTAAACTACAATTAAAATCCCTAAATAAATTGAGAGATGAAGGCATGAATTATACTTGGTTTCAGTATGGCCAGTTGCAAGCTAGATGGAGATTAGATGAGAAAATTGGTATTATGCAAAATGAGGAAAACTTGGTAAAACAAATTAGAGATCAAGGTCAAATGCATATTAAGAGGTTGTATAATATATTGATAGAAATAGACTCTGAAACAGAATTAGTTAAGGATTGTATGATAAAATGGGCACAAAATATCCAACAACCTAAAATGATGGAAACATGGGAAAAAATATGAGTTAGAAATGTCAAATTTACACAATCACAAAGTTTAAGAGAGAATTTTTACAAAATGTTTTATAGATGGCATTTAGACCCTAAAAATTGGCATGTATGTATTCGAATATGCAAGCTAAATGCTGGCGATGTGATTGTTAGGATGCTACTTATTTTCATATATGATGGACTTGTAAAAAAATCAAAGCATTTTGGATTAAAATATGGTGGATTATGCAGAATAATCTGAAAAAGAAGATAAGATTTACTCCACAGTTGTTTTTATTGGGTATAATTACAGATTGTACAGTTATAGAGACTAAACTGATTTTAAATGTAATAACAGCAGCGAACTTTTGGTTGCACAATACTGGAAAAGAGAAGATTTACCTACGATTGAAGAATGGACACTTAAAGTATCGAACTTAGCAGAAATGGCAAAAATTTCTGCGTATTTGAAAGACCATTCACAAGAAAAATATGTATTGGAGTGGAGAAGTTGGATTGATTATATTCAAAACAAGTATCGGATTAAAAAGTATCAAATATTTTATGAATAATGTTAGGAATGGCATATATTAATGTATATGTTTATATGGGAAAGGGGAGTTAAGGGGGTGTTGGAAGAGGGTGGATATAAGTTAAGATTTTTGTTGTATTTTAGCTTATGATTGTTAGATGTTATACCCTGCATTTTGTTCTGGGAAGTCTCGGGTTGGGGGTTGGGAAGCATTGGAGGGGAGAGGGAGGAGGGAGGAGGGCGGGGGGAAGGGGGGGAATAATTGTTTAAAAAAATTTTCTTTGTAAAACTTTTTCAATAAAAAAAAGGTTTTTTAAAAAAACAAAACATCAAAACATATTAAATTTTTAAAAAGTAGTCCTGGTTTCTATAGATTTTTACCTCAGGAACAAGCCAAAATAAAAAACAAAGTCTTTGGGTAACCTTCAAGATATATATAACTGGTAGAATTCAAATATCATTAACTGGGACACAGTTCTTTAATTAAAGAAAATTCCCTAGAAAGACTCATACCTAACTACACATAAAGATAGGCATTTACATAGGGCTCATGATGCAAATCTCTAGTATAAGCAGTAGGTAGTCAGGAAGATAATCTGACGGATTCAGAAATAAAGTGGAAGTTATAGTATGCTTCTTATGTAGAAAAAGACAGACCCAAATTAGTGACTTCAGATTGGCCTCTATAAAATATTACTATTTAAGTCCCAATCCATTATATTTTAATATTATTGAACTTAACATACTGGCATTACTGGATGCTGCTACCATTCAGCCATTTCCAATTAGTGCTAATCTAAGAAAATAATTAGATTATTTATTCTGCCTGATGCAAACTGACTGGAACTCATCATTTAAAGAAGTTGATTTCTCTACATATAGAATCTCCTTCCTCTGCATCAAGATTCTTTCTTACTCTTGTTAGTTCCATGATTGACCCCAGACATTTGTTATATAATCCTTATGTTCCAGATGAGATAATGGCCAGGACAAACAGGCAAATTCCTGGGTCATTTCCTCCTGATTACTGGTGTTTGTATATTGGATCAATTTTGTTTGTGTATCTTCGGGATATAACAGAAATTTGTCCTATACTTTCTGTACATATTCCTTTCATCTCATGCAATGGCATGTAGAATCAGAATCCTTTATAGTATAATAGTTTTTTTAGAATAATCAGGATGAGAGAAGTAATTCCAGACAATGTATAAAAAAGGACTCTGCCAAAGCATTCACTGAAAGATGTAGGAAAATCCCCCAAATTTGGGGGCACAAACACAGGGATTATGTGGATCTCTGCAGAGAGAATAAAAAAACTGTGTTGAAAGCCAGATATACTGTTGGGCATTAACCAAAAAGAAACAGCACTTAAAAGTCTATTCTACTCAAAAGGTATGTTAATACACCTTTCTAATCTGTTTATCAGATAGGTGGCTGCTTTTTGAAAACTGAGGCTGGATAAATGTAATGCAAACACAAGTAAATAAGCTTATAAATTTGAAAGCCTAGATAAACACAGCTGCTGCTAGGCCAATTCAATCCTTTCCAGAGAAAATGTCACCAAGGCAGTATTCCCCAGGCACTTTCTAACATTAAAGGGAAAATGTGAGTTATGTATTCTTGAAAAAGTTTTGGACCACAGACGATGAAAATGACATGCTTCTGTACATGTATGCGTATCTTGCTGGGAACAAAGCAGTCCTTGGACAACATATTACAGTAAAGCTGGGAGTGGAGAACAACTCCAATTTTCTAATTTGCAAAACAATGCACAGGAGTAGCCTTGGTCTGGGAAAACAAGTGATCTTTAAATACTAGGAAGAATAAAATGAGCCATCACAAATATTTAAATTGGTTATGTAAAATTTAAAAATAGACCCTGGTTTTCATCCAAGTTCCTAAAACAACTAATCTAAAGCCATTCTTTCTCCACCCTTTGGAAATACTTTCAATGGTTATTGTGTCAAAGGACCTGTAAATGTTATACATCTATTGCTCTAGAATATATTCCAGCATATTCTGGCACAACATCATAGAAGTTAACAATGTGGGAACAGGAGTGCCTTCTTATTATCTATCTGAAATTCAGTAAAAATCCCAAATTGCATAAATTACTTAACATATTTCAAAGAGCCCCCTCCTTTCCTATTCTGCAGAAACACTCCATTCACCACAGGCATTCATGCTGGATTTTAACTCTCATGCCTAGTTTTAGAAGGAGATTCATATTTTCCTCTCAAGAGTTCTCTCTGTGCTTTTAATAATCACACAATAAGCCTATTCAAGAACCTTGCAATTTTAAGAGAGGCAAATTAATGTAACAGCAGGAATCAAACATCTTCCATCATCCATAAGACATCTATAGCATCAAGACAGAGAGTTTAAGTCATTTAACAATTTTTAAGCCTAATCAAGTTTCTGATTCATTCTGGCTGCAGATAGTCCCTTCTTCTGACATAAATAACAAAATCTTATTATAAGGAAAGTGAAAATATTTTAATACCATTTCTAAATGTGGAATATTTAATGGACGTAATAGCAGATGCAGCATTCCATAGGTGACAAAAGTCATGTAACCAATTTCAATTGTTTCTGTAATAAAGATATGATACTACATATCGTTTGATCACGTTGCTTAACGTGATTCGTTAATCAAAGAATAAATCACAAGGCATTCTAATGAACATGTTTCATAATAGATTACTTTGTTACTCCTGGAAATCACCTGTTTTCATTACACTTAAAATGTGGAAAGTATTTTAAAATCATGACAGATAATATTAGTTCAGTAATTTGAGTGTTTCTATTTGAAAAACAGCATTAAAGTGTTCTTTTTATGAATCGGAAAGAGTAGCAAAAACATGCATCAGACTGCAAAATTGGGGGTACAATACATAAAAATATCATATCTTTCACCCACAAAACAAAATGTTTCTAATACACATATGGCCAAGGAAATATATGGACAAAGAATACAAGTTTGGATGATCCAGCTGTCACCATATAAAGCTAAAAATCCATAATATAAACTATCCTTATTATTTACACTTATGCAATTTTAGCCTGCACACAAGCTATGTTCAAATATTTGCTAGTTGTTCAGACCCCCTTAACCACATTTGGTTAAACTGTAAGCTGCTAACTAAACCACACTTATCTGGGAATACATAATATGCTAATTTATATCAAAGTTTATACTTCATAACAGCCTAGGGATACAATTAGGGAGGGAAATTCAAAGAAAAACTAGTAAGTCCAGTTGCCTGTTGAAAAAGCACTTTTGGGACAGGGAGGGAAATGTAAACAAATATACATCATCACAATATCCCAATGCAAACTCTGTCTTTTGCATATTTGAAGTCAGTCACAATGCAACTATGAAAGGACAGTTTGTGACATCACAAAGAACATTGGTATCTTGGTATTACTGTGGCTAGCTGTAGATATACCTCTGATCCAGCTTGGTAGACTGAAAGCTAAACTCTCTGGCTCAACATAGTATGGTATACTGCAGTCACTTTGCTTCTGAATATTCAGTGAATGAAAATGGGGCGTTGGACTTACCTGACACGCCCTTTCTCATGACGGTGAAAACAGCAGTCAGGATGATGGGGTTAACCTGTCCGTCAAGCTTGGAGGACCAAGTCTGCAACTGTTTAAGCCCCGCCTCTTCCTCCTGGGCTCCAGGTTTTGGCGAAGGGACTGTCGCAGACTGACATGTCTTTCTGAAATTATAAATAGTTAGTGTTGCCCCCACCACGGCTGGTGGCCGGCCTATATAGAGAGGGGCTGACTGCCGTTTTCACCATCGTGAGAAAGGGCATGTCAGGTAAGCCCAACGCCCCATTCTCCACACCGGTGAGAAACGGTAGTCAGGATGATGGGACATACCAAAGCTCATTGTCCGTTCGGGTGGGTAAACGCCAGCCGCCGCCCCACTATGCATCAAGGACATGCTGTAACACCCTCCTGCCAAATGCTGTGTCCGATGAAGCATAGGTGTCCAGCTTGTAATGCCGAATGAAGGGAGTAGGCATTGTCCATGTTGCAGCCCGGCACACCTCCTGTAAGGGCGCTTGAGTGGCCCAAGCAGCCGAACTGGCAGCGCTTCTAGTTGAATGTGCAGTTATGTTGGAAGGTTGAGGAAGTGATTGAAGATCATAGGCGGACGCAATAGTTGACCTGATCCACCTACCGATGGTGGGGCTAGAGGCCTTGAGACCCAAGGAATTTGGAAGGAAGGATACGAAGAGAGCTTCTGTCTTCCTGAGGGATGAAGTGCATTGTAAATAAATCTTAATAGCGCGGCCAACGTCCAATATGTGCCATAAAGCTTCCAGGTGATGAGTCAGGTTAGGACAGAAATTAGGAAGAACAAGTTCCTGGGAACGGTGAAAAAGGGAATTGATCTTCGGCATGAAGGTGGGATCAAGGCATAAAACAACTCTGACCGGGTGAAAAATACAGAGATCTTTGCGGATAGAGAGAGCCATGAGTTCTGAGATGCGTTTAGCCAATGTAATAGCGACGAGGAAGCAGACTTTCAGAGTTAGAAACTTAAAGGAGACATCCCGAAGTGGTTCGAATGGAGCCTTAGTTAGTGCTGAAAGGACTTTATTAAGATCCCAAGATGGGTATCTGTGCACTGTAGGAGGGTGAAGATTGGAGGCCCCTCAAAGAAATCTGCGAATTACTGGGTGAGTAGCCAAAGACTTATATGAGGTACAGGTGAGGACCGAAGCAATAGCCGCCACCTGTCGACAGAGAGTGTTGGATGATAGGCCTGAATTCAGTCCCTCTTGTAGAAACCCAATGACATGAGTTACTTCAGCTTGTGTGGGTATAACAGCCCTCCTACAGCACCACCTACCAAAACTCTTCCAAGTAGTCTCGTAGATCCTAATAGTTGATGCCCGGCAAGATGGTTGGATGGTAGGAATAGCTTGAGTCGGAATTAAGATGTCCCGCTCAGCCTCCAAACTGTTAGTTGAAGCCATTGGGGCTCCGGGTGTTGCAGTGAGCCTTGCAGTAGTTGAATCCTGAAGTCTGGAATTCTCCAGTGCCTGGCTACAGACAGAACTAACAGATCTGCAAACCATGGCCTGCGAGGCCAATGGGGCGCAATGAGGATTAACTCTGCTTTCTTCTCTAAAAGTTTGCTAATCACCCTGTGGATTATTGGAAGTGGAGGGAATGCATAAAGCAGGCCCTGCGGCCACGGAGATCGCAGAGCATTCACCCTTTCGGCTCTGGGTGAAGGGAATTTGGTGAAAAACTGGGGAAGTTAGTGATTGCTCTCTGAAGCGAAAAGATCTACCTCTGGAGTGCCGAACTGGCGAACTATCTCCTGAAAGATGTCTGGAGGCAAACTCCATTCTGACTGGTCTATCTTCTGTCTGCTGAGAGCATCCATTTGGACGTTTGCTGTTCCTGAGATATGATCGGCCTGGATGGAGAGAAGGTGACGTTCTGCCCAATGGCCCAGTTTGAATGTTTCCCACATGAGTGATTTCGAATGAGTCCCTCCCCACTTGTTGATGTGGGCCTTTGCTGAGACGTTGTCTGTAAGGATTAATATATCTTGTCCGGTCACCTGATTGCTGAAGTGTAGGAGAGCCAGAATATGGCTCTCAGCTCCAAAAGGTTGATGGAGAGAAACTGTTCTTGAAGGGACCAAGTCCCTTGAGCCATTAAAGGACCGAGATGGCCCCCCCAGCCTGTGAGGCTCACATCGGTGGTAAGGGTGAGTCTGGCAGGCTCCCGGAACCTGCTCCCTTTGGAAATGGCGTCGGTGGTCCACCACTAAAGAGATGTGAGAACCAGCTGTGGTAGATGGATTCTTAAGAGGGAGGTGGCTAAGGACCTTTTCTGGTACAGAAGAAGCAACCATTGCAGATCCCTGCTGTGGAGGCGAGCCCAAGGTACAATTCCAAATGTGGAAACCATCTTACCCAACAATTGAGATAAGGATTTAAGAGATACTGAATGAGCCTGAATGGTTTGTTCTGTTAATTGTTTCAGGCTAGTTTGGCGTTCTGAGGAGAGGTAGACCATGGAGTGTCAATTACCGCTCCCATGTGGAGGAGTTTGGTGGTGGGAAGGAGATGGCTTTTTTCCCAATTTATGGAAAACCCATGTTTTTGGAGAGTATCTATGGTGTAGGACAGGTCTGAATGAGCTGTCCGTGCCGAATTAGATAGGATAAGGGTATCATCAAGATAGAATTTGAGGCGAATGGGTCTAGAGTGTATATGGCCAATTAAAGCTCCTAGAACCTTAGAAAATACTCTTGAGGCCGATGATAACCCAAATGGCAAAGCAGTATATTGGAAATGGTTGCCCTTATAAGAAAACCAAAGATATTTCCTATGTTCCTGAGCTATGGGTATATGGAGGTAAGCCTCCATAAGGTCAATGGAAGATAGGAAATCACCTTGCTTAATCGAATCCAAAATGGATTGCAGTGATTGCATTTTAAATTTGCGGTATGAAACATAACGATTTAGTGATTTTAGGTCAAGAATCGCTCTCCAACCCCCCAAAGATTTGCGTACCACAAATAGGCGGGAATAAAACCCCTGACCATGATGGGGAAAAGGGACCCGTTGAATGGTGTTGATGTGTAATAGATGTAAGATGGCTTCCTCCATCACAGCCCGGTGAGACCTGTCATGGGATACAGGACATGGTAGCAAAAACTTCGGAGGGGAGGAGAGGAATTCTATGAACAAGCCGAAACGAATTGTGTGTCTGACCCAAGCATCAGAAATGGAAAGATCCCATTGATCAGCAAAATGAGAGAGTCTGCCACCAATGGGAAGGGAAGAAATCCCCTGCCCCTGCCACCCCTGAAAGGTTTCTTGGGGAGAAATTTGGAATTGGATCTGACCTGGCCTTCTTGGGAGAAGTTTCCTCTGGATTGAAATGGCCTGTGTGTTCTAGACTGGTAGAAACCGGAATCTGACTGACAAAAAAAGACTGCTGTCTTGGATATGATGAAAACCAAGCTTCCACGCGTCTTGAAAGAGAGGGAAGAATCCTCCGTTTGTTGCGGGTTTCAATGAGGATAGGATCCAATGAAGCGCCAAACAATTTATCTCCTGAGAAGGGGAAGAAATCCCCTGCCCCTGCCACCCCTGAAAGGTTTCTTGGGGAGAAATTTGGAATTGGATCTGACCTGGCCTTCTTGGGAGAAGTTTCCTCTGGATTGAAATGGCCTGTGTGTTCTAGACTGGTAGAAACCGGAATCTGACTGACAAAAAAAGACTGCTGTCTTGGATATGATGAAAACCAAGCTTCCACGCGTCTTGAAAGAGAGGGAAGAATCCTCCGTTTGTTGCGGGTTTCAATGAGGATAGGATCCAATGAAGCGCCAAACAATTTATCTCCTGAGAAGGGGGAAGAAGCTAATCTCCATTTGTTTCTGTTATCTGCTTGCCAGTTCCTGAGCCACAATAATCTGCGGGAAGTGGTGAAAGAGCCCACCGCTTTAGAGGCAAATCTGGTAGCGTTAAGCGTAGCGTCAGCTGAATATTTGAGAGCAGCGATGATTTTGTTGAGGTCCTGGTGAGACCTGGTATCAGTTGAGGGGGTTCTTGCTTGCAATTGTTTGAGCCAAATAATGGTAGCCCTGTTAAAGAATGAAGCTGAAGCCGCTGCTTTGACTGACCATGCTGCAGCTTGGTGTCCCTTGACTAATACCTTCTCAGGTCGTTTGTCCTCAGGATGGAGAGATTCCTCAGGCAGACCCGTGAGATGAGTGGCTGATGACAGAGCAACTATAGGGGCATCTACCATGGGAACCTGAAGAATGTTAGACATCTCTGGTGCCATGTTGTAAAGACGTTTGTCAATATTATTCGGGTAAGGCCCAGATCCCGGAACTACCCATTGACGCTGTACTACTTCAGTGAAGAGTTTGGGTGCAGGAACCATAGCAGTGGAAATGGCTGGTTCCGAAAACAATGAACCTGAGGGGCCCTCCCCAGTTGGATTGCGGTTCTTAGAGGTAGAGACATCTCCTAAGCCTGTAGAAACCTGAGTCTTATAAAGGAGGGATTTAAAAAGTTGTGGCTTAAACAGACCTACAAAGGAAGGTTGGTCCAGGTCCAACCCTTCATCCTCTGATAATGCATCATCTGGTGGAATACCCTCATCATAAAATGATTCTTGATCAGAATGATCTGGTGACTGGGCCCCACCATGTTCTGAGACAGAAAGATCTGGTCTGTGGAATTGTTGGTGTGCCTGAACACCTGAAGAACCAGGTGCAGAAATCTGGGGAAAACATTGGGTAATGCCTGACCTGATGGCCTCTGCAATGATGGCTCCAAAGGCTGGAGGTAATTGCAAATTGGAAAAATCTCCTTGAATTGACTGGGTTGCTGGAGGATGAGGGTTGGTAATCACAGCAGGTTCCTCTGTTGGAGTTGAAACTGCTGGTTCCATAGTGGATAGACGAGGAATCTCTTGAAAAAGAGATGCAATATGAATGGAGGGAACTAACCCTGAATTGTTGGGAGACCAATTAGGTGGAAGATTAGTTGGCACATTTTGCTGTGTTTGAGGGAAAACAACCTCTGAGGTTCTAGGAAGGGAGCTGAGTTCCTCCTGAACTTGCTGTTGAGTTTTAGAAACAACCCTCTCTAGTGCCTTGTGGTGCCTAGCTTCCTCCCTAGTAGGTGGATGGAAAGGATGTTTGGATCCTCTACCCTTCTTGGGGACTGGAGATCCAGATGGTCCCTCTAAGGAATCTTGAAGATAGCAACGTAGCCTTTTTAGGCTGAGGCTGTGGCTGGTCCGCCATATTGCACAAGAGAAAAACTTTTTCGTTAGATATAGAAATAAGAAACAGGGCTTAAGTAAAATATAGGCTTGTCCTCTAATGAGAGTATATCAGCCGGATTTGATGGTCAGAATGGTCAGATAAAGAGGAGTCTGCTCCGTTTAGTAAAGAGCCTCCCCAAATGGCGACTGGAGTTTTCGCGCCAAAACTAAGCCTCCCGGCCAGACACTAAGGCGCCTGTGGTCTAGGGCTAGTGAGCTACCGCCCAAACGGTCAGAGAGCCCCCGGCACCAACAGCAACTTACGGGCTTCAGAAGAATTGCCAATCTTTGTCCGGACGAGCCGCACGGCAAACCAGGCAGCCACGATAAACAGATCAGGAAGATAAGTGCCACTCAGCTGTTCTGAATTGCACGCGCTGCCGAAAGTCCTCCGGAGCTTAGTTAGGGCAAATTAAAAGTGCAGGCAGCCAAAATAACACCCGGGCACCAAAGCAAACCTCTGGGAAATAGAAGCTTGCACAAAGGCAAAAGTGCTGCTTGTCGGAACTGCCTGTTGTGTCTTGCCCACTCTCACCGCAGCCGGGGTCTTCTTATCTGCTTCCGAACGCTGAAGAATGTCCTAGTATGCCTCCCGGCCCCAGCCCTGGCTCCATGCCCAGACAGGCTGAGGAGGAGGGGGCACCTCCCAGCCCCAGCCCTGGCTCCATGCGTAGACAGGCTGCGGAGGAGGGAGCACCTCCCGGCCCCAGCCCTGGCTCCATGCCCAGGCAAACGGAGCAACTAGACCCCTCCCCCTCCCCCACAGCATGTGAGCCTGAGGGAGGTTTATTACCAACAGCTGCCGACTGGAGTGACCCTCACTTCAGAAGAATTGATAGGCGGCGGCGTCAGAAGGAAGGGAGGGGCAGGCCTGGATAAGTGCTGAGTCATGGAGCCACACCCCATGGCCTATATAAAGGATCTGCTTTCTGGCAGTCTCTGAGTCAGGCAAAGTCAAACGTATCTTGCTGAAGTCACTTTCTGGTCTCCTGCCTGCCTTGAGGACTTTGCTAGGACTTTGGCAGAGCTGCAGAGGCACACCTGATTCGGATTTCCCTGACCTGGCCATCAGCGGAGGAGTGGGACACGACACTGCCAGCCGGCAGTCCGATGCCTATCCATGGCCTTTAGTGGTATCAGACGTAGGAAGTCCTTCATGCTGGAAAAATCTTCTGAAGAAATTTAATTCTCTGCGTTTAAGTCAAGTAGGAAGAGTCCAGAAAGACACGTTCGTCCAACTCGGGACCGAGTCAAAAAACTGGAGCCCAGGAGGAAGAGGCGGGGCTTAAACAGTTGCAGACTCAGTCCTCCAAGCTTGACGGACAGGTCAACTCCATCATCCTGACTGCCGTTTCTCACCGGTGTAGAGAAAAGGATGCTCATGAGTTGAAGTGCTTTGTTAACAACTTTTGTCAGTCACAGAAATCAGGAAAAAGGAGATAAAGAACATCCTTTTTTGATGTCTAAAAAAACAAACCTATCATGTTTTGATACTTTTTTCTTTCCTTATTTTCTTATGGACCCAAGTTAGTCAAGACAACATGCCCTTTTTGTGCATCTTCCTCAGTTTCAGCCACCCTACTCAGAATCAAACTGCAACTCTTGTGGTTGCCCTGCTTTTGCTTACTCTCTAGGTGGTTTCTTGAGGTAGGTGATTATCAGCAAGAGTTGCTCAGTGAATAAAAGGTTATACTAGACTAGAGTTTGAAGCTTCAGTCAGAAATAAATTCAGAGTTAAGAATTTATACTGTATCAGAGCCAGCAAGTCTACCTTTTCTCAGCCTTCAACTAGACTCTGGTTTAGGAAGATGTCTGTAGTTTTTTTAACGTTTATATAGCTGAATAATTATCAATGAACTGAGTTTTTAATTGATGTCTATTCTAAAGATTACAATGGTAATGTTTTAGAACTAACTTGAGAACAAGAAGGGAGGGGGGAATGGCTAGGATCTCTAATCCAGCAGGTGTTATATTTGAGTCTGAAGGCTCCTCTAGTCAGGAACCTCTGTAAAGGATCCTAGTTTTTCTTCAGGAATTTTCAGATTTCAGGCTTCCTATAGCTATAGGAGTCTCTAACCTTAGCAACTTTAAGACTTGTGGACTTCAACTCCCAAAATTCCTCAGCCAGATCTCCTCTTTTTTTGCTGTAATAAATTTTATTCCTAGCCTGATTAAAGGAAAAGTAAGTAGGCATAGATATCATCCTTCAGTTTAAGATCATTGCCAACTTCATCAGAACTGTGATAAACTAGATTTTCAATCCCAAAAGAGTTTAGAAAAACAAAGATTTGGCAAGTTACTGATAGTATTGGAGACTGATTAGAATCAGGAGTTTTGATTGTTTGCAGTAGGTCAAGCCAAGAAACAGACAGTTCAAAAGGAACTCATCAGTATATCAGAAAATATACCTGCCAAGTCCATCAGAACAACCAGAGCAAACTCTTTTTATAGCTTTCAGTAAATCCTCTTTGTAGGTTCTTTGCGGATCTTAGAGATCTCCTCCTTTCTTCTCAACCTTTGTTGCCAAAAACAGAAATGATCTCTGGTTTCAATGTAATTACCTACTGAAAATGTTTAAAAGGCCTTTTGTTGTTTGAGGAGGAAAAGAGACATTAAACTTATTAAGTCAAGAGAACAAAAATAGAATGTGAACACCGAGTAATCTGTACATGACCCAATGCAAGAATTTAGAACCGGAGATGTTGAGGGGAAGAAACGATGTTGGAGACAGGCTCTGTAAGTGAAGGATACTTCACTGGTATCCCTGGCTAGCACATCCCCTTGAATTCAGGAATGAAGGAGATGCTGTCTTCTCACTAACATGGAAGGAAGACTCCAGGATTTATGTAACCAGATGACCAGGGTAAAAATTTAATAATAAATAAATTAAACCCTGCAAGTTCATCTGTGATTCTGCAACTGGAATTGAACGGGTAGAATCACCTTGTCTGATTTAGACAAAAATGTTTCTTCGGCTGATCTTGACTGTATTCATAAATGCCGATTCTGCTTAGCCAGAGACATACTTGGTAGACTAATAAAATTTTCTTTTTGTTAGTCAGCCAGAAACCACATCCTTTACCAACTGTTTTCTTTTTAAGCAGAAAAAAAAGCCTTTGCTTGCCTGAGGTGCCTCTAGCATTTCCTGCTGATGTGTGCTTGTTAGAACTTTGCAAACACATGCAAAAAGGAAAATGTGATAATTTTAGACAGTTTTGGACAGGAAAAATTAATTGAATTTGGACACTGGTGTATGGGATCATCACCCCTATTATATTTTTACATCATTATAAACAGGAAAACTAGCAGCAATAAGATGTAGAGAGAAGCAGCAAAATCTTGTGCCTTGCATATGTATTAGGATTACAGCTCCAATAATTCTCACCAGCCATGGCCAATAGAATAGAGGAAGAAATTGCTTGAAGGCAGATAATTATATATTAAAACCAAGTGAAAACAAACCAACTATGAACACAGAAATGGTATATAAAGGGAAACTGTCGTTTCATTTTTATGTATTGGGTTTCTATGATGTTTTACACTGTGAGCCACCCACAGCCATCTGGAATCAGGCAATTCCTAATTGAATCAAATAAATAAATTCTAATTGCTTCTTAGCATGCTAGAAAGAATGTATGATTGGCACAACCATAGTTTTCCATGAAATCATTTTGACATTATTCTTAATGTCCATTGAATGATTGTACTAGCCAGTGTATGAATTCTGGGGCATTTTTTACAGCAGTTTTATGTTAGTGGACCTTTAAAACCTAAAAGGAAGACCATTCGGCATAAGCAAAGAACATGCCTAAATATTTCAAAAGCATCCTTCCACTTTTTCAATGCCAGAGAGATTAATAACCAACTACTCTAGAGACCAAGATGACTCAATTGCTGCAGTCATTTTCTGTTACTTTTTGGAAGAATGCAATTCTCAGAAACTCTGCAGTTTCGGGAAGGAGCAGTGGTAGGGGATGCACATTTGTAACTCTAAATTAAGGGGTTTCCTTTATCACTATCAGGGAAAACAAGTAATGGCTTCCCAAATTTGCTTCTGAATTTTTTTAGTGAGGTATGTAGTATTAAAAATAAGCAAAAGAATTTGTTCCAGCTATTTAAATTAATCTCAGTTCAATTAAAATCCCATGTAGCATTCATTCTGACCCTGTCAGTTGTTTTTGGCTCCCTCTCTACTCTGGCATGCCACACAAAGATTGAATGACTGGGAAATTGCTGATCTGCGCTTTTGAGAAAATAACTTTCATCCTGCTGATAGCATTTTCCATCTTCCATTTGAAGATTATTCTCAATCCAAGTGCATTCCTTGAGGCACTGAAATTCTTGGCTAAGGGTGGAATTGGCATATGGTTTCAATTATTCCTTCTGATAAGAAAAGAAATAGAAATGCTTCATGTCTCAAACAGACCTGGCAGCTGTGTTACAAATTTCCATAAACTGCTAGGGACATATATTCTATGGGCAAAACACCCCCCACCCCTTCATCTGAGAAAGAAACTTGGTTGCCTGAGCTTCTTAAACTGATTCAGCCCTGTTCTAAAGGAATTACAAGATTATTATTTATTTTATTTATTTATTTTATTAAATTTTTATACCGCCCTTCTCCCGAAGGACTCAGGGTGGTGTACAGCCACGATAAAACACGAAATATATACAAGTTAAAACATTTAAAACCTAGCAAACTACAAAAAGGCTGAATATTAAATTTTAGTTTAAAAATTTTAAAAATATTAATAAAACCCCAAATTAAAATTTGACACTATTATGCCAGTCCCGCTTGAATAAATAGGTGTGTTTTGAGCTCACAACGGAAGGTCCGAAGATCAGGCACTTGACGTAAGCCGGGGGAAGTTCGTTCCAGAGCATCGGTGCCCCCACAGAGAAGGCCCTGCTCCTGGGGGCCGCCAGCCGACACTGTTTGGCAGACGGCACCCTGAGGAGACCCTCTCTGTGAGAGCGTACGGGTCGGTGGGAGGCATAAGGTAACAGCAGGCGGTCTCGTAAGTACCTGGGTCCTAAGCCATGGAGCGCTTTAAAGGTGGTAACCAAAATCTTGAAGCGCACCCGGAAAACCACAGGAAGCCAGTGCAGGCTACGGAGTAGTGGTGTTACGTGGGAGCCACAAGTGGCTCCCGTTACCACTCATGCAGCCACATTCTGGACTAACTGTATGTCAGCCTGCCCCAGATCAGTGTTTGAGAAAATAAAAACCCAACTTCATCATGTTGAAGAATTTGGTAATTTATATCATACAAGTCTGGATGCAGTGGAAGCAAAGCTGGAACTGGAAGTAAATCAAAACCCCAGAGTCATATTCTCTCCTGAACCCTCCCCCTACTAGAGGTCATACAATAATAGTCCAATGTCTTCTTTCTCCTCAGCCACGTGTAGTTTCACTTCCGATATTCTCCCTCTGTCAATCTTCTGAATGGAATGTGGAATCAGCAGCTGCCGTTTCATTCACGCGCCAACACAATTCAAACCTCTGGTTTTGAAAATGGCATTTTCCCTCTCCCCACATACAATGTCAGCCGACGCTGGGAACAGTGAAAACCTCCCCTCCTTCTCCATAAAGCATGTAAGACAATCAGTAGAGCAAACTTTTAACAAGGTAATAAAATAGTCAGATAATCTAGTAGGAGAAATACACTAAATTAAAGCGGAGGCTGACAATGTAGCCTCCGGGTGCACCTCAAGGGCAGCCCCATGTAGAGAGCATTGCAGTAATCCAACCTAGATGTAACCAGAGCGTGAGTGACCGTGCATAAGGCATCCCGGTCAAGGAAGGGACGCAACTGGCGGACCAAGCGAACTTGGTAAAAAGCCCTCCTGGAGACGGCCGCCAGATGTTCATCAAAGGACAGCCGTCCATCCAGGAGGACGCCCAAGTTGCGAACCACCTCCTTTGGGGCCACTAACTCGCCCCCAACAGTCAGCCGCGGATGCAGCTGACTATACCGGGGTGCCGGCATCCACAGCCACTCCGTCTTGGAGGGATTGAGCTTGAGTTTGTTTCTCCCCATCCAGACCCGTACAGCTTCCAGGCACCGGGACAGCACTTTGACCGCTTCGTTGGGGTGGTCCGGGGTGGAAAGGTACAGCTGAGTATCATCAGCGTACAGATGATAACTCACCCCGAAACCACTGATGACCTCACCCAGCGGCTTCATGTAGATGTTGAACAGGGTAGGCGAGAGAATCGACCCGTGAGGCACCCCACAAGTGAGGCGCCTCGAGGACGACCTCTGCCCCCCCGTCAACACCGTCTGCGACCGGTCAGAGAGATAGGAGGAGAACCACCGATAAACGGTGCCCCCCACTCCCAATCCCTCCAACCGGCGCAGCAGGATACCATGGTCGATGGTATCAAAAGCCGCTGAGAGGTCTAATAGGACCAAGGCAGAGGAACAACCCCTGTCCCTGGCCCTCCATAGGTCATCCACCAACGCGACCAAAGCCGTCTCTGTGCTATAACCGGGTCGGAAGCCGGACTGGAACGGGTCTAGATAGACAGTTTCCTCCAGGTGCTGGGGGAGCTGCCATGCGACCACACTCTTACAACCTTCGCCACAAAGCGAAGGTTGGAGACTGGACGATAATTTCCCAAAATAGCTGGGTCCAGGGAAGGCTTCTTGAGGAGGGGCCTCACCACCGCCTCTTTCAAGGTGGCGGGGAAAACCCCTTCCACCAAAGAAGCATTTATAATCCCCTGGAGCCAGCCTCGTGTCACTTCCTGAGCAGCCAGCACTAACCAGGAAGGACTCGGGTCCAGTAAACATGTAGTTGCATGTAACCTCCCCAGCAACCTGTCCACGTCCTCAAGAGCCACAGAATCAAACTAATCCCAAATAACATCAGCAAGACGTGTCTCTGTTATCTCAGTTGGATCGCCGCAATCTTGGTCCAAACTATCCCAAAGCTGAATGATTTTATCGTATAGATAACCGTTAAACTCCTCAGCTCGTCCCTGTAAGGGGTCATCCCGTCCCTCTTGATGAAACAAGGCGGACGGGCGGTTATCTGCCGATGCAATGAGGGTGGAAACGTAAGAACGTTTCGCCTCCTTCATTGCCACTAGGTAGGTCTTAGTAAAAGACCTCACTAGTGTCCGATCAGCCTCGGAACGGGTGGACCTCCAGGTGCTCTCTAGGTGTCTTCTCCGGCATTTCATCTCTCTCAGCTCCTCGGAGAACCAGGGAGCCAATTGAGATCTACGCCGGGTCAGAGGCCGCAAAGGCACGACACGGTCCAAAGCCCCAGCCGCGGCCCGTTCCCAGGCCGCAACTAGTTCTTCAGTGGTGCCGTGGGTAAGATCCTCAGGAAACGGCCCAAGCTCCGTCAGGAACCTCTCCGGGTCCATCAGGCACCTGGGACGGAACCAACACATTGATTCCGTCTCCCTGCGATGGTGGGCGGCGGTCTGAAAGTCTAGGCGAAGAAGAAAATGATCTGACCATGACACCGGTTCTTTCACTATATCTTCTAAAACCAGATCATTAACCCACTGACCAGAGATAAAAATCAGGTCTAGCGCGCCTCCCCCGCTGTGTGTAGGGCCATCAGTTACTTGAATCAGGTCCAAGGCCATCATGGAGGCCTGGAACTCCTGAACCACCGTTGATAACAAGCCGGCCGATGGCAAGTTGAAATCCCCCAAGAATCTCAATCGCCACGCCAGCAAGCACCTCTAGTAGCTCAGGTAGGGCCGTAGTCACGCAGCAAGGAGCCAGGTACGTGATCAACAGTCCCATCTGATTCCGATGGCCCCACTTCACAAGGAGGGATTCACAACCAGCTATCTGAGGAACAGTGGACTCCCTCGGCTCCAGACTTTCTTTAATCACAACCGCCACCCCCCCCCACCCCTACCTTGGGCCCTCGGCTGATGAAATGCCCGGAAACCCGGAGGGCACAGTTCAACCAGGGGTACACCCCCTTCCGTGCCCAACCAGGTCTCCATAATGCCCATAAAGTCCGTGGACTCCCTCTGAATGAGATCACAAATCAGGGGAGCCTTGTTAACCACGGACCGGGCATTGCAAAGCATCAGCCGAAGACCCAAACTCTGAGGGCCTTGACCATCTGGGGAACGAGTGAGGACTGGGGGACCGGAGCACGTGATCGCTTTTAAACATCGAACACGTGCTCCCAAAGAACGATACAGCCCCCTGCCTCCGCCATATCTGCCTCTCCCACTTACCGTACAGATGGAAAAACACTCTCTGCTCTGCACAATCCCCTCCCCCCGTCTTCGGACCAACTAAAATAATGTCGTGAGCGCGTGCTGGGACTGGACATACTCTCGCCGATGGGTTCCCCACCCTCCCCCCCAACCCCTCCAACCCAAACCCGTCAGTTCCCACCCTCCCCTTAAAATTTCCATTAAAACTCCCCTTAAAAAACCGATTAAAACAATTAGTTAAAAATCCCCTGAGTCTCCTATTTTTGGCATGCCATCTCTCGGGGTTCCAAAACCCGTCCTCAAGATTACTTTGTAAGATGCATGTTCAGATTGCAGTTAATGTTACTATAGCTCAGCAATGAATCTCCAAGCATTTTTACATTCTATACAAGAATTAAAAATGGAATAAAGTAAAACTAGTTAAACATAGAAGTGATCACTAGCACAATCCCAAACACACACACCACTGTTATAGAAGCATCAATACATTTTCTCCTAATCTTGAAACTTTAACCTCAAAAATTAAAGAGTTCTACAAAAGCAGTAAAAAGCTGCTAAGAAGATACATTATTTGATTAACTTAATTCAACCAGGCACTCTCCACAAGGGTTAAGCTACATCTTCCAAGTTGGGTGAAAATATATAACATATAATCAGAGTATCAAGATGCAAAGATGTCAGTTAGTCAGGCTTTTAAATAGTAGTATGAACCCTAGGTTTAACCCAAGGATTGCTCCTGAAGTTTACTAGTTAGTCCCTGATCGTTGCTATAAATTAGTTTAAGACAAAACCTGGAGATACGCAATCATAATACAATGTCCTGTACTCAATCTGCAACATACATTTCATTCCCTCTTTTATACTGTGAGAAGAAAAATATATCCATTGGAAAGTTATATATATATCCATTGGAAAGTAATAAGGTCTAGGAGTGGGCTTGCAAGTCTCACTGAACAAAGTTTTAAATTAACATAATTGCATAATGTATCAGACATATTTCTAATGTGCTGACTTGCATGCTGCATTTTCTGCAAAGTACGTAGTTTTGAGATATATTTGGAATCAAAACATTGAAACTGTGAGAAATAGGGAACTGAAAGTAGTCAATGGATAGAGTTTGAGATGTACATGAGTGTTTGTAGAGTGTGACGGTCAGTAAGAATGTAGGAAAAATAAGGAAGTGGAACTATGGAATGCATATGTCAGTAAAAAAAGAAGATATAAAAAATGTGACTTGAGATGGGAATGATGTCCTTTGCCCAACAGCAGTCCTTGTAGCAATCCCCAACACAAGTTAGTTCGAGCTGGCCACTCCCACTCCCACTCCCACCCAGCCACCCCCACCCCCCAAGATCAGCCACAACCCTGATGCAGCCATCAATTAAATTGAGTTTCACACCTCTGTATTACACAATTGTAAATTTTCTATTAGAATGACAAATATTGAACTTCACAAGCCAGCTATGGGGACAAGAACCTAAAATTACATAGTAGCTCTACGGAAGAGTAAATTTAAGAAATAAAATATCCATAAATATTAAAAAGAGTGACAGAAGCAGTAACTTTTTAAAGTCTTACTTTTTGGGTTTAATGATTTACAAGGATTTTAAGAGTGGATGCATTGATACTATTAAGGAAACATGTAAAAAAACACTTAGCTGTTCCAATATAATAATAATAAGGGCTTCTGGGTGGCGCCACCTTTCTCGCTGGGTGCTAATTTATGGCACTCTGCATTGAATATGGTAAAAGCCGGACATAACAACTGATCCCGGCTTAATTTCTCTCTCTGGTTGAAAGAGAGAGAAAGAGCAAGGGGGGGGGGAATTGTGGTAGATTCCCCTAGGGGCTTTGTTTTTGTAATGCAAAGTCCTGAAAGGTCGAATCCCCTTGAACCCCTCCCCCAACCTCCAGTATTCACTGCGTTCCTGAAAAAGCAGGAAAAGAGGAAGGTGTCCACTTCTGCTAGCAATTGATTTCTTTTTGTGGTTACTAAAAGCAGGCGGAACAAGCGTGAGTGAACAATTATTGGTTTGCAAGTATTTTTGATTTTCTGACTTCTACCTTTTTTTTTAAAAAAAAAGAGAAATTTCCTTCAGTTTCGTTTTAGAGAAACTGAAAGCAGAGCGATACATCAAAGGGAGCTTTGCTGTTGAATCGAAACTGAATGGAGATTTTATCTTATTGTGTTTGACTGTGGACTGTTGGATTATATTACGTTGTTTAAGTACTTTACAAGGGGATTTTCAGCAGGAACTTTGTCATGGAGGTTCTTTCAGAAGAATGGATTTGTGACTTTATACAGGACTACACAGAAAGTATGTATTTAATTATTCAAAAATACGAATTGATAAAAAATGGGGAGGTTTTGGATGAGAGCTTGGAGCAAATTAACCAGTGCAATCATTCAGAAAATGGAATGCAGGAGATACAAATAAAAGTGGATAAATATGAAGATTTGATCGTGAAGAAACAAGGTGATGTAAAGAAGTTTTCTTTAAATAATTTGGATGAACTGCCTGAATTTGTGCTACAGGAGATTGTCCCTCAAATGGAAAAGACTCACAAGCTTAATGTTTCCCAAGAGTTCTCTTTTTGGACTGATGGAATATACGGCAGTAATTTTTGGATTCTTGGACATAAGGAATTACTAGAAAATATTGTGATTGACTTTTTAAACGGAGTAACAAAGGAAAGACAGAGATTAATGCACCAAAAAAAAATGGCAAGAGACAAAAGTATTATTCTTGAAACAAGGTTTTTTTTAAATATTAATAGACAAAAATATTAGTGTCCCGGAAAGACAATTTGTGAGAAATCTGGAAGAAATGGGTTGATTATATGTTTTATATCTATCATAAAAGACTAGATATTTGGATCTATACTGGATTTTGATGAGGAAGGACTAAAGTTGAATAGATATTGTAATTTTCTGTATTGAAATTTTATAAGGTGTTGCACTAAATTTTAAATAGAATATTTTCAAAAGATCTTATGTAAGAAAGACATGGGGGGGAAATTATATGGTTATAGAAGTTATAAGGGACATATTTTTTGAATTGGATTGGATTTTTATGCTTTAGTTGGTTTTAAATACTTTAGGATTAATTTGTTCTATTGATTTATATATTTTACTATTGTTAATTCTTTATTTTTATTTTTATTTTTTTATATTTTTTGAAGGATTTTGGTTATGTTAGGAGGAAGTCAGAGCTAGAGAAGGAAAATTGGTATAATAGTTTTGGGAGAAAATTTTCTTAGCATATGTTTGTCTTATTTTTAACTATACCTTGTGCTTGTTCCGGGAAGCCAGGGGGGAGGGGGGAGGGTATTAGTGAAGGGAGGG
The DNA here is from genome assembly GCF_028640845.1 of Ahaetulla prasina. Taxonomy (NCBI): domain Eukaryota; kingdom Metazoa; phylum Chordata; class Lepidosauria; order Squamata; family Colubridae; genus Ahaetulla; species Ahaetulla prasina. The sequence continues at coordinate 76,795,604 of NC_080542.1, forward strand.
GGGTTGGGGGGAAAGGGGAAAAAAAATTTTTTTCTGTAAAACTTTTTGAATAAAAAATAATAATAAAATAATAATAATAATAATAATAATAATAATAATAATAATAATAATAATAATAATAATAATAATAATAATAATAATATAATTTGTATACCGCCCTTCTCCCGAAGGACTCAGGGCGGTGAACAGGCAGATAAAATAAAAATGATACATTTCAATAAAAACAATATTTTAAAAACTTATTCCAATAGCCTAAATTTAAAATACAATACAAAATATAAAATAAACCCCAATAAAATCCATATTTAAAACCCTATTAAGCCAGTCCTGCTGAAAGAATAGATATGTTTTAAGCTCGCGGCGAAAGGTCCGGAGGTCTGGAAGTTGTCGAAGTCCTGGGGGAAGCTCATTCCAGAGGGTAGGTGCCCCCTACACTGTTTGGCTGACGGCACCCTGAGGAGGCCCTCTCTATGAGAGCGTACCGGCCGGTGGGAGGCATGTGGTAACAGAAGGCGGTCCCGAAGATATCCCGGTCCTATGCATTATATGCAAATATAATGAAATTTAGGCTGCCTTTAACATTACCAATAATTCAAACCAATCAGGATGAATAGAGACCATGATTTTAGGCTAACATGCTAGTTATGTGTCAAGCTGAGGAAGATTGGAAGAGTCTCTGTTTACAAGACAGGTAGAAACTGAAAGGAAAAAGCCCACCTAATTGGTCTTAGTTTCTCCCATTTTAAAGATTCCTATAGAACAGTTAGGCAATCAGGATGAGAGAAATTGATTAAAGTAAAATCTTCATTAGAATATAATTAAATGCTCTAATCATTACTTATAATGATCATCATATATAAGTAACGGATCATTCAAACCATACTGCATTGTGCAGTTTCATATTGGACATCTGAAAATTTCAAGCCTCACTTAAAATAGCACATTTTGTTGGGCAGTTTTTAAGGATAGTAACTGTGCCACTGGGAAAAAAATATTTTGCGGGGGGGGGGGGAATTCAGGATGCCATTCAGTAAATGAGCAGGAGGGGACAAACATGAAAGGGCTCATTTAAAACTTTTTAAAGAGAGTATAATACAGTAGATTGCCACCCAAAGACCCTTAACATCCATAAAGTCATGCAGACAGAAACCTAAAATATCATATAAGACGCACTTTTTTACCCCCCAAAAGAGGGTGAAAATCTGGGTGTGTCTTATACTCCGAATGTAGCCCCAGACACCCGCAGCCCCCCACCCTTTGGAGGTTGTCAGGCTCTGTGCATCACATTTTCCAGTGGTTTCAGGCTGCAGGGATCCTCACATTGCCAAAAATGAGCATTGTATTTTTGGTCTCTGCACACTAGGAGATAGGCAGCTAAAATGGTTAGAGTGTTGCTTGGAACCAGCCGAAAACCCCCACTGCTGCATTTTCATGAGGATACATGGCTCTGCGAATTGCATCAGGGAGGAAAACAGGATGCATGGAGATGATGCTCTTGCGAAGCGGGTGCTTCTGCATGAGAGGTGTAAGGTATAGTGACCAGAGGTCCCACGTTTGGCGGGACAGTCCCGCTTTTTAATAATTTGTCCCGCATCCCGCGGCATTTCAAAAAATTCATTCACCGAGACTCCATTCACTCGGAGAGAAGGGGCGCAAGATCACCCGCTCTTGCGAGAGGGGCGGAGGAGAGACGCCGCTTGACTTCACCCGCTGGAGGCTGCCTGGAAGAGCCAAGAGGAGAGCCGAGGAGAGCCAAGCCTGCCTGGAAGAGCTGAGAGGAGAGGAGAGGAGAGCCGAGCCTGCCTGGAAGAGCCGAGAAGCAGCAGCCACTCCTCCTTCAGCCAGGTGGTGAGACTCAGCATGCATGTGCAGCCCCCCCCCCCATCAATGGTGTCCCGCTTTGTCATCGCTGAAATCTGGTCACTTTAGTGTAAGGCTAGGTGGCTCACCACCCGCCCTTCCCTTTCTCCAGATGACCCAGGATGAGAGCAGTTGGCTTCTACTTCTGGCCCAGGATGCTAGAAGCAGAAGGAGGAAGGAGAAAGTGAGACTGCAGAAAAGGAGGAGGAGGAGGGTGGGCGGCTCTGCAAATTGCTCCGGAGAACTCAGGAGGAAAATGCCGGAAAACGCAATGCATGGAGGCAATGTTCTTTTTCCTCCCCAATTGCCCGAAGCAATTCGCAAAGCCACGCACCCTCCTCCTCCTTTTCTGCAGTTTCACTTTCTCTTTCCTCCTGGCCAGATCTGTGTCCCAGGCCAGGAGCAGAAGCCGACTGCCTTCAACCTGGGTCGGCTGGTGAAATGAACTCATTAGGTGAAATGAACTCCCAGCACATTCTGCACACTGATCTGAGAGTAGAGGCATCCAAGTTGTACCAAAATACCATTTGTGTAAATTAAGCTGCTCAGAAAGAAAAAGAATACAGTACTCCCAGTGCTTCCTGAAGCAGACATGAAAGATGTCACATTTACTGGACATTGAAATAAAAATGTCCAAAAGATTAAAACAAAAACAAAACAACCTCAGTTTCCAAAACTGAGTTGTCACTCCTGACAAGGCCATTTGGTGGCTTTGGTGTTTGAGGCTACATTTTTTGAAATTTAGTTCTGGTACTGTTCAAATCCCTTTATGGACTGAACTACCAAAAGAATAGCTTACCTACCTTAACAAGCCATCCTTCCTCTGAGAATTAGCAAATAATTATGATAGATGATTGCTCTGGGTTAAGTATGTACAATGGCCCAGGTACCTTTCAGATTTAACTCAGAATAGTCAGCAATAGCTATGTTGCCTGGGAAGTTCTTTAATGTAAATGTAGGACATCAAGTAAAGAAAAAGCTGACATAATATAAGTATCAGAAATACTAACTCTTACAGAGATTTGTTGGCTGAATTTGCACACAAAGCTGTGCCACTGTGCATAGTGTCATGGATTATGCATAGTAAATAAAACAATGGTTTAATTTTACTCTGAACCATAAAGCAGTAGAAATCAACACTACAGATGCTCAGAAATACTCCAATTTATTAACAAGCCCATTTCTTAATGGGCAGAAAAAGGTTCTGCTGAAAAGCCATAATACATCTGAAGCCTTGACCAGTTCAGATGTATGCATTTCAGTTTATTAAACTGAGATACAGATCTGTTCCTTCCTACCTTGATGCATTTCTGGATTGTTTCATCATAATTTCTTTCCAGGAAAGGTTAAAACACTAAGCCATATCCATGGATTATAAATTACAATGTCTAGATTCATCCAATACCATAAATTACAAACCAGATCAAATTTGATCACGCATGAGTCACATGTGATCTAGATCACCATTTCTAAATCTTGGGAAATATAAAATGCATGGACTTTAGTTCCCAGAATTGCCTAGTCAGTATGTCCACACATCTTAAAATTCCCTAGGTTGAGAAACACTGATTCAGATTCCTCCTTTAGATTCATATATCCTTAATTGAACCCCTGGACATTATCTGATTGCCCTGATCTAATACTAACAAGCCTCTTGGTTCCCTTTCTCAGCTACCTGCAGGCCCCTTCCTCACCCACAGTAATTCTTGACCAGTCATCTGTTTTAGTCAAAAGCAACAAATTAAAGCTGTATCATTTATTACATATACTTGAAAACCCGGGATCTAAACAGTCTAGTTCAGGGATGTCAAACTCAAGGCCCACGGGCCAAATCCAGCACATGGGGTGTTTAAATCTGGCCCGTGAGGCTGGCCTGGAAAAAGCAAAGAACCAGCCTGCAGTACCTCAAGCAGCCAAAATGGGATGCGGGGGCTGTGTGTGGTCCCCTCATCCCATTTTGGCTGGCAGGATGCTGCAGAAGACCGTCCAGACTGAAAATGGGGCCTGCGCCCTGTTTTGGTTGGCAGGGTGCTGCAGGAGGTGTCCGTCCCGTCTCCCTCCTCCCCCCTCAGCTGGTCTGCAGAGGAGAACTATAATGCTGATCCGACCCTCGAAGAAATCCAGTTTGACACCCCTGGTCTACTTTGCATTTCAAACATTTTGTGACCTACACCTGATCTTGATTCTATTCCTCTGTTAAGGCAGCCTGGATTGTATTGACTTTTTTGGCAGCTACAGCACACTGTTAGTTCATATTTAAGTGATTGTCCACTAAGACTCCAACATCCCTCTTGCAGTTACTGCTTTTTAGCCAGGTTTCACCAACTCTACACCTGTAAATTTGGTGCATAAAACCCTACTTTTCTCACCACTGAATTTCATTTTGTTAAGAGCTAGTTTCAAGATCCTTCTAGATCTTTTATGGTTTTGCTTATTTCTGCCAGCTTGATGTCATCTGCAAATCTAATAGAATCCTTTTATATTAAATACATGGCTACAAGAAACAGAGATAGCAGTCATCAACAATGTAAAATCAGGATGAAAACCACTAAATATGGTTTAGCACAGGGGTAGTCAACCTTTTTATACCTACCACCCACTTTTGTATCTCTGTTAGTAGTAAAATTTTCTAACCACCCATCGGTTTCACAGTAATGTGCTGTGTATCATCATCTGCGCATGCCTCTCACACATCGTGGATTGGGTTGAGGGGGGGCACCAGCTACCAGCTCTGCTTGTCTGTTATAGCTAGGTGGTGTGGGGGGAGATGCGCCAGCTATTCTGGGACAAGGCTCTTTTGTTTGGGTCGCACTATAGGGCCATTTAGTTTCACTTAGGTAACATGAACTAAACTTATAAGTGGGCGATACAAATAGTATATTTTCAGAAATTTAAATTGTCACGGTGAATTTTATGAAAACCTAATGAAAATGTTTTTAAATAATGTTATGAATTTTTTAAAAAAAATCAATTAAATTAAAAAAAAGGAAAGTGCTTTAGTATTGGACAAAACCTCTACCACCCACCATGAAAGCTGGAACGCCCACTAGTGGGTGGTAGGGACCAGGTTGACTACCACTGATTTAGCACATCTTTTAGTTGTTAGTTGTTGTTTGCATATTTTATTTTTATTTGTTAAATTTATTTAGCACCTATCTCACAGTGGAGCTACTTTAGGTAGTTTACAATAATGTGCCTGAGAGAACACAGAATAGTTGGTTCCATTTCTTTAAGTTCTAAGAAATATAATGACAGTGATAAAACCAAGAATGCACATTCATGGAAAAGTTGTTATGGCACTACTGTTAAGAGGGAAAAAGATATAGCTCAGATTTACTTCCCCTCACCCACTCTCAAAACTCATTGCCTCCACTGCAAAATGCAAAGAGATAATTTTAGCAAAGAGGTCAGCTGGCTGCAGTTAGGCGCATACTAACACTTGCATTACCTGATGACATGTTTCTGATTCCAATGATAATTTGTTTCAAAGCTGCAATCCATTCTGGGACTGCCTTTATTTATTTATATTTCACATTTTTGAATCGCCCATGTTCCTCAGAGGACTTCTTACCTTGAAAAAAGTGGTAACAACATCATCAGCCAAGTGGATTGGAAGAGCAGATGCTTACTAGATTGGAGCTGCATCATTGCCACTAAATATTTCCACCTCTTTTCCCTTGTGCCTGAACATTTCTAGATGCACAATGCCAACCAAACAGACTTTGCCTTTTACTGGGCATAAAGCCTGCATCCCAATTCCAATATAACCAAGTTTGGCAAATGCCACAGACAACATTCCTAATATTATATTTCTCTGAGTTCAAACTAATTGCCTTAATTGCCTTTTAATTCCAAGCTATTTACAAGGCCTAGTGCTAAAAGTGACTAATAAGAAAGAAAAATATATAAAACTATTGTAAAGAAAGAAACCAATCAGAAATGGCTTCTTAAAGTGGACTGCAAACACAATCATATTACCTTTCCCCTACAATTTTTCTACAAATTTAAACAACTGTCAATGGAAAATTAAATGAGGCAAATTAACCTCATTCCATGTATTCCCTTCTCCAGAATTTGGATATGAATGTTGCCAAAGAATCAGATTATTACATTTCAAGTGCAAAAATTTACTAATTGTCAACAAAGATGTATATTTAGTCTTTGCAACTTAGATGTGGTAACCCTCCACAGAATCTATTAAAAATGGGCTGTTCCTGAAGGTCCCCAAGCTTTGGAGAGAGATGAGTATGGGAATATACCAAGAGTAGGCTTTTGACATTTGCTTATTGACTAAAGCACACATTGCAAGCCTCATCACCAACAAAATGGCACAGAAGTGTCCATGAATTCACCAGAGTTGACTCCAGCTCAAAAGATCATCTGCTAAAAATTAAGCAATGTTTCTTTAAGGAGCAGCTTTCTGTGATCTCACCCCACCCCCCCCTGGTCTTTACAAACACAGAGGAGATTCTAACACAGCAAGAAAAAATTTCCCCGGAGCCATGGATTACCAAAAACACCAAACGGAGGAAGCAGAGAAAGAGAGGTAAGAGGGTGGGGATTTTAAACAGATTAAGGAATAGGAGAAATAAAATTCCTCTGCCTTCAATTTCCCTAACCAACATACATTCACTTGCTAATAAGATGGACGAAATACTCCTTTTAAACAGATAAAATTCTGATTTTTACAATTCAGCAGTCCTATACTTCTCTGAAACCTGGTTAAATGAATCAATTGAAGATAGCAGGCTGCATATCCCAGGGTTTCAGATTTAACGATTAGAGAATTGCAGAAACATCTGGTAAAAAGAAGGGAGGAGGCTTATGCTTATATATCAATAACAGCTGGTCTCAGGATATAACTATAATATATAAATTCTGTGACGAAAACTTAGCAACATTACTTATCAACTGCAAACCATACAATTTGCCTCATGAATTTTCCTCATTTCTTCTAATTGCTGTTTATGTCCCATCACAAGTCTGTGTAAACAAGGCATTATGAACTCTAGCTGACCAAATTATGGAGGCTGAAGCCAAATACCCCAATTCACTGGCCATTATTTTAGGAGATCTGAACAAGGCAAACTTAAGGAAAGAGCTACCAAAATACTTTCAGCATGTCAATTGTCCTACAAGAGGCAAGAATACTTTAGACTATTGCTACACAACATTAAAAGATGCTTATCGGTCTTTACCATGAGCAGCTGTATGACACTGATCATTGCATGATTCACCTTGTACCTGCTTACAGGCAAAGACTTAAAATCACAAAACCAACAATTAAATCAGTGAAGACCTGGATGGAGGAGGCAAACTTAAAGCTACAGGCCTGACTTGACTGCACTGATTGGAATATTTTTGAAAGTATCTCTGCAGACCTGGATGAACTCACAGATACTGTAACATTATATGTCAGCTTCTGTGAAGACCTATGTGTACCCACCAGGAACTTGCGAACATACAGGAACAACAAACCTTGGTTCACAGCTAAACTTAAGCAGCTATGTCGTTCCAAAGAGAAAGCCTACTTAAAAGATGATAAAATGCTGTAAAATCAGGCCAGAAATGTATTAACAAGGAGATCAGAGCAGCAAAAAGAAGCTACTCTGAAAAGCTAAAGAATCAATTCTCAACAAATGAACCAGCAAATATGTGGAAAACTCTTAAAAGTATCACCGGCTAGGGCAAACCTCCTTCCCAGGCTGAAGGAAATCAACAACTGGCAGATGACCTGAACGTGTTATACTGCAGGTTTGAAAGGAAACTATAGCCACCTATCTCCACAACCCCCATCTCAGACACACCAACAACAGCCAAGCCTCCTACAACTGACCCCATTCCATTGGGTTCACAACCCCTAGTGATCACAGAAAAGGAAGTGCAGGACCTATTTCACAGACAAAAGCCAGGAAAAGCTCCAGGCCCAGACAAGATAACTCCTTCTTGCTTAAAAATCTGTGCTGACCAATTGGCCCCCATCTTCACCCATATCTTCAATAAATCACTAGAGATTTGCTATGTTCCTTCTTGCTTCAAATGCTCTACTATCATCCCAGTGCCAAAGAAGCCCACCATCAAGGAACTGAATGACTACAGACCAGTTGCTTTAACATCTGTAGTCAAGAAAACCTTTGAAAGGCTAGTACTCTCCCACTTGAAAACCATCACGATCCACTGATACACTCCTTGCAATTTGCATACCGAGCAAATAGGTCAACAGATGATGCTGTTAATATGGCTCTGCACTACATCCTACGTCATCTTGAATCTCCAAAAACCTATATAAGGGTCCTCTTTGTAGACTTTAGTTCAGTATTCAATACCATCATTCCAGACACTCTTCTAACTAAGCTAAGCCAGTTACAGGTACCTGAACAGACTTGTAAGTGGATAATAAGCTTCCTAAGAAACAGGAAGCAGCAGGTGAAGCTAAGCAGAATCACATCAAATACCTGTACAATTAGCACAGGGCCCCCCAAGGCTGTGTGCTCTCCCCACTTCTCTTCTTTCTGTATACCAATGACTGCATCTCTAACAATCCATCTGTGAAAATACTGAAGTTCGCAGATGACACAACAGTGATCGGTCTCATTCGAGACAATGATGAATCCGCATACAGACGGGAGGTTGAACAACTAGCCTTGTGGTGCAACCAAAACAATCTGGAACTGAACACATTCAAAACTGTAGAAATGGTAGTAGACTTTAGGAGAAACCCTTCCATACTTCCCCCTCTTACATTACTAGACAACACAGTATCAACAGTAGAGAACTTCAAATTTCTAGGTTCTACCATATCGCAAGATCTAAAATGGACAGCTAACATCAAAAATATAATAAAAAAAGCACAACAAGAATGTTCTTTCTGCGCCAACTCAGAAAGCTCAAACTGCCCAAGGAGCTGCTGATCCATTTCTACAGAGGAATTATTGAGTCTGTCATCTGCACCTCTATAACCGTCTAGTTTGGTTCTGCAACCCAACAAGACAGACACAGATTTCAGAGGATAATTGGAACTGCAGAAAAAAACAATTGCTACCAACCTGCCTTCCATTGAGGACCTGTATACTGCACGAGTCAAAAAGTGGGCTGTGAAAATATTTACAGATCTCTCACATCCTGGACATAAACTGTTTTAACTCCTACCCTCAAAACAATGCTACAGAGCACTGCACATCAGAACCACTAGACACAAGAACAGTTTCTTGCCAAACGCCATCACTCTGCTAAACAAATAATTCCCTCAACACTGTCAAACTATTTACTAAATCTGCACTATTCATCTTCTCATCATTCCCACCACCCATCTTCTTCCACTTATGACTGTATGGCTATAACTTTGTTGCTTGTATTCTTACGATTTATATTGATATTGTTTCCCGATTGCTTATTTGTACCCTATGACTATCATTGTGTTGTATCTTAGAATTCTTGATAAACCTATCTTTTCTTTTATGTACACAGAGAGCATATGCACCAAGACAAATTCCTTGTATGTCCAATCACACTTGGCCAATAAAAAATTCTATTCTATTCTATTCTATTCTATTCTATTCTATTCTAGTCTAGTCTAGTCTAGTCTAGTCTAGTCTAGTCTAGTCTAGTCTAGTCAAGTCTAGTCTAAAAAAGACTTCACTTAAAGATCTAATACACAGATAAATAAGCTTATATCAAAACTACTTTCTTCTGCACAACCCCTTAAATTACTCTTGAGACAGTGGCTCAAAGTTTGCATGAAGACAAACCGTATTGTGGTCTAATATCCAAATTTCTCTGGTCAGAGTTCTACGAGTCACATAAGCTGTAGGAGCCTTGGTGGGGGACAGACTTTGGGTAAATCTTGGCAAGACTGAGTGGCTTTGGGTGCAGGAAGCCTTGGGATCTGTGTTTTTGTCATCCTTAGTTCTGGATGGGGTTGCAATATTCTGTTCAGACCTAGTTTGCAACCTAGGGTTCTTCTGGACTCACATCTCCTAATCAAAGAGCAGGTGGCAGGCAGGACTAGGACAGCTTTTGTACAGCTCTAGTTTATGCGCCGCTGAGATCTTTCCAGAATCATGACTCCCAGTGCTCAAGTGATTCCACCACTCCACAGGACTCCTTTGATGTACTTGCCGTACCAACTTCTTGCACTGCAAGATGCCCCCCTCTCGTGGGCGGGGCCCTTCGCTCTATCGAGGGCCTACCTTGATGACGGATTTTGGAATCCCGAGAGGTGGCATGCTTCTAAGAGGGGTTTAAGGGTTTTTTTAAACATATATTTTCAGAAATTTTTAACTAAATCATCAAATGGGTTTTTAAAGGATGGGTTGGGTGGGGGGGGACACCCACAGGGGGTTAGGCTGGTCCCTTCCAAGGTTCCTGATTTGGAGGTTCTTGATACGGAGGTAGCTGAGGAGGTTAAAACTCGACTATCTACGGGCGTTTCCATTGGCACGGTAAGAGGGAGGGGCAGGTATGGTGGAAGCGGGGGCTCATATCATGTTCAGGGAGCACGCACTCGCTGTTTAAAAGCGGTTGCATGCTCCGGGCCCCCAGGCTTTGCTCGTTCCCCAAGTGGCTATGCCTCCAGGAACCTGGACCTTCGGCTGATGCTGTGCAATGCCAGGTCCGTCGTGAATAAGGCCCCCCTCATAGCCGATCTTATTCAAGAGGGGGGTGCGGACCTGATGGGCATTTCGGAGACCTGGTTGGGCACAGGGGGGGGGGTCCCCTTACTGAGATGTGCCCACTGGGTTTCCGGGCATTCCATCAGCTGAGGGCCCAGGGTAGGGGTGGGGGGGGTAGCGGTTGTTATACACGAGGGTCTAGAACTGAGGGAGGTCACTGTCCCACAGGTAGCCGGTTGTGAAACCCTCCTGGTAAGGTGGGGCTGTGGGGTACAGGTAGGCATGCTGGTTACGTACCTGGCTCCTTGCTACGTGGCAGCAGCCCTGCCCAAGTTGTTGGAGATGATAGCCAGGACGGCAGTTGAGACCCCCAGACTTATGGTTATGGGGGATTTCAACCTGCCATCGGTGGGCGAATCATCTACGGCAGCTCGGGAGTTCATGGCTTCCATGGCGGCTTTGGACCTGACCCAGGTAGTTAATGGTCCCACCCACACTGGGGGTAACTCTCTGGACCTGATTTTTGTCTCGGGACAGTGGCTTAATGATCTGGATTTAGGGGAGTTACTTGTTAAACCCTTATGATGGTCAGATCATTTACACCTTCAGCTAGACTTTCGAACCGCTACACCCCACCGCAGGGAGACGGAGCCGATTCGATGGTTCTGTCCCAGGCACCTGATGGACCCGGAGAGGTTTCTGACGGAGCTTGGGCCGTTTCCTGGGGAATTAGCCCACGACTCGGCCGAAAAACTGGTGGCCGCCTGGGAGGAGGTGGCGGCCGGGGCTTTGGACCGCGTCATGCCTTTGCGGCCTCTGACCCGGCGCCGAACTCAACCAGCTCCTTGGTATAACGAGGAGCTGAGAGAGATGAAGCACCAGAAAAGACACCTAAAGAGTGTCTGGAGGTCCAGCCACACCGAATCCGACCGAACACTAGTTAGGTCACATATTCAGACCTATCCAGTGGCGATAAGAACAGCGAAACATAATTATTTCTCCACGCTTATCGCATCAGCAGATAATCGCCCAGCCACCCTATTTAGGATGACCCGCTCCCTGCTTGCGCAGGAGGCTCGGGAGGACCCCTTGCAGGGTCATGCTGAGGATTTTGTACAGTATCTGTCTGATAAAATCGCTCGGATCCGGAGCGGTCTGGACGCTGATTGGATAGATCCGGGCGAGATGACGGGGCCGAGTCTTGTGGACATTACCTGGGCTGAGTTTGATCCTGTGACTCCCGACGACATGGACAAGTTGTTGGGTAGGCTGAATCCCACCACATGTTTATTGGACCCATGTCCCTCCTGGTTGGTACTGGCCATATGGGAGGTGACACGAGGCTGGCTCTTGGGAGTTACCAACACTTCCTTGTTGGAGGGCATTTTTCCCACCGCCTTGAGAAGCCTTCCCTGGACCCAGCTGTATTGGCGAACTATCGTCCAGTCTCCAACCTTCGCTTTTTGGCGAAGGTTGTTGAGAGTATGGTGGCATATCAGCTTCCCCAATACCTGGAGGAATCTGTCTTTCTAGACCCGTTCCAGTCCAGCTTCAGACCTGGGTACAGCACTGAGACGGCTTTGGTCACATTGGTGGATGACCTCTGGAGGGCTCGGGACAGGGATGTTCCTCTGTCCTGGTCCTTTTAGATCTCTCAGCGGCTTTTGATACCATCAACCATGGTATCCTGCATGGAGGGATTGTGGGTGGGAGGGATTGTGGGTGGGAGGCACCATTTATCGGTGGTTCTCCTTCTATCTCTCTGACGGTTCGCAGACGATGTTGGCAGGGGGGCAGAGATCGACTTCTAGGTACCTCACTTGTGGGGTGCCTCAGGGGTCGGTTCTCTCGCCTCTCCTGTTCAACATCTACATGAAGCTGCTGGGTGAGGTTATCCGTGGTTTTGGGGTGGATTATCATCTGTACACTAATGATACTCAGCTGTACATTTCCACTCCAAACCACCCCAACGAAGCTGTCAAGATGATGGCCCGGTGTCTTGAGGCCGTGCGGGTCTGGATGGGGAGGAACAGGCTCCAGCTCAACCCCTCCAAGACAGAGTGGCTGTGGGTTCCGGCGTCCCGGTACAGTCAGCTTTCGCCCTTGCTGACTGTTGGGGGTGAAGTATTGGCCCCCAGGGGAAGGGTGCGCAACTTGGGCATTCTCCTGGATGATCGGCTGTCTTTAGAAGAACACCTGACGGCCGTCGCCAGGGGAGCATTTTATCAGGTTCGCCTGATTTGCCAGTTGCGCCCCTTCCTTGACCGGGACTCCTTACGCACAGTCACTCACGCCCTCGTTACCTCTCGCCTGGACTATTTCAATGCTCTCTACATGGGGCTTCCCTTAAAGAGCACCAGGAGGCTCCAGTTAGTCCAGAATGCGGCTGCACGGGTAATAGAGGGAGCACCACGTTGCTCCCATATACCACCCATCCTGCGTGGCCTGCACTGGCTGCCGGTAGCCTTCCGGGTGCAATTCAAGGTGTTAGTGACCACCTTCAAAGCGCTCCACGGCTTAGAACCAGGGTATCTACGAGACCGCCTTCTGCCACCGATAGCCTCCCAACGACCTGTGCGCTCCCACAGAGTGGGCCTGCTCAGGGTGCCATCGACCAAACAATGTCGGTTGGCGGCCCCCAGAGGGAGAGCCTTCTCTGTGGCAGCACCGGCTCTATGGAACGAGTTACCTCCGGGGTTACGCCAACTCCCCGACCTCTGAACCTTCAAGTGGGAATTAAAAACTTTATTATTTAATCATGCGGGACTAGCCTAAATGTATTTTACATGTATTTTAATTATAGCTTTTAAATTTTAAAGGGTTTTATGTCAGCTTTGACCGTTTTAACAATTTGGCCAATTAATATATTCGTTTTAAATGTTTTTTTTAATTTGTTATTTATATTATGTGTATTTTTGTATTTTTAATGTGGCTGTAACCGCCCTGAGTCCTGCAGGAGAAGGGCGGTATAGAAATTGGATTAATAAATAAATAAATAAATAAAAGTATTCAAGCCCTAATTCTCTGGACTATTGCAATGCCCTCTACACGATGTTACTTTGAAATCTCTTCGGCAGCTTCAGCTGGTGCAAAGTACTGAGGAATTGGTCGTGGCCTGGGAGCGGGCCGCGGCCGGGGCCCTGGACCATGTCGCGCCTTTGCGGCCTCTGACCCGGCGTAGATCTCGTCCGGCCCCTTGGTTCTCCGAGGGGCTGAGGGAGATGAAACGCCGGAGAAGACGCCTAGAGAGCACCTGGAGGTCCAGTCGCTCCGAAGCTGATCGGACACTAGTTAGGACCTATTCTAGGACCTACCTAGTGGCAATGAGGGAAGCGAGGCCACCCTCATTGCGTCGGCAGATAACCGCCCGGCCGCCCTGTTTCGGGTGACCCGCTCTCTCCTACATCAGGAGGTGCGGGATGATCTTTGCAGGGACAAGCCGAGGAGTTTAGTGGTTATCTATACGATAAAATCGCTCAGCTGAGGGACGGTCTGGACCGAATTTGGGATGATCCAAGCGAGGGAGAGGAGGCACGTCTTGTTGAGCACATTTGGGATGAGTTTGACCCTGTGGCTCCCGAGGACGTGGACAGGTTGTTGGGGAGGCTTCACGGCACGACATGTTTACTGGACCCGTGCCCTTCCTGGCTGGTACTGGCCACTCAGGCGGTGACACGAGGCTGGCTCCAGAGGATTATCAACGCTTCTTTGTTGGACGGGGTTTTCCCTGCCGCCTTGAAAGAGGCGGTGGTGAGACCCCTCCTCAAGAAGCCCTCTTTGGACCCAGCTATTTTGGGTAATTATTGTCCAGTCTCCAACCTTCGCTTTGTTGCGAAGGTTGTAGAGAGTGCCGTGGCACGACAGCTGCCCCAACACCTGGATGAAGATGTCTATCTAGACCCGTTCCAGTCCGGCTTCTGACCCAGATACAGCACGGAGACAGCTTTGGTTGCATTGGTGGATGATCTCTGGAAGGCCAGGGACAGGGGATATTCCTCTGCCCTGGTCCTATTAGACCTCTCAGCGGCGTTCGATACCATCGATCATGGTATCCTGCTGTGCCGGTTGGGGGGATTGGGAGTGGGAGGCACCGTATATCGGTGGTTCTCCTCCTATCTCTCCGACCGGTCGCAGACAGTGTTGACAGGGGGGCAGAGGTCGACCGTGAGGGGCCTCACTTGTGGGGTCCCACAGGAGTCGATTCTCTCGCCCCTGCTGTTCAACATCTACATGAAGCCGTTGGGTGAGATCATCAGTGGTTTCGGGGTGAGATACCAGCAGTACGCTGACGACACCCAGCTGTACTTTTCCACCCCGGACCACCCCAATGAAGTTGTCGAAGTGCTGTCCCGGTGTCTGGAGGCCATACGGGTCTGGATGGGGAGAAACAGGCTCAAGCTTAATCCCTCCAAGACGGAGTGGCTGTGGATGCCGGCACCCCGATTCAGTCAGCTGCAGCCGCGGCTGGCTGTTGGAGGCGAGTTACTGGCCCCAAAGGATAGGGTGCGCAACTTGGGTGTCCTCCTCGATGATCGGCTGTCGTTTGAAGACCATTTGACGGCCGTCTCCAGGAGGGCCTTCCACCAGGTTCGCCTGGTTCGGCAGTTGCGCCCCTTCCTTGATCGGGATGCCTTATGCACAGTCACTCATGCACTCGTTACCTCTCGCTTGGATTACTGTAATGCTCTCTACATGGGGATCCCTTTGAAGTGCGCTCGGAGGCTTCAGTTAGTCCAGAATGCAGCTGCGCGGGTTGTAGAGGGAGCTACGCGTAGCTCCCATGTAACATCGCTCCTGCGCAGACTGCACTGGCTGCCTGTGGCCTTCCGGGTGCACTTTAAGGACCTGGGTACTTACGGGACTGCCTGCTGTTACCACACGCCTCCCACCGACCCGTACGCTCCCATAGAGAGGGACTTCTCAGGGTGCCGTCCGCCAAACAATGTCGGCTGGCGGCCCCCAGGGGAAGGGCCTTCTCTGTGGGGGCTCCCACACTCTGGAACGAGCTTCCCCCGGGTTTACGCCAAATACCTGACCTTCGGACATTTCGTCGCGAACTCAAGACTCATCTTTTTATCCGCGCGGGGCTGGCTTAAATTGGGATTTTAATGTTAAATTTATTAATTTTAAACGGGTTTTTTTTAGTATGGTAAACTTTAATCACTGGGCTAATTTAAATAAGTTTTTTAAATCGTATTTTAAACTTGTATATTGTATTGTCGGTTTTATTATGCCTGTACACCGCCCTGAGTCCTTCGGGAGAAGGGCGGTATAAAAATCAAATCAAATAAATAAATAAATAAATAAACTGCAAGAGCAATCTTTGGGCCCTAGGATGGCCCATATTAGCATAGAATAGAATAGAATTACATCTCTGCTGTACAAATTTCACTGGCTACAGGTCTGCTTTCAAGTGCAGTTAATAGAATAGAATAGAATAGAATAGAATAAAATAGAATAGAATAGAATAGAATAGAATAGAATAGAATAGAATAGAATTTTTATTGGCAAAGTGTGATTGACACACAAGGAATTTGTCTTGGTGCATATCTCTCAGTATACATAAAAGAAAAGATACTTTCATCAAGGTATAACACTTACAACACTTAATGATAGTCATAGGGTACAAATTTAATACTTATTGATATAACACTTAATGATAATCATAGGATACAAATAAGCAATCAGGAAACAATCAATATCAATATAAATCATAAGGATACCAGCAACAAAGTTACAGTCATACAGTCATAAGTGGAAGGAGATGGATGATGGGAACGATGAGAAGATTAATAGTGCAGATTTAGTAAATAGTTTGACAGTGTTGAGGGAATTATTTGTTTAGCAGCGTTTGGGAAGAAACTGTTCTTGTGTCTAGTGGTTCTGGTGTGCAGTGCTCTGTAGTGTCGTTTTGAGGGTAGGAGTTGAAACAGTTTATGTCCAGGATGTGAGAGATCTGTAAATATTTTCACAGCCCTCTTCTTAATTCATGCAGTACAGGTCCTCAATGGAAGGCAGGCTGGTAGCAATTGTTTTTTCTGCAGTTCTAATTATCTTCTGAAGTCTGTGTTTGTCTTGTTGGGTTGCAGAACCAAACCAGATGATTATAGAGGTGCAGATGACAGATTAAATAATTCCTCTGTAGAACTGGCTCAGCAGCTTCTTGGGCAGTTTGAGCGTTCTGAGTTGGCACAGAAAGAACATTCTTTGTCCTTCTTTTTTGATGACGTTTTTGATATTAGCTGTCCATTTTAGATCTTGCGATATGGTAGAACCTAGAAATTTGAAGGATTCTACTGTTGATACTATGTTGTCTAGTATTGTGAGAGGTGGAAGTATGGAAGGGTTTCTCCCAAAGTCTATCACCATTTTGACAGCATTGAGAGAGAGTGAACATTAAAGATATCATAGGCTTATATAAGGCAAACCACAGAGATAAACCTATGTGGAAAACATAAGGAAGGGCCTGACTTAATTGCAGATAATCAGTTAAAACTGTTACAAGGCCTGGCATTCAACAATCACAAGTAACGATGATCATTTATAACAAACCCAGGATGACATTATCATTAAAAGATTATCTTGTGCTAGAAAGGAAAAGATGTATCTATAAATTCAGCAAATCAACTATTCATTCTGTTTCTAATTTAATTCATAACTTTGTCATTATAATTAACATGATAATGTAAATATCTTTCTTTTTAAATTCTTCACTTTCTCCACTGGTTCCAATTTATAAAAATGTATACTTTACACTTTCACATAGGCAATTTAAGCAACTGTAACCTTCATAGTTAAAAATAAATTACAAAAAAAATCCAGTATTTATATTTCTGTGATCGGAATCTATGAAATAGATTCTTTTTCCCCTCAGTTTCTAAATACCATAACAATCATTTTAGTTTTGCAATGCTTTTAAAATTAATTTGCTCTTAAAGTTAGAAATTATAAAACTCTAAAGTTAGAACTGTTTGTGCGGGGGGAGGGGGGGGGAACAAAGCAAAAAGAAAATCACAATGCTTGCCATGACCAAGTGATTAAATTTGTATGTGATCAAACCCCCTCACTCTGTTTCTATAATAGAATTCCCAGAGCTACGTAAAGTCCTTAAAAAAAAGGGGGGGAGACTTCTTTTTAATAGGCTGAAATAATTAGTTATTTTTTTTACACGTGCTGGAAATGCCATTGCAAAATATTTAAGAACTAGATGTTTCATGAATTGGGATAAATGTACATCTTAACTCTGAGCAAACAGAGTTGGCAAGCAAAGGTGCAATGAATTTTACTTTGGATTGAAATATGAAAGAATATGAAAGAAAAATCTATTAATACCTTATGTTTCTGAAAGCAAAGTAATGCTGCACTGCAACAGCTTGGGATATAAATGTGTCTATTTCTCATATAACTTAAAGCATCATATTTACTGCTCCACATTTAATCATTATTAATTTTATACATCAAAGGGAAATAAATATTTATTTAAAAATAAACAAGGCAATCAAGTCTAAAAATTATAATACTGAAGGAGGGTCATTCTATGTCAAGTGGTCTGATTTCAAAAAAGTGCCCAGCTTGACCATCATGGATTTTGATGAAATTTGTTGTGAACTTGCACACACGTCCCCAATGAACATTGGTAAAGTGTTAGGTTTGCTGATGCAATACTTGCGGAGATATAGTCATTTGTATGACCCCATACCACAGCCTTTCACAATATAACTCTGAGATTTCAGAAATTTTGAGACATAATATCCCAATATGCTCTATTAAACAAAATAATAAAAACATTCTCATGGGTGATCTCCATGGAGATAATTTGGAGCAAATTTGACCAAAATGACTAAGGTCCAAAAAAAGGGTAAAGTTTGTGTAAGGCTTCTCCCCCTTCTTCCAATCTCCCCCTTCTTCCAAGAAAGTATGAACTCTTGAGAACTTTGTATTTCAAAAGGAACCTTTTAATGAAAGGGATGAAAGCAAGTCAAAACTCAAAGCAGGCTCTGGGGTCTCTCAGGGCCTGCAGTTCAGGATAAAAGAAATTAGGACCTTCTCCCCACCTTCTGATGTGGATTCCAACTAATCTGCCACTGTGAAGATGAATTGCAATAAAGATGATTAGGGGACTGGAGGCTAAAACATATGAAGAACAGTTGCAAAAACTTGGTATGCCTAGTTTAATGAAAAGAAGGACTAGGGGAGACATGATAGCAGTGTTCCAATATCTCAGGGGTTGCCACAAATAAGAGGGAGTCAATTTATTCTCCAAAGCATCTGAGGGTAGAACAAGAAGCAATGGGTGGAAACTAATCAAGGAGAGATGCAACTTAGAACTAAGGAGAAATTTCCTGACAGTTAGGACAATTAATCAATGGAACAACTTGCTGCAGACGTTGTAAATGCTCCAACACTGGAAATGTTTAAGAAAATATTGGATAACCATTTGTCTGAAATGGTGTAGGGCTTCCTGCCTGGGCAGGGGGTTGGACTAGAAGACCTCCAAGGTCCCTTCCAACTCTGTTATTATTATTATTATTATTGTTGTTGTTGTTGTTGTTGTTGTTGTACCAGACTCTCTGAGAAACAGATACAAAGAACTTCTCAGGGTCCTTACAATCCATTCATTTCCCCCCTCCCCTTTCATTTCCCGAATTATGAGAATTCTCCAGGCATTCCTGGCACCAGGCAACGGTTATAAATCACATTTATACAAAGAGGACCAGGCATGAAACTGGGTACTTAGGACACATAGGAAAAGAACTAAATGTGACAACTCCAAATCCCTCCCCCCAAATTCTTCACAAAGAATGGCAGATATAAGGATCTGACATATTGCCCTCCTCAGAAAAATGGAAAATCCACATAGGAAAACATAAAACATATAATACATTAAGATTTAGGATGGTTTGAATGGGTATTTCAGCAGGAATTTCCTTAACAGTGTGGGGGCTTTTACATGTTTTTTGACTACCCATTCATTCTGAGAGGATGTGTTTCCATGCCACTAAATATTGTGTGGAGCTGTGGTGAGTGTGGGAGTCAAGGAAATCTTTGATTTCAAAATGTTGTTCTCCTTCCACCATAATGGGGGTTGGAGGTGTAGGCAAAGGGAGTCTGACTTTCTGGCGTGAGTAGACTGCAATGAAACATTGGATGAACCTATCTAAGTGTCTTAGGAACTTAGGAGTTCTACCTTCACAGGGTTTATGACTCTGGTGATGGGGAATGGGCCAAAGAATTTTGATCCCAGTTTCTTAGACAGTTGTAAGGATTGTAGGAATTTAGTGGATAAATATACACGTTCCCAACCTTGAACGGTTTGGGTTCACAGCATTTCTTATCAGCGTGAATTTTAAAAGCTGCTCTAGCCTCTTGCAGAGCTAGTCTGACCATTGGCCAAATGGTTTGTAGGTTGTTTATCCACTCCTTAAGGGAGGGGATGTTAGATTCCTTAGCTGGTAGTTCTGGCATGGGGTTGAATTCTTGTTCTGTGGCTACCTGAAATGGGGTGAAGCCAGTGTTGCTGTGTACAGAGTTGTTGTAAGCTACTTCAGCAAAAGGTAACAGGTCAGTCCAATTGACCTGTTGGTAGTTAATAAAACATCTTATATATTGTTCCAATATGCCATTAGTTTTTTCAGCTCCCCCCCCCCATTCATTTGGGGGTGGTGTGAAGAGGACAGACCCTGTGTGGAGCCTAATAGATTTAAGAAAGCCTGCCAAAATTTGAAGGTGAATTGGACACACTATCTGAGATAATCTATTGGGGAGCTCCATGGAGGTGATAAATGTGGACTAAAACATTTTTGCTAATGCCTTATTTATTTATTTATTTATTTATTATTTAAATTTGTATACCGCCCTTCTCCCAAAGGACTCAGGGCGGTTCACAGCCAAGTAAAATGCACAATACATACAATTAAAATACTAATAAAAAACTTATTTAAATTGGCCATAATTAAAATTTGGAAGTAAAACCCATTTAAAAACCCATAACTTAAAAAACTAACCCAGTCCAGCGCAGATAAATAAGTAAGTTTTGAGCTCGCGGCGAAAGGTTCGGAGGTCCGGAAGTTGACGAAGTCCTGGGGGGAGCTCGTTCCAGAGGGCGGGGGCCCCCACAGAGAAGGCCCGTCCCCTGGGTGTCGCCAGACGACATTGTCGCGCCGACGGCACCCTGAGGAGTCCCTCTCTGTGAGAGCGCACGGGTCGGTGAGAGGTATTTGGTAGCAGCAGGCGGTCCCGTAAGTAACCCGGCCCTATGCCATGGAGCGCTTTAAAGACGTTCACCAACACCTTGAAGCGCACCCGGAAGGCCACAGGTAGCCAGTGCAGCCTGCGCAGGATAGGTGTCACTCGGGAGCCACGAGGGGCTCCCTCTATCACCCGCGCAGCTGCATTCTGGACCAACTGCAGCCTCCGGATGCCCTTCAGGGGGAGCCCCATGTAGAGAGCATTGCAGTAGTCCAGACGAGACGTCACAAGAAGATCTGTTGGGATCTTCTGGCAGAGTATGAAATGGACCTGTTTTGAAAAGAGATCCATTACAACCCAAATAACTGTGTTTCCCGTGCTTTCAGGCAGCTCCACTATAAAATCCATAGAAATCTCTCTCCAAGGTACTGAAGGATCTGCTACAGTTTGTAAGAACCCTGGGGAACTTTCTTGTCATCTTTTTGCAACTGCGCAGGTGGGGCAGCTAGCCACATAGCTCTCAATGTCTTTTTTAAGGGATGGCTACCAGAATTGCCTTTTGATTAGATGTAATGTTTTCACAAATAAAAAATGACTTCCGTTGGCAATGCAGGCTTTGTGGACGTCCCTTTGGGATCGTCTGCCCTGGGTTTCGTCAAACCGTCCCTGACAGCGTAAATGGGCTGTCAGATGGTTTGGAATTCTCTCCCCCGGGAGAAGGGGGAGAGAAGAGTGGTCAGGTTTGGGTAGAGCTCCCCGGGAGCCCCTGGAATTTAACCAGGGGATCAAAGGGTGAGAGCTCCGCTTTAGCCTGACGAAGCTCCGTGCCCAGGGTGCTTCTGTTTTTACAGAACGAGAAGCCACGACCATCTCTGTGCCGAGGTTTATTTTTAAAGAGAACTCAACACAGACAGAATGAAGCAGGAGGACTAGCAAGAATTTGCAAGTAATAAATCTTAACTTCGGTTCTTAAATAGCTTTCCTTTGAACTAACTTTCAACCTGAGTGGATTTAAAATGGCATTTGCAATATACAAAGGAAAGTGAAAGTTATAATTGCAAAAGGATAAAGGAAGAGATTTTAAGATTGTGGTTGCAGGGAAATTTAAAAAGATCTTTTATTAATTTTAATTTTAAGAAATAAAGTTTAAAAGAAGATGGCAATTAAGCAATTAAAAACAACTGCTTTAAAAGTGTTGGAGTGTGCTGGCATTTGCTTGTAAGAAGATTTTCGCAAATGGCATTTTGTGTATTGGAAGTGAAAGTTAAGGAAATGCTTATTATAACTGCTGGCGTGGAACCTATAAGAAGAACATAACAAGCTACTTTTTAAATGGAATGAATAAGAACTGTTAATGATTTTTTTTTTAACCTTTTTCTTTATCACAATGTTTAAGAAGAAAAGTTTATTGAATTTTTTTTCTCCTTTTGGTAGATTTTACAGTTTAAAAATGGCTCTTAAGCAAACAGAACTAACTACTAAAATCTTGGAAACTTCTTCAGTTCAAATATGGAAAAAGAATTTTTATAGGAACTTTTGGAGTCTTATCTTTTCTTAATAAGTTTTTAAATAGGAGATTTTTACACCAATATATTAAAGATTGGAAATTCTTTATTGTTAGATGTTAAACTGATTGGTGAGCAGATGGTAGAAAATGTGTAAGATAGAAGACAAGGGGAAGGAGAATGCTTAAGATGTGATTTTGATGGCATTTTATATATATATATATATACATATACATACATACATACATACATATATATATATATATATATATATATATATATATATATATATATATATATATATATATATATATATATATATATATATATATATATGTATGTCTTTGGTTATATATATATAGGGTTTAATTTTTATAACCGATCTATTTTGGGTATAAGGTGTTACTATTTGATATATGTAAGGTATAAAGGAATGGGAAGATGGAATATCGTTTAATTTTGGAGGACAGATAGAAAAATTTATGAATTTGGATTATGGATGTAATGGTATTTGGTTAAATAGAATTTAATTGTTATAATTGATATATTTTGGATATAAGTTATAGGTATAATTTTAATAATGTTATTTGACATATATAAGGTAAATTGAAGAAATATTAATATTAGCAATGTTATTTGATTTATGTAAGTGATATTAAAGATATGAGAAGATAGAATATTGTTTATTTTTGGAGATTGGATAAAAATTTAAGAATTTAAGCTGGAAATATGAATTATATATGGGAGACTATTTAAGGAAGAAAGGTATATTATAAAAGAATTTCTGATAATACTGGAAGATGGAACATCGTCTTGGTCTTGATCGATTGAAATTGGATATTAAAAACTATAAGATTCTGAAGATTTCAGGAGTGGAATGGATTGATATATATTTGGTGTTAATCGATGAAGATTGGATATTAAAAACTATGTATTTTATTGATGAACTGGGAATACCAATTTAATTGGAAGATTCTGAAGATTTTAGGAGTGGAATGGACTGATATATAATGGACTGGAAGAAGAATGTACTTTTTTGTTTCTGGAAGGGGAGTTAAGGTTTTAGAGAGAGGAGTGACTATGGATTATGACTTATGTTGTATTTTAATTTATGATTGTTAATTTTATACCCTGTACTTTACTTTATTTATTTACTTTATTTTATTTGTCATAACAATATATACAAGCATTGCATAAAGGATTATATAATATATAAACATATATATGAGGAGTAAAACAAGGTACTATAAACATATATATATATATAGGGGAAGAAACAATAGGACAGGAACGGTAGGCACGTTTGTGCTCTTATGCACACCCCTTAGAGTCCTCTTAGGAAAGTGGTGAGGTCAACCGTGGATAGATTTTGAGTAAAGCTTTTGGGGTTATGAGAAGAAACCACAGAGTCAGGTAATGCATTCCAAGCATATATAATTCTGTTACAGAAATCGTGTTTTCTGCAATCTAAACTGGAGCGGTTGACATTGAGTTTAAATCTGTTGGTAGCTCTTGTAATATTGTTATTGAAACTAAAGAAGTCATTGACAGGAAGGACATTGCAACGGATGATTTTATGAGTTAAACTCAGGTCCTGCCGAAGGCGACGAAGTTCCAAGTTTTCTAGACCCAGGATATCAAGTCTGGTGGAATAAGGTATTTTATTGGTTTCAGAGGAGTGGAGAACTCTTCTCGTAAAATACCTTTGGACATGCTCAACTGTGTTGATATCAGATATATGGTATGGGTTCCAGACAGGAGAGCAGTAATCAAGAATTGGCCTAGCAAATGTTTTATATGCTCTGGTCAGTAGCGTGGTGTTTTTTGAAAAGAAGCTACGTAGAATTAAGTTAACAACTCTTAGAGCCTTTTTTGCTATATAGTTGCAGTGGGCTTTGGCACTTAAATCGTTAGATGTAAAACTCCAAGGTCTTTGACAGGGTGGGGGTCATCTGCGAGGCAATGTCCATCAAGCATGTACTTTGTGATTGGGTTCTTTCTTCCAATATGCAAGACTGAGCATTTACTGGTTGAGATTTGTAGTTGCCAAATTTTAGACCAAGCAGTTAGATGATCAAGGTCCTTTTGAATTGTGGATGTATTGTCAGTGGTGTTGAAAAGTTTGACATCATCAGCAAAGAGAACACAGTTACTTGAGATATGATCACAAAGATCATTTATGTATATTATAAAGAGAGTTGGTCCAAGAACGCTACCTTGAGGAACACCACTCTTGACAGGAACAGGATTTGATAGAGCATTACCAATTTTAACTATTTGTTGTCTGTTTGACAGAAAAGCAGATATCCAGTTGTGTAAGGGTCCTGAAATACCATAGGATTTTAATTTTAGGAGAAGTTTATAATGTACTACTGAGTCAAAAGCTTTACAGAAGTCTATGTATATTGCATCTATTGATTTACCTAGATCAAGATTTGTAGTCCATAGGTTTTTACAGTGGAGAAGTTGTAAATTGCATGATAATTTTTTCCTGAAGCCAAATTGTTTATTTGAGAGAAGGTTGTGTATTTCTAAGTGCAAGGTAATGGATTGGTTGATGATGGATTCCATTACTTTGCAGGTGACCCAACATAGGGAGGTTGGTCTATAATTATCAACTAAGCTGGGGTCGCCTTTTTTGAAAACTGGAATGACTATGGCTAGTGACCAGAGATTGGGAAGGGAACTGGTTGTGAAAGTTTTATTAAAGATTATACTTAGGGGTTCTGCTAAATTACTAGAGAGTTTTTTTAAGAAGTAAGCACAAAGTCCATCAGGTCCAATGGATAGAGATGGTTTCAAGTTACAAAGAGCTTTACCAACATTTTCTTCTGTAAAATTTATATTTGTTAAGTCGTCATACGCATTGCTTGTACGATTTGGGAATGTGTGATATGTGCCATCACTGTTGACAAAAACTGAGCCAAAGAATTTGTTAAAGAGGTTTGCTTTAGTTACTTTGTTATTGTATTCATTGCTGTTAGAATCTTTTAGTGGTGGCATGGATCTAGAGTCTTTAAGCTTGTTGTTGACAAAATTATAGAAGGCACGACTGGAATTAGTGCGCTGAAGATCCTCTTCTTGCTTGGTGTGGTAATTTGTGCATTCGGTTTTTATTTGGTTGCATATAGTTCTGTAGCGATTTTTAAAATTTGCTACATAGCCCTTTTTGTTTCTTTTCCAGAGGGATTTTTTTTTAGATTGAAGCTTTTTTATTGATATGGGTAGTTTGCTTTTCCTGATCTTGGTGGTAGTTTGGGGTACGTATAGTTTGATGACTCTGTTGATTTCAAGTAGGAAAACTCTATAGTGGTCTTCAGCAGTTATACAGGATGAGAACAGATTTAGCCAGTCCAGAGATGAAAGATCATTGTTTATAAGGTCATAATTGGCTTTTTTGAAGTTGTAGATGGGAATGCTATTGATATGACGATTTAAGTGACGACGTATATTAAGATGGAAGTCAATCATGCAATGATCACGGTTGGAAACAGGAATCACTTTGTTCTGGGAAGTCTCGGAGGGAGGGAGGGGGGAGGGAGGGGAAGAGGGGAGAGGGGGGAGATGAAGGATCAATGTAAAGGAATGATTGAAGATATGTAATTAAGAAATAGAAATAATTTGAAATGAAATCGGAGCTGCTCAGCTGACATTTCAGAAGGGAATGGAAAGGGAGAGGAGAGAGTGAAGGAAGAAAGTAGGTAGGAAAGAGAGAGGTAGAAGAGGGGGAAAGGAGAGGAAGAAGAAAGGGGAAAGAGAGAGGGTTAGAAAGGGTGGAAGAGAAGAGTGGGGAAGGAGGAGAGGAAGTAGAAAAGTGAAGGAGAGGAAGGATGAAGAAAGTAGAAGGAAGTAGAGAAGGGAGGAGGAAAGGTTGTGTTAAGGAAGGAAGTGGTAGCTGGGCAGGTCCGAATAAGTAACAAATGAAAGTTAATGACATGTTGAATAAGAGACTGTATATTGAATAGGTTGTTGGAAAATGGAAATAAAACTTTTTTATTAAAAAAAAAATGTCCAGCTATCTTGGAGCTGTGGCATTGTTTCATAAGTTCCAATCTTTGGCTAGCAGGATTGTAAAGTTTGTTTTCAACCCAGGCTAAATCGTCTTTGAGCAAACAAATGTTTTTGTGTGCCTGGAACCAGTCATCCTTAAGAGTGCGTCCTTAAATTTTAAGACCATTGAATTGTCGGCAAGCAGTTCTTTTTTGGCTTGTACTCGGGTAGCTACTTTGGTGGCTAGTTGGGGTGTTTAGAGCATGGGTTTAATAATTTCAGTCTTTTTACTGTTGTACTGAGGTTTTCTGGACAAAGCATCAGCTAAGAAGTTTTTTCCTCCTAAGAGATATTTGAGAGTAAAATTAAAACGTTTAAAGTATTATGCCCAATGTACTTGTTTGGGAGAGAGTTTCCGTGGGGTCTTCAGACTTCAAAGGGTATTTTGTTCCCTTCTAAGAATTGTCTCCATGTGAGGAGTACTCATCGTATTGCATAAGCTTCTTTCACCCATATGGCCCATCTTTGCTTGGTTTCTGTCAATTTCTTGGATATGTATGCACATGGCTGCAACTGCCTCTGTTCATTGTTTTTTTTTAAGTTTTTTTTTTTAAACCACATACAAATCTTTTGAACAAGATATCAGTCAGGTACATAATTAAACACTTTTCAAATTTTACCCCCTCATTGTATTGTTTATCCAATATTTTTTCCTTCCCCTTTTAAAATTTTATTATTTGCACATTTCTATCAAAACATCTGTCCCATCCCTTTATCCTGAATGGTATTGAATCAAATTTAGTTTCCACATTTTTGCCCTCTTTCTTGCCCCTCCCTTTCTTCATTAAACAAAATACAGCCATACTTATCCTTAATGTTATCAAAGACAGACCAGTAATAAAAAAAGATAAAAACAAGGTAATCTCTATAAAATTCTCTCCTACATTAAATCTCACCTTAATTTCAAAAAGGACTCCCATCACTTATTATTTCATAATCCAATTCCAAATAAGAAAAAAATTAAAATAATAAATAAGATAAAAAAACAAAATGAAAAGGAGCAAACATATCCCATTTCTCACATAATTCCATAGTTATATTCAAATATTCTATTGGAAGTTTTATCTCAAATAAAGATAAAGAAAGATCAATTTCACTACATATGCTTAAAAACTGTACATTTTCTTAACTTATTAGTTTCCTTGTTACTCCATTCCTCCTCTTCTCAACATTTTTATAATCCTCTAATTCTTAACATAAATTTTAATTTTACATTATTATATCATGCTTTTTATATTCTTCTCTATCATTGCTGCATGCAGCTCATTTCTTTAATATTCCAGTTTTTTAATCATTTCTTATATTTCTTGCTTAAATGACAGTTGTATACTTCTTATTGTCCATTATTTTCTATTTTGTTCTTTGATGTTATGAATCTTAAAGATCAGCAATATGATTACAAAAATCCTCCTTTGAAATTGTCCTGAAATCACAGACATTTCCCTCCTATATTTCTTGTTCTGTCTTTAGGTGTCAGTCTTTAGTGTTGTTTTCTGTTTTATTCTTTGATGTTATGAGTCTTAAAGGTCATTCATCTAGTTGCTGAAATCCTCCTTTGAAATTGTCCTGAAATCAAAAAGACATTTCCCTCCTGTATTTTTTCTTCTGCCTTTAGGTGACAGTCTTTAGTCTACAGTTACAATCCACAATTGACAAAATATCCATTTTCAAGCAGCACCTTTTTTCTCTTTGTTTCAATTTGTTGCTTCTTTTCAGTCCTGTTTAAATAGGTTCATTATAATCCTTTAAATCCAAATTTATAAAGAATAGAGGAACTGGGAAATGCTCAATTAAAATCCATTTTTAAAATCTTAGTTAATCCCTCTCTTTTTTCTTCTTGCTTATAATCTTTAAATAATCGATAAAAGCCTCCAAAATTCTCCAAAGTCAATTTTAATTAAATATCATATTTTTCTCTATTTTCTCTATTCAATTAGGGCTCTAGACTTAGGTTCCAAGCCAACTTTTGTCAGGTTTTAGGTATCATTAATTATTTCCTTCCGTTTTCATTTCCTGTTTAAATTAGCCAATATTTCTCAATTTTTCTTTAAATGTTTGTTGGCAAAATTGCTCCTAGTGCCTCTTCCTGAGCTGGTACTAACTCACCTGACTTCAATATCTTGTCCAGTACTTATGCTTTATCCTCCTGCCCGTTCTTGTGGCCGTCCTGACTTCAGGCATCTGGTGATGGCTGTGGTCCTCAACGCTGGGTCAAGGGAAAAATGCTGGCACTACAGGGAATTTGCAACTTCCCTGTCTGCTCCAGCGGCTCCCTCATTCTTCGCTACCCCTGCAGGGCACCTATGTCCAGACCGGACCCCAATATTGAGGGGATTTTTGGCACTCATCCCGGAGCTCTCTGTCCATTCCGTCGTGACGCTGGCCTCGCCATGCTGTTCATTGTTTTAAAGTAGAACCATTCCTTCTGCTATGTCATGGTTGTTCTGGGTCTGGGTGTTTTAGGACTGGTTCAGCTGAGAATAGTAGTTTGAGTTTTTCGAACATCGCTTGGCATTCCATGGTCCAGTTAAGGGGTTGCCTTGGTTTTGGTTCCCCCCCCCCTTTTCATCTTTAGCAAGTTCATAATGGGGAGAGAAATTTTAGCAAGGCTGGAATGAATTGACAGTAAAAATTAGCAAAACCAAGGAAACTTTATACTTGTTTACGGGTTTGGTGCGGCTCTCAATCGATGACAGCTTTTACTTTTAGTAGATCCATCTCTATTCTCTTGTGGGATATTCTATATCCCAGGTTGTCAATTCTTTCTTGGTGGAACTCGCATTTAGAGAGTTTTGCATAGAGTTTGGTGACTTGGAGTTTAGCAAGAACTGCTTGGACTAGTTTTATGAGTTCTGCTTTTATTTCAGTGTAAATTAGAATGTCACTACGGTAAACCAGGACCCGTTTGTATAAATGTTCATGGAACACCTCATTAATTAATTGCATAAACATGGCAGGGGCTCCTATAATCAGAAAGGGAGTACTTTAAATTGGTAGCATCTAGGGGAGGGGGTTAAAAGCAGTCTTCCACTCATCCCCTTCCCTAATTCTGATGCAGTAGTACACCTCTCATAAATCAAGCTTTGAAAAGATTTCTTGTTTAGAGAGGTGAGCCAGAATGTCCTTCATGTTAAAGTTTCGGTAGTCAATGCAGAGGCATAGAGAGCTATCTTTCTTTTCACGGAATAACACTGGGGCTGCTATTTTTAGTCAGGTGGGTTCGATGAAACCCCTTTTTAGGTTTTTGTCGATAAACACTCTGAGTTCATCTAGTTCTCTGAGGGACATGCAGTTCATTTTTGGTTTTGGAAATTTAGCCCCTGGTTGGATCTCAATGACACAGTCTGTGGCACAATGGGGTGGAAGTTCATCGGACACCTCTTCATTAAATACCTTAGCCAAATCCTGGTATTCTTTGGGAATGTTAGTGGGTTCAGCAGGGTGGCCAGTCATTGCTGTTTCCCTGTTTTCCTTTCCTTCCTCTTTCACGTTCGTGAAAGTTACATGCCCCTGGAATTTTATGGTTTCTCTCTTCCAGTTTATTTTAGGGTTCCATTTCTGCAGCCATGTTAGTCCTAGGACTAGTAGCCATTCCATTCCTGAGGCTACTGTGAACATTAGGATATCGCTATGATCCCTCAGCTTCATTGGCAATGGTTCTGTGGCAAAAATGGCTGGCTCCCCATCCCCACTACAGTTCCATCTAGCTGGCAAAAAATGATGGGGGTTTTCATTTTCCTTAGGTGAATTCCCAATCTCCCTACCAGGGTTGGGCTAATTAGGCATCGGGTGCATCCTGAGTCCAGCAATGCTGGTACTTCCTCCCCTTTCCCTTGACTAGGGATAAAAAGTCTTAGGGACAGAGTGAGCAGTTCGATTGGGTTGCTTACCAGCGGGTCCTCTTCTGGATCACTTTCAGAGTAGGTCAGGTCCATTTGGGGCATCAGAAATCCTTCCTCTGGTTTTGGAGGGGAACGGAATCCTGTGGCCTCTCGGCTTCTCAGCACAGTTTCTTTTCCTCGGGTGGTGGGAGGGTTTCCAGGCTTCTCCTGACAGGCAATCAGGCTTTCCAGTGGGGGTTTTCGACTGGCATTCTACTGCACGGTGCTCCTCCTTCCCACACTTAAAGCAAACCTGATAGCCTTCGTGCCATAGCGGTTTGGAGTTTGAGTGGCTCTCGCTTCCCATGGGGTGGGGATCTTCTCCAAGCCCTGCCGGTGCAGTACTGGTTTCAGATCCTATCAATCTCTGCTTCCTCTGCCATCAGGTACCATTCATGCAGGTAGTTAGAGGCACCACGGGCCAGCCAGGCAGTGTACAGGTCGTCACTGAGTCCATCTTTGAACCAGCAGACTAGGGTATTTTCTGGCCAGTCGACTCAGCCGGCCAAGTCCTGGAATTCTTTGGTGTATTCAGCTACAGGACGGCGGTTTTGCTTTATGACTCTGATGCGGTCGCAGACTTTGCAATCAGCAAGGGGATCTTCAAAGTAGTGGCACAGGGCTGTTATGAATTGAAGTTTTGTATCTCTGGAGCATCGGAGTTGAGGAGATTCACCATCCATCTGGCCACTGCCCCTTTTAGGGTAATGTCTTGCACTCATGCCCCCTGGGTTGGGAAACTCTTGCATGTAGGTGAGGACTTGAGCCAGGAAAAATCCCAACTTTTGGGGGTCTCCATCAAATTTTACCCCAAAGGGAGGGGCCTTCCTCTCAGCTGCTGCTCTACTGGCTAGATCATATGCTTGGTCAGCAATGACTGGGTCAGGGATGATGGCTCGAGTTTCCTTGGCTGCTGGTCTGCCCGCTCTCCTTCACTGGTGACCATGTTCACCTTGGAACATTGAGATTTTCCAGGGCTTCCATCACGATACGGTTGATGTACTGCTTCAGTTGATCGTCTGCTAGTGGTTCTCGGTCAGCTCCTCCTGAGCTTCTTTTTCCACCCAGGCTTATGGCTGCTGTGGGTGAGGGTCACCCCCTTGGCTCTTCCATCCCAGCTGTCTTTCTTTCCTATGTCAATTGACCATCAAGGCTTCATGGAGCTTTCAAAGGCAGCTTTGATATCCTCGATAGGACATGTGGAGCCAGTGTCTGGCTGGGTAGTTGTTGAGGTTTCTCCCCAGCACTCGGCTTCCCTTGCTCACTGCTTTGTTCGGACATTGTTGCAGGGTCCCCTCAGTAGAGTGGAAATTAAAGGGGAAAAAATTTCTCACCAGGTTGACCACTATTGCAGAGCCTGCTTTATGTAAGGACCAACTTCTCCCCCCATCCAAGAAATTATGAACTCTTGAGAACTTTGTATTTCAAAAGGAACCTTTTATTGAAAGGGATGAAATCAAGTCAGAACTCAAAGCAGGCTCTGGAGTCCCTCAGGGCATGCAGTTCAGGATAAAGGAAATTAGGAACTGTCTCCCCACCTTCTGATGTGGATTCGGACTAATCCACCACTGTGAAGATGAATTGTACCAGCCTCTCTAAAAAACAGACCCAAAGAGCTTCTCAGGGTCATCTTACAATCCACTCATTTCCCCCTCCCCTTTCATTTCCCGAGGTGTGAGAATTCTTCAGGCATTCCTGGTGCCAGGCAATGGTTATAAATCATGTTAAAGTTTATACAAGGAGGACCAAGCAAGAAATTGGATACATAGGAAAAGAACTAAATGTGACAACTCCAAATCCCCCCCATTCTTTCACGAAGAATGGCAGATACACAGATCTGACAATTTGGCTTTTTATATCTCTGGAAGGAAAGGTATGAGAAATGTGAAACTTTGTACATAGTAACTTAGCAACACAAGATTGTCGAATATAAAATTTCATTCTCCTACTTTCCAATAGTTCAAAAATTGAATGTAAAGGTTACTTTTTGTAAAAATGCCAAAAATAAGATATTTTCAGCCCGCTTTTACAAAAAAAAGACCTTCTGGAAATTCTGTTAAATCGTCCTCATTAGAAAGAGCATGTTTGAAATGCCCTAAAAAGTAGGGTTGGTGTTTCATCTCTGAAGTATAAAGCCCTAAAAATAGGAACAAAGTTGAGGATGTTGCTATGGCAATGTCACATGCATTCTATTATTGTTTCATCTTGTTTGTTTTATATAGACATCATTACTATTATTATATTGCATTGGTCGATGGTGACATTGTCACTACCAGTTCAGGAACTTGACCCAGCCACTCCATTGCCATAGGGGGCACACTTGATAGTCATGCAATACCAGCACAGGGGTGGGGGGGCGTTCTTGGTTCAGGATCCCAAGCCTGAAGTTTGGTTTGGTTTCTTCTTCTTCGAGGTTCCAAAGCCCTGTGTGGGTATCTGTCTTGTTCCCAAGCTGGCAGTTGGGCAGCTTATCCTAGGTTCCCAAGCCTAAAGTGAGTAATTTATGTGATTCCCAAGCCAAAGTCCATACTGTTCGTATGAACTGCCAAATTCCAATGATCGCTTATTTATTATTGAATTTACATGCCACGTTCTTTAGAGTTGCTTCTCGGAATTGATACTATCAACCTGACAATGTAACTGAACGAGCTGGAAGCACACAAATAAGATATGGATCTGGAACCCAACAAACATCTTGTCTTTCAGGCCAACAAAATGAATGAGTAGGGCCTCACACATGGCTAAATGTTAACAATGCATCATTTTGTTCAATCAAAATTTCCACGATGTTGCCTACCCACCATTTTTTGTCATAAATGCAGGCAACAATTGGGAAATATGTCAGCCAATTTTAAATTCGGATCAATGGTATTGGACATTTTGGCCACAAAGTTAATCGTGTTATTTGAAACTTTGCTGACAAAAATTGAATTTGAATCAACTGGCACAAACTGGTGATGATCTCTTGTGCCAGCTATTGTGCTGCTAACTTTCCATCTTTCTTCTTGCAGCATCCTGCTGTCTTTGATTTCTTCCTTCAGAATCTATATATATTTAAGTCCGTTTCACCATGTGATTTTGTTTCACCAAATCACCATGCGATGGAGTTGATGGCACAACTAAACATTTGGCTGCTCAAGCCAACCTTCAACCAACCAAATACTGATGCTGTCAGGTATGCTTAACTTTCACGACAGAAACATTCATGGACTTAAATATATATACATTCCAAAGGAAGAAACTAAAGACAGCAGGATGCTGCAAGAAGAAAGTTGGAAAGTTAGCAGTACAATTGCTGGCACAAGAGATCATCACCAGTTTTGCCAGTTGATTCAAATTCAATTTCTGTCAGCAGTTTTAAATGACAATAAAAGCAGGCAGAAAATACCCTATTTTTGGTATTTTTACAAAAATGGTCACATTTACACTCAGTTTGTGAACTATTGGAAAGCAACAGGATAATGAAATGTTATATTTGACAACCTTTTGTTGCTAAGTTATTACACACAAAGTTTCACATTTCTCATATCTTTTCTTCCAGAGATATAAAAAGCCAAACTTTACCCCCTTGTTTTGGGCCACAGTCATTTTTGGCCAACTTTGCTCCAAATTATCTAGATGGAGATCGTTCCTGAGAATGTTTTTATTATTTTGTTTAATAGAGCACAACAAGTTGTATAAGATGGCCAAGTTTTGTTTCTCTCAACAAAATATGGCCAGAGTCTCAAAGTTGATGAAACCTCATACTGTTCATACTGCAGTATGGGGTCATAGTAAAGGTAAAGGTAAAGGTTCCCCTCGCACATACGTGCTAGTTGTTGCCGACTCTAGGGGGCGGTGCTCATCTCTGTTTCAAAGTCGAAGAGCCAGCGCTGTCCGAAGACGTCTCCGTGGTCATGTGGCCAGCATGACTCAATGCCAAAGGCACACGGAACGCTGTTACCTTCCCACCAAAGGTGGTCCCTATTTTTTCTACTTGCATTTTTACATGCTTTCAAAACTGCTAGGTTGGCAGAAGCTGGGACAAGTAACGGGAGCTCACCCCGTTACACGGCAGCACTAGGGATTCGAACCGCTGAGCTGCTGACCTTTCGATCGACAAGCTCAACGTCCTAGCCCCTGAGCCACCGTGTCTCTGCAAGTATTACATCAGCAAATGTAACATTTTACTAATGTTCATTGGGGACATGTGTGCATGTTCACCCCAAATTTCATCAAAATCGGTGATGGTCGAGCTGGGAGTCCCAGACCACTTGACATGAAATGACCCAGGAAAAAGCCCAGTGAGAGATCAAGGAAAAAGCAAACTCTTTCAAAAGTCACTGTATACGTAAGGGAAAGAAAGCTGATCCTATATCAAGTCTTACAGCCCCCCCTCCCCCCGGACCTTCTTATCCCCTTATCTCTTATTCAGAGGGAATTAGGGAGATCCATATTCATGAAACAATGCAGCAACTGTAACAGAGCCAAAATCATCTTTGAAAGCCCACTCTTGGGAGCAAGTAAATGTGCAAAGAAGCAGGTGTTGTATTCTTGCTACTGACTTAAAATAGTCTGGAAGGTGAAGAGACAGAACTACCATCTTAAAATGATAATCTATTAAGGGAAGGGAATGGTTAATTATTTGTTAAACTTGTTAAATAATATTTGTCTAACTGTTTTTCAATACATAGTTGAAATGTATTATACTGCTTCTGAGTGGCTACAATTTAAATTTTATTGAAGTCCCAAAATTAACAATTCAGCAATTTATTTCTCTGCCCTTATTGTGTCTGCAGAATGTCGCCTAGCAACCCCGTTGTGGATCAATCCAGGTTCAGGCTCACTTATGGGACAGAAATATGATTGATCTCACTTCTGGACAATTTCAGGAAAAAGCAGGATGGGGGTGCAGCCATCTTTGCTTTTCTTGACATCTCAGCAGGATGGTATACTTTTGGGCCAGCTATGGGATCTGGATAGCACAATTTTGTGCTGGTTTAGCTCCTTTCCTCAAGGCTGGTCCTAATTGGAATGAGAGATGCAGTCCATGGCTGCTCTTTTATGGTGAGTTGCAGGGCTCAGTATTCTCTCCACTCATTTTTAATAACTACATGAAGAGATTATCCATCCCGATAAGTTGAGGTACTGACAGTACTAACTGACAATATTCAATTCTGTATATCCATTCCAGTGACCCAAGTGATGCTGTTGCTGCCCTCTCATGATGATTAGAGGCTGTAGGGCAGGGGTGAAATCTAAAAATTTTCCCTACCGGTTCTGTGGGCATTGGTGGGTGTGGCTTGATGGTCACATGACTGAATGGGCATGGTCAATAATAATAAATAATAAAAATAATAAAGTATACCAAACTGGGAGGCACTGGTCTACCTTCTTTAAAAATAGAGACCCCGGTCTACCAATTGCCTTTTACTGAGAGGCCCTGGTCTACCTTCTTTAAAAACAGACCCCGGTCTACCAATTGCCTTTTACTGACAGGCCCCAGTCTGCCTTCTTTAAAAATAGAGGCACCGGTCTACTCGCTGCCTATAGTGCTGATCAGCTGTAGTGCGGCCCTTTGAAGTGTCACGACAGTCATTTAAGCCCGTCTGCAGCTATATCACCACGAGCGCTTCAAGGACAGAGAAGAGGAACAGCGAGGTGTGGGATGGGGCAGGGATTTTTGCTACCAGTTCTCCGAACTACCTGCCCCCATTGCTACCAAATCGCGCGATCCAGTCCGAACTGGGAGCATTTCACCCCTGCTGTAGGGGCCTGGATGAGAGATAACAGGCTTTGACTGAACTCTGGCAAGACTAAATGGCTTTGGATACATGAGCTCCAGGATCACGACTTTGACATTTCTGGTTGGTGTGGTACCACTCCAATAAGACGCTATCTGCAACCTGAGGGTTCTCCTGGACTTTGGGTTGTGCAACAGTTGTGGCCTTTTTTTGGATCAGATGTCCCTATGCTGCCAGTTTGCTTCTGGGTGCAATTCAGTGTTGGTTGTTATCTTTCAAGGCTTAATGGCATCGGTCCATGTTACTTAAGAAACCACTTCACCTCAAATAGAGTGGCCCACCCTACCCATGCCAGCAGAAGAGGCATGCTGCAGACCCCATTGGTTGGGGAATCTAGCTGGTGGGGTCCAGGAGAAAAGTATACTCTGTTCCTGCTCTTTGGAACATCTTGCTCCCCAGAGTGAGATTGCCTCTCACCCTCCCGACCTTCCAGAAGAGCCTGAAGACCTGGCTATGCCAGCTGACTTGGGGGCCCAAAGGGGGGAGTACTACACTGGAGGTGGTTGATGGATTTGATAGCAGATCCAATCTCCCCCCTGTTCAATCTTATACCTTTCCTCCCCATCTTTTAGTCATAATTTGTATTTATATTGCAGTTAAATATTTGTGTTTGCATGATTTTATTGCTTTTACTACTTATAGCAGCAAGATGGATGACAAATTAAATACATATATTCATACATACATAGATACACACACACACACACACACACACACACACACACACACACACACGCTTGATTCCTAGGCCCATTTCTTCATCATTGTGCTTGATACATGATAAACCCTTGTGACATCTGCAACACTAACTAATTAATATTGTTAAAAATGATTTCCTATAGCTAGTTAGGACTAGCCTTTGAAAAATTACAACATAAGATTGATTGTATGATTGTCTAAAGAATTTATGGTTGTTCTTCTTTTATGTGGTATGATGACTATTCTTCTGCATTTTTATATCAAGTTCCTATTTGACCTTGCAGTTCCCTAGATGATTTTAAACTACTCTTTTATCTAAAACTTCCTCAGAGGCTTGCTGTTTGGATTATAATGAGCCATGATGGCATAGTGGTTACAGTGCAGTACTACAGACTAATTCTGCTAAGACTGCTGGCTGCCTGAAATTTGACAGTTCAAATCTCACCAGGCTCAAGGTTGAGTCAGCCTTCCATCCTTCTGAGGTGGATAAAATGAGGACCCAGATTGTTGGGGGCAATATGCTGACTCTGCAAAACTGCTTAGAGAGGGCTGTAAAGCACTGTAAAGCCTTGTATAAGTCTAAATGCTATAGCTATTGCTATAATACAAAGACGGATCCTTCTCTTCCCTTTTCATTTACCGCACTTTCAGCCCCCAAAATAAAGGCCATGAATGACTTTCATAGAATAGAATAGAATAGAATAGAATAGAATAGAATAGAATAGAATAGAATAGAATAGAATAGAATAGAATAGAATAGAATTTTTTATTGGCCAAGTGTGATTGGACACACAAGGAATTTGTCTTGGTGCATATGCTCTCAGTGTACATAAAAGAAAAGATACCTTCATCAAGGTACAACATTTACAACACAAATGATGGTCAATATATCAATATAAATCATAAGGATTGCCAGCAACAAAGATATAGTCATACAGTATTAAGTGGAAAGAGATTGGTGATGGGAACGATGAGAAGATTAATAGTAGTGCAGATTTAGTAAATAGTTTGACAGTGTTGAGGGAATTATTTGTTTAGCAGAGTGATGGCCTTCGGGAAATAACTGTTCTTGTGTCTAGTTGTTCTGGTGTGCAATGCTCTATAGCGGCCCACGGGTCAGTTTTTATTGGCCCGCAGCAAATTCTGAAAATATAATTGAATATGGCCCGCACATGGCACTTGAGCTCAACTCTGTTGCACTTCTCAGTTTCAACACTAGATGGAGCCAGTCACAGAAAAGGTGCTTCTCCACTAAACAAAATTAAGCAAAAAAAAATATTTACCACGAGTCACCAGAAATGGCAGCACCGAAGAAACGCAAGATAGCAAGTGAGTGTAGAAGATTTCAAACACGGTGGGAAAATGAATATTTCTTTAAAGAAATCAACAGAAAGTGTGTCTGTTTGATTTGCAATGAAGATGTTGCCGTGATGAAAGAGTATAATGTCCATCGGCACTATGAGACCAAGCATCAGAGCTACGCATCGTACACAGGTGCCGAACGAGCACAGAAATTCAAGCAAATGGCAGCTAGCCTGCAAGCTCAACAACAGTTTTTATTTCGTGCTAACAAAATACAGGAAAACGCCACAGCAGCAAGCTATGAAGTCGCACAACTTATTGCCCAGCATGGCAAACCGTTCTCAGACGGTGATTTCATAAAGCAGTGCCTCATCAAAGTCACAGAAGTAATGTGCCTGGAAAAAGTGCAGGATTTCAACAACGTGAGCTTATCCAGAAATACAGTGGTGCGGAGAATCGAGGACTTGTCAGCTAACCTGAAACTTCAGCTGAGAGAGAAAGCTTGTGCTTTTGATTTTTACTCGATAGCATGCGATGAGAGCACAGACGCCACAGACACCGCACAGCTTTTAATTTTTTTGCGGGGAGTCGATGATAATTTTTGCTGTACGGAGGAGCTGCTTGATATGATGTGCCTAAAAGGCACAACGACAAGTGGAAATATTTTTGACGCTGTATCAGAGGCAGTTGAAAAGATGGGGCTTAAATGGGACAAGCTCTGTGGAGTAACAACGGATGGAGCTCTGGCCATGACGGGTGAGCGCAAAGGAATGGCATCCATGGTGTGCGTCAAGGTAAAAGAGAGCGGAGGTGAGGCTGTTAGGATGCACTGTATAATCCACCAAGAAGCACTGTGTGCCAAGACTGTCCAGCTGGGCGATGTGATGAACACTGTTGTAAAAACTGTCAACATAATTCGAGCTAGAGGACTGTACCACAGGGAATTTCAAGCTTTCTTATCTGACATGGATGCTGAATACGGGGATGTACTCTACCACTCTGATGTGCGCTGGCTCAGCCGCGGCTCTTTGCTGCAGCGGTTTTATTCGCTGAGATCAGAAATCGACAAGTTTTTGAAAGAGAAGGGCTGACCTCTTCATGAACTGAGTGACCCTCTGTGGCTGGCAGACCTGGCATTTTTGGTTGATCTCACTCATCATCTGAATACACTGAACAAGAACCTACAAGGCAAAAAACAGCTGGTGTCACACCTGTATGCACACATGAAAGCCTTCTGTGTAAAGCTCCGCCTGTTTGAGACACAACTACGAAGCTTTAATGCTGCACACTTCCCTGCGCTGTCTGAAATCAAGTCTGCTTTTCCAAAGGCAGACCTTTCTGCTAAAAAGGAGAAATATGCTTCTGTAATTACATCTCTCATGACAGAATTCAACCAGCGTTTTCAAGATTTTTCTGTCATTGAAAAACAAATCAAGCTGTTCTCGACCCCCTTCCTGGTGGATGCAGAAGAAGTGGAGGAGAGTCTGCAGTTAGAACTGATTGAAATGCAATGTGATGATTCTCTGAAGAGTCAACCTCAGCTTCTCTCCCTCCCTGACTTCTATCAGAGTTTGGATCATGCCAAGTTTCCTCTGATGAGACGCCACGCAAAAAGAATGATGAGCCTGTTCGGCTCAACATACATATGTGAACAAACATTTTCTCTGTTAAATCGGAACAAAAGCAGACTGAGATCCAGAATGACTGATAGCCATCTCTGTGAAGTCCTTCATGTCTCAACCACCAAACTTTCTCCTGACATCCCAGCCATCCTTCAATCCAAAGGACAGCATCACTGCTCCCACTGAGAGCAATGTTCTTCACATTATAGGTGAGTTAGAAATACACACAGTAATCATGTGTCAATATGTCACCTCTTGTGTGTGGCCCGGGCCTTTGCTTATTTTTCTGCCCTCACCAAAAAAACTTTGGACACCCCTGCTCTATAGCATCGTTTTGAAGGTAGGAGTTAAAACAGTTTATGTCCTGGATGAGAGGGATCTATAAATATTTTCACGGCCCTCTTCTTGATTCGTGCAGTATACAGGTCCTCAATGGAAGGCAGGTTGGTAGCAATTTTTTTTTTCTGCAGTTCTAATTATCCTCTGAAGTCTGTGTCTTTCTTGTTGGGTTGCAGAACCGAACCAGACAGTTATAGAGGTGCAAATGACAGACTCAATAATTCCTCTGTAGAACTGAATCAGCAGCTCCTTGGGCAGTTTGAGCTTACTGAGTTGGCGCAGAAAGAACATTCTTTGTTGTCCTTTTTTGATGATGTTTTTGATGTTAGCTGTCCATTTTAGATCTTGCGATATGATAGAACCTAGAAATTTAAAGGTTTCTACTGTTGATACTGTGTTGTCTAGTATTGTGAGAGGTGGAAGTGTGGAAGGGTTTCTCCTTTCCACTTATGACTGTATGACTATAACTTGTTGCTGGCAATCCTTATGATTTATATTGATTGATATTGATATATTGACCATCTCAATTGTGTTGTAAATGTTGTACCTTGATGAACGTATCTTTTCTTTTATGTACACTGAGAGCATATGCACCAAGACAAATTCCTTGTGTGTCCAATCACACTTGGCCAATAAAATTCTATTCTATTCTAAAGTCTACTGCCATTTCTACGGTTTTGAGTGTGTTCAGTTCCAGATTGTTTTGTGTTTTTTTTTTGTTTTTTTTACATTTATACCCCGCCCTTCTCCGAAGACTCAGGGCGGCTTACAGTGTATAAAACGAAAGGAGGAGATGTTGGGAATCACTATGGCAATGGTCAGATAATTCTGCTTTGCATTAGCCATATAATCTCTTAGATAAACAACATAAACTTGTAGATGTAGATTCTTCTAAGAATTGGATCATGTACAAGTAAAAGTAGCAAGCAGACAGAGTTTCCATTGTATGTGTATTTCTGCATACCCTGTTCCTAACTGTGATGTTTCCATGTCTCGCTACATTTGAGCATTCTGTAGAAATGTATCCATGCCTGCTGTTGCAAACTGCTCAGAAACGCTAACTACAGAGCCTGTCCGGGTAACACCGGACATGATAAGAAAACTGCTTTGCACACATAAAATATTCATCTTGCTCAGCTGTGCTTGCAACCATATTACCACAATATGCATATTCCAACCCCATGTGTCAGTTTATGTATGGTTAATCAGGATCACATGCTTGCCTTCTGTATCTCTGTAACCCACCCCTAACTAACCCCTAACAATAAGAGTTTGTCTCGAGCTAGCTCGGGGCTCACTCACCCCGAGGAGAATTGGACTCTGTGTCTTCATTTCTCACTCCGTCTGGTACGGAAGGCCGGACCCTTTCGTGGCGAGCCCGCTGGCCACGAGAAAAGCCACAACTGGTGACCCCGACGTGATTCTGTCAAGAGGAATACGTCCAGTCCTTTTTTTTTTCTTTTTTTTTTTCAACCTGATTCTGCAAAAAGAATATGTCCTTCACGTGATTGCTAAGGCAATACGTCTCTTGGACCTCCTGTGCTCCAAGAATGCTTTCCTTCAACGTGGTTCTGTCAAGAACGCATT
Source organism: Ahaetulla prasina (assembly GCF_028640845.1). Taxonomy (NCBI): domain Eukaryota; kingdom Metazoa; phylum Chordata; class Lepidosauria; order Squamata; family Colubridae; genus Ahaetulla; species Ahaetulla prasina. The sequence goes on from NC_080542.1 coordinate 76,837,032, forward strand.
CCCCGATGTGATCCCCTCAAGGATACGTCTCGGACCGTCCATACTTATTCGCCCGAAGGAGGCCACGCACCCGACTGGTCTGAAACACGACTACGTCTTTCGTAAGTATGGGCGGAAAGTTTTCTCAGCAGCAGGCAGCGCACTTGCAGGAGTTGAGAGAACTAACCGATTCTTCAACTAAGATAGCCTCAAATGGAGGAAAAACACTCCCCCATTTGAAGAACAAGGACTTAATTGGTCTTTTGTCCTACATTTGGAGACAGTGTCCATCATATCCCGAAAAGGGAAGTTTAAGAATTTCCACATGGACCAAATTGGGGACTTATTTCCACACATCCCCTAGAGCTCCTATCCAAATTTTAAAAAACCATGGCAAACCTTTACTCTCAATTTCAGGGAACGATCTAGTCAAATTGTTGAAATTCATTTGGCAATAATATCCCAGTTATCCCCCTTCAGGGGATATCACATCTAAAAAATGGAGGCGCATATTGAAATATTTAAATGAACCCCCTAAAGCCACTTACGATTTGATTGTAACTTGTCAGGTAATTGTTAATAGCCTGGAAATTTATGAAAAGGCTATCAGAGATTCGAGCGATGCCATGGCACTCAACGCTGCGTCTCCACCTCCATACGAGGATGCCTCAGCGCAGCAAAAATCTCTTGAGGTAAAATGCTCCAACATTGCCTCTTTAACTGAAACATCTCCACCATCTGCCCCCCCTCCGCCTCTGCCAACTGCGGACGGGGAGACCTCGTCTCATTCTGCTCTTACAGCTGGACTGAAGAGAGCGATGGCAACGGGAGACCTTTCCTTAGAGGATTTGCAAATGTTTCCCGTTGGCCTTATAGATGACCCACAAAATCCTAATCAAAAAATTCAGGGTCATCAAAACTCTGTGCTTGCTGTCCCTTCAGCCCCTTGCCTTGAACTTTCAAAGCATATTGAGCCAGAAGTTAAACCTATACCTCTTCTTCCATCCCTGCTTTGGAAACTGCCTCCTTTCCCCTGCCTGCCTCCCTTCCCCCAGAGCGCCCCTCTTTTTCCCCCATGGGTGCGATCGCTCAGACTAACTGATTTGGTTCAATTACTTCCCTATATTTGGAAACAATCCGGAAAAGGACTTGCTCAAAGTGACTACATGGAAAAAATTGGGAACCTATTTCCATGAAAGTCCAAGAGCCCCTGCAAAAATTCTGTCCAAGTGGCGCATGGTCCTTGAATGCCTCATTTTACACGATGTCACTTAGACAGTTTGTCCGGACCTCCGCCTTATCAAAAAATGACTCAAAAGGATCCACAATCACATTCATGATTTAAACGGCTGAGTTTTCTCAGACAACTTCCCCAGGTCTGTAAATGTTGTTTGATGATGTGTGTATGTATGTATATGATCATTTTCAGACCTGCATAAGAATTGTAGAGATAATTGTGATGCTTGACTTGCATGGAATGTGTGTATGTACAAAACTCATTGAGAAGGTGTGAAATTTCTGTGTTGTCTTTTGGATTTGCAAGAAATGTGTGCATGTGTGACAAATTGTCTCTGCATGTGTGTGTGTGTGTTTGTGTGTATCTGTCTGCATAAATTCCGTATACAAGCAGTGAGTTGCTCTTGATTTTTTTTTTTTCTCTGTCCTCGCTGGCTTATCTTAACTACCCACCCCACTCCCTGTTTGTGCCAGGGAAAAGGGTGGATGACGGGGGAGAACCATTCACCCCCACTCTATTTTTTTCTCTCTCTTCTTTCTTGTCTGAGAAGGGAGGGATAATTAGGCTCTCTGGAAGCATTGCTTTTGTAAAAAGCTATGTAAAAAACTATGCAGATGTATTTTCTTTTTAACCATGAAAACATTTTTGATTTTAATCTTCAACCCTGAAAACACTTTTGATTTTAATTTTTAATCATGCATACAATTTTGATTTTGATTTTAATTTTTTCTTTTCTCTGGAACTTTTTGAGGTTTAAACTGCCTGATTAAACCTATACCTTTATAAATGTTTTCAAAGCACTGAGTTGACTCAAAATGTTTCATTTAGCTTTGTATTTTTGGACCTGTTAACATACATCATAAGAGTTGGAAGGGACCCTTAAAGGTCTTCTAGTCCAATCCCCTGCCCAGGCAGGAAACCCTACAACATTTCAGACACACGACTATCTTCTTATGTATGAATGCATATTTTTTTTAGCATAAATCTGTTTTTTGGAAAATGCACTCAGGTTTTCCACATAAACAGACTCACCCTAAAGCTTCCGCCATGTTTTTCTTTTTTGAATCCGACTCAGTGTGCCCCTTATTTGCTGTTTGTATTGTTTCTTTTTCTTTTTTAGCAGCACAATATGTGCCCTGTTTTAGGAACTATTTCAGAGATGAGTTAGAAAGTTACAGGATGTGATAAATTAGAAAGTTACAAGATGTGAAGAGAGAGTTAAGAGGAAGTTTTGATACTAGTGCTGAGAAGGTTTTAGTAAGTTAGAAAAGTATGAGCAAGTAAGACAGATGGTGATTTTGCTAAGATATAATGTGGTTTGTTTTTGGAAGATTTTGATAGTATGGATTTTGTTAGTGACCAACTTCCACACATGAATAAAAAGGGTGGGAGTTGGGTTTTTATTGATTGATTGTCTTTTTCTCTGTCTTCCACATAGTACCTTTGTTAAAAGAACAAAACTGAGATTTGTATGTAAACCCCCTCCCCTAGTTGTGTCATCTTTTCTTTGTCCCTGCTTTTGTGTGGCCATGAATTTTAAAGGTGCTGCAAAGAAGAAAAATGACTTTTCCTCCAGGATGGACTGGCTACCTAGACAGGGTGAAGAACAGAGTTCAACTTTCTTTCTTCTCTGTACTTTTGTTTAAATGATTTCACCTATTCATCTCCTTCCTGAAGCAAGAGAATCCAGCTACCTTTTCTCATATGGGAATATATTGTAATAGTTTATCTGTTCAATGCTGATGTTTGTTGTTTCTTTTTCAGTTCTAACTGCAAGCTATCTATTCGCCCTTGGCCCCCTCCCTAATCCTCCAACAACGCCTTTTCTCACTCAGAAAGGGAGGAGGAGGGGACCCCTTCTCATGTCTTTTAAACATGTAACGATCAAAAGACTTTTTAAGACAGTTGTTTCTTTCTTGTTTTATGTATTCATGTAAGGATATGTATTTTGAGATTTCTGTCAGCAGCGAACATCCAAATCAACGGTGAGACCTTGTGGGTCCCTGGTCGACATATCCGTCCCTACCATCAAAAGATTGACGGCAACTGACTCTTTTCTTCCTACAAGAGACATCTACCGCTCCTTTGACCTTCTCTTCTTCCAAGAAGGTGGATTGTGTGTGGCTTTAAAGGAAGAATGCTGCTTCTATGCTGACCATCTGGCATTGTACAGGACTCAAAGAATAAACTAAGGGACTTAAGTTTGATATGGTTTACAAGCTATTATAGTTGTAGTTGGTATGATTGCATTAGGATGTATAATTTTGCTTGTACTAATGTGCACATTTGGGCCCATGTTTGTTTAACCGCTTCTCTAGATTTATCACAAGTAAAATAAATTCATTACAGACTCTGCTGTTGCAATCCCAGAATACCCCCTGGGACCAGGAAAGTGGTGGCACCTATCAATCTGTGCCACAGGATGATATATCAGAAAAAAATCCCTCCATCTTGAACAGTGAGGATGAGGACGATTCAGTTCTCTAACTCATCTTGCCAGCCAGATAAACATCTCCTCAGACAACAATAGGGTAAGGTCAAACGGTGTAGGCCGAGTCAGAGGACTTGACTCTATGCCCAGTGGTTGGTAAGTGGAAGTGACTCTCAGGCTCGGAGGAGTCTGGGTTACACACCGGCTTACCCCACCACAGCCTTTCCTTTGAAATATAAAACGAAAGGAGGAGATGTTGGGAATCACTATGGCAATGGTCAGATAATTCTGCTTTGCATTAGCCATATAATCTCTTAGATAAACAACATAAACTTGTAGATGTAGATTCTTCTAAGAATTGGATCATGTACAAGTAAAAGTAGCAAGCAGACAGAGTTTCCATTGTATGTGTATTTCTGCATACCCTGTTCCTAACTGTGATGTTTCCATGTCTCGCTACATTTGAGCATTCTGTAGAAATGTATCCATGCCTGCTGTTGCAAACTGCTCAGAAACGCTAACTACAGAGCCTGTCCGGGTAACACCGGACATGATAAGAAAACTGCTTTTGTCAGCCTCCGCTTTAATTTAGTGTATTTCTCCTACTAGATTATCTGACTATTTTATTACCTTGTTAAACGTTTGCTCTACTGATTGTCTTACATGCTTTATGGAGAAGAGGGGGAGGTTTTCACTGTTCCCAGCGTCGGATGACATTGTATGTGGGGGAGAGAGGAAATGCCATTTTCAAAACCAGAGGTTTGAATTGTGTTGGCGCGTGAATGTAACGGCAGCTGCTGATTCCACATTCCATTCGGAAGATTGACAGAGGGAGAATATCGGAAGTGATACTACACGTGACTGAGGAGAAAGAAGACATTGGACTATTATTGTATGACCTCTAGTAGGGGGAGGGTTCAGGAGAGAATATGACTCTGGGGATTTGATTTACTTCCAGTTCCAGCTTTGCTTTTCACCGCATCCAGACTTGTATGATAAAGATTACCAAATTCTTCAACATGATGAAGTTGGGTTTTTATTTTCTCAAACACTGATCTGGGGCAGGCTGACATTAACTGGAACTCACCCAAAATCAGTCATCCCGGATCACAACCGAGGGGACTGAAATTTTTTTTTTCCTATAACGAGTTCGGAGCACGAATACGAACCTAATGAAGAACAACTGGCAGACATCTCATCTCAGGACCATCGCAGACAAGCTGATAAAAAATACTTTCTGGGAAAAAAGCCAATCTCAGAAGATGAGCTGGAGGAGTCAGAAGCAGCTTTGGCAGCCACATCGGACCCTCCCAAATACTCAAGAATTTCTGCAGAGTGGCTGGAGAAATTACAAATAGAGGAAAAACAAGAGAAAGCCAAACTGGATTTTAAAAGCTTTCCAGACCCAGGGGAAGCACAATCGGGAGTTACTAGACGTAAACAACAAAGAAAACTCTCTGCTTGGCAAAAAGAGCAAGAAATCAAAGATCAGTTACAGATTGCAGAAGCTGTGAGACTGTATCGTGAGGTGAAAGACCGACAGAGATATCGTGAAAGGTATGAAAACCCCACCCAAACACCCTGGGGGGGAGAGGGAAGAGGTGGAAACAGAAATTTCAATGGCCACCGGTGATGCAGCATACACCAGAGAGCTTCAGGAAGACCGAGAGCCTGGCTGCGTTCTCCAGGAACCGCAGATATGGCCACGGGTCAGGGGGTCCCCACTCCACAAATGTTGCCTCGTAGAAGAAAAAAACCTAAAATTCCACCAATTCCCAGAAAGTTTGATGGGGACCCCAAAGAATTAGGCTTATTCCAGGCTATGGTGGATAGCCACATGCAAGAATGGGGGGAAGATTACTTGTCAGAAGCCTCCTGGGTTGCTACAAACAGTAGCCCGTCCAGAAGCCCCATGGAAAGAAATATCCATGGACTTCATAGTGGAATTACCTGAAAGTGGAGGAAATACAGTAATCTGGGTGGTTACTGACCTGTTCTCCAAACAAGTACACTTTATCCCATGTTCCAAAATTCCTTCTTCAAAAACGTTGGCAAAACTGTTTGTCCAACACATCTACAGACTCCATGGGGTTCCTAAACGAATAATCTCTGACAGAGGGGTGCAATTCACTTCTAAGTTTTGGAGAGAATTTTTGCGGTTGATAGGCTCCACCCAAGGTTTAAGCTCCTCCCATCATCCTCAAACTAATGGCGGCTGTGAACGCTCAAACTCAGTACTGGAACAATACTTACGATGTTACATTAACTATCAACAAGATAATTGGGCAGATTTAATACCATTTGCGGAAGTGGCGTACAATAATTCTGTTCATAGCAGCACTGGATTCACCCCATTTAAAATTGCCTCTGGTCAAGAATTTGTCCCCATTCCCGAACTCCCTGAACAAAAACCATTGATTCCGTCCCTGGCTGAATGGATTGAACAATTGCAAAGTACATGGAAGATTACACGAAAAGCTATTGATGATGCTCATCACTCACACAAAAAACAAGCAGATAAAAAGAGAGCTCCTGAGAAGAAGTTCCAAGTAGGAGATAAAGTTTTCTTATCTACTAAATATTTACAAACAACTCAAAAATCTAAAAAACTTGGACCAAAATATGTGGGCCCATTCCCCATCGTGAAAATCATAAATCCGGTAACGGTCCAACTGGAACTACCTAAATCTCTCAAAAGAATTCACCCAGTTTTCCACGTTAGTTTGCTCAAACCTGAGCACACATCCCCCTTTAGACCAAATCCTACTAAGGCCCCTGTACCTATCCTCATCAACGGAGAAGAACATTTTGAAATTAAAGAAATTCTAGACTCTAGAAAACATAGAAATAAAATCCAATATCTGGTAGCATGGAAACACTTCCCTCTATCACAAGCTGAATGGGTTAACAAAGAAGATATGCAGGCCCCCAAAAAACTGGCACTATTTTATAACAAATATCCTGATAAACCCTAACTTTTCTTTTTCTTTTTCAGGACTAACGTCCTTCTTTCGAAGGAGGGCTGAATGTCAGCCTCCGCTTTAATTTAGTGTATTTCTCCTACTAGATTATCTGACTATTTTATTACCTTGTTAAACGTTTGCTCTACTGATTGTCTTACATGCTTTATGGAGAAGAGGGGGGAGGTTTTCACTGTTCCCAGCATCGGCTGACATTGTATGTGGGGGAGAGAGGAAATGCCATTTTCAAAACCAGAGGTTTGAATTGTGTTGGCGCGTGAATGTAACGGCAGCTGCTGATTCCACATTCCATTCGGAAGATTGACAGAGGGAGAATATCGGAAGTGAAACTACACGTGACTGAGGAGAAAGAAGACATTGGACTATTATTGTATGACCTCTAGTAGGGGGAGGGTTCAGGAGAGAATATGACTCTGGGGATTTGATTTACTTCCAGTTCCAGCTTTGCTTTTCACCGCATCCAGACTTGTATGATAAAGATTACCAAATTCTTCAACATGATGAAGTTGGGTTTTTATTTTCTCAAACACTGATCTGGGGCAGGCTGACAGCTTTGCACACATAAAATATTCATCTTGCTCAGCTGTGCTTGCAACCATATTACCACAATATGCATATTCCAACCCCATGTGTTAGTTTATGTATGGTTAATCAGGATCACATGCTTGCCTTCTGTATCTCTGTAACCCACCCCTAACTAACCCCTAACAATAAAAGAGTTTGTCTCAAGCTAGCTCGGGGCTCGCTCACCCTGAGGAGAATTGGACTCTGTGTCTTCATTTCTCACTCCGTCCGGTACAGAAGGCCGGACCCTTTCGTGGCGAGCCCGCTGGCCGCGAGAAAAGCCACAGTTTTGGTTGCACCACAAGGCTAGTTGTTCAACCTCTTGTCTATATGCGGATTCATCATTGTCTCGAATGAGACCAATCACTGTTGTGTCATCTGCGAACTTCAGTAGCTTAACAGATGGATCGTTGGAGATGCAGTCGTTGGTATACAGAGAGAAGTGGGGAGAGCGCACAGCCTTGGGGTGGGGGCTGTGCTAATTGTACAGGTATCTGATGTGATCTTGCTTAGCTTCACTTGCTGCTTCCTGTTTGTTAGGAAGCTTATGATCCACTTACAGTCTGTTCCAGTACCTGTAGCTGGTTTAGCTTAGTTAGAAGAGTGTCTGGAATGATGGTATTGAATGCTGAACTAAAGTCTACAAAGAGGACCCTTGCATAGGTCTCTGGAGACTCAAGATGTTGTAGGATGTAGTGCAGAGCCATATTAACAGCATCATCTGTTGATCTATTTGCCTGGTATGCAAATTGCAAGGGGTCTAACAGCGGATCCGTGATGGTTTTCAAGCAGGAAAGCACTAGCCTTTCAAAGGTTTTCATGACTACAGATGTTAAAGCAACTGGTCTGTAGTCATTCAGTTCCTTGATGGTGGGCTTCTTCGGCACTGGGATGATGGTAGAGCGTTTGAAGCAAGAAGGAACATAGCACATCTCTAGTGATTTATTGAAAATATGGGTGAAGATGGGGGCCAATTGGTCAGAACAGACTTTTAAGCAAGAAGGAGTTATCTTGTCTGGGCCTGGAGTTTTTCCTGGCTTTTGTCTGTGAAATAGGTCCTGCACTTCCTTTTCTGTGATCACTAGGGGTTATGAACCCAATGGAATGGGGTCAGTTGTAGGAGGCTTGGCTGTTGTTGGTGTGTCTTAGATGGGGGTTGTGGAGATAGGTGGCTGTAGTTTCCTTTCAAACCTGCAGTAAAACTCATTCAGGTCATCTGCCAGTTGTTGATTACCTTCAGCTTGGGAAGGAGGTTTGCCATAGCCGGTGATATTTTTAAGAGTTTTCTACGTTTGCTGGTTCATTTGCTGAAAACTGATTCTTTAGCTTTTCAGAGTAGCTTCTTTTTGCTGCTCTGATCTCCCTTGTTAGTGCATTTCTGGCCTGATTGTACAGCATTTTATCACCTTTTCTGTAGGCTTCCTCTTTGGAATGACATAGCTGCTTAAGTTTAGGTATTTAAGTTTAGAAGGTTTGTTGTTCCTGTATATTCGCAAGTTCCTTGTAGGTACACAAATACACAAGTACAGACCTTTATATTTATAAATAAATAACTTGGCAACATGCTTCAAAAAAGCCCAGTGATGATTATTCTGCCTTGCAAAGAGTCCTGTTCCAGTTAGCATGATGAATGGGAAAACTGGGAACTGCAGTTTCAACAAATTTGGAAAGCACTAGTAAGGCTAGGCTGAATTAGAGTATGGTCACAAATAAGCTCCTAAGTGAAAGGAGCAAATATTAGTTTTATAGACTTTTAGAGTTCCCGGTTCCAAGTACAGTCTTGTTTTCATAAAACCAATTCCTTTTTTTTTCTCATAGAATTGGAACTGATGTTTGATATTTTCCAATAAAAGTATGTATCAGCTGATAGGAACTAAGCCCTTTTTAAAGAGCTAAATAGAAATGTTGATCTTTTTTTTTCCAGAATAGCAATTACTACACAATCAGTGATGGCCATATGAAATATGAACTATTATAAAAGTTCTGTGACTCAGAAGTCGCCTTACAGATTGAAAATATCATTAAAGAATCAGGAAAATAATGAACCTAATAAAATTATTAGATCTAACTTCCTGTAACATGCATGATTGTAACACAACAAATGTGAAAGAAATAAAATGCATTATATTTTGAAATTGTAACATCTGTAATCTCTTTAAAAATTGGCTTTATGTTAAATCTCAAATCTTAGAAAACTCAGATTTCTAATTTTCCTAAGTAATCACTCATTAAAGAGTTAGTAGAATATTACTTACATTTTTATATGTTGCTGATAGATCAATTTGTTTATTTAAATATAACAGAAAATATAATACAGGTAGTTCCTGACTTACAACCACAACTGAGCCCAAAATTTCTGTTGTTAAAGAAGAAAGTTGCTCAATGAGTTTGCTCCATTTTACAACCTTTTTGCCAAAGTTGTTAAGTGAATCACTGTAGTTAAATTAGTAACATGGTTGTTAAGTGAATCTGGCTTCCCCATTGACTTTGCTTGTGAGAAGGTCGCAAAAGATGATCACATGACTCTGGGACACAGTAATCATCATAAATACGAGCCGGTTGCCAAGCATTCAAAGTTTAATCATATGATCATGGAGATTCTGCAATGGTCATAATGTGAAAAACGGTCATAAAACATTTTTTTCTGTGCTGTTATAAGTTTGAACGATCACTAAATAAATGGTTGTAAGTTAAGGACAACCTGTAGCTGGATTCAAAGAAGGTTAGTTCTCTTTATTCCCTGTAATCTCTTATTTTGAATTTATTACATTGCACTGATCAACAAGTGTTAACAGGACACCAGTTGCATACTAAACTAGAGATAGTTCTATCCAATGGCTTGCTTTCAGGCCAGCCAAAGGATAAAGAACAGATCTTTAATCCCCTGCTACTCAGAGAAACAGGAAAACTTATCACATGAATTCCTTTGGATAAACTACTTTAGCAGAGAAAGTTCATTTTAAAAGTCCCAGTTCTTTGGCTTCTATTGCAATCTGGGTCTGCTGACAATATATGTAGTCCAAAGATATATTTTCAACAAAGGATAGTAACAACAACCCCTCCCTCTTTTTTTTTTTTGCTAATATATCTTAAACCAAGTCACAACAGAGACTGTTGCTGTTAAGCAAGAAGCTGTTATTTTATGTTGAACATGCTTCAAAGAGGAGAGAACAATAGAAGGAATTTAAAGAATACAAGATGCTTGGGAGAACTTATTGTTGCAAGATTGAACCATGGTCAGTCACTGGGACCAGAGATTGTCTTTTCCAAGCTTTTGGACTTATGCTGGAACCCATCTTCAGAGAACTTCTTCACTGAAATACGTGCCTTGGGCTATTCAGTGAATCGTATTTATGTGATGCCTTCCTATTGGCTGATTGGTGTATTGATGGTTGGTGTATTGACACCAATCAGCTGATAGAAAGGCACCACATTAACACGAATAGCCAGAATAGCCCAAAGAAAATATTCCAGTGAGAGAAGTTCCCTGAAGATGGGCTCCAGCACAAGTCTGAAATCTCGGAAGAGTAAATCTCTGGTCCCGGTGACCAACCAAGATGTAATCTTGCAACTTTTGTCTTTGAAAAATCAAAACAGATATTCCACAAATATTTCTTTCTTTTACTTATTAAAAACATACACAAGAGAAAGAGAATTTTCATCTTGCTCTTTTGCATTTTCAATACAATTTCATGCTTCCTACATCAGTTTCTTTCAATGTATCTTTTCTTTTACATACCAAGAGTGTATGCACCAAGACAAATTCTGTGTGTCCAATCACACTTGGCCAATAAAGAATTCTATTCTATTCTACTCTACTCTACTCTACTCTACTCTACTCTACTCTACTCTACTCTACTCTATTCTGAGACACAGGCTAAGCAAGATGGCCATCCTGATCACTCTACCAGTTTTATTTAGGCAAGCAAATGAATATTCATACAATACCACTTTAATCACAAGAGAAAAAATAAAACTAATACTCTGTAAGAAAAGCACCATGTACAGCTCCCCATCACAAATAGTAAGAAAATGCATCCTTTCTGCTTTCTGGTATAATTGAGGGTTCCTTTCTTAAAACAGATACCTATTAACTAATGCAGAATAACCTGTTGCCCTCCGTTCACATTGTGCAGCCCCCAAACTTTATGTAAAACATCATCTAAACATGACAGAAAAGCTGATAGCCAGCAAATGGATTCTTTTCTCTTTCTGCATCTTGGAAAGTCCCTTCTTGAAAGAGTCTGCAATTGTCCCTGTGAAGTAATTATGTTTGTATTTCTGATCCTACCATATAACATGGCAAATATTTGAAAGTGAATTAAAGCCAGGATATTTGTTGAGCAAAATCAGCCAACAATAACCAAAAGCAGAACTGAGTTGTGTCATTGTCTTTCAGGATACCTTCTTCGATATAAAGGAATGCACTAGGTTTTTGGGGGAATCCAAAATGTTTTTTACCTTTTTTTTAGTTCAGCTATGTTCTACATTTCCAGGGTAGAGACAGACTTTTTCTTTCTTTCTTATGGAAAGAGTACCAGTTGTGGAGATATTCCTATATCCCAGGACCACTAAAATACTTTAAATAACCATACAGAAAACTTCCAAAGTTAAAAAAACACAGTCTTGCACCTTTTCATGTTATGAGTGGTACTTATTCTTAGCCTTATTATTGTTTCAGAAATAGAAAGCTGAATGCATTCCACATTTATTTTCATCAAGGAATAAACTCCAGCCTAATTTAGGGTAAGTAGAAATATAAAAGTATATATAACATGAGCCAAACATGGACCAACCTTTACAAAAGCTAAGTAGTTTATGCATTGTTTCTGCATATAGGAAAGCTGCATTTGTTCTGTGATCTGGCCCGTTGCTTCTCCAGAAGAAATGAAATAAACCCTGATTGGGTATCCTTTTTCTTTCTTTGCCACATCGGATGTCAAATTATAATTCAAATCTAGGCAAAAACAAAAAAAATCATAACAAAGATTGTTTTCTGCTCTTAACATACCATAGGTTTTTCACAGTCACTATTGTGATTTAGGATTATTATTATGAAACTTCAATATATTTAGAAATGGGTCGCTTCTGTACTACGTTCACCTCTATGTCCTAGTAACACACCCCAATTTCAGAAGAACATTTGCAAATTTGGATGAATGCCAACATATTGGGGCAAACCAGCACAAGGCAACTGGTTTGAATGCAGCTAATCAGCCATACAAGAAGCCCTCTTTAGTACTTCAGATTCCTATAGATAATAAGAACTGAGAAATGCAAGTTTTATTCAACTTACTCAACTTACTTAACTTCTATGGGAAGAAAGAAAGAAAGAAAGAAAGAAAGAAAGAAAGAAAGAAAGAAGGAAGGAAGGAAGGAAGGAAGGAAGGAAGGAAGGAAGGAAGGAAGGAAGGAAGGAAGGAAGGAAGGAAGGAAGGAAGGAAAAGAAAGACTATAATTTCTCTATATATTAGTGGTACAGCCTAAACAAATGTTACCTATATCTTTTTTTCAACATGAAATCTTAAATCTGTCACTGACTCTACTACATCACCTTTGTATCAGCAAAGCTGATACAGAGGACACAATTTAATATGAAGGAGATTTCTAGGGTTCCCTACTGTACATTTCCAAAAACACCTGAACTGAATAATATAAATTCTACCACTTCACTAAAACAGTTCCATTATTATCAACATCTTAAAGGGAAACTCTAAAGTTCCAATAGTAATTGTGCAAAATTAAATTGCACAACTGTATAAGTACGTGACAGTGGCAACAGTTTTTCATGTCTTTGACACAGAAAACATAATTAGGATGCACTCTGGATGATGCAGATTTATTTTAATTAAGTGTGTCATTGATCTACTTTATCCCATTTTAGTCAGGTTCTCATATCATATAACCCATGTAAAATTCTTCCATTGGGGCAGGGGAGCAATTATTAACAGACCACTAATACATATTGGTTTTAAACTCAGCGGAGACTCTTCAGGCTAGAGGAGAGGTCAGGCACCAGATGCAGAAAGAATATGAAAAAGGAAGGGAAATATCCTGAGTGAGCATAAACTGTATTGGACAGATGAAATCTATATATATAAAAGCCAAATACCACTCACTAATCACGAAATCTCCAAAATGGTAAAGCCTACAAACTTGAAATTTGGCATACCTATAGTCAATTAGCCAACACCCAACCCCACTTCAATCAAAGCATCCTCCCGTCCATCAAACTAAACTTCAAAACATCCGTCGTACAAACCCTCAACCAACCAATGTTCAACCAACCAACCTCCAACCACCTGTCAAACAGAACCTCCAACCATCCACTCTTCAACCAACCGTCGTTCAACCAACCAACCTCCAATCACCTGTACAAAACCTCCAACCATCCAATGTTCAACCATCCATTGTTCAACCAACCGTTGCTCAACCAACCATCCTCCAACCACCCATTGTACAGAACCTCCAATCATTCCTTGCTCAACCATCCATTGTTCATCCAACCATTGCTCAACCATCCAACCTCCAACTACCCGTCGTTCATAACCCCCAACCAACTATCATCCAAAACTAGGTATGCACACCCCTTACTTCTACACCAACCACTGCAGATCTTAAATGCAAATTGATAAATGTAAGAAGCATTGTAAACAAATTGCCTGAATTTATCCTCTTGTTAAACAATGGTACATTTGATATTATATTTGTTTGCGAAACATGGCTGAAATCATTCCTCCCTGACTCCATTATTTCAAACAAAGAATATCATGTTTTTCGGTCAGATCGTTAAACCCGCAGACGAGGTGGAGTGGCTATCTTTTACAAAATGTCACTGAATCTGAAAAATATTCAAATTGTACATAAACTTGCTCTTCCTGAAACTATTGTATGTGATCTGTCCCTTAACATCACACTTCAATTCTTACTATGCTACAGAGTCCCTGACTACAACATCACTCATGCGAACATGTTAACCACACTACTAAAATGGGCTACCTGCCCATATCCTCTCATCTTCCTGGGTAACCTTAATCTACCTTTTATTAACTGGATAACAAATGAATGTTCAACTGAACCCATCCATACTACCCTATACAACGCTGTTACAAACCTGGGTCTTGAACAACTAGTAACTAACAATACAAGACTCAACAACTGCCTTGACCTCATCTTCTGCAACAACAAAAACTCAATTTACGGATTACAAATAAAAGAACCCTTTTCCAACAGCGATCACAACATGATAGACTTTTGTCTCAATATACGCCCTTACAAAAATCGTCATAATAATGGTATTCCAAACTACAATTTCAAAAAACCCAACTACGACCTTATAAACATTGACCTCTCATCTCTTGACTGGCAAAATCTATTCTCAACCTGTATCACTATAGAGTTTTCCTACTTGAAATCAATAGAGTCATTAAACCACATTTGTGATACATACCACAAATCACCACCAAAATAAAAAAAAACAATTTACCCATATCAATAAAAAAGCTCCAATCTAAAAAAAATCCCTCTGGAGAAGAAACAAAAAGGGCTATGTAGCAAATCTGAAAAACCGCTACAGAAATATATGCAACCCAAAAAAAATTGAATGCACCAATTACCATACCAAGCAAGAAGAAGATCTGCGCACAAATTCCAATTGTGCTTTTTATAATTTTGTAAACAACAATTTAAAGACTCGAGATCCATCCTACCACTAAAAGAATCTAACGGCAAAGAATATAATGATGAAACAGCTAAAGCAAACATCTTTAACACATTCTTTGGCTCAGTCTTTGTTAACAATAATGGCTCATACCCGACATTCCCCTATCGTACCAAGAATGAGTACGACGACCTAATACAAATAGATTTCACAGAAGATAATGTTGAAAAATCTCTTTGCAAACTGAAACCATCCCTATCTATTGGACCTGATGGACTAAGTGCATACTTCTTAAAAAAGCTTTCCACTAATATAGATGAATCCCTAAGCATAATCTTTGAAAAAGCTTTCACGACCAGTTCCCTTCCCAAACTTTGGTCACTAGCCACGGTCATCCCAGTCTTCAAAAAAGGAGACCCCAACCTAGTTGAAAATTACAGACCAATCTCTCTATGTTGTGTCACCTGCAAAGTAATGGAATCTATCATCAACCAATCCATTATCCTCCACCTAGAAACAAACAACCTATTCTCTAATAAACAATTTGGTTTCAGAACAAATTTATCATGTAATTTACAACTTCTCCACTGCAAAAAAATATGGACTACAAATCTTGATCAAGGCAAAACAATAGATGCAATTTACATAGACTTCTGTAAAGCTTTTGACTCAGTAGTACAAATAAATAAATAAAATAAACTTCTCCTAAAACTAAAATCTACGGCATCTCAGGAACCTTCCATAATTGGATAACAGCTTTCCTATCAAACAGACAACAAGTGGTCAAAATTGGCAATGCTCTATCAAATCCTGTTCCTGTTAAAAGTGGTATTCCCCAAGGCAGTGTTCTTGGACCAACACTCTTCATATTATACATTAATGATCTCTGTGACCATATTACAAGTAATTGTGTTCTCTTTGCTGACGATGTCAAACTATTTAACACCACCAACAATACAGCTACCCTTCAAAAAGACCTTGACTTTGTATCTGAATGGTCTAAAACTTGGCAACTCCAAATCTCAACCAGCAAATGCTCAGTCTTACTTATTGGAAAAAAGAACCTAAACACTAAATACAAACTCGATGGACATTACCTTACAGATGACCCACACCCTGTTAAAGACCTTGGAGTTTTCATATCAAATGATCTAAGTGCCAAAGCCCACTGCAACTACATTGCAAAAAAGGCTTTAAGAGTTGTAAACCTAATCTTGCATAGCTTCTTCTCCAAAAACACTACACTACTAACCAGAGCATATAAAACATTTGCTAGACCAATTCTTGAATATAGCTCGACTCTCTGGAACATTTCTGACATCAATACAATTGAACTTGTCCAGAAATATTTTACAAGAAGAGTTCTCCACTCCTCTGAATACAACAAAATACCTTATGCCACTTGAAAACCTGGGTTTAGAAAATTTAGAAGTACGCTGCCTTCGACATGACCTGAGTTTAACTCACAGAATCATCTATTACAATGTCCTTCCTGTCGAAGACTACTTCAGCTTCAATTGCAACAATACAATAGATTTAAACTTAATCTTAACCGCTCCAATCTTGATTGCAGAAAATATGACTTCAGTAACAGAGTTGTTAATACTTGGAATATACTACCTGACTCTATAGTCTCTTCTCAAAATCCCCAAAGCTTTAACCAAAAACTGTCTACTATTGACCTCACCCCATTCCTAAGAGGTCAGTAAGGGGCGTGCATAAGAGCACAAGCGTGCCTACCGTTCCTGTCCTATTGTTTCCTTTCGTTATATCCAATTAATATAGTTATTACACACTCATGCTTATATATATGCTCCTATATTGTATAGTTATTTCATGCTTATGCTTATATTTACTGTGTGACAAAATAAATAAATAAAATAAAATAATAACTTGGCTCACTAAGAAAGGGTTTTTTCGAAATGCCCATCAGATCATTATTATTTCATATACAGCATTATATTCATGCTTTCTGATGCTAAGGAGTTAGACCAGTGATGGCTAACCTTTTTGCCATCACGTGCCAGGATGGGGGGGACTGAGGAAAGATTCACGCACACATGTGCCCACACCTATAATTCTATGCGCTTCACACTGCGCATGCGCACACAACCCCCCTCCTTCCCCCACTCCTGGCACGCGATGGCCTGGTAGGCCCGTTTTTCTTTCTCACCTGGCTCCAGGTCTATGCATTTGGGGAAGATGAAAACAGCCTTCCTCACCCCCTTGGAGGCTCTCCGTAGGCCCAAAACAGCCCATTTTCCCAACTTTCAGTTGGACACGAAGTGATGTTTTTTGCTATCCCCACCCTCCAAAGCCACTCTAGGAGTCTCTGGAGGCTGGGGAACAGCAAAAAAGTCACTTCCTGTCCAACCGGAAGTTGGGAAACAGGCTGTTTTGGGCCTCCAGAGGGCCTGGGAAAGGCTGTTTTTGCCCTCCCTAGATGCATAGAGAGGATCTGGAGCCAGGTGAGAAAGAAAAATGTGCCTTCCCCATACCCCACAGGCCCTCCCGGAGGCAGGAAACAGTCTGTTTCCCTACTTTTGGTGGGCCCAGAAGATCTGAAAATCAGCTGGTTGGCGTGCGCATGCGTGCTGGAGCTGAGCCTGCGTGCCCACTGATATGGCTACACATGCCACCTGTGGCACACAGGTTTGCCATCACGGAGTTAGACGTTCTACTTCCCCTCCCCACCTGAAAGGAACTCTGTCCCAACTGCCAGTTGCCTTATATTAACATGTTCTAATGTTAATCTCCCTTTGCTAAACTGGGTGTGGGTGTGGCCAGTGCATGACTCAACCGGCCTGCGGGCTGGGATGTTCTACTACCCCTCCCACTCTGTTCCAACTGCCAGTTGCGTAATATTAACATGCTCTGATGCTATAGAGTTACACATTCTACATTAAGTTTCAGGCTTTAAATGACAATTTATTATGCCTGATCACATAGTTTTGTAGTGAAGCACAAGCATCCAGCTAGTAATAACATACACATAACTGTTTGAGACAGAAGCTGAGACTCTGGTTCTGCTCTTCATTGGGTCATCATTATATACTTGAACAATAGGAATTACAGGACAGTGTCAGAGGAGAATCTAACTAGGATTTGGGTTCAAATCTCTGCTCAATATTAAGCACTTATTTAATGACCTTCACCCAGCCTCTATTTCTAAGTTTATTCTGCTTTATTTTTTACTATGAGAATTAAAAGTTTATTTGGCTATAGTCAGTGGTAGGATTCAAGTAATTTAACAACCAGTTCTCTGCCCTAATGATTTCTTCTAACAACCAGTTTGCCAAACTGTTCAGAAAGTTAACAACCGGTTCTCCCGAAGTGGTACGAACTGGCTGAATCCCACCACTGGCTATAGTAATAAAAATATAGTAATAACCCTTAAATATAAACATACAGATAGATACAGATTAACATAGTTGGAAGGGATCTTGGATGTCATCTAGTCCAACCCACCATTCAAGCAGACTCTACACCGGAGGTGCTATTCGACCGGTTCACACTGGTTTGGGCGGACAGGTAGCGGAAATTTTACCTGGTTCACTGAATTGGTAAATACCACCTCTGACTTGCCCCGGCCATGCCCACCTGGTCACCGTGCGCAGCTCGCCCCTTCCTGCCTTCACCACACAGCCCAGCTAATTGCCTCGCCAGTCACCTTGCTGCTCAGCTCAGCAAAGGTAAGTATTTTTTTTTTATTATTATTATTATTATTATTATTATTATTATTATTGTTGTTGTTGTTGTTGTTATTATTATTATTATTATTATTATTATTATTATTATTATTATTGACTCTTTCAGAGCAGAATTTTTTATTTTCCATAATAATTCCCACAATTTGACCAGTGTACAATACAATCACTTATTCAACAATCGATCCTATACTCAAATTATATTCAATCAGGGCTGCTCGACCGCCACTCCCTCCCTTAATCCTTTCTACCCTTCTCATCCTTCTTCGACTTTCCCCACCATCCTTCTCCTCGGTTTCCTACTTCCCCACCTCTTTCCCACTTCTCACTACCATCCTTTCTAACCCTCTATCTTCTCTCCTTCTTCTCCTCCTATCCTTTCTTCTCCCTCCCTTCTATCCTACCTACCTACCTGCTTACCTACTTTCTTCCTTCCTTACTCCTCTTTTTTTACCCTTTCGCTTCGGGAATGGTTACCGAGCAGTCCCGACTCTACACCATTCCAACTTGTTTAATTCTACCATTATTCCTGTACAATGGCAATCAATCAATTTATAATCTTTCCCTTCCCCCCCACCATTTCCCCCCTCCTTCCCCCCCCCGAGACTTCCCAGAACAGAATACAGGGTATTGTAACTAACAAACATAATCTAAAATATAACATAAAACATATTCCATTTCACACCATCACACCATCACACTATCAGTTCCCTTCTTTCTTAAACTCTAATACATAGCAATTCCTAACTTCACTCAAAAACTAATTGATATTTTTTAATCTGATACTTATTTTGAATATAATCAATCCACTTTCTCCATTCCAAAATATATTTTTCTTGTGTACAGTCTTTCAAGTAGGCAGAAATTTTTGCCATTTCTGCTAAATTTGATATTTTACTAATCCATTCTCCAATTGTAGGTAAGTCTTCTTTCTTCCAATATTGTGCAATCAATAGTCTTGCAGCAGTTATTAAATTCAAAATCAGTTTTGTCTGTATAACAGTGCAATCTGGAATTATTCCTAATGTAGGAATTTAGCACCCACCCCCCTCCTAGAAGAATGAAATATTTTAGAAAATATTTAAAAGGCAAAATATATTTCCCTGGATGAGAAATGGAGAAACATGTTTTAAAGTCAAAGCAACTCCCCCCACCTTTGTCAATGGGCCATTAAGGCCTGAGCCAGTCCATTGTCTACATGACAAAGATAGGATTAGCCCCTACCCATCTAGCAACAGAATCTTACCACATGGCAAGGCTCAAGCAAGCTTGAGAGACAACCTACAAGGTTAGCTAAGACCCCCCCCACCCCCTGGGAGTCTGACAGCCAATCAGGGTACTCTTCTTGTGCACCAAGAAATTCAAAGCTCAGAAAAAGCATAAAACCAGGGAGCACACAGGATCTCAGCCCTTTTCTGTTCAGGAACTCAAGCCTGACCACCATTAAACCATCTTTCCAAGCAGCCTCCATGTTTCCAGTGTCTTTGTCCCCACTTGGAACTGAACCCAGATGGATATTTCTTCCAACAATTGGCACCCACAGATGGGACTCCAAGCTAACCTAACCAATGGACCTGGCCCAGGTAAGCCTCCCTTGCTAGCAGCAGACCCATTGAGTCTGTGGGTAAGTTTTCCTGGACCTTGGCCATTTGGAACTAGGTTTTAAAGGGGTTTTGAGTGTTGAGCTCAAAGGCTGCTTGGAAAGAAGGTGAGTACCTCTAAATTTTAATTTTAAAGCATGGAAAAGTATGGGAAATATGTGTATGCCTGCATGTGTGTGAATGAGAGAGCCCTTCTCCCAATCACAGCTGGATCTTGCTTCCTCTGTGCATTTCCTAACCGCAAAAAGACCAAAAGTCTGGAGAGCATGGGGGTTTTGCCAGAGCACAGGACCTTCTGTTAGGGAAGGAGGAAGTGTGTGTGTGGGATTCCACCTAAGGAAACAGTCTGATTCCACCTCTTTGAGCAACCTCTAGCCGCACCTCTGCTTACTGCTAGCTCCACCGAGCCGTGACCAGTAGGCTAGAGAAAGCAAGGGGGGGAAGCCAAATGTGGAACTTTGTGTTTTCAAGGAACGGAAGCTGAGTGAAAGGAAAAGAAGTGTGAAGGGGGAAAAAGAAATATATAGGAACTATTGGTGTATCTAAAAAGGAAAGCAAAGCCTAAAGTGGTGCATGTGGAGTGAGAGGAGGTGCTCGTACCTGCTGTAGGGGCAGCAAGGTCCTCCAGGATCACTATTTTTTTTATTGGTGATCTTCAAATAAGAGTTCCCTTAAGGAAGGGGCCCATACTTCGACAGAAGGGAGTCGGAGTCCTTCGCGGATACCATTTTTTCCGAAACTGCGGGAGTACCTGGCTATGACAAAGTGAGCCTCACATTCCGAGGATCATAGGAAGCGTAAGCTCGAGGGTAGAGGGAAATCCCCTGAGAGACATGCTTGGGGCCTGGGATGCCAGGCAGGTGCCAGTGTTGACTGGCATGCGAGAAAAGAAATTGAAGAAATTGTGTAAAAAAATGGGCTTTGCTAAGAGATAACACCAGGAAGACAAATTTGGCTAAATAAAGGTACTTAAAAGAAAAGGGAAATATATAAATAGGAATGTTTGGGTTTTTGTTTTGTTTGTTTGTCTGTCTCTTTCTTTGTCCTTGGAACCACGTGGAATGTCTGTTAAGATTTGTGCCTTCCCTAATTTAACTGAGATTTATGGCGGAAATGATCAGTGTGTGTGTAAATCTCAGTTTTGTTTTCCTCTCTTTGTCCTCCTTGTTTTTTATGTGTGTATGTCTGTCTTTGTGGGCCCTTGAGGTAATTGTAACTGTAAAATGTATCTGATCTCTAGAGACAAGAATTTTAAATTGTTAGAGAAAAAGAAAAGGTTGAAGCAATGAAAATGGGGAAGAGAGAGAGAGAAAAAAAAGGAAACAGTCTTTGCCCTGTCTTTGTCCGGCCAACAAAACAGAGGAAAAAGGACTTTTCATCCTATTTCTGTTTTTTTTTCTCCTTCTCTCTCTTTATCTTAAAGTAACAACTCAAGTTTATGAGGAAACATTTTAAGTTCATTTACAAGAGAAAAAAATATATTCAGTCTTGCATTTACTGTGTATTTAAATGATTTTACCTGTACCTCTTCCTGAAACATGCGAATCCAGTTTTTTCTTTCTCATCAGTTGTTGAAACTGCATTTTGTTGAAACTGCATTACCTTTTAGTAACTGCAATATTGATGTGTTGTATCTTTTCAAACTCTGCCTGCAAGATATCTACCCCCCCCCTTTAATCCTGTTACAATGCCTTTCCTGAGAAGATTACCCACAAAAGTGGGGAGGAGATCCTGTTCTAATGTCTTTCAGCCCTGGAAAGATGACTCTGCAACTGTGGAAGCAGAGCACATGGTTTCAGATGCTGCCCCCAGAGGAGACCTTCCATTTGTTGGAGCCAGGAATTGAGTTTGAATCCAGCCCCCACTGAAAGTCATCACAGCAACCAGAGTGGAACAGACCTTCCAAGCCTGACTAACCAGCCTTATTACCAAGCATGCTACCCAGCAGATATGAAAAAAAGGACCCTGAGATGTACAAGTAAAGACTAAAAGACTCTTTTCCCAGAAGACAGCTGGAAAGACTATGGCGGGAGGGTGGAAATTCATTATAATGTTTTCTGTCTTGTCTCATTTACATTGTAATCAGTCTAAAGTACTCATGTAAGGATTGTATTTGAGTGGCTGCCACAGTTAGTTCTGAACACCTGAAATTTCTGTCTAATGGTAGGGAAATTTGTCCAGCATGTTTGTATTGTTTGTATTGCCTGTATTGTAAAACTAGCTGCATACACAGGCACACACAGAGAAACACACCATTCAGAATTAGTCTATTCCCTCCACTTACCTCCACACAAGACCCCTAGGTTGATTTTGCTCTGTGGCACTAAAAGCCCAAGGAGTCAGATCTCCCTGCTAATTCCATGGGGAGGGGCATCCCCCTCAGGCAATTCCTCACTTGAAGAGATAGCAGAAAAAGTGATATCCAAAACCCAAGCCCTGACTATGACTCACAAATGATGCTGCCCAGTTGCCCAGTAAAGCAAGATATGTTGTGCTGGTGGTCTCATGAGTAGAAGTCCCAGGGCTCATTTAAAAAAAAAAAAGAAAGAAAGAAAGGAAAAAGCCTGGATTGCACACTGATTAACCTCAATTTGGACTAAAAAAAAAATCTTGGATGCACTAAAGTAAGAGCTAGTACAGGTTCAGTAACCAACCCTTGGAAATGGGCAGCCTGTAATTTAAAGGAAAACCATGGCTGTGAAAATTTTGGGATGTGTGCTTGCTTGAAACCTGACTGGAAGCTCACAGAAAGTGATATCTAACAGCTGAAATTAATTGGCATAGAAAATTGGATACTGTAAAATTCTTACCAGAACTTTTCCCCTGGCTGCTAGACCTTCATGGTTGAAAGCTTTTGGGAGCCACTGAAGGAATCTTTTTTTCCGTTGTCTCTATCAATGGCTTCCTTTGCATCAGAAAAATTAAAAGCACCCATCGAGCCTCCCTGTGTTGATCAATTTTAATTTTTTGCCAAGAGCATGTTTCAAAACTCATGTTTTGAAAAAAAAAAAAAGTAGGGATTGTAGGAATTTAGCACCCACCCCCCTCCTAGAAGAATGAAATATTTTAGAAAATATTTAAAAGGCAAAATATATTTCCCTGGATGAGAAATGGAGAAACATGTTTTAAAGTCAAAGCAACTCCCCCCACCTTTGTCAATGGGCCATTAAGGCCTGAGCCAGTCCATTGTCTACATGACAAAGATAGGATTAGCCCCTACCCATCTAGCAACAGAATCTTACCACATGGCAAGGCTCAAGCAAGCTTGAGAGACAACCTACAATGTTAGCTAAGACCCCCCCCACCCCCTGGGAGTCTGACAGCCAATCAGGGTACTCTTCTTGTGCACCAAGAAATTCAAAGCTCAGAAAAAGCATAAAACCAGGGAGCACACAGGATCTCAGCCCTTTTCTGTTCAGGAACTCAAGCCATGTGATCCTGACCACCATTAAACCATCTTTCCAAGCAGCCTCCATGTTTCCAGTGTCTTTGTCCCCACTTGGAACTGAACCCAGATGGATATTTCTTCCAACACTAATAAAAAGAACTGTGGAACAAACTTGATCTTCTTTTTTAAAATGTTCTGTATAATCCACCATATTTTAATCCAAAAGGCTTTAACTTTTTTGCAAGTCCACCATATATGATAATAGGTAGCATCCTCACAATCACATGTCCAACATTTTGCTTTCACATTTGGATACATACATGAAAATTTTTTAGGATCTAAATGCCATCTATAAAACTTTTTATAAAAATTTTCTCTTAAATTTTGTGCTTGCGTAAATTTAACATTCCTCACCCAAATTTTTTCCCATGTTTCTAACATTATAGGTTGTTGAAAATTTTGTGCCCATTTTACCATACAATCTTTAACCAACTCCATTTCTGAATCAATTTCAACCAATACATTATATAATCTCTTTATATGCTGTTGACCTTGATCTTTTATTTGTTTTACCAAATTATCATCACTTTGCTTTATACCAATTTTCTGATCTATTTTCCATCTAGATTGCAATTGTCCATACTGGAACCATGTATAATTTCTCCCTTCATCCCTCAATTTCTCCCTAGATTTTAACTGTAATTCCCCTTTTTCCATAGTCAAAAGCTCTTTGTAAGTGATAACCTCCATTTTTTGTAATATATTTATATTCTCTATCATATGTCTGGGAATGGTCCATATTGGTATCTTTCCATCTAACTTATATTGATATTTTTTCCAAACCCTCAACAAAGCACTTCTGACCATATTCTTAAATGTCTTATCAATTTTCTTGTCATATATTACATATGCATGCCATCCATATAACAAACCATAACCTTCTATATTCAAAATCCTTTCCTCTGTTAAATTAATCCAATCAGAAATTAAAGCTAAAACAACTGCATCATAGTAAAATTTCAAGTTAGGCATTTTTAAACCCCCTCTTTCCCTAACATCTTGCATTATTTTTAACTTTATTCTCGGTTTTTTACCCTTCCATACAAAATTATTAATCCCTTTTTTGCCATTCTTGTAAATTTGCATCTTTCTTCAATATTGGAATCATTTGAAACAAAAATAAAAATCTAGGCAAAACATTCATTTTTATAGCTGCCACTCTTCCCAACAATGATAATTGTAACTTCTTCCAATTCTCCATTTCTTTAATTACTTTTCCCCACAATACCTCATAATTATTTTTATATAATTTTACATTCGATGCTGTAATATATACTCCTAGATATTTAACCTTTTTAACTACTTCATATCCAGTTATTCTTTCTAGTTCTTCCCTCTGATGTGTATTCATATTTTTAATTATCATTTTTGTCTTCCGTTGATTCACTTTAAACCCAGATACCTTACTATACTGATCAATTGTCTCCTTCAGATATACAGCTGAATGTATTGGTTGAGATAAAGAAACAACCAGATCATCTGCAAACGCTCTTAATTTATAATCTTGATTTTTAATTCTAATTCCTTTTATTCGATCTAAACCACGTATCTTACTCAATAATATTTCCAAAGTTAGAATGAATAATAATGGTGACAAGGGACATCCTTGTCTAGTCCCTTTCTCAATCTTGAAAGATTCTGTTAATCCACCATTTACTATTATTTGAGCTGTTTGCTTTTGATATATAGTCTTAATTGCTTGAAAAAAATAATCCCCAAATTGCATTTTTTCTATTACTTTAAACAAAAACTGCCAATCCAATCTATCAAAAGCTTTTTCCGCATCCAAAAAGAAGAATGCTGCTGAGACCTGGCTGTTTCTTTCCAAATATTCAAGTAAATTTACAATTTGTCTCATATTATATCTCATCTGTCTCCCCTTAATAAATCCTGATTGATCATTATGAATTAATTGATTCATCAGTGGCATCAATCTATTCGCTAATATCTTAGCAAATATCTTATAATCAGTATTTAAAAGCGATATTGGCCTATAATTCTCTGGTTTAACACCATCTCGATCTTCTTTAGGTATTAATGAGATAAAAGCTGTCCTCCATGAAGGAGGAGCTTCTCCTCCCCTTTGTATTCTGTTAAATAACTCCTTAAGTGGTACAATCATCTCATTTTGTAAATTTTTATAATAAGTAGTTGTCAGGCCATCTGTACCTGGTGCTTTATTCGCTTTAAGCTGCTTAATTGCAAACACTATTTCCTCTGAAGAAATTAATTGATTCAACTCTTCCCTTTGATCTACTGTAATTTCTAAGATACCGTGGTCCTGTAAATATCTATCTATATCTTTATCATTAATCACATCTCTAGAATATAACTTAGTATAATATTCTAAAAAAGCTTTTTTAATCAAATTTTGCTGATATACTTCCTTACCTCTATATTCTATTTTATCAATTATATGTCGTTTCTGTTTCTTTCTTAATAAATATGCTAACCACTTTCCAGGTTTATTAGAATTATTAAACAAATTGTGTTTTGCATATTGTAAATTAGTTGCCACCTGATCTGCCATTAGCATATTAAATTGACCTCTTAATATATTTATTGACTCTTTTATTTTACTATTTCCTGGATTACATACCAATAACTGCTCCTTCCTTTTAATTTCCTCTTCTAATTCTTTTCGCCTTTTGTGCAGTCTATTTCTATATTTATTATTCATCTCTAATAAAATTCCCCTCATATAAGCTTTGCTGGTGTCCCAAATTATCTCTATAGGTGTCCCTTTATCCATGTTCAAAGAAAAAAATTCATTCATTAGAATTTTACATTCATTTACATTTTGTTCATATTTAAACAAGTTCTCATTCATCCTCCACGACCTCCTGGCCTCTTTTTCCTGTTCTAGCTCAATCCAAACCGGGCTATGATCAGACAAAGTTCTAGAACAAATTTTTGTCTTCTTCACTCTGAAAAACAAATCATTAGTAATTAAAATAAAATTGATCCTAGAAAAAGATTGATGTCTGTCAGAAAAAAATGTAAAATCTCTCTCTTTTTCATTGCGTTCTCACCATACATCTCTCAATTCTAAATCTTCCATCAAATCAAAGAAGGCCTTTGGCAGTTTTACACGATTGGAAATATTTCTAAGACTTCTTTTATCTTTCTGGGTATCCATCACTCCATTCCAATCACCCATTAATATATAAGTTTTATAATCCCAAGATGTTATTCTTTTATGTAAAAATTTATAAAATTTTTCTTGTTGTTGATTTGGTGCATAAACTCCTATTAAAAGTATTTTTCTCCCCTCCAATAAAAGTTCAATAGCAATATATCTTCCTTGATTATCCGCCTCAATTAATGTTGCAGATAAATTACTCTTTATATAAACAACTAGTCCATTCTTCTTTTCTGTAGCAGATGCAACAAAATGTATTCCCAATTTTGAATTTATCAAATATTTCTGGTCTAATGTTCTAATATGTGTTTCTTGTAAACATACAATGTCATTTTTAAATTGCTTCAAATAATGAAATATCTTTCTTCTCTTTTGTGGTGAGTTTAATCCATTAACATTCCAAGATAAAAGTCTAATTGCCATTATCAGCAATCGGAAACTTTTGAAGCACCAGCCGCAAATCATATCTTTCTTTGGGCCTTGCTCCTCCCACTGTTTCCGTCTTGGTAATAGCAGATTGAGCCTGTTGAGCCTTTTCTTCTTGTTCCTTGCGTTTGACAGCTGCTCTTGTCATCCTTGGCTCTTTTGGAATCTCTGATCCCATCTTAGACACATCCAACACTTGTAAAAGGTCTTCTTCCATTACTATCACTTCTTTTTCTTTAATTTCGCCTTCCTTTCTCCTACCATCCGGAGATGGTGGTCTTCCAGCTTTAAGCACATAAGCATAAAACTCTCATGCTTTACTGATTGTATTAAGATGATGTGCTTTCCCTTCATAGTAAACTATTATACCAGTTGGAATGTTCCATCTATACTCAATCTGACGTTTTTTAAGTTCGTTCACCAAAAAAGCAAACTCCTTCCTACCTCTCAACATTTTGGGGGGAATTTCCTTTAGTATTAAAATATTTTGACCAGCCGCTTGAATCTTGTCTCCTTTAAAAGAAGCTTGTAAAATCTCATTTCTCACTGTTCTAGTAGTAAAATAAATAACAATGTCTCTCGGAAGATTTCTTTGTCTTGCTATCCAGGAATTCACACGATAAATTTTATTAATATGAAAAGCCACATCTGCTGGCCGAACTGCCAAAATCTCTGCAGAGGCCTCAGAAAAAATTTGCTTCAAATTCTCTTGTTTATGTTCTTTCAGGCCACGGATTCGTAAAGCAAGTTCCATAGCTCTATATTGTACCAAAACAATTTCATCATCAACTTTATCCATTTTACTTTGAACTACCTCAATCTTATTTTCCAATTTTAAATTAACTTTCTTTATTTCTTCTACTTCCTGCTCCAGTAAAATCACATTTGATGCCAGACCCTGTACTGCTGACACCAAACCTTCTTTGACTTCTTTATTTCCAATTTGAATTTCTAACATCTGTTTTTTCATCTCTGACATTTCTTCTGTAATTAATTTAAACTTATCTTCTATCTGAGAAGTTTGCCAATTCATAGCATCATTAAGAGATTCTTTCATAAAATCTTTCAGATTATCCTGAAGTGCTTCCAAATTTAATGATTTTATATCTGCTGTATGTGCTGGAGAGACTCCCGGTGTTGATGTTCCTGGGGTTTTTGTAACAGTTGTCTTTAATTGTTTTGCTGCCATCTCTTAAAATTTCTCTTTAACTTAATGTTACGTATAAATCTTCTAAGTCTTTTTTTTTTAAAAAAGCAGTCTCAATATCTCTTCTCCCTTCTCATTACAATGTTTTAAAAAATCTCCAGCTGGCCTTCAGCAATAAACAGCAGTGAGAATTGTAACACTTTCATTTTCAGCTGCGTAGCTCATTAAAGAACAACCGCCATTTTTGCTTTAAAGTCAACTCCAAAACTTAAAAAAAAAAATAACAGGGAATTGATTAATTACTTGCTTTTATAATTAGAGCTCTCCTGTTTCTGTTCAGTCTGGTATTTTCTTCTTTAAGTTAAAATTGGTCCTGGCAGTTGGTCGCGGCAATTAGGTCTGCCGAAGCAGGAAAAAAGCCTCAGATCTGGAGCACTTTGAAGTTCTGAGGGGGCTTAACCCTTCGAGCCCCCTGGTGTCTTCCAGGAGTTCTAGGGAAGCTCTACCTCTGCTTCTTTCACTCACCTCCTCTTCTTTGCCCGAAGAGGGGGAATTTCAAACCGCTGGACAGCTGACTGTCGCTGTCTGAGCGGTCCAACACGATCCAGAGGTTGGTGATCAAACAGATCACCTCCATTGCCAACGGAGGCAACCAGGAAGCAAAGGTAAGTATTGTATGCCACCCACTCGCCCTTTGCCTTGGGTCATGGGCTGAGGCCCCAGGGACACAATATTCTCCCCTTGGCCAGGTTGGGGAATGCGCCATTCCCTGTCTCCAGTCTGGCCCAGGAGGTCCGCCAGCTCGCCACCTGCCTTGACTGGGTCAGGGAATGCGCCATTTCCCAGCTCTGGCCTTGCCCCAGAGCCGCTGCCCGCTCGCAACCCATTCTCCCTTCACCAGTCACATGTGTCACCCCATTTCCCCTCCTTCAGAGGCTCCAGCCTTAGCCTAGCCCCGCTTCCTCCCCCACGACTGCCTCTTTCTTCAGGCTTACCTTCTTCCCGTGGTTGGTGGCAGAGGGGAAGGCAAGCCAAGGGTGAGCCATTGTTGCTGGGCTCCCTGCCAGCCTGCATCTCGATCCCATGTCACAAGATGCCCCACTTCCTCCCCCACAACTGCCTCTTTCTTTGGGCTTATCTTCCTAGGGCGGATGGTGACAGAGGGGAAGGCAAGCTCTCTTTTTTGATGTGACTGTGAGAAGCCTCCCAGCCACCACCTCTTTGCCAGCCACTTCCTGCCAGCGGCAGCTGGTGGCCAGTAAAAGCTACCAGAGCTCTCGAATGCATCGAAAAAGCTGCTGCAGTGCTGTCACCACCCTGTTCTTCACACCAGCCATGCACGCGCACTCCATTGTCTGCTGTGCTGGAGGTCTGAATGAGGAGAAACGGGACGACGGGGGCAACTGGCGAAGGGAGAGTGGGCAGCATACAGGAAGAGGCCTTTGACAGATTAGACCAGGAAGAAGAATTTGGAAAGTACACAGCTTTCTCCTCCTTCCATAAACTAAAAACAATTTGGGATCAATTTTGATAAATGGCTTTTTATTTCATGATTTAAAATAGCAATGTCTTCAATTCTAAGTTGTAAAAGACATGTCTCCCTTTAAAGCCCATAAAAATTTGGAGTCAACATGAACTGCACCAAAATATTGTTTGGAATCAGACATCAGACTAGAAACTAGGATGCTAAATTCCAGTCCTGCTTTGGGTCAATCACTATCTCTCAGACCTAGGAAGGAGGCAACAGTAAACATCTTCTGAAAAACTTTGCCAAGAAAACTACAAAGATTTGTCCAGGCAGTCTCTGAGGATTATAAACGATTGAGCAACTGAATCTTCCTAACTGCTAAAATCTGCAGGAGAGGCCTCTTTCAAGATGTTCCCAATGTCACAGACAAACACTCCACCTTTCTCCTACATTGTTCCCAGACTACAAATATGTTTTCTCAGGAGCCTGCATTTGGCTACCACTTACAATATTTAGAAGACCCATAAAAATACCCGTGTTTTTTAAGGCATTTATTAATTGAATTCTTTCAGTATTTTATTTTAAAATGTATGGGGGGGTTGGATTCTGCATTTTCAAAAACTTTGTTAGCCACAGTATTCCCTAGAACAGAAAACTAAGGTATAAGTCAACTAAACAAATTTACATAAACCAAACTTTCAATGGCGGTCTACAACACAAACAAGATGGCTAAAATTAATACTGGAAAAAACAATGGAAAAAGTTCTAACTTTGAAAGATATATAATATATATTAAATAATTGTTATTCCTAGGATGATTATTCATGATGTAGCATTACTGGGTGGCAGAGGATAACTATCACATGGATTTGTTCATTTCACTCTGTGACCTCTCCCATAACAACTTTATTTCTTTTCTTCCCCTCTCCCTTCCTTTAGGAGACAGTCAGAATTAACAGGCAGACATTAATTCACTAATATGATTTATCTTTTCATTTGCAAAATTTGTCATTTGTCATTTCAGTAAGAAAGTCCAAGAGAACCTACATTGTCACTGAATTATTAGTCATCTGTATCTGAATGAATTATATGAGAAGACAGGTACAATCAAGATCTTATGAAAACTCCATACCTATTTTTTTTATTATTGCTATTTAAAAAAGAGAGATATTTTCAAAAAAAGATAATATCTATACATAGAGTGATAACTACAGAAATCACACAACTAATGCTCAATATAACATTAATAAAAGAATCCAATAGAGTACACTGAGCTTTCGTGATACAAAAAGTGTATTTTTTTTAGTTTAATCTCAAAATCTCTACTATATCATTAATTATAAATGTTGAAAAAGAAACACCTTTAAATACAATATAAATGTTTGATTCCTGACTTTCCCTTCTTTGTACTCCAACTGATTGGCAGGAATTATTGGCATAAACTTCAGAAACCAGATTCTATTTGTATTTATCTTACTGAATAATATATAATATAAAAGTAGTCCTTGTTTAGTATTCACTCATTCAGTAACTGCTTGAAATTATGACAGTGTTGAATAAGGGAATTTATGACATGTCCTTGGAGCTGCAGCCATCAGAGCAAACCTATGGTCATAGGATCATGATTTGGGATCTTGGCAACTGATTATATAACAGTCACAGTCATATCACTGCTGTCAGTATATAAGTAATTAAGAGCTGGAATAGACATGGTAACAGATCAGCCAATGGGGACTGTTTGAATAGACATGATAACAGGTCAGCCAATGGGGACTGTTTGCATAGACATGGGTAACAGGTCAGCCAATGGGGACTGTTTGGAAACTGAAACATAGTATTTGTATGTATGGGGCCATAAGAGAGTTTGGAGTCTGGGCATGGCTTAGACATGCTGAACTGTATATAAGAGTTGGTTTAGCCTCTATACAATATATTACCTTCTGTATCAGGGGTGAAATGCTCCCGGTTCAGACCGGATCGTCCAATCTGGTAGCGATGGCGTTTAGTGGTTCGGAGAACTGGTAACAAAAATCCCTGGCCCCACCCCCTGCCCCTGCTGAGCCGCGCCATCATCAGAAGTTTGGGTTTTTTTACTTTTAAAAGCATTTTTTCTTCAGCTGAAAAAATGCCTTTAAAAGTAAAAAAAAACCCTTTGATGATCCCACGGCTCAGCTGGGATCATCAGAACCCTTTAAACTCTTTTTTTAACAACCTCTTCGGCTGAAGAGGTTGTGAGAAAAAAAGGTTTTAAAAGGCTCCTCTGGCAATCCCAGCTGAGTTGCCTGATCACCAGAACCTTTAAAAAACATGTTTTCTACAAGCTCTTCAGCCAAAGAGGTTGCTAAAACAGTCCTTTTAAGAGGTTCTGGGCTGCGATCAGGCAACGTCAGCTGGGATCATCAGAGGAGCTTTTAAAATCTTTTTTTCCTCTGACGATCCCAGATGAGTTTCCTGATCATCACAGGCTTTTAAAATCTTTTTTTAACAACCTCTTACAACAGCCCCTGCCCATACCCACCCAATTACCCCACTTACCTAATTACTGCTCCTTTCAGGCTCGCTTTGCCTTGCTTTGGCTGCTGCAATCAGTTGCATCAGCTAGCAACTCAATCTGCTTGCCTCCAATTGGGTAAGTAAACTATTAAAAAATAGTTAACTGGATTTTTTTTAAGGAGTTAGGTTTTTTTAGACAGCAATTTAAAGTTAAGGAAGTTTTAAATTTAGCTGCTTTTATCTAAAGCAGAGGTCTCCAATCTTAGTAACTTTAAGGCTTATGGACTTCAACTACAAGAGTTCCTCAGCCAGCTTTCCTGGCTGAGGAACTCTGGAAGTTGAAGTCCACAAACCTTAAAGTTACTAAGGTTGGAGACCCCTGATCTAAAAAATATAAATTAAATAAAATAATAAAATAAAATATTTGTGCAGCTTTTTGAGATTTGGTGTGTTTCTGTAGTGTTTCACTCTAACTACACAAACACACAAAATCTCACAAAGCTGTATGTGGCATTTTGTGTGTCTCTGTGTGTGAGAGTCAGTTGTGTTGTGTTGTGTTGTGTGTGTGTGTAAAGTGTGAAAGTTGGTTTTTGAGCTTTTTGTAGCTGTGTGAGGTTCCTGCTTGTTGCAGGGGCCATTTTGGGTGAAGTGCAGCTGCTTTCACATTGTGTGTGAGTCAGTTGTATTGTGGTGTGTATGTGTGTAAAGTGTGAAAGTTGGTTTTTGAGTTTTTTGTGGCTGTGTGAGGTTCCTGCTTGTGCGAGGGCCATTTTGGGTGAAGTGCAGCTGCTTTTACATTGTGTGTGTCAGTTGTGTTGTGTTGTGTGTAAAGTGTGAAAGTTGGTTTTTGGTACCTCTTATTGTTTTGTATACTTTGTTTATTATTATTTTTATTATTTATTGTTATTGGCCACACCTACCCAGTCATCTTACCACCAAGCCATGCCCACCAATTAAGCCATGGCCACAGAACCGGTAGGGAAAATTTTTAGATTTCACCCCTACTCTGTATCTCTCTATTCTGTAATGACTTGCTTCTATCAATATTGCTTCTGTGTTCCTGATTTGTATGCTGAATTCTGCTATATAGTATTGGATATAAAGAAGTTTTTTACATATAATTGAATCCTGCTGAAGTTCGTTTACTTGTGTGCTGGCCGGATGGGCTGCAACAAACTCTGCAATTGCCATTTGTGACATTCATTGCTGGCTTCTGACAAAGTTAATGGGAAAACTGACAATGTCATAAGAGTCAGTCATGTGTCAACTCACTTTACTACATGAGATTCACTTAAAGATTGTAACTTGAACTGTCAGAACTGCAGTCATAAATCAGCATAATGCCAGCCTAAATAGACCAGACAAAAAACACAAGATGAGCTAATTCTACTTTATTGTAAGGCTACATTAATAGAAATTTATGTTAATTTAAGTCTGAAAGTATAAAACCCTCCTGTCACTTTTTACTACCTGATAAGTTAGGTTGGATCCTTTCTAAGTTTCTTTCTCTGCTTGTTACTCAGTTACAGGCTGCTCCCTCTTCAATCTGATCTTTCCCTAGACAAATTCTCTTCCTCCTGCCTTCCAAGACCATTCCCACATTCCATTGTAGGCAGTCACATGATTTTCCACTTTACAACTGCATTGCCTAGTGACAGAGTACTCAGTCCCAATTACTCCCAAAAACTTAGGAATGTATATGGAAGCCATTCCTGCTCAAATTTAGTTAAATTTCTGTTATGCATATGTGCAATATGCAAACTTTATCCTTGTGGCTGTAAGTATATTTAATAAATAATAGTATTTTAATTGATATGACCTGGAAATATACTTAATTTAAAACGTTGTTTTAACTAGGCACAATTCCTTTCTACTTTTATTTCTAAGATTCTTTGAATGTGTATATCTTTGCAATAAGTTGGGGGTTTTCTGCAAGTCCACCACATATAGAATATACAATGTTCCTTTCATCTCATGGCATTTCCAGGCAAATGATAGTTTGGAGTAAATTTGATAGATATGTTCCACAGTTCTTCTCATAGGTATGTTGGCATTGCTTCTAAAGAGTTTTCATCCAATTTATCATACATGCTTTTTTGTTCTCTTTTTATATCATAGCTAAGCAAAGATTTATATATATATGGCCTAATTGACAAAAATTCTGACATTTTTCTTAATGTTTCTCCCTTTGTATACATTGAAGCAGTTCAAATCAAATTTTAGTGATATCACAGGTGGCCAGAAACATGTCCTTCCTTTGCTTTGTTTTTTTAATCAAGTTTTTATTATTTTTTTAAAAAAATTATACATATCATTGTGTGAATGGTGCAATGTTTCAGTATCACACATTTCAATACATATAAACATATTCCTAATTATTATATTCCATTTTCTTTATTTCATATTATTTACTCCTACCTTTTACACAAAATTTTAATTTTCATATAAATATTAGCTAGTATGCAATAACATCTAAACCGATGTGCTTTAACATCCGTATTATCTTCCATTATAGTTTCAATCGTATAACCCTCAAGAAAAAAAATGTTTTATTTTCTCCTGTACACTATATTTCACCCATTTTTACATCCCTCTCCTTTCCTCTTCTTTATCCTCTCTCTTTTCTCTTCTATACTTCCCTCTCCTTCTCTCTACTTCCCTCCTTTCTTCTCCTCTCCTTCCCTCCTTCTCCTGTCCCCTCTCTATTTCCTCTCTCTCTTCTTCTCTGCTTCTATCTCCTTCCCTTTCTACCCTTCTCCTCCCCTCCACTCTCCTCTCTCCTTTCCCCTCTCTACCCTTACTCTTTCTCCCTTCCTCTCCCACTCCTTTCCTCCACTCCATTTCCCTCTCTCTTTTTGTTGTTGCATATTATATTCCCAATACCTGTAGAATATGATGTATTTTCCAATCAGTATCTCTTTCAACTATAACCATACAGCTTCTTTAAATTGCATTCAAAATAAAAGAAACAGACTTAATTACTTACACATATATTATTATTAATAATAATGATCATAATTATACTATCATAATATTAATTAATATTAACGATAATAATTTTATACACATCAGCATTCTAGTCATATATATCTATGCAACTGATATATTATTCTTTTGATTCTAATATCACTTCATTAATCAAACAGCATACCATCTAAATATCAGTTTCTAACATCCTCACATTTCAAGGTTACTACTATTTTCA
The DNA here is from genome assembly GCF_028640845.1 of Ahaetulla prasina. Lineage (NCBI taxonomy): Eukaryota > Metazoa > Chordata > Lepidosauria > Squamata > Colubridae > Ahaetulla > Ahaetulla prasina. The sequence continues at coordinate 76,872,521 of NC_080542.1, forward strand.
TTCTTTGTATTTATTTTTCATATTTCTTTTCCTAACTTATTTGACTTTGTGATACATTGCTTTATACCCTTCCATTCTAAACTTCCACTAATATTTTTCTTTTTCTTCCCCTCCATATTATTATATTCAAAGACATGATACTCTGTTTTATCATTCATATTCCCATTCTCTAACTCTTCCTTTCTATATATTTTAAATTTTATTTAATACACATAAATATATCTACTTTCACTTTACCTACATGATAGTCATATTTTATACACTTTTAATAATACAATCATTCAACCATATCATTCTAATATTAATACAATTATTACCATATAATCATGATACATCTTTAACTCTTTTCTCCCTTCCTCTCCCTCCTTTCCTCCACTCCATTTCCCTCTCTCTTTTTGTTGTTGCATATTATAATCCCAATACCTGTAGAATATGATGTATTTTCCAATCAGTATCTCTTTCAACTATAACCATACAGCTTCTTTAAATTGCATTCAAAATAAAAGAAACAGACTTAATTACTTACACATATATTATTATTAATAATAATGATCATAATTATACTATCATAATATTAATTAATCTTCTTAATAATTTTATACACATCAGCATTCTAGTCATATATATCTATGCAACTGATATATTATTCTTTTGATTCTAATATCACTTCATTATACCAAACAGTATACCATCTAAATATCAGTTTCTTACATCCTCACTTTTCAAGCTTACCACTATTTTCATTCTTTGTGTCTATTTTTCATATTTCTTTTCCTAACTTATTTGGCTTTATGATATATTGCTTTACATCCTTCCATTCTAAACTTCCAGTAATATTTTTCTTTCCCCCCCTCCATATAATTATATTCAAAGACATGATACTCTGTTTTATCATTTAAATTCCCATTCTCTAACTCTTCCTTTCTATATATTTTAAATTTTATTTAATACACATAAATATATCTACTTTCACTTTACCTACATGATAGTCATATTTTATACACTTTTAATAATACAATCATTCAACCATATCATTCTAATATTAATACAATTATTACCATATAATCATGATACATCTTTAACTCTTTTTCTCCCCTTAACCAATATCTCTTGTCCACATCCCTTCCTTTAATCCTATCCTTTTTTAACTTGTCTCCCCTGTTCTCCTCTTCTTTCATTCCATCTACTTTGAGGTTTATATTCTGAATCCATAATTTAATTTTTCCTCCTTGCCCTGTCTTTTCCCGCTGTTTGAGAGCTTTCTATTCTAAATTCTATCATTTACCTGTTCCTCCCATTTCTTTTTAAAATCTTTTAAAGTGTTTTCCCCATTTTAATTCCTTAATTAAATTCTTATTAATTTTAAATCCTCCTTGTTACCTTCTGTTTGCTGGTTTCTCAGTTCTAATTCTCCTTCTATTCCAGTTGATAATTCCATTTTTTCCTTCTTGTCCTAATCTTTGCTTTTCATCTCTTGTATGCAATTTTCCGGTCTTCTATCTATACAATCCAATATTTCCACGATGTCTTTGTGAAGTTCCATGATAAGGTCCTTAATTTATCTTGAGTTATTAACTCCATTTCAATTAGGGCTCCTCAATCATTCGTTCAGAAACCAGACCTCCCAAACAAGTTTAAATGTCTCACAATGTCTAATTATTTAAATCAGTTAGTTACTTCAGGGTACCTCCACTCCTCAAGTTGTTTTTGTATTTTCGATAGTATTTAGGGGTCCAGACACCAATTCTTTTTTTTTTAATATTCCAGTCTCCAGTTGTTAGAAAGTAAATATACATCGTTCAACAGTTATTTCACAAAAATTTATTATCAGCAGCAGACGGCGCTCTTTACTTCTCCCTGCTCTCTACTTTTACTGTGACTCTGCTGCCGTTCTACTTTTATTTTGATACTCCCAGTTTATTTCTCTTCCTTAGTTTATCTAATAGCTCTGTTGTTTGAAGAAAAGGTAGGTTTATAGTTCCAGCATTTTAATATTAAGAATGTAATTCTTAATATAATGTCTTTTATTTGGGGGATTCCATTTCCCACTTAATTTTCTTTTTAAACAGATAGCTACTTCTTTAAACTTCCAATGTGTTTTTCCCCCCCACAATAGTTGCATGCCACTGTAGCAAACTGCTCTAAAACGTATTCTCCTTAAATTTTTTGTGGGGTCCAAATTCAGCTGTAAATCTTCTTACCCAGACGACACACCGTTCAGCATTTCTCTACTCCTGCACAAACTTATGGTTCTGGCTTTTCCTCTGCTTCATGGTAGCCATTTTGACTGCCGCTGCTTCTAGTCTTTGGATGAGGGGGTTTTCCAAGTCAGGGAGGGAAGATGCAACTCCCCTTGACCTGCAAGGCAGCTCCCCTTTGCTTCACCACCCCTCCAAGGTGGCTAGGGTTTCTAGTGAAGCCCCTGGAAGAGAGAGCTCGGAACGGACCTGCAGAGATCGCAGATCTCGCACCGAAAGCGCTGGAAGTTCAAACTTTGTTTTGTTTTGAACTAGAATGATGCAAAGTAGACCTGAATGTGGATTTGTTTATGTAAACTAGTGGCTTGAATTAAGACCGCATCTTATTGGAACTAACCCAATAAGATGAAGTCTTAATCAAGCCAGTAGTTTGTCTGATAGCCAGTAGTTTGCCTGATAGTTATAGACAAATTTGACTCTTCATAAAAACAAGCCTTAAATGGGAAATTGAAGTTCACTGATATTGATACTGATCCATTGTTTTCACTTAATATTGAGACTTTAAAGGGAAAAATGTGAGAACCAAAAGCTGTCTGGTCTATATAGATAAGTAGTACTCCAGCTCAGGTTACTGAATCAGGTACTTAAAATAACATATTACTTGTTAATTCTCTTAAATATTGCACACTTCAGAGCTAGCAAGATTTGATGCTCTCTCATCAGCTATCTTATAAAGAAGGTATTACAAAATACTATATTTAATGTAAGTGGCTTGTGGTATGAGTACTATGTTTACCACAATACTCTGACTAAATATAATAACATGACGAAGGTTTTCAAAATGCTCAGACCCCTCTGCTTAAATATGTCTCAAAAGGTATAAAATACAGATGAGTTATTATATAAATCAGGCATGAAAGCAATAATTTGCTCCTCTTTCTGAATTAACTACAATATGTACTGTTTACTGACCATTCTTCCTAGTATAGGAATATTGCTTTAGAATTGATAAAAAGCAACGGATATCAAGACAGTAGCTCACCTATCAGTCCTGGAACATGTTTGCCTTTGAAACTGAAGCAGATAGTGATATTCAGACAATTCACTTGTTGTAAGCCTTCATGACACTGAGGAGCTGTGATGTCAATGGATGCTGGCAGGAAAATTGAAATATCCAAGGTAATGACAGGCCGTGATCTTAAAACAATAAGAGAAAAGAGATACTACATTATCTTCCATACTATCATAGATCTTTTTAAGTTTAGGGGAAAGTGGTTCCTATCTAATTAACTTAAGAGAACTCTTAATTAAACTTGCTTAGAATATCAGCTTTAATATTAGTACTGGAAATAATCAGTTATTCCCCAAATATTCCAACCCCAAAACAAATACTTTTCCTATAATAATTAAAAGAGACAGGGGGGAAGGGGAGGAGAGGGGAGGACAGGACAGGACTTTGGATACACCACTACCATTAAGATGCATTACCGGAATAAAAAAAATTCAAATAATGCAATGACCTTTTCTACTAGATATTTAATAATTATAGGTGAAAGGTAAGGGTAAAGGAGTCCCTCCGGATTTTACTCCACTAGTCATTGCAGACTATAGATGGTGGTGCTCATTGCCATTTCAAGACCATTGAGCCAGCACTATCCAAAGACATTTCTGGGTCACGTGGCCAGCATGACAACCTGGACCATTATCTTCCCACAGAAGTGGTACCCATTTATCTACTCACATTTGCATGCTTTCGAACTGCTAGGTAGCAGGAGCTGGGGCATGGACGGGAGTTCATTCTGTCGCATGGTGCTTGGATCTCAAATCTGCACAGCTGGCCAACAAGCCCAGCATCTTAACCACTGAGCCACACCTCCCAGTAATTATATTTTAATGACAAAAATTATAGAACAAATGAAAAAATACCCATATGGAAACAAAGTTTATGCTAGCCAAATAAAAACTAGACCTAGAAGCCCAAAGAAGTAAATTAGGCTAAAACATATGAAGAACGGTTACAGGAATTGTGTATGTGTAGTCTAATAAAAAAAGGACTAGGAATGTCATGCTAGCAGTATTCCAATATCTAATATCTACCACAAAAAAGAGGGGGTCAACCTATTCTCCATTCTTCACACCTGAAGGAAGAACAAGAAGCAACGGATGAAAACTAATCAAGAAGAGAACCAACCTAGAATTAAAGAAAAATTTTCTGACAGTAAGAACAATAAATCAGTAAAACAAATTGCTTCCAGAAGTTGTGAGTGCTCCAGTGATGGAAGTTTTTAAGAAGAGATTGGACAACCATTTGTCTGAAATGTTATAGGATTTCCTTCTTTAGCAGGGAGTTGGACTAGAATACCTTCAAGATCCCTTCCAACTCTGTTTTATTCTGTTAATTACATGCAACAGTTCTAAAAGAGGTTAAGAGAGATCAGACAGCTTCATCTGAAGGAATAAACTGTAATCTATGACTGAAAAATCCAATCATATAAACCTATTCAAGCAGTTATTCAAGCTTACTATACCATATCGTAATAATACTAGCAGTATTTTGAGAGAAAAACATATGTCCCTTTTTGCTATCTAGAAACTGTTGTAGGTTTTTTTTACTTCTGCTTTTCTGAGAGTAAGATGGTTATGTTCATATTAAATTCCTAAATTCAACAGGGATTCATTCTTTTTTCCATATAGAGCCATTCAATGAGTTTCACACTACAGATAGTCCTCGAGGTATGGCAGATCACTTAACGACCATTTGAAGTTCAACAAATGCCCCCAAGCTACATACAACCCTGTTTCAAAGTTACAACAGTTGCAATAGTCCCCTCAGTCATTTGCCCTTGGACAGCACATCCCACCCCTCTCCCCCTCTGATCCCCTCCTGTGCTTGGGCCTCTTCCCCATGCCTCCTGGCAGTCAAACAGGCTGCAAAAAGCTTTTCAAACTGGCTCCCTTTAGAATCCAGTTCATTTAACATTTGTCATTTCCTCCAAACGTGATGGACATACACCATTACAGTCATAACTCTCCTATCTGTAATCAGCTGCATATTCACTACATACATAAAATCATATAAGTATGAGCATAAAATCACAAGTACATGATTTCTATAACTGGTAATAGATTAGTCAGCTGCTTGTCTAAACTCTACAGAACGCTCTAACTGTTGCCTGTGGTGTGCCTTTTAAGGAAACATAACCAAATATGAGCTCAGATTTGCTTCATTCATTTCACTTAATTTGAAATGAAATGAGTGTGAGAGAGCTGAAATTGATTCCTATTTTTTTAATGCAGGATTGGATCAGCATATTACATTGAAAAGATTTGGAAATGGGAACCACCTGAATAAGTGCAACAAACAGAAAATAAATAGCAAAAGCAAAATGGATATTTTTGCAAACTTATTTTAAAATTAATTACAAAAATTCTTTATCAACAATATAAATACAATACAGATTCAAAAAGAAGCACAGTATATCCAGCTGGCACAGGGATATCCATCTAACCTATGACCCCAACTTCATGACATATTGCTTGCTGTTCAGAAAATCAACACCTGTTTTGCATCCCAGTTTTTGGGTATTATCTCTTGCTGCCTCTCCTTTCCTTCCTCACGCTTCAATCAATCTGCCCAAAATTTCACTCAACACTTTAAATGTCTATCTATCTGTAACAGGACACAGTTGCTTCCTGAATTACACATATTCATCTCTCTTTCCATACCAAGTTAGGCTAGAATAGCAAAGCACACACACAGACACACACTTGTACAATCCCTCCAGTAACATTCTATGAGACAAAATATTTATATTTTTGTATTTTTCTATCTTGCCTTCAAACTTTTCTTAAAAAAACAGTGAGCTATCATAAACCAAAAGGATAAGAGACATGAGGCATTAGAATACAGGACAAAATGGGAGAGAAATTACCAATTTTTCAAGACCATAATCAGGTGATACGTGATAAATGAAAATTATTCTCAAATCGTCAACTTTTTGCTTGTATGAAGCATACATACTGTTTATATGAATATGATGGAACAGGCAGAATTTATGTTACCCCATTAAAGTAGTGAAGGCTGATATGCTGATTTTACTAGCCTATTCATTCAGGCCACTATTTGTAAAACTGCATAAAGAATTTTCATTACAATTGCTGTTTAACACAAAATTATGCTGATCTCATAATAAGGAGAGGGAATTCTTGATGATTCTCTTTAATTCCATCTTCTCTTTCTTAGAAATCACATGTCCACCTAAAAGCAACACTCTGTGGCGGGGTGAAACTCAGCCGGTTCTGTCCAGCTCAGGCAAACTGGTAGGTGTGGGAGGCTCTGCCCACTCATGCCAATGTCAGGATGTCACTTTTTTGCGATGATTTGAAGCCTCTTTGCATGCGCACATTTGTGAACCAGTAGGGAAGGTAAGTGAATTTTACCCCTGCTCTGTGGCCTAAAGACGTTTAAAGAACATGTTAATATTGATTTATTAGATAAACAAGATTTATTATTTATCCTGCCTTTCGTTCAGGATATCCTGCCAATCGTACATGACAGTCCTTTCTCTCCTCCCCCCACAAAAACAAATTTATAAAGTGGGTTTGTTATGTATTTGAACTTTAAGAGGGAAGTTTGGGCAGGAACGAGCACGTTGCTGATTGGCTGATGCCTCAGCCAAAATAGTATTTAAAGAGGGGTTTTTGCTGTTGGTCTTTTGCTGGGTCATAATAAACTAAAGAGCTGTTGTCACTTGTGTGGTCTCCTGCCTCGTCATTGCCCAAACTTAACATTGGCGACAAAGGTGGGATACTGAGGCAGCGAGACCAGGAAAAGAGCTGAAGGAGTACGGATTCGCAAAACCCAGCCAGTATCGGAAGCGGTTACATAGCCATGTCCAGCTATACACCGCCAGCGCCATTTGACCCTGCCAAGGAGAAATGGGGGTCGTATATGGCTCGCTTCGAGTGTTTCCTCAAAGCAAACGAACTACAGGGAGTCTCGGACAATCGGAAGCATGCTTACTTCCTGAGTCACTGTGGACCAGAGGTTTTCGATACCGCCGAGTCGCTGTCAGAACCAACGCCGGTACAGTCGGTACCATGGCAAACGCTGCAAACGACACTGAAAGCACACTACACTCCGGTGTCGTCGAAGTTTGTTCAGCGTTTCGAGCTAAGACAGCGAGTTCAGTGCGAGGGCAAATCGATAAGCGTGTACATGGCCGCATTGAGGAAAGCCGCGAACCACTGTGAGTACCGGGATTTGGATGACTCTTTACTGGAACAACTCATTTGTGGGGTCCGAGACATTCGTTTACAGAGGTGGTTGCTGTCCAAAAGCAACCTGACCCTAGCCCTGGCCCTGGACGAGGCCAGGGCACACGAGATGTCCACCAAAGCAGCAGAGACTCTACAAAAACCGAACACACCAAACACCGGCATGAAAGCAGCGCCAGTCCACAGCGAGGTCTTCGAGGCCGAATCCGGGGGCAAGGAAGAAGAAGAGGTCTTCTATACCGGGAGGTCGGAGAGAGGCGACCGGGACGAGTGCGTGAGCTGCGGAGGCCAACACCAACGACAAAATTGCAGATTCAAGGACGCAATTTGCTGGCGGTGCGAAAAGAAAGGGAAGTTTGGGCGGGAATGAGCACGTTGCTGATTGGCTGATGCCTCAGCCAAAATAGTATTTAAAGAGGGGTTTTTGCTGTTGGTCTTTTGCTGGGTCACAATAAACTAAAGAGCTGTTGTCACTTGTGTGGTCTCCTGCCTCGTCATTGCCCAAACTTAACAGGGTTGGTCTGTGAGAGGCTGACCACCCCAATTATCCATTGAGCTTCCAGGGCTAAGGGCAAACTTACATTTAGATTTCTTACTCCTGGTCCAACATCTTCACCACTACACCTCATTGGTTTTTTGATATTTATGACTAAGCTACATCACACTATGTGTCTTATTAAGACACACTTAATGTGTCTTAATAAGGTTTGTTTGATTTTTTTAACTTTATATAAAATATAATGTAAAATAATTACAAAAATGACACTTTGACATAAGTAATGCATGTTCATATTTAATGAGCAATTAAAAATTACAGATACCCCATCATGCAGGTTTTATTATCTTAAACTTAACCTATTAAGCAAACTCCTTTCCCATTTATTTATTTATTTTATTTATTTATTTAATCAAATTTTTATACCGCCCTATCTCCCGAAGGACTCAGGGCGGTTTACAGCCAGATAAAAATACAGAAATCATACATAGTAAAAACTAATTAAAAAACTTATTTAAATAGGCCAGAATTTAAAATTACAATTAAAATGATAAAACCCCATTACCTAAAAATTAATAATTAACCCGTTAAAATTAAGTAAAACTTTTAATTCAGTCCCGCTTGGATAAATAAATGCGTTTTCAGCTCACGGTGAAAAGTCTGAAGATCAGGCACTTGGCGTAAACCGGGGGAAGTTCGTTCCAAAGCGTAGGAGCTCCCACAGAGAAGGCCCTACCCCTGGGGGCTGCCAGCCGACATTGTTTGGCGGACGGCACCCTGAGAAGACCCTCTCTGTGTGAGCGTACGGGTCGGTGGGAGGCATGAGGTAACAGCAGGCGGTCCCGTAAGTACCCGGGCCCTAAGCCATGGAGCGCTTTAAAGGTGGTAACCAAAATCTTAAAGCGCACCCGAAAGACCACAGTAAGCCAGTGCAGACTGCGTAGTAGTGGTGTTACATGGGAGCAACAAATGGCTCCCGTTACTACTCGCGCAGCTGCATTCTTGACTAGCTGCAGCCTCCTGGTGCACTTCAAGGGCAGCCCCATGTAGAGAGCATTGCAATAGTCCAAACGAGATGTAACCAGAGCGTGAGTGACCGTGCATAAGGCATCCCGGTCAAGGAAGGGGCGCAACTGGCAGACCAAGCGTACTTGGTAAAAGGCCCTCCTGGAGACGGCCGCCAGATGATCATCGAACGACAGCCACCCATCCAGGAGGACACCCAAGTTGCGCACCCTTTCCACTGGGTCCAATAACTCGCCCCCAACAGTCAGCCGCGGTTGCAGCTGACTGTACCGGGGTGCCGGCATCCACAGCCACTCCGTCTTGGAGGGATTGAGCTTGAGTCTGTTTCTCCCCATCCAGACCCGTACGGCTTCCAAGCACCGGGACAGCACTTGACAACCGTTGGGGTGGTCCGGGGTGGAGAAGTACAGCTGAGTGTCATCAGCGTACAGATGGTAACTCACCCCGAATCCACTGATGACCTCACCCAGCGGCTTCATATAGATGTTGAACAGGAGAGGCGAGAGAATCGACCCCTGAGGCACCCCACACATAAGGCGCCTCACGGATGATCTCTGCCCCCCTGTCAACACCGTCTGCGACCGGTCGGAGAGATAGGAGGAGAACCACCGATAAACGGTGCCTTCCACTCCCAAACTCTCCAACCGGTGCAGCAAGATACCATGGTCGATGGTATCGAAAGCTGCTGAGAGATCTAATAGGACCAGGGCAGAGGAACAGCTCCTATCCCTGGCCCTCCAGAGATCATCCACCAACGTGACCAAAGCTGTCTCCGTGCTATGACCGGGCCGGAAGCTGGACTGGAACGGGTCTAGATAGATATTTACCTAAATACCTATTTAAGTTTAACTCTCTTGGGATATCAGAAAATTAAGGCCTCGTTTATTTTAGGGAAATACAAGTCCCCCACCATGAAGAAATAAAACCTTCATTTAAGACCCAATCCAGAGGCTGTGATAGCTTGTACAGAACAAGTATAATGTTTTTGACTCATTTGTTTAATTGGTTCTCTTTATCCAGTTTTAGAACTTGTGGGATCATGTTTTAATTGATATTTATGCAGAAATATTAAATATTCAAACAAGATTGGAAACTTTTAATCACTACTTATATAAATATAGGACCAAATTTATGAAATTGCTTACCATAGAAAAGTGTCAAAAATGAGAAACCATATGTCTAAAATGTTTAAACAGATCAAGGATATAGCAATTTTCTATCAATCAGTTCAGACATGAAAATCAGTGACCATTGGACATACCCAGGAAAAAAATGTCACTTCATTTTTTTCCCAGCATTATCAACCTACTTTGATTATTTTCTAGCAATATTCAAGTTACACGAGAACTTGCTCTTCCTGAGACCATCATCTGCGAGCTGTCCTTAAATACCACATTTCGATTTTTACTTTGTTACGGAACTCCAGATTAAGACATCAAACATGCGAACAAGTTAACTTCACTACTAACCTTGGCAGCTTTCTACCCACACCCAATAATCTTTCTTGATGACATTAACTTACCATTTATTAATTGGGCCCTAAATGAATGTACAACTGAACCTATAGATGCAACCCTGTACAATACTGTAACTAATCTGGGACTTGTTCAACTAGTAACAACACTAGACTCAACAACTGCCTTGATCTCATCTTCTGCAACAGTTTAAATTCAATTTATGGACTACAAATAAAAAAACATTCTCCAACAGGGACCAAAGCATGATTGACTTTTGTCTCAACTTACACCTTCTCAAAAATCATAATGATGGGATTCCCTGCTATAACTTTAAAAAAGCCAACTATGATCTCACAGACAATGAACTATCATATCTTGGTTGACAAATTCTATTCTCTGGTTGTAATACTGCTGATGACCATTACAACATTTCTTGCGCGAAGTCAAAAGAATCATTAAACTTTATGTACCACTAATATCCCACAAAACCAAAAAAAATAAACTTCCAATATCAACAAGGAAATTACAATCCAGAAAAAAATCTCTTTGGCAAAAAACCAAAACTATGTAGCTAACTTCAAAAACCGCTACAAAAACCTATGCCAACAAATAAAGACTGAATGTAACAATTATCACATCAAGCAAGAAGAAAAACTTCTAAGAGGGAGAAGAAAGGAGTAGGGAGGAAAGAGGAGAGGATGTAGATAAGAGAGGGGGAGGATGGTTATGGAAAGTAGAAGAAGGTAGAGAAGGAGAGTAAAAGGAAAAGGAAGGGGGTGGTGACCGGGCAGACCCGATTAATTGTATATGATGGTACATTAAATATGTTATTGGATATGTTATTGGATAAGAATGTCAAAATAAAACTTTTTTGAAACAAAGCAAGAAGAAAAACTTCTACACACAAAATCCACCCATGCCTTCTATAATTTTGTAAACAACAAACTTAAAGACTCGAGATCCATCCCACCCCTAAAAGGACCAAACAACGAAGACTGTATTAACGAAACCGTTAAAACCAATTTCTTTAACACATTCTTTGGCTCAACCTTTGTAAACAGCAACAACACACCCCCAATATTTTCCAGTCGTACTACAGATAATTATAATGATTACAGTGATCTTATACATATTGATTTTACAGAAGACAATGTTGAAAAGGCACTACACAATCTAAAACAATCTCTATATATTGGACCTGATGGACTATGTGCATACTTCTTAAAAAAGCTTTCCACTGCAATTGCAGAACCTCTAAGCATAATTTTTGAAAAATCTTTCAGTACCAGCACCTTGCCCTACTAATGGTCACAAACCAAGATCATATCTATCTTCAAAAAGGGAGACCCTAGCCTAGTTGAAAATTACAGACCAATCTCTTTATGTTGCGTCACCTGCAAAGTCATGGAATCAATCATTAACCAATCTATCACCCTCCACCTAGAGATAAACAATCTACTTTCTATCAAACAATTTGGTTTCAGAAAAAAATTATCCTGTAATCTACAACTACTACATTGCAAAAACATATGGATTATATATCTCGATCAAGGCAAAGCAATAGTCGCAATTTACATAGACTTCTATAAAGCTTTTGATTCTGTGGTACACAACAAATTACTTCTAAAACTAAATTCCTATGGCATTTCTGGACTCCTAATAAATGGATGACTGCCTTCCAGTCAAACAGACAACAAGTAGTCAAAATAGGAAGCACTCTATCAAATCCTGTACATGTTAATAATGGTGTTCCCCAAGGCAATGTTTTAGGTCCAACACTCATCATACTTTACATAAATGACCGTTGCGATCATATTTAAAGCAATTGTGTTCTCTTCACTGATGATGTTAAACTATTCAAAACCACAGACAATGCAACTACTCTTCAAAAAGATCTTGACTATGGGGCAGATTGATCTAACAAGTGGCAACTTCAAATCTCAACAAACAAATGCTGTCTTGCATATTGGCAAAAAAAATCAAAACATAAAATACAAATTAGATGAACATGACCTTATAGATGACCCTCACTCTTTCAAGGACCTTGGAGTACTCATTTCTAAAGATCTAAGTGCCAGAGCCTGCTGTAACATTGCCAAAAAGATACTAAGAGTTGTTAACCTAATCTTGTGTAGCTTCTTCTCTGGTAATATTGTACAACTAACTAGAGCAAAACATTGGCTAGACCAATTCTTGAATACAGCTCATCTGTCTGGAACCCGCACTGCATATCAGACATAAATACAATTGAGAGAGTCCAGAGATATTTCACAAGAAGAGTCCTCCACTCCTCTGTTCGCAATAAAATACCTTATGCCACCAGACTCCAAATTTTGGCCTTAGACAACGTAGAACTATGCAGACTTCAGTCTGACCTAAGCATAGTACATAAAATTATCTATCACAATGTCCTACCTGTCAATTACTACTTCAACTTCAACCACAACAATACACGAACAAATAATAGAAACTAACTCAAGGTAAACCGCTCCGAACTTGATTGCAGGAAATATGACTTCAGTAACACAGGGATCAGTGCCTGGAATGCACTACCTGACTGTAGTTTCTTCCCCAAACCCACAAAACTTTAAGCTTAAACTATACTGTTGACCTCACCCCATTTCTAAGAGGTCTGTAAGGGGCATGCATAAGTGCACCTGCGTGCCTATCGTCCTTGTCCTAATATTCCTTTCTACTTATTCTTTTCATGTATCCAAGTTATGTTTATACGTTTACCTGTTATCTTATATATGATTGACAAAAATAAAAAAATTAAAAAAATTAAAAAAATCTACATACAACTTTTTTCAAAATCTGCCTCAGTGGACATAGATGATTTTTTTGCTATGTTTTTTTTTTTAGAAAAAAGATAATTGCTGTCTTCTCTAACTTTGCAGTTTCCAACCATCCATTTAATTAAACAAAACTGCATGATCTTTGAACAGTTGTTTTAAAGAAATTCCTTAACAGAAATAGCCTTATTTGTTATATTTCTTTGATAATGTCTTATGCACTACTACCAGAGCTGTTAACAAGCTGTAAACAAGCAGGATATTAGAATATTAAGTAAGAAAAGCCTTTCTTATAGGAAACTAATATAAAATTTCCAGATGAGTTTTCTTGTACAAGCCTTCTTCCTTGCTCAGAAAATTTAAAGGAGAGTCAGATGATGTCACCTCCAGCTTGTAAACTTCCAGGATAGTATTTTCCTATCATTGCTTTTACTTTTTTTTCCTTCTCACTGAAAATCCATTAAAAGGAAAGAGACAGAGAATGGAATGGAATGGAATGGAATGGACAGACAGGCAATAGATGTATAGTACTTCTTCCTGGGAATATTAGAAGCTGTTAGTTTGAAAGCATATGAACAGTAATGTATCTTGAGCTATTGTTGTTTGCACACTGTGATGTACCAGTACCACTGCCCTAACCTTTTTGAGAGTGAAAGTATTAACAAACAATTGCTACTATCAGCTCCATTGTTTATGTAAGCAGTATGAAATTTCAGAAGAAATGGAGTAGCCTTCATAACCAATAAAAGAGTAGGAAAAGCAAAACTGGGATACAATCCGCAAAATGACAGAATGATCTCAGTTCGAATCCAAGGCAAACCATTCAATATCACAGTAGTCCAAGTCTATGCCCCAACCACTGGTGCTGGAGAAGATTAAATTGACCGGTTCTATGAAGCCCTACAGCACATGATAGAATTAACACCAAAAAACGATGTCCTTATCATCATGGGAGATTGGAATGCTAAACTAGGAAGCCAAAAGATAACCGGAATAACAGGCAAGTATGGCCTTGGAGTACAAAATGAAGCAAGGCACAGGCTGATAGAATTCTGTCAAGATAATACGATGGTCATAGCAAAAACTCTTTTCCAACAACCTAAGAGATGACTCTATACATGGACATCACCAGATGGTCAACACAGAAATCAGACTGACTATGTGCTCTGCAGCCAAAGATGGAGAAGCTCTATACAGTTGGTAAAAACAAGACCAGGAGCTGACTGTGGCTCAGATCATGAGCTGCTTCTTGCAAAATTTAGGCTTAAACTAAAGAAAGTAGGGAAAAGCACCAGGCCACTCAGGTATGAACTAAATCATATCCCTGATGAATATACAGTAGAGGTGACAAATAGATTTAAGGAATTAGATCTGATAGACAGAGTGCCTGATGAACTATGGACGGAGGTTCGCAACACTGTACAAGAGGTAGCAACTAAAACTATTCCAAAGAAAAAGAAATGCAAGAGAAAGATACACTAGTTGAATGCAGAATTCCAGAGAATAGCTAGAAGAGATAAGAATGCATTCTTAAATGAACAGTGCAAAGAAATAGAAGAAAACAATAGAATAGGGAGGACCAGAGATCTATTCAAGAAAATTGGAGATATGAAGGGAACGTTTCATCAAAGATGGGCATGATAAAGGGCAGGGACCACCATAGGCAGGAGAGATTAAGAAGAGGTGGCAAAATTACACAGAAGAACTATAGAAGAATGAACTTAACATTCCTGATAACCACGATGGGGTGGTTACTAACCTTGAGCCAGACATCCTAGAATGTGAAGTCAAATGGGGCTTAGGAAATCTGAGCAACAACAAAGCTAGTCGAGGAGACAGTATTCCAGCTGAGCTATTCAAATCTTAAAAGATGACGCAGTAAAAGTGCTACACCTAATTTGCCAGCAAATTTGGAAAACTCAACAATGGCCACAGGATTGGAAAAGGTCAGTTTACAATCCAATTCCAAAGAAAGGCAATGCCAAAGACTGTTCAAATTATTGCCATTGCACTCATTTCACATGCTAGTAAGATTATGCTTAAAATCCTACAAGCTAGGCTCCAGCAGTATGTGGATTGAGAACTACCAGAAGTACAAGCAGGATTTCGAAGAGGCAGAGGAACTAGAGATCAAATTGCCAACATACGCTGGATCATGGAGAAAGCTAGGGAGCTCCAGAAAAACGTCTACTTCTGCTTCATTGACTATGCGAAAGCCTTTGATTGTGTGGATCACAACAAATTATGGCAAGTTCTTAAAGAGATGGGAGTACCAGACCATCTTATCTGTCTCTTTAGAAACCTGTATGCGGGTCAAAAAGCAACAGTGAGAACTGGACATGGAACCACTGATCAGTTCAACATTGGAAAAGGAGTCCAGCAAGGCTGTATACTATCACCCTGCCTATTTAACTTATATGCAGAACACATCATGAGAAAGGCGGGGCTAGATGAATCAAAAATTGGAATTAAGATTGCCGGAAGAAATATTAACAACCTCAGATATGCAGATGATACCACTCTAATGGCAGAAAGCGAAGAGGAACTAAAGAGTCTCTTGATGCGGGTGAAGGAGGAGAGTGCAAAAGTTGGCTTGAAACTCAACATTAAGAAAACTAAAATCATGGCATCCGGCCCTCTCCATTCCTGGCAGATAGATGGTGAAGAAATGGAGGTAGTGACAGATTTTATTTTCCTGAGCTCCAAGATCACCGCAGATGGGGACTGCAGCCAAGAAATTAAAAGACGCTTGCTCCTGGGGAGGAAAGCTATGGCAAATCTAGACAGCGTATTAAAAAGCAGAGACATCACCCTGCCAACAAAAGTGTGTATAGTCAAAGCTATGGTTTTCCCAGTTGCAATGTATGGCTGTGAAGGTTGGACCATAAGAAAGGCTGAGCGCCAAAGAATTGAGGCCTTTGAACTCCGGTGTTGAAAAAGACTCCTGTGAGTCCCTTGGACTGCAAGGCAAACAAACAAGTCAGTCCTAGGGGAGATCAACCCTGACTGCTCTTTAGAAGGCCAGAAAGAAGGACTCACTGGAGAAGAGCCTAATGCTGGGAAAGATTGAGGGCAAAAGAAGAATGGGATGACAGAAAACGAGGTGGCTGGATGGAGTCACTGAAGCAGTAAGCATGAGTTTAAATAGACTCCAGAGGATGGTAGAGGACAGGAAGGCCTGGAGAAACGTTGTCCATGGGGTCGCGATGGGTCGCAACTAACAACAACAAGAAATGTTGTTGCTTTTGGAATTCAGTCTGAAAATGTAATTATGGATATAGCGCTTAGGGGAATTTTGTTTCTTCTAAAGCCAAGCAGGGGACAGCAAGTACTGTAAAAGAAACAAGATAAAGAGCACTCACCTTAGAAGAACTACATTGTTTGACATAAAGGCACCAATTGTCACATCTAGAAAAAAAGTGTATAGCATTTAGAACAAGCATGATTCTGGTCTCCACAAATTCAAATGAACAAAAGCAATCTAATGTTTATCAGGATCTTCTCCTGAAATATAATTTTCCAGGACAATACATTCCTGAACATTCTCCTTATATTAATATGTAAAATATATTTTCATTATAAAGTGCCCCCATCAAATTGACTCAGGTCAAGAAAGGAATAAAGACCATCTAAATAATGTTTGGTGATTGAGTTTATCATAATTTAATTCAACATCCAGTTACAGAATTGATCCTAGGAGACCAAGTTCCATGATTTGTGAATATACAATTACGCTTCTCTTTTTAAAGTTCATGTCACTTACATTCCTTGATTTCTACTACTGGGTTCAGATCTGTTTCAAACTTAGTGTAGTCCAACCAACTTCCCCCCTTAGCCCTAAATTATTGAAAACATGTTTATTGTATCAAGTAAGCACATTTTAATGCAAAAGATGCAAATGAAAGAAAATAAAGTATATGAATCCTTGGCTCTTTACTCCCTCCATGAATTTTATAAATTTATTTACATTAAACTGACTGTCATTGCCTACCTGGATAACCATTTCCATCCATATCAACTTCTCCAGAAATGGATTGGCCAAACATCTGCAACCATGGATTTAACTTCCTTCCAGATATCCTCTGCAACAAACGATTCAGAATTTAAAAACATAATATTTATGTTTTATATACTTGATAAGATTCACTGCAAATTTATCTATGGAATTGAGCTGATTGGTTGTGAACCATGTATTATCTCCAAGTTATACAAATGACAAAGATGCAAAGATACACAGGCATGTATATGTGTTTATATACTGATATCAATGCCATCATACATATTTTATTTATTCGTTTAATGTATATTTTGCCCATCTCAATGCCAAGAAATTCTGATAGCTTACAACATTATAAAGCAAAAATATTAAAGCATTAAAACATTCAATATTAAAAATCAACAAAAGTTAGTTAAGTTAGGAACCAGCATACAAATGGACTGGAGCTAGGATCTCCATTAACAATCTCTCCATTAACCACATCAATGTGTCCCTCAGAACGGCAGGCCAACTGATAAGACCAGGCTTTGAAGCTATCCCGAAAGTGCTATTTCACAAGGTTATTGGATTTTTTTCCTTGAAAATAATTCACTTCTTGACCAATGATGTCAAAATGCAAAATTTTCTACTCTCAACTAAGGCATCACAACTGTATCTAATGCACTAATACTAAGCGTCCTTTGTTTGAGAAGTAATAGATTTTTTCTTTTTTTCAGAGAAGACATATACTAGCTGCATTATATTGCATAAATTAGAAAAGAATGAGGGCATATCCCATTGAACAATTTGTAGGCTCTTCTTCCCCATTTGTTCAATGGTGATGATTCACAGTTTACCATTAGTTCCATAACATTATAATTAATGGGCAGGTTTATACAAATTCCAGTTATGTTGAAAAACAACAGTAGTGTCTTGCTACAGGGATGAAAAAAAATAAGGACAATTCATATATCTTTAAATTTAAACATACAGTAACTATCTTTGCAAGGAAGTCATTAGGTCTCTGACTCTTATTCTATTGATCCAAAAGTTGCAATGCAGATGTTCAGGTGTAACCAGCTTCTGCTCATCCACAAAACAAATCTAAGAAACCTTACTGGAGAACATGGTCCATTCTATAGGAGATCAATATTTCTTTGTAAGAGATGAGAATGCAACATTTTGCATTTTTGTTTTAGTGTATCTATTTTCTACTGGCAAAATGGAACTCTAAGTAAAAAGGACACTAGCCCTTCCCATTGTCAGATGGGAGAAATGGGGGAGGGGAAACTGCAGCTATAAAACAGGAAGAAGGAGCTTATAAATCTTCTGTTGCAAAAAAAATTATAAAGAAAATGTTGCCACTTTTGAAAATGAAGGCAACAGAAAGCAGCTGGACTCCTCAAATTACATTTACACAAGAGAATGTGGCTTGGATTTTGCAGGAGGTCCCCATTGGTGTGGTAAGAATAGAGCTATATAATACATATCCCACAGACATCTGCAGGCTATTAGGATATAAAGGTTGGAGAATAATTCTACACAGCTTGGAAAGCTGCAAATAAAAGCAAAAACTGAGCTTGACAGTATTTATTTAATAGAGACCCTTATCTGCCAGCTTCTTATAGTATTTCAAGTATGCCAAGGAGATTTTGCTGTATCATTTGCTATATCATTTGCTTTGTAAAATTTTATCACAGCATCTGTAACTAAATGCCTTTTTCATCATAATACACAAAAGTTGTGTATTGTGTGTGTGTGTGTGTGTTTGTGTGTGTGTGAGAGGGAGGGAGGGAGGGAGGGAGGGAGGGAGGGAGGAAGGAAGGAAGGAAGGAAGGAAGGAAGGAAGGAAGGAAGGAAGGAAGGAAGGAAGGAAAAAGGGAAAGAAAGGAGAATGTTTTACAAAATCCACAGCATATGGACGATTTAGCAACCAGGCCCAAAACCTTTCACCCCAAGGTTACTGGTTCAAATAGATGCCAGGTAGGCAGACCTTACAAATTAAACATCTAAAAGTGTTTTATGGATTTGTGAGGCAAATAAATGGCTGACCTGCAGCCCTGGTCCATGAAAACATGAGAAAGCAATATAATACAACATCAGAAGCCTGAAGCAAAAAAGAGAGAAAGAACAAAATGAGATCAAAGACAAAAATGAAAAATTATGGGCAAGAACTTTTTCTAAAAACCCAAAAGATTCAGGGGTTATTTTAACTGTTGGCCAATATTAATCTCCCTTTTTATAAAACTCTAATATTGCCGTAAATGTGAAAAAAAGCAAACACTATTTCTCTCCTACATGCGATTATCCTCAGCCAAACTAATATTACGCATCTGAATCAGTTCTGATATTTCCAATCTCCTCCCCATGGACAGAAATAATTGACCATGCATCACAAATTATCACTTTCACAAACTATCATAAAAAGGAATTTAGCATATGTTATTGTGTTTCAAAGGAGAGTTAATGCATTCTAAAATAGTCAGCAAACAGCAGAACTAATCATCTGCAGACTTCTCAAATGATCTCAGAGGCAATCACTAACCTCTGACTTAGCATCCCCCATAAATCCCCACCCAGCAACCAAGAAAAATATTTAGATCAATATTTTAAACAGCTGGATAAAAAAAAGTCTTTTTTTCCCCCATAAGCCCTTTCAAAAGCAAAAATGCAACACTAACCAGCTTGGGGCAAAAATATCATATTGTGATCTAGTAACAGATATTCTGAAAAATCAGTATTTATTAAAAGAAGCAAAATTGGTTTTGACTTCCACTATTACAGCCAAGAATCTAAGATGAAATCAATAGAAAAACTTTCTAGAAAGGGATAAAGAAAATAGTGGAATAGATATTAAATCAAGTTGTTGTTTTCCTTATTTTAGCCCATAAAATCTTGTTATGGCATGTTTATTTATGTTTAGTTATTTATAACTCACCTTTATTACTTTTACTAATAACTCAAGGTGGCGAACATATCTAACACACCTTCCTCCTCCAATTTTCCCCACAACAAACATATGAGGTGGGTTGGATTGAGAAAAAGTGATTAGATCTAAGTCACCCAGCTGACTTTCATGGTAAGGCGGGACTTGAATTCATAGTCTCCAACTTTCTAGATTGATGCCAAGGACTTGAAGATAAAGCATGAGATTTTAAGATGAAATAAAATATATATATATAGTTATATCCCTTTTCTTTTCTCTCTCTCTCTCTCTCTCTCTCTTTTTTTATTTTGGGCTTGGGAGTTTGAATATTTTTTTTTTGCTTTTGTTTCTGCATAATGAAGAAAAATCATTAATTAATCATTTTTTAATTCTACTGGATAAATCTTGAAATTAAAGCTTGAAATAACAGTTTAACTTATTATTTGTATGTAAAAAAGATGCTGAGACTCTAGAAAGAGTGCAGAGAAGAGCAACAAGATGATTAGGGGACTGGAGGCTAAAACATATGAAGAACGGTTGCAAAAACTCGGTATGCCTAGTTTAATGAAAAGAAGGACTAGGGGAGACATGATAGCAGTGTTCCAATATCTCAGGGGTTGCCACAAAGAAGAAGGAGTCGGGCTGTTCTCCAAAGCACCTGAGGGTAGAACAAGAAGCAATGGGTGGAAACTGATCAAAGAAGCAACTTAGAACTAAGGAGAAATTTCCTGACACTTAGAACAATTAATAAGTGGGACGACTTGCCTGCAGAAGTTGTGAATACTCCAACACTGGAAAAAAAATTTTTTATATATACATACATATGTGGTCAATATTTTCAATGACTTTCTCGTGTTGGGAGTATCAAAAGGGGAGAAACTGTTACACCACTATGTAGTGTCAATGTCAATGGCAGATTACTGACAACTGCCCCACAAGTACATACTTAATTTAAAGCCCTATTTCACATTTTATTGTAGGAGAAGGACTCGCAATGTCAAGTGAGAGATGAAAAGAGGGATCAGAGGAGAATCACTGCTGTGGCTATAAGTGAACAAAGTCCAACATCCCCCCTTGACTGCTGATGACCCTTATCTAACTCTAACCAGGTTCTGACCATTCTTTCATAATATTCCTATGCATAAGCTTTTATAGGATTGCCAACATGATTGCCAACATCCACAGATATGGCACAAGAAAAAGAATAGGCTTTTAGCAATAGCTCTGTTAAATCATGTGTGAACCTGATCTTTTAAGAAATAGGCCACTTCCTAACTTTTAGATCTGTCCTAATTTAGTACTTACCATGGAATATCGAGGAATGATGCCCCCAATGTATCCATGATAAATATATACTGCTCCTGCATAGTCGTCTTCTTTAGGAGCACCAATGGCAACATCTACAAAAGACCAAACAATATAAGAAGTAAAGGTGAATTCTTCTAGTTTTGAAGGTGAATTTCTTCAGCCTACCTTCTTCAACACAAAGATAGGAGCAACTGGCTTAGTGGCAATGTAATTTCCAGGATATTACTTCATTTCATAAACACTGGATTTCTAAAGTTAAACAAACCCTCAGATTTGAATTTGAATAAAAAACATGTGTTTAGTTTCTCTAAATAATACCAATTATGCACAGAATACTTATCCATATTGGCTTGCTTGCAACACAGATCTTAGGTAATGGTAGATAAATCTATGAATTGCATAGAGAACATAATTCCCTGCCACATAGCATAATCTCTGACAAATAGTTTTCAAAATGTCTTCAAAACATTATGATAATGCAAATTAAGTTGGATAATTAAGCATCTCCAGTCGCAGTGGCGATTCTGCCAGTGAGGGGGGTGTGTGACAATGGGATTCAACATACAATCTAAATGTTTGTTTTTTCGTTGTTTTATTTTATCTAGGCAACATACAATTATATCATTTAAGCTAGTTCAGATTGTATTTATTAACACATTACAAAGTTGGCTGAAAATCACAACTGGAAATTTTAATCAATAGAAAAAAACTACCTTTAATTTAACTAGCAGGAGCCAATTTTAGTTGCATGTGTTAAGGCAGATACAGAGTTAAATATAAATTATTTCTAAACTAGTTTTTTTTCATGGTCCCTGTTTTTTTTTTCCTATTCAGTTCCCATTATAAGAACTGCCCAATCATTTAATCCAATTCAGCTTGAAGTTGCTTATTTCCTCTCTTTACTATTGTTTGTCCCTTTTAGATCATACAGACCATTAGGAAAAATCAATTTCTTTCAAAACTTTGAGATACAGTATTGAAAGAAATTAATTTATTTCCAACACCAGAGATTTAAGAAAGGAACCCTTGCTTTCCTATTTTACTTATACATACATGAGGCCCCTGGACATGCTTAGACAACAAATACTACTCTTAAGCCAAAAATACACCCCCAGTGCACTTTTCTCTTCATTATACCAACAAATTATATACATACAATTATGATAGTTCAATATTATTATATGTACCCTGTAAATACCAGATCTGTCTTGCTAAAGCAAGAAAGAACAAGATCTGATGCAAAAGAAAATATACTGACCTGGAAATCCATCATCATCAATGTCCCCAAGGGATGCCATGCTTTCCCCGAAGTGTGCATTGTAGGCATTATTGCCATCCAGAACACGTTGCTCTTCCATAACTCCCTAGAAAACAGGAAATAGGCCAGGCTAAGAAAAATAGAGGCTAGTGTTGAAAGATGCATGACCTCTGGTGCTGGAGGAGTCTCATATATATGTCATTCAGGAAACACCTGGAACATATCTGGGATAAGATTCCTGAACTTCTGACCATATGCTTCAATCAGTGCAACTACTCAAATATTATAGAAAGGAGATCAGTGTAAATTTAAAAAGTACTCAATTATTCTTGAAAATGGAATCATTGGACTGAATATCACTGCAAAGACCAATACATGGCAAATCTAATTTCTCAAAATCCGAAACACAGAAAAATCTCATAAATGTCAAAACCTCCATATGCAAAAAGCTAAATAGCTAGCAAAGTATAATGTTTCTATTCTGTTCAAATGAACAGCTGGAAGGAAATTTTAGGAAACAACATATTCAGCAAAATCTCCCATAATCACTGGAGCTGGGACAGATAAATCAGTTCAATTAGTTTTAAAATAACTGAATTAAACATGTTGATTCATCAACAGCAGAAAAATGTATTTTTTTTTGTTTACCCTCCAGTGAACCATACTGATGTCACAACTCTATTGTTTTAGAAGAAGTATTCCCATTTCTGTATAGCAAAACAGGGAAATCTTCTGTAGTATTAACAGGTATGCAACTATGTAAGAATATAGTTAATCAAGATTTCTTAAACAATGAAAGCTTTGAAAACAGACTACCCTTTTTAGTACACCAAAGCATGTAAACACCAACTGGCAGATCCTTCAGAGATAAAATATGAACAATATTGTATATTTGGCAAAGCCTCAGATGCCAAAATACTTAGCATCACAAAAACCAAGCAAAACACAAATCCCAAGAAATAATCCAGTGGATTCATTTAATAGAAGAGAGATTTGACTGAACAGTCGTGAAATTTATGATTTGCCAGAGGAAGTCTGGAAGGCCATCTATTGGTAGTTGTAAATTTCCTGTAAAACAAGGGGTTGAACTAAATGACTTTTGTAATCCCCTTCAATTCTTTGATTCTATATATAATAAATGAGACATATAGGTTTTGGAGACGTGTTCCACTAATCTAAATTTTCCAAACCATGGATTTCTAATATAAACTTCTACCATGGTTACATGTATGTTTCACTAATTTGTAGTATAGGTGCCATTTATGATGGGCAATTTCCCATGGTCTCAATTTGGAACAGAGTATAGAAAATTAAGTCAGTAAATAGCTGTCCCATTCTAAATCTGAAAATTCCTGTCATCAGGTATAACAATGGGTTTAAACATTAAACATATCCAATCTTGAAATTCCCCATTCCCACTGAGAATCTATCGTGTCCCACTCCTCCGCTGACGGCCGGGTCAGGGAAATCCGAATCAGGCGTGCCTCTGCAGCTCTGCCAAAGTCCTAGCAAAGTCCTCAAGATATGTTTAGACTTTGCCTGACTCAGAGAATGCCAGAAAGCAGGTCCTTTATATAGGCCATGGGGTGTGGCTCCATGACTCAGCACTTATCCAGGCCTGCCCCTCCCTTCCTTCTGTTGCCTCCGTCTATCAAGTCTTCTGACGCGAGGGTCACTCCAGTCTGCAGCTGTTGGCAATTGACCTCCCTCAGGTTCACATGCTGTGGAGGAGGGGGAGGGGTCTAGTTGCTCCGTTTGCCTGGGCATGGAGCCAGAGCTGGGGGCTGGAGATACTTCCTCCTCTTCAGCCTGTCTGGGCATGGAGCCAGGGCTGGGGCCGGGAGGCATACTAGGACATTCCTCTGTGTTCGGAAGCAGATAAGAAGGCCCCGGCTGTGGTGAGATCGGACAAGACACAACAGAATCTATAAGTCTTGTTCTACCCATCAATTTTCCAATACAAGCAGGAAAAGAGGCCTCTTTGAAAATCTTTGTGGAATTGACTTCCAGTTGATGTCGCTGTGCTATCGAACATGAAAAGCAGGGCTCCACAAACTTGTCCTCAATCCCTTCATTGGAGGGGCCCCATAAGGAGCTAAAGTCACCCTGTAGAGATGTCAAAGAGTGGAGGGGTGTCCTGCAGGTTGCAGAGAGTGGCGGCTCTCCTGTTTGATCCAGAGCTAATTCCCTCTCATCTGATGATGAAGAGGAGAGGAAGCCATTATGGCTGCCATGAAGCCGGGGCAGCTGAAGAAACAAAGACTGTGCTGGAGCGCGTTGGATGAACAGTGACTGGAACTGGGTGAGGTGACTTTTTGTAAAACCTGAAACCTATCCTAAGGAAATAAACTCTGGAAAAAGGACTCTTTGAAGAGGAAAAGAACTCTTTGTTTAAAGTTGGAAGGGACCCTGGAGGTCTTCTAGTCCAACCCCCTGCCCAGGCAGGAAACCCTACACAATTTCAGACAAATGGTTATCCAACATTTTCTTAAAAATTTCCAGTGTTGGAACATTCACAACTTCTGCAGGCAAGTTGTTCCACTGGTTAATTGTTCTAACAGTCAGGAAATTTCTCCTTAGTTCTAAGTTGCTTCTCTCCTTGATTAGTTTCCACCCATTGCTTCTTCTTCTACCCTCAGGTGCTTTGGAGAATAGCTTGATTCCCTCTTCTTTGTGGCAACCTCTGAGATATTGGAACACTGCTATCATGTCTCCCCTAGTCCTTCTTTTCATTAAACTAGGCATACCGAGTTTTTGCAACCGTTCTTCATATGTTTTAGCCTCCAGTCCCCTAATCATCTTGTTGCTCTTCTCTGCACTCTTTCTAGAGTCTCAACATCTTTTTTACATCGTGGCGACCAAAACTGAATGCAATATTCCAAGTGTGGCCTTACCAAGGCATTATAAAGTGGTATTAACACTTCACGTGATCTTGATTCTATCCCTCTGTTTATGCAGCCTAGAACTGTGTTGGCTTTTTTGGCAGCTGCTGCACACTGCTGGTTCATATCTAAATGGTTGTCCACTAGGACTCTAAGATCCCTCTCACAGTTACTACTGTTGAGCAAGGTACCACATATACGGTACCTGTGCATTTTGTTGTTGTTTTTTGCCTAAATGTAGAACCTTACTTTTTTCACTGTTGAATTTCATTTTGTTAGATAGCGCCCAATGTTCAAGTCTGTCAAGATCTTTCTGTATCTTGAGCCTATCTTCTGGAGATTGTAAAAAAGGGAGTGGAATTGACAAAGACTTTAATTGGAACAGACTAAAAGTATATTTGAATTGGACATTTGCAGAAACAAAGAAGAAAAGAAGAAAAGATAAATCACATGGATTTGAATTTGGACTATATATAGTTAAGATAAATAAATTTAAAAAGTTTTTTCTCCTCATATCAAAAATATGGAGAATTGGGAGGAATTATGGGAAATCCTTCAGATGGTCCGAGAGTCTATTAATGGAAACAAACAAGCAGAACTATGGCTTAAAAATAAAAAAAGAGAAGATGATAAAATTATGAGATATAATGCTGAAAAAGAAATCAGTGAGGATAATATAGATGATCATATTGGGATTGATAATGAAAAAATAAAAATGGAGAAAGGGAAAGAAATCTTAAAAAAGAAGGGGGAAAAGAAAAAAAGAAAAGATTGAGGGAGGAAATTAAAAAAGTGAAAAAAAAAACGATTACACTGGGATTAGCAGTTATAGAATAAAGAGAAGAGGAGGAAATAGAGAAAAGTTGAGGGGGAATATTAAAAGAGTAAAAGTTAGAGAAAGGTGGAAAAGAGGATGCAAGGAAGGGAGAAAGAAGAAGATGAAAGAATGGGAGAAAGGGAGAAAAATATTAAGAGATGAGATCTGGGAGAGACTGAATGGTTAAAAGTAGGAGAAAAATGAATAGAAGAAAAGAAATTAAACTAGTGATAGATGTTTTCTTTTTTCTGTTTGTTTGTTTGTGTCTGAGAATGCATGGAATGAGAGAGAATTAAAGTTGATGGTAAAGAAATAAATTTTAAACATATAAAAGAATGGAAAATCCAGCAGATGAAATATGAAAGATAGCATGGTTTATAAATGAAAATGATTGAAATTAAGATGTAAAAGGGAATAAAATTGAAATGTTAGTAAATGATGTACACTATTGGAAGAAAATAATAAGTATTGAATTGTGAACAGAAATGTTAAGAAAATAAGAGGTGGAAAGTTGTATTAATTGACAGTATGATATACATGGAATAAGATGAAGACAATGTCAATGTTTAAAATATAGGAGAGGAGGTTTGAAAAATATGTAAAATAAGTGAGAAAATTGGGGTATCTGGACACTAGAAATATTGAAAATAAATTCAGCAATGGAAAGCGATAAGAAGGAGAGAGATGGAAAGGGAGAAGGAGGGAGAAAGGAGGAAGAAAGGGAAGAGGAGAGGAGGTAAGGTAGGGGAAATAAGAGTAGGAGAGAAGGTCAAATAGGGAGGAAGTAGGGCGGAGATGGAGAAAGGAATGGGAAGGAGAGAAGGAGAGGAGAGAAGAAAATAGGTACGAAGAAAGGAGGGAGGGAAAGAGAAGAAAGGATTGCTGTGAAAAGGAAATGGAAGAAAGACAACCCCGAATATATTTGAATATATTAGGATAAAAATTGAAATAGTTAAAAAAAAAGAAGAATGAAAGGGGATGAATATGAATAAAAATGGAGAAATTAGAATTTGAGGGCGAAAGAAGATGTGATTTAATAAAATGAGCAAGGAAATATTAGGAAATGAATAAAAACCTATGAAAATAGAATATCTTGGCAAAAACTGTAACTGAGTAAAATATATTTGAATATATTGAATTGCATAAGATACGATATGGCCAATACTCTGTTCCTGAATTATGTATGTGTGGAGGGGGGGAAACTAAAAAATCAATAAAAACTTGTACAAAAAAAAACAACAGGGTGGTTTCTCTTGTTTTCAATGGTCTTATATTAAGAAACTAGAACAATTTAAAGTTGGAAAGTAAAAGTGCTGACAAGCCGGAGGAAGTTGACATTTTGAATAAGGATTTAATGCTGAGTAATAGAAAGTGAGACAAGGGAAACACCTACTGGCCAAGAAGAAATTAGATGTAATCTACAGAGGAAAAGACAAAATAAACAAACAGAATTAAAGAATTAAAAGAACTCTACTTCAGAAAGAAGGAAAGACTGTGGGCTAAAACTTATTTGCCTAAGAAAATAAATATAGCAGCTATATAAGAACATGTTGACTTAAAGGACTAAAAGAAGCTACATAAAAATAAGAAACTGATGTATAGTGAGGGTAAGAGACTGTCTATATCTGTTGACTTAGTTGATTTTATTTGTACAGGGATTATATATATTATATACAGAGGAGATTAACTGCAAACTAGATGGATGTTATATCAAGAAGAAATGACTATTATTAATATTACTAGTAATATAAGTGATTATACAATATATCTCTTAATCAATTTATCCTGCTACTGATTGCTGTAATAGATAGGCGATTTAGAACTATAGTTTGATACAAGTATTCAAACCTATAAGCTATTTCATTATTTTTTGTTAACAGTGTTTTATATTTAGCAATATCTATTGTATTACATATTATACAATTTGGTATTATAAGATTTATTATATTTTGTACATAATTTATTAATATATATAAAAAACAAACTTTGTGGCGAGTAGGCATGGAATAGATTAATTGACAGTTTGGGTGTGCTGGAAGGAAATACAAGGACTGAAAATAAGGGGGGGGGGAGGTTGGTTTAAATCAGTGTTAAAGATGACAAGTATTCCTAATCTAATGAGAATTGGTACAGGAAGGAGGCAAGCAGCCCAAACTACAAACTTGAGCCCAGTGGGACAAAGGTCCATAGAAGAGATGATGCACCAAGAAAGATCTAATTCATTTAAAGACCTACAACTAATGGTACAATCAATGCAGGATGTAACGTTGAAAAATCATGAAGACTTGAAAAAAGAAATAGGGGAAGTGAGGAATGACACTGGAGAACTCAAAGAAAAGATAATGGATTGGAAATTCAAATGTTTTCAACAACAAATAATGAAAAATGAGCAGAAACTACAAAAGATGGAGGAGAGAAAGGGAAAGGAAGAAAAAAGAGATGATGAAATGAATGAAAGATTAGTACAGCAAATAAAGAATTAGAATCAGCAGTTATCTTCCCGGAAACAGAAAAGGCAGCCCACTACCTATGTTTCTAAAATGTGAGAGAAGATAAAGGCGAGGATCTACCGGAGATGATGGTGGATCTACTGGCAAGAGCCCTAGGAACTGGAAAAAAAGAGATAGCTAATGAGATGGATGAGATTTACACACACCAATTACATGAGAAGGCATAGCTTACCCAAAGAAGTAACTTACCCAAACATTAGATTTGTTAAGAAATCAGTTCAGGAAGAGATATTATATAGAACAAGAGATGACCCATTAGAATATAGAGGAAGATAATTAGCAGTACTTAAACATGTGCCTAGGAGGGTGAGAGATTTAAGACAGCCTTATCAACCTTTAACTTCTAAACTAACAAGATAAAATGTCAATTTTCGATGTTGACACTGGAAGGAATTATGGTGTCATGGCAAGAAAAAAGATTCAGATTAGACACAATAGACAAAGCAGAAGAGTTCTATAGGCAGAATTTTGGTAGTGATGAAGAGTTAGGAGAAAGAGAGATAAGAGAAGAAGGTGAAATAAAAATACAGGTAATAGAAGCAAAGGAACCCTAAACTAGTGAAAAGTGGGAGAAGAGAAAAAGTAGATAATGGAAAATATGATGAAGGTAAACTTAAAGAATTTAAAGAGGCTAGACCAGGGGTGAAATGCTCCCGGTTTGGACCGGATCACCTGATCTGGTAGTGATGGCAGCGGGTGGTTCCGAGAACTGGTAGCAAAAATCCCTCCCCCCCACCCATGGCCCAGCTGAGCCGCACGATCATCAGATTTTATTTTTTTTTACTTTTAAAAGCATTTTTTCTTCAGCTGAAAAAATGTTTTTAAAATTAAAAAAAAAAAAGCCTCTGATGATCGCGTGGCCCAGCTGGGATGATCAGAGCCTTTTAAAAGCATTTTTTCTATAACCTCTTTGGCCGAAGAGGTTGTAAAAATGCTTTTAAAAGGCTCTGATGATCCCAGCTGAGTTGCCTGATCATCAGAGGCTTGTTTTTTTTTAAATGCAAAAAAAATGCTTTTAAAAGAAAATAAAAGCCTCTGATGATCAGGCAACTCAGCTGGGATCGTCAGAGCCTTTTAAAAGCATTTTTACAACTCTTCGGCAAAAGACGTTGTAGAAAAAATGCTTTTAAAAGTAAAAAAAAAAGTTGGCCATGCCTATTTAGTCACATTACCCCCCCACCAAGCCATGCCCACAGAGAAGGCAGTAACAAATTTTACATTTTATCACTGGGCTAGACCAACAAGGGTGACAAGATCTAGATATAGGTAGAGATTCACAGAAAGAAATAGCAATTCTATATGTCAGCCTCTGCCTATGATGCATGCTTGCTATTAGCTGCTATTGTAATGGGAGGGGGGAGGCTTTGCTGGTATATGAGTGGGGCAAAGCAAGCTGGTGGAGATGTCTCGAAAAAAGGGAGGAAACTTCTCACAGGCTTCAAGCAGCTGTGAAAGGAACTGATAGCTATCAAAGTCAACCGTTCTGGCATACCAGAGAGATGGGGGCCATCTCAAGAAGAGCCCCACATGACACCTTGGGGAGAAGTGGTTTGGGCACTGAACTTGGTTCCTTGGGGGGTGGGATTTGGGATTGCTTTCAATATCTAATTTTTGCGCCTATTGCCTCAGACCTTGCTTTCCTTTCGTTGCATTCAGTTCATATTCAGTAAAAGTACCTTTCTCTATAAACATGGAGTTGGGGTCTTTCTTTCTTGGGTTTTGAATAGAGGCACGCCTGAAACTATCTTTGAATGTTAATAGTTTAAATTCCCCATCGAAGAGGAAAAAATTCCTTAATAAACTTAACAAGATGAATTTGGGCATAATAATACTACAAGAAACACATATGTGTTTGTCCCCACAAGATGGCGCTGACGAAGGCTGCCTCCGTGAAATGCTCTCTAATTGTTTCTTTATTTCTAATTGCTCTCTGTGACTCACTACGGATTTCTTACTCACGAGACCATCTGCTAAAAATTAAGGAACATTTCTTTAAGGAGCAGCTTTCTCTGATCTCACCCCCATCTGTCTTTACAAACACAGAGGAGATTCTAATAGGAGGAGGCAATTCCCACGGAGACATGGATTACCAAAAAAAAAAAACAACAACAACAAAAGCGACGGAAGAGAGGTAAACGAGCTGGGATCTTAAACAGATTAAGAAGTCGCATTAAAACTCCTCTGCCTTCAATTTTCCTAACAAATATACGCTCACTTGCAAATAAGATGGATGAAATACTCCTCTTAAACAAATACTATTCTGATTTTCGCAATTCAGCAGTCCTATGATTCTCTGAAACCTGGTTAAATGAATCAATTGAAAATAGCAGCTTGAACATTCCAGGGTTTCAGATTGAACGATCAGACAGGATTCCAGAAACATCTGGTAAAAAGAAAGGAGGAGGCTTATGCCTATATATTAGCAGAAACTGGTGCCAAGATTTTAAAATAATTTACAAATTCTGTGACAATAATTTAGAGACTCTAATTATCAACTGCAAACCTTACTATTCGCCTCGCGAATTTTCCTCATTTCTTCTAATTGCTGTTTATGTCCCACCACAAGCCTGTGTAAACAAGGCATTACGAACTCTAGCTGACCAAATCATGGAGGCTGAAGCCAAACACCCTGATTCACTGGCCATTGTTTTGGGAGATCTAAACAAGGCAAACTTAAGGAAAGAGCTACCAAAATACTTTCAGCATGTCAATTGTCCCACCAGAGGCAAGAATACTCTAGACCATTGCTACACAACACTAAAAGATGCTTATCGGTCTTTACCACGTGCAGCTGTAGGACACTCTGATCATTGCATGATTCACCTTGTACCTGCTTACAGGCAAAGACTTAAAGCCACAAAACCAATAATTAAATCAGTGAAGACCTGGACGGAGGAATCAAAATTAAAGCTACAGGCATGTTTTGACTGCACTGATTGGAAGATTTTTAAAGATACCTCTGCAGACCTGGATGAACTCACAGATACTGTAACATCATATGTCAGCTTCTATGTGTACCTGCAAGGAACTTGCGAATATACAGTAACAACAAACCTTGGTTCACACCTAAACTTAAGCTGCTACGACATTCCAAAGAGGAGGCCTACAGAAAAGGTGATAAAATGCTGTACAATCAGGCCAGGAATGCACTAACAAGGGAGATCAGAGCAGCAAAAAGAAGCTACTCTGAAAAGCTAAAGAATCAGTTTTCAGCAAATGAACCAGCAAACATGTGGAAAACTCTTAAAAATATCACCGGCTATGGCAAACCTCCTTCCCAGGCTGAAGGTAATCAACAACTGGCAGATGACCTGAATGAGTTTTACTGCAGGTTTGAAAGGAAACTACAGCCACCTATCTCCATAACCCCCATCTCAGACACACCAACAACAGCCAAGCCTCCTACAACTGACCCCATTTCATTGGGTTCACAACCCCTAGTGATCACAGAAAAAGAAGTGCAGGACCTATTTCACAGACAAAAGCCAGGAAAAGCTCCAGGCCCAGACAAGATAACTCCTTCTTGCTTAAAAATCTGTGCTGACCAATTGGCCCCCATCTTCACCCATATCTTCAATAAATCACTAGAGATTTGCTATGTTCCTTCTTGCTTCAAATGCTCTACTATCATCCCAGTGCCAAAGAAGCCCACCATGTTCCTTCTTGCTTCAAATAATAATAATAATAATAATAATAATAATAATAATAATAATAATAATAATAATAATAATAATAATAATAATAATAATAATAATAATAATAATAATAATAATAATAATAATAATAATAATAATAATAATAATAATAATAATAATAATAATAATAATAATAATAATAATAATAATAATATTTTAATTTGTATACCACCCTTCTCCCGAAGGACTCAGGGCGGTGAACAACCAAGTAAAATACAACCACAATCAAATACAATATTAAAAATAGCCCTTAAAAAACTTATTCAATTTGTTGAAAAAATTTTAAAATACAAATTACACCCATAAAATTACAAAAATTTAAAACCCAGTTAAAAAAAATAAAAATTTAAAAATCAAGCCAGTCCGGCCATACGAAGTAAATAGGTTTTAAGTTCGTGGCGAAAGGTCCTAAGGTCAGGCAATTGTCGGAGTACAGGGGGAAGCTCATTCCACAGGGTAGGAGCCCCCACAGAGAAGGCCCTCCCTCTGGGGGCCGCCAGTTGACATTGTTTGGCTGACGACACCCTAAGGAGTCCCTCTCTATGGGAACGCACTGGGCGCTGGGAGATAGAAGACGGCAGTAGACGGTCCCGTAAGTAACCCGGTCCTAAGCCATGGAGCGCTTTGAAGGTGGTAACCAATACCTTGAAGCGCACCCGGAAGACAACAGGTAGCCAGTGCAGTCTGCGCAGGATCGGTGTTACGTGGGAGATCTGACCCACTCCCTCAATAACCCGCGCAGCCGCATTCTGGACTAGCTGAAGTCTCCGAGTGCTCTTCAAGGGGAGCCCCATGTAGAGAGCATTGCAATAGTCCAAGCGAGAAGTAACGAGAGCATGAGTGACCGTGCATAAGGCATCCCGGTCCAGGAAGGGACGCAACTGGCGGATCAGGCGAACCTGATAAAAAGCTCTCCTGGAGACGGTCGTCAAGTGTTCTTCAAAAGACAACCGCCCATCCAGGAGCACACCCAAGTTGCGCACCTTCTCCATTGGGGCCAACAACTCGCCCCCAACAAACAGCCGCATCTGCAGCTGACTGTACCGGGGAGCCGGCATCCACAGCCACTCCATCTTGGAGGGATTAAGTTTGAGCCTGTTCCTCCCCATCCAGACCCGTACGGCTTCCAGACACTGGGACAGCACTTCAACAGCTTCGCTGGGGTGGCCTGGGGTGGAAAAGTACAGCTGGGTGTCATCAGCGTACAGTTGGTATCTCACCCCAAAACCACTGATGATCTCACCCAGTGGCTTCATATAGATGTTGAACAGGAGGGGTGAGAGAATCGACCCCTGTGGCACCGCACACATGAGGCACCTCGGAGTCGATCTCTGCCCTCCTGTCAACACCGTCTGCGTCCGGCCCGAGAGGTAGGAGGAGAACCACCGATAAACGGTGCCTCCCACTCCCAACCCCTCCAGCCGGCGCAGAAGGATACCATGGTCGATGGTATCAAAAGCCGCTGAGAGATCTAATAGGACCAGGGCAGAGGAATAGCCCTTGTCCCTGGCCCTCCAGAGATCATCCACCAACACGACCAAAGCCGTCTCTGTGCTGTAACCGGGCCGAAAGCCGGACTGGAACGGGTCTAGATAGACAGATTCCTCCAGGTACTCCGGCAGCTAAAATGCCACCGCACTCTCTACAACCTTCGCCGTGAAGCGAAGGTTGGAGACTGGACGGTAATTCCCTAAAACAGCTGGGTCCAGGGAAGGCTTCTTGAGGAGAGGCCTCACCACCGCCTCTTTCAAGGCAGCGGGAAAGACTCCCTCCCGCAAAGAAGCATTTGTAATCCCCTGGAGCCAGCCTTGTGTCACCTCCTGTGTGGCCAGCACCAACCAGGCGGGACACGGGTCCAGTAAACATGTGGTGGCATTCAACCTTCCCAGCAACCTGTCCATGTCCTCGGGAGTCACAGGGTCAAAGTTATCCCAAACCACCTCAACAAGACGCGTCTCGGAACTCTCGCCTGGATCTACCCAATTTTGATCCAGTCCGTCCCGAAGCTGAACGATTTTATCGTATAGATAACCGTTAAACTCCTCGGCACGCCCTTGTAATGGGTCCTCCCGCCCCTCCTGTTGAAGGAGAGAGCGGGTCACCCGAAACAGGGCGGCCGGGCGGTTATCTGCCGACGCAATGAGGGAGGAAACGTAAGAACGTTTCGCATCCCTCAATGCCACTAGGTAGGTCCTGCTATAGGAGCTAACTAGTGTCCGGTCAGCCTCAGAGCGGCTGGATCTCCAGACACTCTCTAGGCGTCTTCTCCGGCGTTTCATCTCCCTCAGCTCCTCGGAGAACCAAGGAGCTGGTTGAGACCGACGCCGGGTCAGAGGCCGCAAAGGCACGACATGGTCCAAAGCTCCAGCCGCAGCCTGTTCCCAGGCCGTGACTAGTTCTTCAGTTGTGTCGTGGGCCAGGTGCTCGGGAAACGGCCCAAGCTCCGTCAGGAACTTCACTGGGTCCATCAGGCGCCTGGGACGGAACCAACGCATTGGTTCCGTCTCCCTGCGGTGGTGGGTAGCGGTCAGAAAGTCCAGGCGAAGGAGAAAATGATCTGACCATGACAAAGGCTCAACAACTAAATCATTTAAAATCAGATCATTTAACCACTGGCCAGAGATAAAAATCAAGTCTAGGGTGCCTTCCCCAACATGGGTAGGGCCGTCAATTAGTTGAATCAGGTCCATGGCTGTCATGGAAGCCATGAACTCCCGAGCCATCGAGGACGCCGCGCCGGTTGATGGCAAATTGAAATCCCCCATGACCAATAGTCTGGGGGTCTCAACCGCCAGCCCGGCCAGCAACTCCAACAGCTCGGGCAGGGCAGTGGTCACGCAGCAAGGAGCCAGGTACGTGATCAACAAGCCCACCTGAGTCCTACGACCCCACTTCACGTAGAGGGATTCACACCCAGCTATCTGAGGCACAGTGGTCTCCCTCGGCTCCAGACACTCCTTAATAATAACCGCCACCCCACCACCCCTACCCTGGGCCCTCGGCTGATGGAATGCTCGGAAACCTGGTGGGCACATCTCTTATCATCGCTGCGAACACATGGTGGACTTAGCACCTTCCCTGACGGGTTTCCTCCCCCACCCACCCCCAACCCAGACCCGTCAGTTGCCCTCCCCCCCTTAAAATTTCCATTAAAACTCCCACTTAAAAAACGGTTAAAACAATTGATTAAAAATCCCCTAAGCCTCCTAGATTTAGCATGCTCTACCTCCTAGATTTAGCATGCTCTATCATCATCCCAGTGCCGAAGAAGCCCACCATCAAGGAACTGAATGACTACAGACCAGTTGCTTTAACATCTGTAGTCATAAAACCTTTGAAAGGCTAGTGCTTTCCTACTTGAAAACCATCACGGATCTGCTGTTAGACCCCTTGCAATTTGCATACCGAGCAAACAGATCAACAGATGATGCTGTTAATATGGCTCTGCACTACATCCTACAGCATCTTGAGTCTCCAAAGACCTATGCAAGGGTCCTCTTTGTAGACTTTAGTTCAGCATTCAATACCATCATTCCAGACATTCTTCTAACTAAGCTAAACCAGCTACAGGTACCGGAACAGACTTGTAAGTGGATCACAAGCTTCCTAACAAACAGGAAGCAGCAGGTGAAGCTAAGCAAGATCACATCAAATACCTGTGCAATTAGCACAGGGGCCCCCCAAGGCTGTTTGCTCTCCCCACTTCTCTTCTCTCTGTATACCAATGACTGCATCTCCAATGATCCATCTGTTAAGCTACTGAAGTTCGCAGATGACACAACAGTGATTGGTCTCATTCGAGACAATGATGAATCCGTATATAGACGAGAGGTCGAACAACTAGCCGTGTGGTGCAACCAAAACAATCTGGAACTGAACACGCTCAAAACCGTAGAAATGGTGGTAGACTTTAGGAGAAACCCTTCCATACTTCCACCTCTCACAATACTTGACAACACAGTATCAACAGTAGAAACCTTCAAATTTCTAGGTTCTATCATATCGCAAGATCTAAAATGGACAGCTAACATCAAAAACATCATTAAAAAAGGACAACAAAGAATGTTCTTTCTGCGCCAACTCAGTAAGCTCAAACTGCCCAAGGAGCTGCTGATTCAGTTCTACAGAGGAATTATCGAGTCTGTCATTTGCACCTCTATAACTGTCTGGTTCGGTTCTGCAACCCAACAAGAAAAACACAGACTTCAGAGGATAATTAGAACTGCAGAAAAAATAATTGCTACCAACCTGCCTTCCATTGAGGACCTGTATACTGCACGAATCAAGAAGAGGGCTGTGAAAATATTTACAGACCCCTCGCATCCTGGACATAAACTGTTTCAACTACTACCCTCAAAACGACGCTATAGAGCACTGCGCATCAGAACAACTAGACACAAGAACAGTTTTTCCCGAAGGCCATCACTCTGCTAAACAAATAATTCCATCAACACTGTCAAACTATTTACTGAATCTGCACTACTATTAATCTTCTCATAGTTCCCATCACCAATCTCTTTCCATTTATGACTGTATGACTATAACTTGTTGCTGGCAATCCTTACAATTTATATTGATATATTGACCATCAATTGTGTTGTAAATGTTGTACCTTGATGAACATATCTTTTCTTTTATGTACACTGAGAGCATATTCCTTGTGTGTCCAATCACACTTGGCCAATAAAAATTCTATTCTATTCTATTCTATTTTATAAAGAGGCAGCATCAACATCAATTAAAGTATCCTAAATTGGGGAATATGTTTGGATCACTAACCCAACAGAAGAAAGAGGGAATTGTGGTTTATATCAAGGAGGAAATTTCGGCAAAACAAATTTATAAGGACGAGGAGGGTAGGATATTAATAATAGAGGTAATTCTGAATAAAAAAAGTGGTGCTGGTGGGAATTTATGCCCTGAACAAGGGACAAAAACAATTTTATAAGAAGTTATACAGTATTATTGGAGAGATAGAAAATTATAATATTTGTATAGTGGGTAACTTCAACACAATAATAGACAAAGATTTAGACCACAGAAGTGATACAATAAGGAAAAGAATTAAAAGGATACTACCCAACAGCTTTTTTTTAATGGCGGAGGAACTGAATATTCAGGATAGCTGGAGAGAAAGAAATCTGGGGAAAAAAACAATACACATACTATTCAGGTCAACATCTATCGTGGTCCAGAATTGATATGGCTTAGATGTCAATAGAACTAAATTCGGAAGTTGAGGAAATTACAATTGATATAAACTCTTGGGTGGACCACAATCCTATCAAAATTAAATGGAAAGGACAGAAGAAAATAAAGAGGTGGACTTTAAAAAGAGCAAATTTGAACCATAAGGAATTTAAATTAAAGATGGAAGAACAAATGCATCTGTTCTTTCAGGATAACAAGAAAGAAGATACAAATAATCAAAACTTATGAATATGGCAAAAGTTTATATTTGAGGTATTGCAATTGCCTTTATGGCCAAGGAAAAAAAAGGCAATGACAGAAAAGTTTAGAAGATGAACTTAGTAGATCTGAGATAAATTACAAAAGGAACCACACAGACCGGATTTGAAACAACAAATAGACTTAATCAAACATAAATTGAACATTATTGAGAAGGAAAGTTTGGCACAGCAAATAAAAAGTACCAAATTTTGTTGAAAACGTGAACAAACTAGAGCATTGGTTGGAATATAGATTGAAAAAACAGAAAGATAGAAGATGGATTAGTAAATTATGCAATGATGAGGGAAAGATAATACACCAGAATAAAGGGAAGAAAAATGTGACATATAAGTTTTAGAAAAATTTGTACAAAGAGGAGGAATGTATAGGTGAGAAAAAGATTTTACAATATCTTCAGAAAGCCAGATTACCCAAAGTTCTGGAAGATTTTAAACACTTTCTGAACAAGGAAATAACACTTTTAGAACTAATGGAGGCAATCAAAAAACAAAACAAAAAATAACAAAAAACCAGGCCCTCATGGACTAGAAGGTGCCATCTACTGGTGAATGGAATACATTATTTTCCTACAACCCTGAGAAAAATACTGGTAAGAAGATTAAAAAGTTGAAAGAACACTTGGAGGACTGCTGTGCTATCATTTGCTTTATACTTATCTATTTCATAACTACTGGAGGTCTAAAGTTGGAAATACGGAAGACACCTAAGTAAAGTGATATTTAAATATCAAGAGTTATGATTGAACATGGTGGGGACTTAAGGAGACATTTGGAAATTTTCCTTTCCTAATTACCTAAAAAGAGCTAAATTGACTAACTGTGGGATGTAAAGAACCATATTCCTGTATTTCCAGAGGAGCAACATCAGGACAGTAAATGATTTCCAGATAGACTTTCTGAGGGCAAAAATAATTGAGACTCTTGGGCAGTGATAGAACATTGAAAGATACTGAGCGATATTTGGACTTATCAAAAAAGAAGGCAAGATGTTTCAGCAGGGAGAAATAAGTGAGTTGAAAAAAGAATTGGTGGCGATGGACTTCCGCTTGGCGCCAGGACTTCCGCTTGGCGCCACCTTTCTCACTGGGTGCTAATTTATGGCACTCCGCACTGGATATTGTAAAAGCCGGTGTAAATAGCTTCGAACAGCTGTTCCCGACTTAATTTTCCCTCTCTGGTTGAGAGAGCAGGGGAAAGAGCAGGGGGGAGAAAGGTAGATTCCCCTAGGGGCTTTGTTTTTGTTATGCAAAGTCCCGAAAGGTCGAGTCCCTTTGAATTCCTCCTACCTCCATTATCCAGTGCGTCTCCTGCAACAGCAGGAAAAGAGGAAGGTGTCCAAGTTCTGCTAACAATTGATTTCTTTTTGTGGATTTCTATAAGCAGGCGGAAGAAGCATGAGTGAACAATTATTGGTTTGCAAGTATTGTTGATTTCCTGACTTCCTCCTTTTTTAAAGAGAGAAAAATTATTATTTTTTCCTTCTCTTAAAATGGCGTTTTAGACTAACTGCAAATAGACCAGCCTTACTGCGAAATCGAAACTGAATGGAGACATCATCTTATTGTGTTGGATTCTGGATTGTTGGATTATATTACGTTGTTTAAGTATTTCATAAGGGGATTTTCAGCAAGAACTTTGCCATGAAGGTTCTTTCAGAAGAATGGACTCGTGACTTTATACAGGATTACACAGAAAGAATGTATTTAATTATTCAAAAATACGAACTGAAACAGGACTTAAATGCAATGGATGAACATATGATCGTGAATAAACAAGTTGATGTAAAGAAGTTTCCTTTAAATAGTTTGGGTGAAATGTCAGAATTTGTGCTACAGGAGGCTGTCTCCAGAACTGAAAAAATTTATAGGCTTAATGCTTTTCAAGAATTGCCTCTTTGGATTGATGGAATATATGGTAGTATTTTGTGGATTTTTGAACATAAGGATCTATTAGGCAATATTGTGACTGACTTTTCAAAAGGAGAAATGAAGGAAAGACAGAGATTAATGCATCAAAAAAAATGGCAAGAGACAAAAGTATTATCCTTTGAATTCCTCCTACCTCCATTATCCAGTCGTCTCCTGCAACAGCAGGAAAAGAGGAAGGTGTCCAAGTTCTGCTAACAATTGATTTCTTTTTGTGGATTTCTATAAGCAGGCGGAAGAAGCATGAGTGAACAATTATTGGTTTGCAAGTATTGTTGATTTCCTGACTTCCTCCTTTTTTAAAGAGAGAAAAATTATTATTTTTTCCTTCTCTTAAAATGGCGTTTTAGACTAACTGCAAATAGACCAGCCTTACTGCGAAATCGAAACTGAATGGAGACATCATCTTATTGTGTTGGATTCTGGATTGTTGGATTATATTACGTTGTTTAAGTATTTCATAAGGGGATTTTCAGCAAGAACTTTGCCATGAAGGTTCTTTCAGAAGAATGGACTCGTGACTTTATACAGGATTACACAGAAAGAATGTATTTAATTATTCAAAAATACGAACTGAAACAGGACTTAAATGCAATGGATGAACATATGATCGTGAATAAACAAGTTGATGTAAAGAAGTTTCCTTTAAATAGTTTGGGTGAAATGTCAGAATTTGTGCTACAGGAGGCTGTCTCCAGAACTGAAAAAATTTATAGGCTTAATGCTTTTCAAGAATTCCCTCTTTGGATTGATGGAATATATGGTAGTATTTTGTGGATTTTTGAACATAAGGATCTATTAGGCAATATTGTGACTGACTTTTCAAAAGGAGAAATGAAGGAAAGACAGAGATTAATGCATCAAAAAAAATGGCAAGAGACAAAAGTATTATTCTTTGAATTATTAACAGACAAAAATATTACTGTCCCTGAAAGACAATATGTGGGGAAGATCTGGAAGAAATGGGTTGATTATATGTTTTATATCTATTATAAAAGACTAGGTATTTGGATTTATACTGAATTTTGACGAGGATGGACTAAATTTGAATAGCTACTGTAATTCTTGGTATTGAAATTTTATAATGTGTTGTATTGTATTTTGAATAGAATATTTTTGAAAGAGTTTATGTAAGAAAGACCTGGGGGAAAAATTATATGGTTATAGAAGCTATAAAGGAGATATTCTTTGAATTGGATTGGATTTTTATGTTTTAGTTGGTTTTAAATACTTTAGGATTAATTTGTTTTATTGATTTACATATTTTGTTATTCTTAATTGTTAATTTTTTTATTTTTTATTTTTTTTTCTTGAAGGATTTTGGTTGTGTTAGGAGGAAGTCAGAGCTAGAAAGGGAAAATTGGTATAATAGTTTTGGGAGAAAATCTTCTTAGCATATGTTTGTTTTATTTTTAACTATACCTTGTGCTTCAACCGGGAAGTCAGGGGGGAGGGGGGAGGGATTAATGAAGGGAAGGGGGTTGGGGTGAAAAGGGGGAAAAAAAATTTTTGGTAAAACATTTTGAATAAAAAAAAAAGAATTGGTGGCGATAAGCATTCATGATACTATGACAAGGAATCAGAGGGAGATAATGGACAATGAATAATATAAATGGGAAGTTAGAAAGTGTTCCACAAGCAATAATGAATAATGATAAAAAAAGCCCAGGAAATAGAGGAGACAATGGAGAGGCAGGGGGTGGGGGGAGAAGACAGAACTAAATAAACAAACAAAACAAGAAGAGGGAGAAGGTAATAAAAACTTATGAAGGAATTCAGGGGAAATACATGCTAAAAGACCAAAAATGATACTAGATAAGCAGAAAGATATCTTTGAAAAGAAAATGAGAGAGTTGGGCAGATCCTCTAGAGGTTTGGCAATAAAAGATAGCAGAAATGGAAGAAATACATAAATTAAACAGGAAAGATATAGATAGAGAAGAAGACTCAAGGGAGGAATTTGGGCGGCAAGTCAAAAAATGAATAAGAGACTTCCGGTGGCGCCACTTTCCTCGCTGGGCGCCTAAATAAGGCACTCCACACTGAATATCATAAAAGCCGACGAAACAGCAAAAAACAGCTGTTTGCCAGCTTCAATTTCCCTCCCTGGGAGAAAGGGAGAGGATAG
The DNA here is from genome assembly GCF_028640845.1 of Ahaetulla prasina. Classification (NCBI taxonomy): domain Eukaryota; kingdom Metazoa; phylum Chordata; class Lepidosauria; order Squamata; family Colubridae; genus Ahaetulla; species Ahaetulla prasina. Next base: position 76,914,663 of record NC_080542.1, read on the forward strand.
AGCGGTGGGAGAGTGGTAGATCTCCCCAGGGGCTTTCTTTTGTTAAGCAGAGCCCTGGAGGGTTGAGTCTCACTGAACCGCGCCGAACTCTGATCTTCAGGTACTCCTGCAAAGTAGGAAAAGAAAAAAGTGTCCATCTCTGCATAATCAGGTTTTTTTTTGTGGATTTCTATATGCAGACAGAACAAGCGCGAGCGAACAATTATTGGATTGCAAGTATTTTTGATTTCCTGACTTCTACCTTTTAAAAAGAGAAACTTTTTTCACCTTGCTTTAACTGACTGCTTAAAATGGCATCTGAGAGGAAGTGAAGTAAAGTGAAAGTGAGCAGGCTGTGTAACTAAGAAGCTAAGAAACGTTACTTGTGGATTGTAACAAATTGAGCTCTCCTATATTTAAAAGGGAAAAGATAAGTTTTTAAACTTAAATTTTGTGACTTTTAAAAATTGAAATGGCTACTAAACCACCTAAGACTGCTGGCAGAAAGGGATCTGAAGTAGCTTTGGAAGATTTGATTAAAGAGCAAGGGAAAATGTTTGAAGAGAGGTTTAAGGAGATGATGGATAATAAGGAGAAAATAAAAGAAGAAGAAAAAGAAAATAATAAAAAGATAAGAGAAGATATTTTGATGGCTTTTCAAGGTTTGGCAAAAAGACTGGAGGGGTTGGAGGAGGAGGTGCAAGAAATTGTCCAGTCAAACCAGCACTTAGAGAATAAAATGGGAGGAATGCAAATTAAATTGCATTCTTAAAAAAAAGAACTTAAAAAATACCAGATTCAATTTAGATGGGAAGTTCCAATTGGTTTGACAGTGTATTATTAAGGAAGAAGATAGCATATTGATACTGTGCTTAAGGCCAAAGATTTTCTTTCTACTGTGCTGAAAGTTGAAATAGAAATAATAGAAAAAAGAATTCAAGAGACTCAAATGGGTGTGGAAGCTGAGGTGATTCCAGTGATGTTACCATCTGAGGAACAACCACAAGAACAAAGAGTGATGAGGGGAGCCCTCAGCATAAAGAAAAAGAGCAACAAACTCAAAGTAAAGCTCAGGATCTTCCTACAGAAGCAGTGGGAGGAGCAAGGCCAAAGATACGGGAGGAGGATCTTCAGCTGATTGTTCAAAAGCTTCAGGAGGCCAGTAATGGCAAATAAAATTCTGACTTGGGATGTTACTGGTTTGAATTCAGCTCAGAAGAGAAGAAAAATATTTCATTATTTGAAACAATTTAGAAATGATGTGATTTGTCTACAAGAAACACATATTAAATTATCAGATCAAAACTACTTAATAAACTCAAACTTAGGTAAACATTTTGCTGCTTCAGCTTTGGACAAGAAAAATGGTATAGTGGTATATTTAAGAAAAGATATACCAGCCAAGTTAATAGAGGCGGATACTTATGGAAGATATATTGCTATTGAACTTATATTAGAAACAAAAAAAGATTCTTTTGCTTGGTATATATGCACCCAATCAGCAACAAGAAAATTTTTATAGAATGTTGTATGATAAATTGATTCTATGGGATTATAAATTGTGTATTATATTGGGAGATTGGAATGGAGTAATAGATACACGAAAGGACAAGAGAATATCCTCTAAAAAGATACCTGCACATGCAAAGCTTCCTAAATCTTTCTTTGAGATGATAGAAGATTTTGAGTTGAGAGATGTATGGAGATTGCTGAACCTGGAGGAAAGAGACTATACTTTTTTTTCTGATAGGCATCAATCTTTTTCACATATTGATTTCATATTAACTTCTAATGATTTGCTTTCTAGGGTAAAGAAAATTAAGATATTTTCAAGATGTTTATCTGATCATAGCTCTGTTTGGATGGAATTGCAATATGAAAAAGAAGGCAGAAGAACATGGAGATTAAATGAAAATTTGTTTAGATATCAGGATAATGTAAATCAATGTAAAAAGCAGATGAAATAATTTTTTTGATTAAAATCTGAATAAGGGAACATCGATAGAAATGGTGTGGGATGCTAGTAAGACCTTTATGAGAGGAATATTAATATATATTAATAATAGAGAAGCAACAAAGACAACGTAGATATCTAGAAGAGGAAATTTATAAGAAACAACAACTATTAATACATAATCCATATGACCAAAAACTTAAAGATGCAATAAAGATATTACAGAGTCAATTTAATATGATAATGGCTGATCAAGTGCAACAAATATACAATATGCTAAACATAATACCTTTTGTAATGCAAATAGAACTGGTAGGTGGTTAGCATATACTTTAAGGAAAAAACAAAAGCAATGTATTATAGAAAAATAGACTATAAAGGTAAAGAGAGATATCAACAGAATATAATTAAGAAAGCTTCTTAGAATTCTATACAAATTTATATGCTAAAGATAAAATATTGAATATGGATATTGATAATTATTTGAAAGATTACAAGGTTAAAGGTTTAACTTTAGAACAAAGGGAAGAACTGAATCGGCCTATAACTTCTGAAGAAATTATTTTGGTAATTAAACAATTAAAAATAGGGAAAACAACTGGTACGGATGGGTTTACAGTAAGTTATTATAGGAATTTACAGGATGAGATGTTAGGTCCACTTAAGGAATTATTTAACCAGATACAATTAGGAGGGGGAATTCCCCCTTCATGGAGAACTTCTTTTATCTCATTGGTATCAAAAGAGAAACAGGATTGTTCTAAACCTGGGAATTATAGGCTAATTTCACTTTTAAATAACGATTATAAGATTTTTGTTAAAATAATAGCAAACAGATTAATGTTAGTTTTACAACGAAGAATTCATACTGATCAATCTGGATTTATAAAAGGGAGACAGATGAGGAATAATGTTAGGCAGATTGTTAACTTATTGGAATATTTAGAAAAGAAAATTTTTATTCCAGCAGCATTTATCTTTTTAGATGCAGAGAAAGCTTTTGATCGATTGCATTGGGATTTTTTATTTAAACTAATAGAAAAAATGCAATTTGGAGATGGTTTTGTAAGAATAATTAGGGAAATTTATGGAGACCAAACAGCCCAGATACTAATTAATGGTAACTTAACAGAAGCTTTTAAGATTGTGAAAGGACCAAGACAGGGATGTCCTTTATCACCATTACTGTTTATTTTAACTCTGGAGCCATTATTGGATAAAATACGAAAATCAAAGGAGACAGAGGGAATGAAAGTTAGACAACATGAATATAAACTGAGAGCTTTTGCAGATGACTTGGTGATTACTTTAACAAATCCCATAAACTCAAGTGTATCTCTGTTGGAAATAATTGATCGATATGGAAAGGTTTCAGGGTTTAAAGGTACTTTACTTTACTTTACTTAAGGTAAATCAGAATAAAACAAAAATGATAATAAAAAATATGACCAGACAACAGAAAGAAAAATTAGAGGAAATAAGAGGATTTGAGATTGTAAAAAAGGTTAAATATTTAAAGGTTTATATTATACCATCAAATGTGAAATTGTACAAGAATAATTATGAGGTGTTATGACACAAAGTTCAGAAGGACCTGATGGTCAGGAAAAAATTGCAGTTATCGTTGTTGGTGAGAATACCTGCTATTAAAATGAACGTTTTACCTAGACTTTTATTCCTCTTTCAGATGATACCAATAATTAAGAAGGATAAAAATTTGGAGGAGTGGCAGATTAGAATTAATAAATTTATATGGGAAGGTAAAAAAGCCAGGGTTAAAATGAAAATAATTCAAGACTCACGGGACAGGGGAGGTTTAAAAATGCCTAATTTTAAATTATACTATGAAGCAGCTGTTCTCTCTGCAATAAGTGATTGGTTTAATCTAATGGAGGAAAGAATTTTGAATATAGAAGGTTATGATTTACTATATGGATAAGGCTTTTAAAAATCATGTATTAAGAATTGCTCTCTTGCGTGTCTGGAAGAAATATTTTTATAAATTAAATTATAAGGTTCCCATGTGGGCAAGTCCTAGACATACAATAGAGAATACAAATTTAGAACAGAATCAGGAAATGATTACATATAAAGATCTTTTATATACTGAAAGAGGTAGCTTGCAATTAAAATCCTTGCACGTAGTAAAAGAAGAAGGGAAAAATTATACTTGGTTCCAATACGGGCAGCTACATGCTAGATGGAAGGAAGATCAAAAAATTGGTATAGTCCAGAATGAGGAAAATTTGGTAAAGCAAATTAGAAATCAATCTCAGGAGCATATAAAGAGATTGTATAATGTATTACTTGAAATAGATTCTGAAAGGGATTTGGTAAAGGACTGTATGATAAAGTGGGCACAAGATTTTCAGGAGCCAATATTATTGGAAATTTGGGAAAAAATTTGGGTTAGAAATGTTAAATTTACGCAGGCACAGAATTTAAGGGGAAATTTTTATAAAATGTTTTATAGATGGCATTTAGATCCTAAGAAATTATCATGTATGTATCCAGATATGCAAGCAAAATGTTGGACATGTAATTGTGATGACGCTACATATTTTCACATTTGGTGGACTTGTAAGAATATTAAGGCTTTTTGGATAAGAATTTGGTGGATTCTACAAAATGTTCTGAAAAAGAAGATAAAGTTCCTGCCGCAATTTTTTTTACTGGGAATTATCACGGACTGTACAGTAATTGAGACTAAACTGATTTTAAACTTAATAACAGCGGCAAGATTACTAATAGGACAGTATTGGAAGAAAAAAGAAGTACCAACAATAGAAGAATGGATATTGAAAGTTGCTAATTTGGCTGAGATGGCAAAAATCTTAGCCTTTTTGAAAGACAATACGCAAGAAAGATACTTAAATGAATGGAAAAAATGGATTGACTATATTCAAAACCGATATCAGACTAAGACTTATCAGACTGCCTTTGAATGATTAGGATGTATTATTTCTGATTGTTTTGGGGAGGTTAGGAACTGATGAGAACTGTAGGAGTATAACTGAGTTAGAAGGGAAATTTTTTTAGTATGTTTGTTTTATTTTAACTATACCTTGTGTTTGTTCCGGGGAGTCGGGGGAGGGAAGGGGGGTTTGTGAAGGGAGGGGGGAGGGAGGGAAAGGGAGGGAAGTTTTGTAAAACTTTTCAATATAAAAATGAATAAGAATTAAAATATAAAAATGGGCAAAAGATGATGGATAGAGGAAATGTTTTGTAACACAAGAGTGGCTTTACTAGGAGCTAGAATAGAGGCAGACACAAGAAACAGGAAAATATTATTATGCATATTCTTATAAATTAAATTATAAGGTTCCTATGTGGGCAAGTCCTAGACATACAATAGAGAATATAAATTTAGAACAGAATCAGGAAATGATTACATATAAAGATCTTTTATATACTGAAAGAGGTAGCTTGCAATTAAAATTCTTGCACGTATTAAAAGAAGAAGGGAAAAATTATACTTGGTTCCAATACGGGCAACTACATGCTAGATGGAAGGAAGATCAGAAAATTGGTATAGTCAGAATGAGGAAAATTTGGTAAAGCAAATTAGAAATCAATCTCAGGAGCATATAAAGAGATTGTATAATGTATTACTTGAAATAGATTCTGAAAGGGATTTGGTAAAGGACTGTATGATAAAGTGGGCACAAGATTTTCAGGAGCCAATATTATTGGAAATTTGGGAAAAAATTTGGGTTAGAAATGTTAAATTCATGAGCACAGAATTTAAGGGAAATTTTATAAAATGTTTTATAGATGGCATTTAGATCCTAAGAAATTATCATGTATGTATCCAGATATGCAAGCAAAATGTTGGACATGTAATTGTGATGACGCTACATATTTTCACATTTGGTGGACTTGTAAGAATATTAAGGCTTTTTGGATAAGAATTTGGTGGATTCTACAAAATGTTCTGAAAAAGAAGATAAAGTTCCTGCCGCAATTTTTTTTACTGGGAATTATCACGGACTGTACAGTAATTGAGACTAAACTGATTTTAAACTTAATAACAGCGGCAAGATTACTAATAGGACAGTATTGGAAGAAAAAAGAAGTACCAACAATAGAAGAATGGATATTGAAAGTTGCTAATTTGGCTGAGATGGCAAAAATCTTAGCCTTTTTGAAAGACAATACGCAAGAAAGATACTTAAATGAATGGAAAAAATGGATTGACTATATTCAAAACCGATATCAGACTAAGACTTATCAGACTGCCTTTGAATGATTAGGATGTATTATTTCTGATTGTTTTGGGGAGGTTAGGAACTGATGAGAACTGTAGGAGTATAACTGAGTTAGAAGGGAAATTTTTTTAGTATGTTTGTTTTATTTTAACTATACCTTGTGTTTGTTCCGGGGAGTCGGGGGAGGGAAGGGGGGTTTGTGAAGGGAGGGGGGAGGGAGGGAAAGGGAGGGAAGTTTTGTAAAACTTTTTCAATATAAAAATGAATAAGAATTAAAATATAAAAATGGGCAAAAGATGATGGATAGAGGAAATGTTTTGTAACACAAGAGTGGCTTTACTAGGAGCTAGAATAGAGGCAGACACAAGAAACAGGGAAAATATTATTATGCATATTTTTATATAATATATTAAAGTAATAGCTAGATATAAAAATTAGAGGTTGAAAGATGGTGATACTATGTACGTTCTAATGATACTGTTATTGTTATTGGCCACGCCCACCCAGTCATCTGACCACCAAGCCAAGCCCACAGAACTGGTAGGAAAAATTTTAGATTTCACTCTGGAATGAACTCCCCCCTGGTCTACGTCAAGTGCCTGATCTTCGGACCTTCCGTCGTGAGCTAAAAACATATTTATTCATTCAAGCGGGACTGGCATAAATAGATTGATTTTAAATTGGGTTTTATTAATATTTTAAATTTTAAATTCATTTTTGTCAGGCTACCCCCGACGGCAAATAGGAAAGAATTCACCTTGACTCCATTTGGTATGGAAACAAGTACTTTTACTTTTACAGTCTGGTTAGCAGCCAAGCAAAGCTGGAACTGAGACAAAATATGGCAAACATATCATATCCCCCCAATTGTCCCTCCTCCTCCAGGAGGTCAGGCTGGTCTGGTCCAATGCCAACTCCTTCACGGCCCCTCGTGGTAATCTTCTTCCACAGGTCTCTGGATGTCAGTCAACTCAGGAATGCAGTGTCGGTTAGGAAAGCGCGCGCTGATAACATTCAATCATTAATCACCCCTCCTCCCAGTTATGTCAGCCGACACTAATAATAAGCTCTTTTCCCTTACCCCGGACGGTGGTATGATTCACCTCATGATCCTAAAAGTTTATAATACAGAAATAAACATTTTACATTCTATCTACTGATATAATCATTTAAAAATAAATGAAGAGTGGAGTGGAGGCTGACATTTTAATTCTGAGCCATTTAGTAATTGTTACATTTTAATTAGTTTTAATTGTATATATTTTGTATTTTATTTTGGCTGTACACCGCCCTGAGTCCTTCGGGAGAAGGGCGGTATAAAAATTTAATAAATAAATAAATAAATAAATAAATAAATAAATAAATAAATAAATAAATAAATAAATAAATAAATAAATACTTATATTAAAATGAATGAAACCCAGATGCCTCACTGTTCATGCATTGATATTGATGTATATATATTTTTAAAAAAAAATATTTGTGGGAATTGGCATCATCTCTCTCTCTCTCTCTCTCTCTCTCTCTCTCTCTCTCTCTGATAGTATGGTACTAGGAGATTCTGAAGGCTCTGGGAATTCCTCTGAAGCTCCTTGCATTTTCAGATTTTTTTACTATTGTCATGTCCTAAGAAATAAAAGTTCACATAGGCTTCCAGTAAAAAGTAATAAGGTGCAAGAGGCAGAAAACAGGAGGGAGAAACAATCCAGATCTGCATTTAACTTGGGGAAGGAAAAATTTACTGTGATGTACAGAGTCATACATGTCACATTGCTTGTTTTGCAACCTTTATGTAGCTGGTGTAGCATTATCTGGTTCTTTGACTAGGATATTTGCCTCCTAGTTGCCCATAATTATATAAATACCGTCCACTGAGAATCAATTTCATCTTACATTGAAAAAAAAATTTTTCAAAAAAATCATGACTCCAAGGAGTTGTGAGAGGCAAAATATGATGGGAATGAAGAAGGGGTGAAATGCTCCCGGTTCGGACCGGCTTGTGCGATCCGGTAGCGATGGCGGCTGCTGGTTCGGAGGATCGGTAGCAAAAATCCCTGGCCCCACCCCCACCCCTGCCTCAGCTGAGCCGCACCATCAGCAGAGGTTTTGGTTTTTTTACTTTTAAAAGCAGGCTTTTCTTCAGCCAAAACATGCCTTTAAAACCTTTGAGGATCCCGTCCCTCAGTTGAGATCAGTAGAGCCTTTAAACCTGAAAAAAAAAATTTAAAGGCTCCTCTGGCAATCTCACCTGAGTTCCTCATCAGCAGAACTTAAAAAACATGTCTTCTGTAGAAAACATGTAGAAAACCTCCTTTTAAGAGATTCTAAGGCACTTAGCTGATTACTGATCGAACACATGGCTTTTTTCCCAGCCTGAAAGTCCCAGTTTCACTTTCAGCACCAGACAAAATCAGTTGCTTAGCTAATCTATTTCATCACTGAGCAACTAATGCTGGCTGGCTTTGCTGGTTGAGGAACTCTGGGAATTGAAGTCCACAAACCTTAAAGTTACTATGGTTGGAGACCCCTGATTTAAAAAATAAAATAAAATTAAATTAAAAAAAAATAAAAAAATAAAAATAAAAAAAATAAAAAAATAAAATAAATAAAATAAAATATTTGTGCAGCTTTCTGAGATTTGGTGTGTTTCTGTAGTGTTTCACTCTAATTACACAAACACACAAAATCTCAGAAAGCTGTATGTGGTATTTGGTGTGTGTGTGAGTTGTGTTGTGTTCTGTGTGTAAAGTGTGAAAGTTCGTTTTTGAGCTTTTTGTGGCTGTGTGAAGTGTGAAGTGCAGCTGCTTTTACATTGTGTGTGAGTTGGTTGTGTTGTGTATGTTTAAAGTGTGAAAGTTGGTTTATATACTTTGTTTATTATTTTTATTATTTATTGTTATTGGCCACGCCCACCCAGTCATCTGACCACCAAGCCAAGCCCACAGAACTGGTAGGGAAAATTTTTAGATTTCACCCCTGGAATGAAGTGAAGTCACCCAGGGAAGATTGTTCAATCTCTCTTGGTTTTTCAAGACTTAACACTGAAGAGGTGCAGTTTATCCAACAAAGGCCTATCTATTTCAACCACTATTTTGGTCTTATTTTGTTCAAAATACAGAAATGAAAACTCCTCAGAATTGTCATTTCTTTCATCAAATATTGTTCTGGAGAGGGGGAGAGAAGGGATGTTCTTTGATGGCTACAGGATCAACATGTAATCTGTGGAATATTTAGTCAGACAACTTCTCTCCACCTGGCACTCTCCACCTGCATTCCCAACATTGACTGGGAACCTTGATAGGTTCCAAAAGATGGAGAAATAACCCCAGAGGAGAAGCATTCAATCAGAATTAAAATTTTAAGTGCATATTCTATATGTTCTTCAGGAACTAAAAAGCTTGAGCTCAATCAGACTTCCCATTCAAGGATAAGATATTAAACATTCTTAGCAAAGCCCACAAAGAATCGTCCTTCCAACTTTACCATTTGTTGCAAAACAGTCAGGAATAAAGACAATCTCACTAAAATAATTCCTTTAAACTACATTTTAAAAGAGGCAGTAATAAATTTAATGCATACTTTCTAATGCAAAGAGTTAATTGTTACCTAGGGCAGTCAACAGTAATATGTGCTGTAATGCTCTTTGTTTCCAAGACACATTGATTTCAAGAATTAATACTTTCATTGCAGAAGAATGTCTATATGCTTGTATATTCTGGCCAGTTTCCTCTTGGTTAATTAGGAGATTGCGTTCAAGTGTCTGCCTAGCTATGAAATTTGAGCAAAACATCTACTAGCAGCCTAATGACTTTTGCAACATTATTGAGAGAATGGCTCCACTTAGAAATATCATAAGAAAGCAAAATCCATTAATCAATAATCAAGTTGAAAAGTTGAATTTTTACATGGGACACTGAACCTCAGTCAATATAACTAACTGGACACAAATAATTCTGCAATCTAAACCATGCCTGGATGTATCTTCCAACATTCCACATTGCAGGTCCAGCTTGAGACTCAAAGATAGGTTCAAGATCCAGATGGATCTTGATAAACTTGAACATTGTGCCCTATTCAACGAAATGAAATGTAATGTAAAGAAAAGTAAGGTTTTACACTTAGGCAAAAAAAACACCAAAAGTACAGATACAGATTAGGCAAAACCTGGCTCAAAAGCAGAACTGTGAGAGGGATCTTTGAGTCCTAGTGGACAATCACTTAAATAGATACCAGCAGTGTGCAGCAGCAGCCAAAAAAGCCGATGCAATCCTTGGTTGCATAAAGAAAGGGATAGAATCGAGACCTTGTGAAGTATTACTACCGCTTTATAAAACTTAGTAAGACAACACCTGGAATACTGCAGCCAGTTTGCTTGCCACATTATAAAAAAAGATATGAAAACTTTGAAAAGAATACAGAGAAGAGCAACTAAGATGATTAAGGGTCTGCAGATTAAAATATATGAAGAACGGTTACAGAAATTGGGTATGGCTAAGCTAATGAAAAGGACAACTAAGGGTAATATGAGGCAGGAGCAGCTCAAGCAGAGAGGTCACCTCGGGGGTAGGGTCAAGAGATAATTGGCCCCTCCCATAAGATTTAAAAGGAGACTGGCATCGGTGTCTCAGTTTGCTGGAAAACAATGTTGGAGCTGCACTCGTCCCATTATCTGCTCTGGATGTTTCTCCGAGAAGACGTTGGCAGCTCTCCATTCTCTGCTCGAGATGCTTATCTGCAAAGGACTTTGGCAATTATCTAAATTGGACCAGGTTGGAAATAATGACAGACTTTTGTGTGAGAAGCCTTTGCTTTCTTTTGAGTTTCACGACGCTGGGAATGGGTCAATTCCCAGCTGCTTGAATAAAGTTTATTTCCATTAAGGACTGTGTTTGTTGCTACCTGCTCAAGTCTGGGTCACAACACCTATTTTCCAAAGTACCAGAATGAAAAACAAGAAGCAATGGATGGAAACTAATTGAGAGAACCAACCTAAAACTAAAAAACATTTCCTAACAGTGAGAACAATTAACCAGTGAAATGGCTCGCCTTCAGAAATTGTGTGTGCTCCATCACTGGAGGCTTTTAAGAAGAGACTGGACAGTCATTTGTCTGAAATGGTATAGGGTCTCCTGTTTGAGCAGAGGTTGGACTTGAAGACCTCCAAGGTCCTTTCAACCGTTATACTGTTACAAGTAGTCCTCAACTTACAACAGTTCATTTATGACTTTTGTAGGATCAAAATTCAGATGGCAACTGGTTCATAATTATACCTGTTGCAGCATCCCAGGATTATGTGATCACCTTTTGCGACCTTTGGACAAACAAAATGGAGAAGCCAGATTCACATAACAACCAGATTACTAACTTATCAATTGCAGTGATTCACAACTTTGGAAAAAATGTTATCAAAATGAAGCAAACCTTACTTAATAAATGTCTCACTTAACAACAGAAACTTTGGGCTCAATTGTGGTTATAAGTCAAAGACTACCTGTATATCTAGAGCTTGAATTCTCATAACTACGCTATACTTTTTTTAAAAATTTCCCAGTAAAGACTCAAGACTTATAGCAAGCTACTGTGCCCATCTGATCTCAAATGACCCCAAACATCATGACTCCATTTGTTTTAAATCCAAAGCACAAAAAGCATTTATTTGGGATGGAAGACTTTTTACAAACAGAAGCATCACTGAAACAACCCATATGGCTCATCCTCCCTCCAAACAACCCATGGTCATCTCAGTAAACAGTAGACTGATGTCAATTATTTTCCTAGGCAACCTCTGGGCCACAGCAGTTGTGCAATGTACTTATTTGCAATGAAAAATCCTCTCATGAGAACTGTTGGGGGGGGGGGTGTTTCAGCAGAGTCAATTTTTTTTTATTTTGTCACAACAGTATACACAAGCATCAACACAAAATAAAAGTCATAAAATAAAAGTCATTTCCTGTCATCTTTTTTCACGGGGGTTCATTTCTCAAAATTTGGCATGAAGATAAAACAGTATTCCAATTGTTCAGTCTCCCAAGGCATACTATAGCTGCTCATAAAGTTGCCATATTTAAACAAAAGAAAAAATACTGAATCAGATTCATTAAGTAGACTTATCCTGCTGAGCATGCCTTGAAAATAACTCCCTATGTGAACAGTACTGGCATGTTAGCACATAATACAAGCCAAAATATGAACAGCAAAATAGTTATAAATTCTGGCTTTATGGGGCATATTTTGCATCTGGTTTGGAATCAAATATGATATAAATTTAACTCATAAACTCTCAAATCAAACATGAACTATACCAATGCATCTTAATAACCTGCAATTCTTCCAGACACATCCTAATAATTTCTTTTATCTCATCCATCTATATTATAGCTATCCCTGATGACTTAATCCCTATGAATGGCAGAACAAACAGGTTATTAATGGGCTACCAATACCCACTTATTAACTTTGCAGCTTGTCAAACATTCTTTCTACACTTATATAGATTTCTTAATGATCTAAACTACTGGCTATGAGAGTTAGGCCTATTAAGGCCATATATGTATACAACTGCAGATCTGAAGTATGTGATCCAAAGTTTCTGGAACTAGTAAACTGGAAAGGCTGGAGTACAGCAAAGAGCTGAATTTGCTCATCTGGCCAAAACAAGTTTGGCTTTTACATAATATTCCACCAGTTCATAATTATATATTTTGGTATATTTTGCTACATTTCTTCTAATACACAATCTCCATGATGGATTCCTTCACTTGTTCTAAACCGCATGACCTAATGGTTCCCAGTTCAAATATCAGAATCCCTGATAACAAGAATGAAACTGAACTATTGTCAGCTTCTGCCTATGATGCTTGCTTGCCATCCATTGCCATTGTAATGGGAGGGGGGAGGTTTTGCTGGTATATGGAGAGGGGGGGAAGCAAGCTGGTGGAGACGTCTTGAGGAAAAGGGACGAAACTTCTCACAGGCTTCAAGCAGCTATGGAGGAGCTGATACCTGTCAAGATCAACCGTTCCAGCATACCAGAGAGATGGGGGCCGTCTGAAGATCCCCACATGACACCTTGAGCAAATGTGGATTGAACCTGGTTCCTTGGGGGGAGGGATTTGGGATTGCTTTCAATATCTAATTTTCGCACTTACTGCCTCAGACCTTGCTTTTCTTTCGTTGCATTCAGTTCATACTCAGTAAAAGTACCTTTCTCTATAAACATGGGGTCTTTCTTTCTTGGGTTTTGAACGAAGGCACGCCTGACAACTATACAGCAAAAGGTGGAGCATATTCAATAATCTTTAAACCTTTCTCACTTTCTATGTAGGTGTTTTTTTGTTTGTTTGTATTTTATTTATTCATTTATTTATTTGTCAAGCATATAACAGATATAAGTATAAACATGATTATGAATACATGAAATGGATATGAATAAATGAGGACAGTAGGACAGGGACAGTAGGCACTTAGTTGTGCTTATGCACACCCCTTACAGACCTCTTAGTAATGGGGTGAGGTCAACAGTAAACCAGGCTAAGGTTAAGGCTGTAGGGGTTTATGGAAGAAACCACCGAGTCAGGTAGGGCATTCCAGGCATTGACCATTCTGTTCTGAAGTTGTATTTTCTACAATCAAGTTTGGAGCAGTTTACCTTAAGTTTGTATCTATTGTGTGCTCGTGTATTGTTGTGCTTGAAGCTGAAGTAATCATTGACAGGTAGGACATTGTAGCAGATAATTTTATGTACTATGCTTAGGTCAGACCGAAAGCGGCTTAGTTCTAAATTGCCTAAGCCCAAAATTTCAAGCCTGATAAATCAACTGAGGGGATGGAGATTTATTGAAAGAACAGAGTGGTGAAGAAACCAAAAGGCTGAGAGCTTGAAGAGTGGAAAGGTCAGAAAGGGGCAGTTGGAAGGTGAGATGGAAAGATGGAGCAGAAGAAGTGGATGACTTACGATTGTGTGGCTTTCCTAGTCTTCTCCTGGATCTCTTTGAATTGTCTTTAATGTGCAGTGATCAGCTGAAGCTAAACCCTGGTCTGAGAGCCCAAGAGCCAGAAGTTGCAGCTCTGAATGATGGCGTGGATCTTGATGGAGACAGAGCTGACAGAAGAAACAAGCTTCACTAGCCTTTGTCAGCAGCTGGGCCTACTCATGTGGTTAATAACGCTGTGGAGAGTGGCAGGCTGCCATTGGGATTTTCTGAGGTTTAACTGGCTAGTGGGAGCTTGGAACTGTGTGAACTTCAGGAGACATTGTAGGACTACACAGTTGCTACAATTTCCAGTTCAGCATATCAGGCCTTCTGGCTCCTTTTTTGGCTATCTTCTGCAATTTTCTGAATGTTCTGTAATCGGGTTTGGGAAGGCTTCTTGGGAAATCCTTGGGCTGGAAGGGAAAGTTGGGTGAGAGGCGAGTGCGTTGGTCCCTTTCCCCTGTGTGGGGGGAGCTGGGGCTCCCTGCTTGGTGGGTGAAAGCGACTGGGCAGAGTGCCATTTGTACATTGAATGGACATATTCTGAGTGTGTTGAGAGATAAAGGGGTGCTGGATTTGACCGCCTTGCAGCAATGAGGAAGGGGTGGTGTGAGTTTGAGGACACTGAGAGCAAGTGCTACAGTGCCTGTAAGGCTCACCTTGCCCCCAACAGTTTGTCAGTGGGAGAAGGTTTTTCCCCCTTTTAAGGAAAAGTGGAGGAAAAAGGCAGAGGAGGGCAGTCTATTTCAATGATGATGGGTAATGGGAGATATGGGAGGCAAGATGGGGACTGGCACAGGGAACGTGACCTCAGTGTTTAGTACCGGTCTCGTATTCTGCCGCCTTGCACTCACCTCATTTACCTGGTCAACATTTACCTGTGGTGACCCTAGTCTTAGGATTCTGCTTTTAAATGTCAGATCAGTCTGCAATAAGGCTAGTCTTATTGCCGATTTGATTCATGAAGAGAACGCTGATCTGGCTTGTATAACCGAGACTGGCTGGGCCCAGAGGGAGGTGTTCCCCTCATAGAAATGTGTCCAATGGGTTATTTTTTTTAAATTTGCATTTATATCCCGCCCTTCTCCGAAGACTCAGGGCGGCTTACACTATGTCAAGCAATAGTCTTCATCCATTTGTATATTATATACAAAGTCAACTTATTGCCCCCAACAATCTGGGTCCTCATTTTACCTACCTTATAAAGGATGGAAGGCTGAGTCAATCTTGGGCCTGGTGGGACTTGAACCTGCAGTAATTGCAAGCAGCTGCTGTTAATAACAGACTGTCTTACCAGTCTGAGCCACAGAGGCCCATTGAGAATGGCACCAGACTAGACCTCAGGGACGGGTAGGGGGAGTGGCTGTTGTTATCAGAAAATCTCTAGTAGCATCCAGGGGCACTGCTCCGCAAGTGCCCAGCTGTGAGACCCTTTTTTTTTTATTCAAGGGATCAGGTGGCATTGCTGCTGCTGTATCAGCCTCCCTGTTGTGTGGCAGCTTCCCTATCTGAGGTCCTGGACCTCATCGCAGGGCTAGGGTGGAAATCCCCAGGTTTATAGTTCTGGGTGATTTCAACCTGTCATTCCTGGGGGCAGAGTTGGAGGTAGCCTGAGATTTTATGGAAACTGTGACTTCCATACAACCGATCTGGTGTTTTTGTCAGAGCAGTGCCTATGTGACCTGGAATGGGGGACCTGTCCTTGGTCCCCTTGACATGGTCAGATCACAGTCTGGTGGCAATGAGCTTCTCAAGAGCTATACCCCACCAACCCACCCTGTAGGGAGGCAGGACCTATTAGATTGGTCCGCCCCCATCACCTAATGGAAGCTGGGGTTATAACTGCAGACCTGCTGCACAGTCCAACCGAGCTCTTAGTCACTGTTTGCAATAAGAAGGTGACTGAGGCTCTGGATAGGATTGCACCCACCCTGTCCTCACCCGTAGACCTCTCTGCCCTCCGTGGTATATAGAGGAACTGAGAGGGATGAAATGCATGAGGAGACTTCTAGAGCACTGCTGGCAGAAGAGAGGAGATGAACTCAATCAAACACAGAAATGAGCTGCTATTAAAGCCTACCTTGTGGCAATTCATGCGGCGAAGTGTAAATACTTCACACTGAAAGAGGCGGTAGTGAGACCCCTCCTCAAGAAGCCTTCCCTGGACCCAGCTGTGTTAGGTAACTATCGTCCGGTCTCCAACCTTCGCTTTGTTGCGAAGGTTGTAGAGAGTGTGGTGGCATGGCAGCTTCCCCAATACCTGGATAAAGCTGTCTATCTAGACCCATTCCAGTCCGGCTTCCAGCCCGGATATAGTACGGACACAGCTTTGGTCGCGTTGGTGGATGATCTCTGGAGGGCCAGAGACAGGGGTTGTTCCTCTGCCCTGGTCCTATTAGATCTCTCAGCGGCTTTTGATACCATCGACCATGGTATCTTGCTGCACCGGTTGGAGAGTTTGGGAGTGGGAGGCACCGTTTACCGGTGGTTCTCCTCCTATCTCTCTGACCGGTCGCAGACAGTGTTGACAGGGGGGCAGAGATCGTCCGCGAGGCACCTTACTTGTGGGGTGCCACAGGGGTCGATTCTCTCACCTTTTCTGTTCAACCTCTATATGAAGCCACTGGGCGAGATCATCAGTGGCTTTGGGGTGAGATACCAACTGTACGCTGATGACACGCAGCTGTACTTCTCCACCCTGGGCCACCCCAATGAAGCTGTTGAAGTGCTGTCCTAGTGCTTGGAAGCCATACGGATCTGGATGGGGAGAAACACGCTCAAGCTCAATCCCTCCAAGACAGAGTGGCTGTGGATGCCGGCACCCCAGTACAGTCAGCTCAGCCGCAGCTGACTGTTGAGGGTGAGTCACTGGCCCCAAAGGAAAGGGTGCGCAACTTGGGTGTTCTCCTGGATGGACGGCTGTCGTTTGAAGATCATTTGACGGCCAGAGAGCTTTTCACCAGGTTCGCCTGGTTTGCCAGTTGCACCCCTTCCTTGACCGGGATGCCTTATGCACGGTCACTCATGCTCTTGTTACTTCTCGCTTGGATTATTGCAATGCTCTCTATATGGGGCTCCCCTTGAAGTGCACTCGGAGGCTTCAGTTAGTTCAGAATGCAGCTGCGTGGGTGATAGAGGGAGCCGCACGCAGCTCCCATGTAACACCACTCCTGCGCAGGCTGCACTGGCTGCCTGTGGTCTTTCGGGTGCACTTTAAGGTTTTGGTCACTACCTTTAAAGCACTCCATGGCTTAGGGCCTGGGTACTTACGGGACTGCCTACTGTTACCTCACGCCTCCCACCGACCCGTACGCTCACACAGAGAGGGACTTCTTATGGTGCCGTCCGCCAAGCAATGTCGGCTGGCGGCCCCCGGGGAAGATCCTTCTCTGTGGGGGCTCCTACTCTTTGGAATGAACTTCCACCTGGCTTGCACCAATTGCCTGACCTTCGGACCTTTCGCCGCGAGCTGAAGACGTATTTATTTATGCGCGCGGGGCTGGCTTAAATTTTAAATTTTTAGATGAATTTTAAGGGTTTTTAGATTTTAAATGTTTTAATCTCGGCCAATTATGTAATAAGTTTTTTAATTCTTGTTTTAATTATATATTGCTATTGTTTTTATTATTTATTTATTTATTTATTTATTATTTACATTTCTATACCACCCTTCTCCGAAGACTCAGGGCGGTTTACAGCCAAGTTAAAAAGACATATACAAATATTAAAACACAATATTTGAAATTTAAAAATCTGAAACCATAAGGCCGAATATTAAAATAACAAGTAATAAAACCACTCAATTAAAAATTACTCTTAGGCCAACCCTGCTCATTGAAACAAAAAAGTCTTGAGCTCATGCTTAAAGGCCTGGAGGTCGGGAAGAAGGCGTAGCCCCAGAGACAGTTCGTTCCATAAGGTAGGTGCCCCCACAGAGAAGGCTCTTCCCCGAGGATTCCAGCCACCCAGGGAACTGGAGAAGACAGGGTCCAGAGTGCGCAATCGCTTGTAAACAGCGAGGGCGCACTCCCCTAACAAGATACGGACCCCCGCTTCTGCCATATCTGCCCCTCCCACTAACCGTGCCGATTGAATAACCCTCATGGCCTTGGGTACCAGCCTCCTCCCCCAGTGTTACCTCTGAACCTACCTGTAACTCGCGAGCCCTTGCAGGGTCTGGCCCCTGTAATGGGTCTACCCCACGACCCACCTCAACCCTCCCTCCCTTTAAAAATTAATTATGGCTGTAAACCGCCCTGAGTCCTTCGGGAGAAGGGCGGTATAAAAATCTTCTTCTTCTTCTTCTTCTTCTTCTTCTTCTTATTATTATCATTATCAATAATAATAATAATAATAATAATAATAATAATAATAATAATAATAATAATAATAATAATAATAATAATTGCACCTGCAGATAATTTCCCAGCGACCCTCTTTAAGGTGAGCCACCTCCTCCTGGGGAAGGAGGAGATTGAGGTCCACCTGAAGGGGCATGCTGAGGAATTTGCAGATTTTTTGGAAGACAAAATCGCTCACCTTTGTTCCCAGTTAGATGCCGGTGTGGTTGCTGATCTGGTGGAAAACTGAGGCAGGTTCCTGCTCTGTTACCTGGGAACAGTTTGACCCTGTTTCTCCTGAGGAAGTGGACAGGATCCTAGGAGTATGCGTGCAAGCAGCTGTGTTTTAGACCCATGTCCTTCCTGGCTTGCAAAAGCTTCCCAGGAGGTGAGAGGCGGGTGGGCTCTGGCAGTGATTAACCCTTCTCTAAAGGAGGGAATAGTGCCCCAGCACATTAAGGAGGCTGTAGTCCGCCCTCTTCTTAAGAAGCCATCGCTGGATTTTACCCTGCTGGATAATTTCCGACCTGTCTCCAATCTTCCCTTTTTGGGGAAGGTTGTTGAGGTGGTGGTCACAAGCCAGGTCCAGAGGTTTCTGGATGAAATGGATTATCTTGATCCCTACCAGTCAGGACTCAGGCCTGGATTTGGGACAGAAATGGTATAGGTCACACTTTTGGATGATCTCTGGCAGGAATGGGGTGGGGGTAGTGCATCCATCTTTGCTCTACTTGACCTCTCTGTGGCTTTTGATTCCATCGACCATGGTATTCAGGGGATGGGAATGGGAGGTCTTGTGCTACCCTGAATCACTTCCTTCCTCTGCAGCCGCTCTCAGTCAATGTTGATAGGAGGGGAGACCCAGCCCTCTCCCACTGCTTTGTGGGGTTCCTCATGGTTTGGTACTCTCTCCGCTCCTGTTCAACATTTATATGAAGCTGTTGGGTAAGATCATCCGCCACCATGGATTGAGGTATCACCAATATGCTGATGATACTCAGCTTTATGTCTTGGCCCGTGGTGAGTTAAGTTATGCCATGTCCTTTCTCTCACAGTGCCTGGAGGCTGCTAGGGGCTGGATGAGGAGCAACGGGTTGAAACTAAACCCTGGCAAGACCGAGTGGCTCTGGGTTTGGGGTTCATTAGCTCAGGGAACATTGCCACCTTTGGGTGGCACTATCCCAAACAGAACCTGTGCATAATTGGGGAATTTTCCTGGACTCATGACTCCTGCTCAAAGAGGACTGTGGGTTGTGCACCAGTTACGCCCTTTCCTGGACTGACAATCCCTACTCACTGTCACTCATGACCAGTCACTTCCTCTCTTGATTATTGCAATGTGCTCTACATGGGGCCACCCTAGAAGACCATCCGGAAGCACTAGATGGTGCAAAATGCAGCAGCCCGCATGGCTTTCTGCAGACCCCAGTGTGCACATGTATTACCTCTCCTGTGGGAGCTGCATTGGCTGCCGATTTGCTTCCAGGTGCAATTCAACGTGCTGGTTGTCACCTTTAAAGCCCTTCATGGCTTGGGATCAGGTTACTGACGGACCGTCTCTTGCCAGTCACATCTACCTGACCCATCAGAGTGGGAAGGCAGGGAATGTTGCAGCTCCCCATCCCTTAGGGAAATACACCTGGTGGGACCCAGAAGAATGGCCTTTTCCATGGTGGCTCCCTAATCTTCTCCCAGAGATTAGAATGGCCCCTACTCTAACACTCTTCTGGAAGACGCTGAAGACCTGGTTCTGCCAGTGGGCCTGGGGAACCCAGACTAGAATGGAGCCCATTAAATGGCTCGTGTGATCTGCTGCCACCAGGGCAGGGGGTGATTATATATTATATTATATTATATTATATTATATTATATTATATTATATTATATTATATTATATTATATTATATTATATTATATTATATTATATTAATTTATTTGATTCTTTTTTATTAGTTTTATTGTTTTAAATGAAATTTTATATACTGTAAACAGCCTTGAGTTGCCATGTGCAAATAGGCGGCAATATAAATTCAATAAATAAATAAATATATACACACATCATGTGCACAATTATTATGCAAGTAAGTATTTTGACCATATCATCATTTTTATGCACATTTTCCACCTCAAAGCTGTATAAATTTGAATTCTTAGTGATCAGGTGATGTGTATTTGGGTAATGAGGGAGGGTGTGGCCTAAGGACAGGAGTGAAATTCAGCTGGTTTGCACCAGTTCTGGCATCTGGGTAAGAAAAATTTTGACTGCCTTGGAGAATTGGTAGGGAAAATTTTGATTGGCCCTGCCTACACCCTCCTCTCACCTTTCCTATACTCTGTTGTTTATTAGCTCAGCAGCTGATTCACACAGCAGAATGGATTGCTGCACCTCAGCTGAGCTAAGAAACAACTGATGGTGGTTCTTAGTCTCATTTGCCCTCAGCGGAAGTAAGAAACAGCTGATGGTCGGTGTTGTGGGGGAGGGATGTCACCTTAAGCGCTGAGTCTCCAAGGGAATCTCTCTCTCGTTTACACCTTTTCCAAGATTGCTCACTCACAATTGGAATTTTTTGCTTTTGTTTTGATGCTTGAGTATGCTTCATGTGTTTGGCAACATCTTGCTTGCTTTTCATTGTTTGGTTTGGTGTGTGTGTGTGTGTCTGTGCGTGCGTGCATGCATGTGTGTGTGCTTAAAGGGCTTTCACTGTGTCAGAAGATTTACCTTGGTGCACCCGACCTGGGTGAAGCTCCCATATTTTTATCATATTTTTGACCATATTTTTATTCCCATAACACCAGAAAAGTAAGCAAACACAATAGAGTAATAAACCAACACTTTGTGCTGCTTTTTTCTTTTCCCTCCAGCAGCAGGGCAAAGCTTAAATAGCTTAAATGAGATGTCTGGGTGTTCAGCCAAAAGCAATTATCACCTCATAAAATATTGCAAAGCTGCAAACCAGCTCAGTGCTTGCCTGAAGGAAGCCATTGAGAACTCAGACAATATAGCCGATAGAAACTCCCTGCCTTACCCCAGAGGTTTGTTTTGCTGGAAGGGTGAGTTAGAATTGTCTCTTCTCCCCCACCTTCCTTTTCACTTTCTTAGAAGCAGGAAGTCACAGGGCTAATCTGGAAGGGAATCACTGTGCTGAACCATTGAAAAATGCAGGTGGTGGTCATTCACTCTCTTTCTGCTTCTCCTGGTTTTTGATTGGGGGTTTCCTCTGGAGTAAAAGCAGAAAGCCTCTTCCAGTGAAGATTTCTCTGTGTCTTCTAATTTTCTTCCAGAGCAGAACAAAAAAGCCTCTTCCTGTGAAGGCTTTTTCAGTTCTTTATTCTGATTTTCTCCTGGAGCAAAAGAAT
The DNA here is from genome assembly GCF_028640845.1 of Ahaetulla prasina. Classification (NCBI taxonomy): domain Eukaryota; kingdom Metazoa; phylum Chordata; class Lepidosauria; order Squamata; family Colubridae; genus Ahaetulla; species Ahaetulla prasina. Next base: position 76,936,474 of record NC_080542.1, read on the forward strand.
GTCCTTTCTAGTGAAATCCTCCCTATGTGTTTATTCTGATTTTCCTCTGGACTGGAGAAAAATCATCAGGTGGCAGGCTTAAGTAACAATCCACACTTATTTTACTCCATGCGTGGCCCACTTACTATTTAATTTACCACTTCTGTCTGTGCTTCTTTCCCAAACTGTATACTTTCCTCCCCAACACACACACACACACACACAGGTCCATGGTAAAATTGTCTTCCATGAAACCAGTCCCTGGTGCCAGAAAGTTTGGGGACCTCTGAATTAGACCATGCAGGGTCCCTACAGGAGAGCCGTTTTAAAGATTATGTATTAATAGAAAAGTAACTAACTTAGTTCTGATCCTAAATGCTAAAGCTGTTGCACATAAAAAACAGAGGAGCTCTGATCAACTATCACAGCCACATTTTGGATCTGAGTAAAGGGCCTAGGAAAGGTGTCAGAATAACAGAATAACACTTAGAAGGGGCTTTGGAGGGGACCCTATACCATTTCAGAGAAATGGTTGTCCAGTCTTTTCTTTAAAACCTCCAATGATCAAGCACCCATAACTTCTGGAGACAAGCAGTGCCACTGATTAATCAATCGTTCTGTCAAGAAGTTTCTCCTTAGTTTTAGGTTGCTTATCTCTTTGTTCAGTTTCCATCCATTGCTTCTTGTTTTGCCATCTGCTTTGTGGAAAATAAATTGCCCCCCTTCTTTGTGGCAGCCCCTTAAAAGCCTCTTGACTGTCACACTCTTGGGCAAAGCATGTGAGCCATTTCCTCCTTTCAGTGGACCATGAAAGTACATCTATAGTATGTAGATAATAAAGTTGAAAAAAGGTGAATGTTTTTACAAAACTATATATATATGCTGAGGCTGGATGTGACAAGAAATGGCTGGGAGGGAAGGGGCCAGGTGAGGCACCCCTTGACATGAGTGACATTGAGTTGGCCATGCCCACCCAGTCACATGCCCACCTAACCATGCCCACCCAGTCACATGACCACCAAGCCACGCCCACAGAACCGGTAGGGGGGGGAATGAATTTCACCCCTGCCTACGGAGATCAACAACCTACATCAAGATGTGCATAATTATCAGGCAGCTTCTTTTTCTAAGGCAAAATAGGCCAAAAAAGAGATTTAATTGACTCTGAAAAGTCAAACATTGTAAAAAATCTTTCACAGGGATGCAGCACTCTTGAAATTGCAAGATATTGGGGCATGATCACAGAACCATCAAACTTTTTATCGCAAATACTTAACAGTGTCACAAGAAGCATATTGAGAAAAAAAGATGGACATTAATTGCCAAAGATTTGAGAACAATCAAACATGAAGCTACCAGGAACCCATTATCCTCCAGTGCTGTCATATTCCAGAACTACTAACTACTTAGAGTGCCCAAAAGAACAAGGTGTTCAATGCTCAGAGACACAGTGAAGGTAAGGAAGGCTAAAACCCAACTACCACTGAACAAGACACGTAAGCTGAAATGGCAAGACTGGGCCAAGAAATATCTGAAGACAGACTTTGTAAAGGTTTTATGGACTGATGAGATGAGAGTAACTCTTGATGGACAGATAGATGGGCCCATTGCTGGATCAGCAACAGGCACAGAGCTCTGCTTCGACTCAGACTCCAGCAAAATGGAGGTGGGGTACTGGTATGGGCTGGAATTATTAATGATGAGTTAGTTAGATCTTTTCTGGTTGAAGATGGACTCAAAATCAACCCCCCAAACTACTGCCAGTTTTTAGAAGACACTTTCTTCAAGCAGTGGTACAGGAAAAAGTCTGTATCTTTCAAGAAAACCATGTTTTTTATATAGGACAATGCTTCATCACATACATCAAAATATTCCACTGCATTGCTAGCCAGTAAAGGCCTGAAAGATGAAAGAATGATGATATGCCCCCTTCCTCACCTTACCTAAACCCTATTGAGAACTTGTGGGTTCTTGTTAAACAGGAGGTTTACAGTGAAGTAAAATTGTACACCACTCTGAACAGTGTCTTGGAGGCTATGGTTGCTACTGCACAAAAAATTGATTGTCAACAGATCAAGAAGCTGACAGACTCCATGAATGAAAGGCTTATAATTGTTATTGAAAAGAAGGGTGACTATATTGATCACTGTTTTTTTTTAATGTCAGAAATGTTAATTTGTACATTTTGAGTTGTTTCTTTATTATTCTCAATAACAGATGAAAATAAATGAGTGAGATGGGCAAATTTTCATTTTTCATTTAGATGCACAATAATTCTAGAATAGGACCTAACTAGTGTCCGATCAGCTTCAGAACGACTGGACCTCCAGGTGCTCTCTAGGCGTCTTCTCTGGCGTTTCATCTCCCTCAGCCCCTCGGAGAACCAAGGTGCCGGACGAGATCTGCGCCGGGTCAGAGGCCGCAAAGGCACGACATGGTCCAAGGCCCCAGCCGCGGCCTGTTCCCAGGCCACGACTAGTTCCTCAGTCGTGCCGTGGGCCAGATCCTCAGGAAATGGCCCAAGCTCCGTCAGGAACCTCTCGGGGTCCATCAGGCGCCTGGGACGGAACCAACGTATAGGTTCCGTCTCCCTGCGATGGTGAGTGGCGGTTCGGAAGTCTAGGCGAAGGAGAAAATGATCCGACCATGACATTGGTTCTGTTACTAAATCATCTAATTCCAGATCATTTAACCACTGTCCAGAGATATAAATCAGATCCAGCGTGCCTCCCCCCATGTGCGTAGGGCCATCATTTACTCGAATCAAGTCCAAGGCCGTCATGGAAGCCTGGAACTCCCGAGCTGCCGTCGATAACAAGCCAGCTGATGGAAGGTTGAAATCCCCCATGACTATAAGTCTGGGGGTCTCAACCGCCACAGCGGCAAGTACCTCCAACAGCTCAGGCAGGGCTGTGGTCACGCAGCAAGGAGCCAGGTACGCGATCAACAAGCCAACTGATTCCTATGGCCCCACCGCACATAGATGATTCACAGCCGGCAATCTGAGGAACAGTGGCCTCCCTCAGCTCTAGATCTTCCTTAATAACAACCGCCACCCCCCCACCCCTACCTTGGGCCCTCAGCTGATGAAATGCTCGGAAACCTGGAGGGCACAGCTCAACAAGGGGAACCCCCCCCTCTGGACCCAACCAGGTCTCCGTAATGCCCATCAGGTCCGCGGACTCCCCCTGAATAAGATCGCAAATCAGGGGAGCTTTATTAGCCACGGACCGGGCATTACACAACATCAGCCAAAGATCCAAGCTCTGAGGATCATGGCCACCCGAGGAACGGGTAGGGACTGGGGGGCCGGAGCATGTGATCGCTTTCAGACATCGAACACGTGCTCCCAACTCTCGATACGGCCCCCCCTCCGCCATATCATACTTAATAAACTCAAAATTAGGTAAACATTTTGTTGCCTCTGCTTTGGATAAAAAACATGGCATAGTGGTTTATTTGAGAAAAGATATACCAGCCAAGTTAATAGAGGCAGATACTTATGGAAGATATATTGCTATTGAATTTACAATAGAAACAAAAAAGACCCTTTTGTTTGGTATATATGCACCCAATCAGCAACAAGAAAAATTTTATAGAATGTTGTATGATAAGTTGATTCTATGGGATTATAAATCGTGTATTATATTGGGAGATTGGAATGGAGTAATAGATACACGAAAGGACAAGAGAACTTTTTCTAAGAAGATACCTGCACATGCAAAGCTGCCTAAATCCTTTTTTGATATGATAGAAGATTTTGAGTTGAGAGATGTATGGAGACTGCAGAATTTGGAGGAAAGAGACTATACTTTTTTCTCTGATAGGCATCAATCCTTCTCACGTATTGATTTTATTTTAATTTCTAATGACTTGCTTTTTAAGGTGAAGAAAACTAAGATATTTCCAAGATGTTTGTCTGATCATAGTCCTGTTTGGATGGAATTGCAATATGGAAAAGAAGGTAGAAGAACTTGGAGATTAAATGAAAATTTGTTTAGATATCAGGATAATGTAAATCAATGTAAAAAGCAGATGAAAGAATTTTTTGATTATAATTTGAATAATGAAACATCGATAGAAATGGTTTGGGACGCCAGTAAAGCTTTTATGAGAGGTGTATTAATATATATTAATAATAGACAGAGAAATAAGCAACAAAGACAGCGTAGGTATCTAGAAGAGGAAATTTATAAGAAACAACAATTATTAATACATAACCCGCACGATCAAAAACTTAAAGATGCAATAAAGTTATTACAGAATCAATTTAATATGATAATGGCTGATCAGGTGGCAACAAATATACAATATGCCAAACATAATACTTTTGTAATGCAAATAGACCTGGTAGGTGGTTAGCATATACCTTAAGGAAAAGACAAAACAACGTACTATAGAAAAATAGAATATAAAGGTAAAGAGAGATATCAACAGGATAAAATTAAAAAGCTTTTTTAGAATATTATACAAATTTATATCTTAAAGATAATATATTGAATAGGGATATTGATAATTATTTGAAGGAATATAAGGTTAAAAATTTAACTTTAGAACAAACGGATGAACTGAATCGGCCTATAACTTCTGAAGAAATTATTTTGGTAATTAAACAATTAAAAATGGGGAAAACTCCTGGTACGGATGGGCTTACAGTTAGTTATTATAGGAATTTACAGGATGAGATGTTAGGTCCACTTAAGGAATTATTTAATCAGATACAAATAGGAGGGGGAATTCCCCCCTCATGGAGAACCTCTTTTATTTCATTGATACCAAAAGAGGAACAGGATTGTTCTAAACCTGGGAACTATAGGCCAATCTCGCTTTTAAATAATGATTATAAGATTTTTGTTAAAATAATAGCTAATAGATTAATGTTGATTTTGCAGTGAAGAATTCATACTGATCAATCTGGATTTATAAAAGGGAGACAGATGAGGAATAATGTTAGACAGATTGTTAATTTACTGGAGTATTTAGAAAAGAAAAATTTTATTCCAGCAGCATTTATTTTTCTTGATGCAGAGGAAGCTTTTGATCGATTGCATTGGGATTTTTTATTTAAATTAATAGAAAAGATGCAATTTGGAGATGGTTTTACAAGAATAATTAGGGCAATTTATGGAGAGCAAACAGCACAGATAGAATGGATATTGAAAGTTGCCAATTTGGCTGAGATGGCGAAGATATCTGCCTTTTTGAAAGACAATACGTAAGAAAGATACTTAAAGGAATGGGAAAAATGATTGACTATATTCAAAGTAGATATCAGACTAAGAGTTATCAGACTGTTTTTGAATGATTATGATGTATTATTTTTGATTGTTTTGGGGGGAAGTTAGGAACTGATGATTGTAGGGGTATAATTAAGTTGGGACGAAAATTTTTTAGCATATGTTTGTTTTATTTTTAACTATACCTTGTGCTCATTCCGGGAAGTCGGGGGGGGGGAGGGGGTTGTGAAGGGAGGGGGGAGGGGGGAAAGGGGGGGAAAAATTTCTGTAAAACCTTTTGAATTAAAAAAAAAAAGTATTAGAAAGATTTCTCCAAACTGTTAGTTTGGTTTGTTCACATACTTACATTTCCTCTGCTGAGGAACACAGTGACTTGACCTTCATCCCGAATCTCAGAAAACATGGGTGCTCCCACCAACAGGTCTGAAAGTCCATCAGAATTCAGATCAACTGCACATAAGGAGGAGCCAAAGTAAGAGCCCATCTGCAACCAAACCGAATCACAACAAAGCATTCAGTATCTGCCCACACACAAGAGAAAATCACACAAACTTTTGTCTCTTTTTTTGTAAGTGAAACTACAATTTGCTGATCTATCTCACACCTGGCAGCTGTAAATGCCAGTTGCAATAGTTTTCTACTATCAACTGGATAGGGCAGCTGCTCTTACTGTTATGGTTGAACACCAGTGAAAACATCAAGAGATATAGACTGGATTTGACATCTTTATCCAACTATCAAGGTCTGGGATAAGCATTTGTTGTTTGATTTTTTTTATAATCAATTTAATTGATTCCCCACACACACACACTCATGCATTGTTTATGAAGAGTATTGACCATATCATATCTTATACACCTTAACTTAACATATCCAAATATATTTTAGTTACAATTTCTGCCAAAATATTCTTTTTACCATATTTTAATCACAATCTTAATGCTTAATGCTCATTTATATAAACCACATCTTCTTTTGCCCTCAAGTTCAAGTTTCTGCATTTTAACTAACATATATTCTTTTTTATTGTTTTTAGCTAATTCAATTTTTATCCTGATGTATTCAAATGTGTTCGGGGTTGTCTTTCTTCCATTTCATCTTTTCCATTTTACAGCAATCTTTCTTCCCTTTCTTATCCTCTTCCTTCCTTCTTTTAACCTTCCTACTTTCTTCTCTCCTCTCCTATTCCTTCACTACATCCCCTTCCTTCCCCCCTCCTCCATTTTCCCTTCCACTCTGACCTTCTCTCCTACTGTTATTTCCCCTTCATTTCTTCCTCTCCTCTCCTCTCCTTTCCTCTCCCTTTCTTCTTTCTCTCTCTCTCTCTCCTTTTCCCTTTCTTATCTCTCTCCTCCTTATCTCTCTCCATTACTGTATTCATTTTGATTTTTCCACTATGGTGTGCAGACAACCCCGATTTTCCCATTTATTGAGTCTATTTTTCAGAGAATTCCTCTCATATATTTTAATTATTAACATTTTCATCTTGTACTGTCTTTGCTTTACTACCCAGTAGTAATTACAATCTTCCATCTCTTATTTTCTTTAAATTCTTATATCCAGTTCGACAATAATTATTTTTCTCTTACGTTAAGGTACATCATTTACTAACATTTCAATTTTATTCCATTTTACATCTCATTTTCAATTATTTTCACCTATAAACCATTCTATCTTTCACATTTTATCTGCTGGTATATTTCTCTTAAACAATATATTTCTTCCTTTTTTACTTCTTTTCAAATTTATATCTTAATGTCAATTAATTTCTTTATTCTTTTCTATATTTAAAATTTATTTCTTTACCATCCACTATAATTCTTTCCAATTCCATGCATCCTCAAACAATAAAACATATAACCCATTGTATCTTTCACATTTCATCTACTTCCTTTACAATAATCTATATGTTTCTTCTAATTAACTTCTTCCATATACTTTCTACATCTATTTTAATTTCTTTTTTACTATTAATTTTTCTTCCCCTTTTAACCATTTTCCTTCAAACTCTCCAAACTTCCATTTTTTAAATATTTTCTCTCCTTTCTCCCATTCTCTTGTCTTCTTTTTCTTCTCTTTCTTATATCTTCCTTTCCACATCCTTTCTCTACTTTTTACTCTTTTGATTTTTCCCCTCAATCTTCCCCATTTCCTCCTCTTCTCTTCTTTCTTGAGAAATACTCTCCCCTATCTAATTTAACTCTGTCACTGTTAATCCCAGTGTAATCATTTATTTTTTTCACTCTTTTAATTCCCCCCTCAATGTTTTCCCATTTCCTTCTTTTCTCTTCTTTTTTAAAGTATACTTTCCCCTATCTGTTTTTTTGCACTGTTAATCCCACTGTAATCATCTATGTTTCTGTCTTCATCTATATAATTGTCTTCAATTATTTCCTTTTCAGCATTATATTTTTGTTCCTCTTGTTTCTCCCTCACAATTACTTTTTTACATTTTAGCCATTCTTCTACTTCCCTGTTTCCCTTAAAAGATTCTTGCACCATTTGAAGCATTTCCCTTAATTCCTCTTACTCATCCTCCCAACTCTCCATGTTCTCAATTTAAGGAGAAAAGATTTTCAAATTTGTTATTTTAACTTATATATAGTTCAAATTCAAGTCCATGTAATGTCCCTTTTTTCTTTTCTTTTTTATTTCCTGAAAATGTCCAATTCAGATGTTCCTTTAAGCTGTTCCAATTGAAGTCTTTGTTGATTCCACTCCCTTTTTTTTTGCAATCATGCTACAGCTGTATTAACAAAGCCTCCTTCTGACTTTCCCACGTTGGTCTAAATGATGCGATACTTTCTTTCCTCCAGCAGATGTCTCTAATTCACAAGTTCCTTGGTAACAAAATGTCACTTGTTAATCCACAAAGTTAATTACTTCCTGTCTCAATTCTTTTGTTAGCAAAAGGTGTTTTCCTTCAATTTTCTTTTCCTTTTATTATTTTTAATTTCTTCCAAAGCCAGTTTTAAATCCAGATGGAAAGTTTTCTTTTCAGGGCTTAAATCACAAAGTTCTGCTTAGCTTTTTGTTTCCTTCGCTTTATATTTCCGCGTGCCAATTAGCTGCTAATTTCAAGTTGAAAACTCCTTTTAAGCTTTGAAAAATTTTCTTCTTACCTGTGAGTTGGCCAATCGCTCACCCAATAACAATACTCCATTCAATCACCACTCCTGCTGAAGTCTCTTTGTGTGGCCGCCCCAGCTTTTGACAGCTCCTAATGGCTGTCTTCCCGTGCCATTGGATCGGAGGCTAATGCCGGCGCTCCACAGAATTTGCAACTTCCCTGTTCGCACTGGTCTGTGCCTCCCTTCTTCACTGTCTCTACAAGACAGTTATGGTCCATAAAGGACCCCCAAACGGCTGGGATATCAGCATTTTCTCAGGAGCACCGGGACTTGCTGTCTCGCTGAGACACTGGCCACTCCCCTCTTGTTTGATGATGTGTTAAATGTATTGTTGCAAGAGGCTACCTGTTCCATGAAAAGCTGCCTTTAGCAATTGACTGATGGAGATTTTTGTTTCAGTGCCAATGGTATTCAAGTGGTGCTCCAGTTGTTTTGGTATTACTATTGATACTACTTTTATTTTAATTTATTTTTTGCCACAATCATTCTATTGCTATTTGCAGGTCTTTATATTTTGCGATTTTCTCCAGTTCTTTCTCTTCTCCTGTCTCCAGGTACTGCCTTGTCTATTATCCAAACTTTCTTAACAACAATTGTTAAGTCTATATTAGTTCATACACCATATCAATCTTATTTCATTCTTCAACATAGTGACTAAATTAGTAGACTAGAGAAATACTGTGGACATAATACACTTAGACTTCAGCAAGGTATTCAACAAAGTAGACCACAACCTAATTCTTGGTAAGCTAGAAAAAAGTGGGATAGATAGCTTCACCACCAGATGGATTCGCAAATGACTGACAAACCGTACTCAATGATTAGTCTCTAATGGAGAGAAGTAAGCAGTGGGATACCACAAGGTTCCATCTTAGGTCCACCAGTACTCTTCAATATTTTCATAAATAACTTAGATGAGGGAACAGAAGGGGAACAGAATAGCTCAGGCTGTTAGAGCCTGTTATTAGAACACAGTAGCCTGCAATTACTGCAGGTTCAAGCCCGGCCCAAGGTTGACTCAGCCTTCCATCCTTTATAAGGTAGGTAAAATGAGGACCCAGATTGTTGAGGGGGCAATAAGTTGACTTTGTAAAAATATACAAATAGAATGAGACTATTGCCTTATACACTGTAAGCCGCCCTGAGTCTTCAGAGAAGGGCGGGATATAAATGTAAACAAAAACAAAAAAACTCACCAAATTTTCAGATTATGCTAAACTGGCAGGATTAGCTAACACCCTAGAAGATAGGCTCAAGACCCAGATGGATCATGACAGACTTGAACACTGGGCCCCATCTAACAAAATGAAATTCAATGTAAAGAAAAGTAAAGTCTTAGGCAAGAAAAACCAAAAGTATGCATATAGACTGGATGAAATCAGGCTTAATAGCAGTAACTGTGAGAGGGATCTTGGAGTCTTAGTGGACAACCAGCTGAATATGAGCCAGCAGTGTGCAGCAGCAGCCAAAAAAGTCAATGCAATCCGAAGTTGCATTAACAGAGGGATACAATCAAGATCAAGTGAGGTACTAATACCACTCTAAGTAAGACCACACCTAGAATACTGCATCCGGTTTTGGTCATCACACTATAAAAAAGATGTTGAGACTAGAAAAAGTACAGAGAAGAACAACCAGGGGACTGGAGACTAAAACATATGAAGAACGGTTACATGAACTGGGCATGGCTAGTGTAGTGAAGAGAAGGACTAGAACAGACATGATAACACTGTTCCAATATTTAAGGCACTGCCACAGAGAGGAAGGGTCAAGCTGTTTTCAAAGGCACCTGAGCCAGACAAGAAATAATGGATGGAAACTGAACAAGGAGAGATTCAACCTGGAAATAAGGAGAAAATTTCTGACAGTAAGAACAATCAACCAATGGAATGGACATTGGCTTACCTGAATGTCCATTTTCTAAGCGCTGCGAAGACATTCTACGTATGGGTTAATCTCTCATCTATTTGCTCAAGACTGACTAATTTTTTTCTTTTTCCATGACCACGCCTCCTACTTTCTGTGGTCTTCAGTCTTTTCACGAAGATGTAATCATCCAAGAACCTGTATCACAAGGAAACAAAAGAAAGAATACCCACCCCTGCCAGGATCAGGCAGCCTACAGAGTGGGTTGGAATGGCTTCGCAGCGCTTCAAAAATGGACATTCAGGTAAGCCAATGTCCGCTTTCCAAAGCGCTGCTCCAACATTCCACCTATGGGACATACCCAAGCTTACAGACTCTGGGCTGGAGTCTGACTGATCCCCTGGTCCTAGGTGGGAATGACACTTTGCAAAACTCTCCTCCCAAATGATGCTTCCGCAGAGGCAAAAGTGTCCAATTTGTAATGTCTGACAAAAGATGACAAGGATGACCATGTGGCTGCTCTACAAATGTCTGAAATAGAAGCTTGAGTGGCCCAAGCAGTCGTGGTAGCCGCGCTGCGAGTAGAATGTGCCAAAATACATCCAAGTAAGAGTTTGGCCTTGAACTCATATGTTTTTGTGATATAGGCTTTCAGCCACCTGCCCACCATAGCAGAAGAAATCTTTCAACCCATAGACAAAGGATGAAAGGATACAAACAAGGCTTCAGTCCGATGAAAGAAAGCCATTCTTCTTATATACCTGCGGAGAGCCCTGTGCCATCTGAATTCCATTGGATATTGTGGATCTGAACAGTAATCAGGAAGAATAAGCTCCTGTGCCCGGTGAAACCAAGAATTCACCTTAGGCAGAAAGGCCAGGTCCATTCGTAAAACCACTCTGTTAATATGGAAAATACAGAGGTCCTTCCGGATCGATAAGGCCACCGGTTCCAAGATTCTTCTAGCTGATGTAATCGCTAGAAGAAAGGCAACCTTGCGAGTCAGAAAACATACACTGATGGAACCCAATGGCTCAAATGGAGAAGATGTGAGGGCTTGAAGCACCAGAGACAAATCCCATGCAGGGTAACGATGCACCACAGGACAGCTGAGATTGGCAGCTCCTTGGAGAAAACAATGAACCCTCGGATGTTGAGAAAGGGACCAATGGGAATTACAAGTAAGTATTGTCTATAAGATGGCCACCTGTCGATGTAAGGTGGCCAGCCCCAAACCATTGTCCAGTCCCACTTGCAGAAACTCCAAAACCTCCGGAACCAAAGCCGATATAGGGTCTACATGTACCTTTGCAGACCACCGAAATAAGACTCGGCAGGAAGCATCATAAATCCTGTTTGTAGATCCCCATCTGGATGTCTGCATTGTGCATATCACCTTATCAGAAATGTTGGCCTTGCTCAGAAGGACCCTTTCAAGTGCCAAATGGTTAAATGGAGCCATTGGGGCTCCGGATGGAGGACAGCCCCTTGGCTGAGCAAAATCCTATCTCGTGGAATCCTCCATGAAGGGGACACAGAAAGACTGACTAGGTCTGTGAACAAGACCAGCGAGGCCAATGAGGAGCAACCAGAAAATGTTCAGCTCATCTGTCAACAGCTTCTGAAGCACTCTTGGAATGAGTGGAATGGGCGGGAACATGTAGAGCAGTCCCCATGGCCAGTGGCACTGAAGAGCGTTGTAATTCTCTACACTGAGAGCATATGCACCAAGACAAATTCCTTGTGTGTCCAATCACACTTGGCCAATAAAAATTGTATTCTATTCTCCTGGAACCCAAAACCTGGAGAAGTAGCTCGGTAGCTGTGCATTTTCAGGACTGGCAAAGAGGTCGAGAATGAGAACTCCGAACCTTTGAGACAACTCCTGTAACTGCCATTCGCTCAGGTCCAGGCACTCTGCTCAGCCAATCCGCTTTGACATTGGATGCTCCAGAGATGTATTCCGCTTTGATTGATAGCGTGTGCTTCTCTGCCCAACGCATCAGTTTCTCCGCTTTGGCCATCAGAGACCTATACTGAGTGCCCCCTTCTCGATTGATAAGTGCCTTTGTGGCCATATTGTCTGCCAACACTAACACATGCTGACCTGTCATCTTGGTCTGAAAGTGACAGAGGGCTAGTCGCACTGCTCTCAATTCCAACCAATTGATGCTGTTCATACATTCCAGTGGAGACCAGTGTCCCTGAGCCACCTGCGACAGAAGGTGAGCGTCCCAACCTTGAAGACTTACATCCGTCGTCAGAACGATCCAGTCAGGTTCCTGGAACACACACCACTGAAGTAGGGCCGCTGAAGTCCATCAGTGAAGTGAAATCTGATGTTATCTTCACCTTGGCCTTCGAATTGTTGCACACCGCCTTTTGAAAAGGTAGTAGAAACCATTGAAGCAGACAAGCATGACAGCAAGCCCAGGCTATACAGGAAATCATTTTTCTGAGCAGTTGGGACAGCAGAAGGAGAGAAACAGATCTGCTGGAGACCACTTGTAATGCCAACTCCTTGATGCTGCATGAACAGTCAGGAGACAGGAAGACTTGGCCTTTGAGCGAGTCTATCACTGCTCCCAAGTATAGAATATGGGTGGCAGGCTGCAAGTGGCTCTTTGCCCAATTGATGGTAAACCCATGTAGTTGCAGAATGCGAACCACTGTTGCGCTGTTCTTTGCTGCCTACAATAGTGAAGGCGACAGGATTAAAATGTCGTTCAGGTAACACAGGATGCGTGTTGGAATCACCTGGACAGATGTCACCACTGTTACCAACAACTTGGTGAATGTTTGCAGAGCCGACTGAATGGCATGGCCCAATATTGGAAATGTTGACTGGCGTATGCAAAGCGGAGGAACTTGCGATGGGCCTGATGAATTGGGACATGTAGTAGGTAGGCTTCTTTGAGGTCCACCAACTGTAACAGGTCCCCTTCCCTTATGCAATCTAGAATAGATTTCAAGGATTGCATTTTGAACCTCCTGTATAGAATGAATTGATTGAGGTGCTTGAGATTCAAGATTCCCCTTCAGTCCCCCAAATTTTTGGGTACCAGGAAAAGGATGAAATAAAAACCTGTCCCTTCTTGACCCTTTGGTACCAGCTCAATGGCCCTGATGTCCAACAAATGTTGGATCTTGGCCTCCATGAGCTGTTTCTTGCCATGCTGGTGCGGAACTGGACACTGCAGGTAGTGGCTTGGGGGGCTGGATAGGAATTCCAAGGTGAGACCGTATGATGGACCATACTCCACCGTCCAAGAAATCCAAGCATCTGTTGTAGTTGAGACCCACTGCTGGTGGAAATATTGTAGACGTCCGCCAATGGGAAGAGGTGACATGGTGTCACTTGCCATGATGAAAGGCCCGTGACCCACCCCCTCGAAAGGGCTTCTTTTGTGGAGCTTGGCATCTGCTCCAAAAAATGGAAAGACTGCCTGTCAAAGGGCCTGTTAAATCCTTGCTGATAGGACTGCTGGAAATAGGACCCACTGGTCCCCGGCTCCTGATGAAATGGCTGCCGTTGCGAATAAGGCATGTATCTGCGCTCAGATCGCTTGTATGAGGAAGGTAGAACCTTCTGATTGTCTTTATCTTCTATGAGAAGTGCTCTTCAAAAAGTGCTGAACCTTTGTAAGGCACTAAAGCCAACTTCCATTTTAACTTCGTCAGCCTTCCAATTGAGCAGTCATAACAGCTGGCGTGATGAAACGCTGGATGTCAAGGCTCTAGAAGCAAATTTTGCTGCATCTAAAGATGCATCTGCAGTAAATATTCCACTTTAGCTTTATGGAGTAAGGACTTAAAGAGCGATGGGCGGAACAGACCAAGAAAGGCTGGCCTACCAGGTCTCAGCTCTTCATCCTCTGAAAATTCCATCTCTTCTGGACACTCCTCCCCTTGTGAAGAAACTTTACCACTAAAAGACTCGTGTTGTGAAGGAGAAATCTGTCGCCAGTCACAACAGGCTGAATCTGCTGAATAGGTCTGGTTGCCAGCAAAGACACCTGACTGGTGTGCTGAATACCTGCTGCCAGCATTTTGGACAGGGTATCAGAAATCAAACCCTGGATATCCAAAGGTTGAACAGACAAAGACTGTTCTTCTGCATGCAACCCTGCTGCAGTAAATGTTGCCTCAGGACCCTGATGGCCAGGTGCCAACTGACAACTAGTCCCCACCTGTGGTGTGCTCTGGCCTGCCACAGGATCAACTTGCACAACCTCAGGCAATGGTTGAGAAGACATTCCAGGCTCAGATGTAGCCCAACTTTGGCTTGCAGCAGCAGCAATAAGTTGCAATTGGAGTAATACGCTGGAGCAGCTGATATGGCAGCAGATGTGGAAGCACGCAGATCTTCCGCAACCAAGGCAGTGCACTGTGCCTTATCAAACTGTTTCCCTAAGGCCTTGTGGTGCCTGCCCACATCTTTGTCTGCCCCTGCAGTCCATCTTGCAGATCCTCCTGATGAAGGTCTAGCTTTGGCTAACTTACTTCTGGTAGATTTAGAAATATGTTTAGAACCAGCCCTTGTGACTCTATGGAGCCTTGGAGGGCTAACAGTAGGTTCTAAGTCAGAAGATACATCAGAGGCAGACATGATAAATAGAGTGTTTCCAATAAGTCCAGAAATTAATTACTTTCAGGAATATACTGTATGCAGAAAAATTAGGGTAAGGGAAATTCCCAATTACCATACAAAAAATACCAGTTCAAAGGATGACTGGGCTTCAGAAACACAGCAAATAAGGAACATGTTGCTCCCAGGCAAACCTGTCCTTCCAGAAGCTGATCTCAGCATCAGATGCAGACTGCAAGATCCTTATCTGCAGAAAGATCCCAGGCAGAAGAACGACCAATTCAGCACAGAGCCAAAGAACTCTAAACGCTGCTTCGCAATTCAAGGAGCTAAGCCAGGCTTGCAATTGAAGAAATGAGCTTCCTGGCTCTCTCTGCTCTGACAATGCCCAAAATAGACTATAAATGGCAAGTGCAGGCAGGAAGAAACCCCCTGCGCCTGTGCAATTAGAAACAGCTGTACTTCAGCGCAAAACCCCTTCGTGCTTCCAACGAATGGCGGATGCTATAAAACTGCCTTTTTGAAGAGCCACTGCTGCATTCAGTTTCCAAATAGGTGCAGAGGCAAAAACAAAGCCTCTCACATGCCACAAAGCACTTCCTGGTTGACGGAGTTTGCACTCAGGTCCCGGTCAGTGACTCCATAGCCGTTCAACACATGCTGGAGCTGTGATTGTAGTAAGGACTCTGTTAACTCTCAATCACCCCCCCCACACACACATCAGCGGCAACCCAAACCTCGGAGGCGCCCAAACGACACACACACCAGACTGCTGCTTCCTCAAAAAATAAACAATCAGGGTGGAGGAAGATGATCTGGATTTCCCAGAGACATCTAACCCTCCAGCAGCAGCAAAGGAGATCAAATTCTCCTACTTAGTTTAAATGCACCACTCCAGGCTCCATTTAACAATTCCAGAAATTTTTTAAAAGTAACTATAATGAAAAAATTCCAAATAAACAACCAAAAAACCAAAGGAAAATTTTTAAAAACAAGAAATATAGGTTAATCTGGCATCTATTTGCCAGATGACTGAAACTCAAGTCTTGATTAATAGACTGAGTGAAAAGACTAAAGACCACAGAAAGTAGGAGGCGTGGTCATGGAAAAAGAAAAAAACTACACTCTGTTTTGAGCAAATAGATGAGAGATTAACCCATACGTGGAATGTCAAAGCAGCGCTTTGGAAAACAGCTTGCCTTCAGAAGTTGTGGGAGCTTCATCACTGGAGGCTTTCAAGAAGTGATTGGACTGCCATTTGTCAGAACTGGTGTAGGGTCTCCTGCTTGCGGGGGTGGGTGGGTTAGATATTGTTAAAATAGGACTCACTTGACCAAAATATAACTGAATTTTTATTTCTAAGTGGACTGTGCAAATCCAGTTATTGTGTTTAGTTAATAATTCAGTGTGTTCGAGAAATCTCATATTTGGTAAATTCATTAAACTGCATGCAGATTAAGTTATCATGTGTTACTTTGTTATGCAAATATAAATTCTGTTTGACCTAAAAGTAGGATCATCAAACTAGGCTTTCAGAAATTATTTACAGAGGTTGCTTACTGTTTAAAGAATTGGAATTCCACCGACTCCTTAATTTAGCCACCAACTTTTCTTCAACCAAGATGAGCCCATACTTCAGCCAATAGATTAGGTCAGTCATGCAGTGGCAACCCTGCCTTTCATAGTTGAATTAAAATGGACTTTTCAGTACTGAAAAATTGTAGGCACAGTTTTACAAACCAGAGTAGGAAGAAACTGAAAGACAAGAATCAACTCTGAGAACTCTAAGAGAGTTCTCTGAGAACTCTAATTCTGTTTACTTTTCTAGGTTGCTGGTCAATCATCAGCTAATCCCATCTGGATTCCTTTTATTCTTTGCAATTGTATACAGCAGTGTTATTTTAACTTCCTAGATTATGAATGCAGTAACTAAATAATATGTCACTATGCAATTTCATGAAGGAAAAGATCACTGCTATATGTCTGGATTGCCGGCACCCATCACTAGTACCCATGCAGAAGCCACAGCCTGGGCCAGCTCCTCTGCAGGGTCCAGCTACAGCTACAGTCATCACCAGAGCAGAAAGTGCACCCCCAGAGCGGCCACTGCCCTTGCTGCATGGCATTCCCTAGCAACTGGCGGGTGGCTACGCAGACTCCCCATGTGGGGCTGCAGCTCCCTTCACCCTTCGCTGCCTCTCTGCCCCAGATGCCCGCAAAGCGAAAAAGGGCGCCCTGCTGGAGGGCTCCCACTATGTTCTAGGACAACTGGCCAGAAGACTTGGCAGCAGGGGGCTGGCCCGACCGGCCTTTTCTCCGCTTCCAGCAGTTTCCAGCTGGGGTTTGGAAGCCACAGAGGCAGAGTTTGGGAGAGAGAAAGAAAGACTTCTGCTGCTTCTGCTTTTGGCTTCACACACGGAAAGCAGCAGAAGCAGCAGAAGTCTTTCTTTCTTTCCCCCAAATTCTGCCTCTGTGACTTCCAAACCCCAGCCACAATAGTGGCCACTCTGGGAGTGCGCTTCCCTCTCTATGGTGACAGTTGCCAGAGGCCTTCCCTTCCCCCTGCTCCTCTCTGCTCCAATTGCCCTGCGATCCCCCTACCGACCAAAGTGCCCGCCAGTGACCCTGGAAAGCACCTCTGCCTCAGGAGTCACCAGATGGGACGGCATCCAGGCCAGACTCCTCCTGGGGAGGGGAGTCTTGCGGGACTCTTGCCCTTCCTCCCTTCCTCCCTTCCTCCCTTCCTCCCACAGACCCTGCTTACTGTTCCCAAGCGCCCAACAGTGAGACATCAGGCAGCTGCAACAGATGCTGCTCGGCTGACCTGGCCACGACCAGTGCTCTCTGCCTGTGGTTAAGCTTGGCCTGCAGGGGGCTGGCCAGGGCCTCCGCAGGCAGTGATGGCAGCAGCAGCAACACCCGCAGTGCCTCAGCCATCCCTGCCAAGAGCCCTGTGCCTAGCTGTGGGAACACACCTGACATCTGACCCCGCACCCCACCATGCACCCAACGGCCCAACCCCACCGGAAACACATGCGCCGACTTCCACCCGCTGCTCATGGAGGCCTCTCTGCCACCAGCCACCCTGCCAAGGAAGCCCCAGGTCGGCAATGCTCGCACTGGGGCTGCTGTAGTGGGCATTCAGTATCACGGGCTATGTAGATGTGGCACCTAGGCACGGGGGCGTGAGCAGGTGGGCCGCAGCCATAGCACATGAGAAGAAGTGGCCACTCGAGGTCTACAGTCGGTGCTGTGGGCGGCGGGGAGGCGAAGGAGTTCCGCCCCACTCAGCCCGTGAGCCTCTCTTTGTCCCACGCACCCCCTCCCAGGGCAGCCACATCCCTTCACTAACCTGCTTTCCAGATCCATTCTCCGCTGCATGTTCAGGACAAGAAATCTGTTGGACTATGGTAAAAAAAAAACGTACCTACCAAAAATCTCACAATGTTGGAAGGTTTTTTTTTACCATAGTACCACAGACTACTTTTCTTGCCTGGCACGTGGCGGTGGAGAATGGAGCTAGAAAGCAGGTTAGTGAAAATATGTGGCTGCTTTTGGAGGGTTGGGGGGGAGGGACCTGTGTGTTTGTGAGACAGAGAGAACATTGCTGCCAGCCCTGGATAACTCTCCGAGCTTGGATCGGATCTCTCTCTCCCTCTCTCTCTCCCTTTCTCTCTCTCTCTCTCTTTCTCTCTCTCTCTCTCACACACACACGCACCGTTCATTCTTTGGGATTGCAGCACAGACGTCCCTCCCAGGATTGCAAGGCTGAAGGCTTCAGATGGAGTATTTTGGGGATGTGCGTCTGTGCTGCAATTCCAAGTAAAGAACAATTGGCAGAAAAAGGAGGTGGAGGCCAGCAGCTGGGGGAGGTGCTCTGGAGATCTGGCCTGAGTTGCATAGCCCTTGCTGGCTCAGCTGATCAGCAGGCAGCAATTAAGGGGCTGAACCTCCAGGAGGTGACTGGGGATGGGAAGGGCTGCCTCCTATGCTGGCCATGCCCATCCCTTCACTAGGGCTTATTTTCAGGGGAAAATATTTAGGCCCACCCCAAAAATCAGGCTTGGCCTTATTTTTGGGACATGTTGTATTTTTGGGGAAACATGGTAAAAGTCTCATCTAAATGCCACACAACTTTGCTGAGCACAGAAAACTTAGCTTTTGCATAATTTTGCTTTACCTGATACCATAGAACAGGGGTGTCAAATTCAAGGCCCACAGGCCAGATACGTTACATGCTGCCCACAACCATCCCTGGCTTAGTGAAGGGGGGAAAAGTTGTAATACGTGACGTCTTAAAATGTCATCGCGGATTTGACACCTCTGCCATAGGCTCTATAAATAAAAACATATATTTACCTTAACAGTTTGATAGCATTTGCAAAAGGGGTTCCTATCAAGCTGATAAAAATCCATCACTAATTTATAATGCATTGTTATATGGATGGATGATCCAAGATATCACATCAAATACCTGTACAATTAGCACAGGGGCCCCCCAAGGCTGTGTGCTCTCCCCACTTCTCTTCTCTCTGTATACCAATGACTGCATCTCCAACGATCCATCTGTTAAGCTACTGAAGTTCGCAGATGACACAACAGTGATTGGTCTCATTCGAGACAATGACGAATCCGAATATAGACAAGAGGTCGAACGACTAGCCTTGTGGTGCAACCAAAACAATCTGGAACTGAACACGCTCAAAACCGTAGAAATGGTGGTAGACTTTAGGAGAAACCCTTCCATACTTCCACCTCTCACAATACTTGACAACACAGTATCAACAGTAGAAACCTTCAAATTTCTGGGTTCTATCATATCGCAAGATCTCAAATGGACAGCTAACATCAAAAACATCATTAAAAAAGGACAACAAAGAATGTTCTTTCTGCGCCAACTCAGTAAGCTCAAACTGCCCAAGGAGCTGCTGATTCAGTTCTACAGAGGAATTATTGAGTCTGTCATTTGCACCTCTATAACTGTCTGGTTCGGTTCTGCAACCCAACAAGAAAAACACAGACTTCAGAGGATAATTAGAACTGCAGAAAAAATAATTGCTACCAACCTGCCTTCCATTGAGGACCTGTATACTGCACGAATCAAGAAGAGGGCCGTGAAAATATTTGCAGATCCCTCGCATCCTGGACATAAACTGTTTCAACTCCTACTCTCAAAACGACGCTATAGAGCACTGCACACCAGAACAACTAGACACAAGAACAGTTTTTTCCCGAAGGCCATCACTCTGCTAAACAAATAATTCCCTCAACACTGTCAGACTATTTACTGAATCTGCACTACTATTAATCGTTTCATAGTTCCCATCACCAATCTCTTTCCACTTATGACTGTATGACTATAACTTGTTGCTGGCAATCCTTATGATTTATATTGATATATTGACCATCAATTGTGTTGTAAATGTTGTACCTTGATGAACGTATCTTTTCTTTTATGTACACTGAGAGCATATGCACCAAGACAAATTCCTTGTGTGTCCAATCACACTTGGCCAATAAAATTCTATTCTATTCTATTCTATTCTATTCTATTCTATTCTATTCTATTCTATTCTATTCTATTCTATTCTATTCTATTCTTAAAATGTTCTCAACTCAGAAAATTGCAGCATGAAGAAAGAAACAGGATCAATTGAGAAAACTCTTGCCTTGAAAACATTATGCTAATGAGCAATCTGAATAAGGCTTAGAAAGAACACTGTGGGGTACTCTTTATTACATTTATTAAAAAGTAACACATGTACTTGTTGACAGCGCTGGGTTTCAGGATTTAGTGACTGTGGGCTGGAAAACAAATTTCCTGACATTTTTGCCAGAAACTGTGGTTGGTATATTCAGATCCAAAGTGATATGCTATACTGCTGCTGAAACTGTCAGCCAAAGTTGCTGACAAAATGTTGGGAAATCTGTTCTCCAGACCATGGTCAGTAAATCCTAAAGCCCAACACCCCCAAACACTATTATCTGTGAAAGCTGATTGTAGTGAAATGTATTTTTGCTTGAGGGTTACTCACCTTTTTACCAGAAGCCTGAAAGATTTTGATCAAAGAGCCAGAATTCCTATCTGTGCGGAATATGTATACCTATGAAGTTAAAAAAAAGTTTTATCTCCAATATAATTAGATCAACTGATATAATTCATGCATATCAATGTGCCTATCATGCAATATTTTTTGAGTAAGCAGTGTTATATAAAATGTTAAAAAGCCAAACATGAATAAGATTTAAGAATTTAGAGATAGATAGATAGATAGATAGATAGATAGATAGATAGATAGATAGATAGATGGATGGATGGATGGATGGATGGATGGATGGATGGATGGATGGATGGATGGATGGATGGATGGATGGATGGATGCAATAAAGCTAAAACAAGTTACACCAAAACATTCATATAGCACTCCATACTATTTTATCTTTACAAACCATCATTCTTTCCACCACTGCTTCATACATTGCCTTTTATTCTTAAGTGTTTTTTTTCTTTTTTTGATGAACTCTATCCAACCACAATTGTCTCAAGCCTCCTCTTTCAGTTCTCAACAAATGAACCAGCAAACATGTGGAAAACTCTTAAAAATATCACCGGCTATGGCAAACCTCTTTCCCAGGCTGAAGGAAATCAACAACTGACAGATGACCTGAACATGTTTTATTGCAGGTTTGAAAGGAAACTACAGCCACTTATCTCCACAACCCCCATCTCAGACACACCAACAACAGCCAAGCCTCCTACAACTGACCCCATCCCATTAGGTTCACAACCCCTAGTGATCACAGAAAAGAAAGTGCAAGACTTGTTTTACAGACAAAAGCCAGGAAAAGCTCCAAGCCCAGACAAGATAACTCCTTCTTGCTTAAAAGTCTGTGCTGACCAATTGGCCCCCATCTTCATTCATATCTTCAATAAATCACTAGAGATATGCTATGTTCCTTCTTGCTTCAAACTCTCTACTATCATCTCAGTGCCAAAGAAGCCCACCATTAAGGAACTGAATGACTACAGACCAGTTGCTCTAACATCTGTAGTCATGAAAACCTTTGAAAGGCTAGTGCTGTCCCACTTGAAAACCATCACGAATCCACTGATGCACTCCTTGCAATTTGCATACCGAGCAAATAGGTCAACAGATGATGCTGTTAATATGGCTCTGCACTACATCCTACAACATCTTGAATCTTCAAATACAAGGGTCCTTTTGTAGACTTTAGTTCAGCATTCAATACCATCATTTTCAGACACTCTTCTAACTAAGCTAAGCCAGCTATAGGTACCTGAACACACTTGTAAGTGGATAATAAGCTTCCTAACAAACAGGAAGCAGCAGGTGAAGCTAAGCAGAATCACATCAGATACCTGTACAATTAGCATCTGTACAAGACTGTGTGCTCTCCCCACTTCTCTTCTCTCTATATACCAATGACTGCATCTTTAACGATCCATCTGTTAAACTACTGAAGTTCGCAGATGACACAACAGTGATCGGTCTCATTCGAGACAATGATGAAGCCGCATACAGACGGGAGGTTGAATGACTAGCGACATGGTGTGATCGGAACAATCTGGAACTGAACACACTCAAAACCGTACAAATGATGGTGGAATTTAGGAGAAACCCTTCCATACTTCCACCTCGCACAATACTAGATAACACAGTATCAACAGTAAAAACCTTCAAATTTCTAGGTTCTACCATATCGCAAGATCTAAAATGGACAGCTAACTTCAAAAACTTCATCAAAAAAGCACAACAAAAAATGTTCTTTCTGCACCAACTCAGAAAGCTCAAACTACCCAAGAAACTGCTGATACAGTTCTACAGAGGAATTACTGATTCTGTCACCTGCACCTCTATAACTGTCTGGTTGGTTCTGCAATCCAACAAGACAGACACAAACTTCAGAGGATAATTAGAACTGCAGAAAAAATAATTGCTACCAACCTGCCTTCCACTGAGGACCTATATACTGCACAAATAAAAAAAAAAGAGGGCTGTGAAAATACTTACAGATACCTCACATCCTGGACATAAACTGTTTCAACTCCTACCCTCAAAACGATGCTATAGAGCACTGCACACCAGAACAACTAGACACAAGAACAGTTTTTTCCCAAACACCATTGCTCTGCTAAACAAATAATTCCCTCAACACTGTCAAACTATTTACTAAATCTGCACTACTATTAATCTTCTCATCGTTCCCGTCACCCATCTCCTTCCACTTATAACTATAACTTTGTTGCTTGTATCATTACAATTTATACTGTAATTGATTGTTTCCTGATTGCTTAATTGTAGCCTATGACTATCATTAAGTGTTGTATCATTAAGTGTTAAATTTGTACCCTATGACTATCATTAAGTGTTGTAAATGTTGTACTTTGATGAAGGTATCTTTTCTTTTATGTACACTGAGAGCATATGCACCAAGACAAATTCCTTGTGTGTCCAATCACACTTGGCCAGTAAAAAATTATATTCTGTTCTGTTCCGTTCTGTTCTGTTCTGTTCTATTCTATTCACTTTTTTAAAAATATAATTTTTGGGAATTCAATCTCAGTGAACTTCTTTTTTGTTCACTCATTTTACTACTTAATCCACATTCATTCAGCCTTCATTCATTTTTGACTCTATATTATCTTGCTTAAATACATCCTTTTGAGTATATTCAATTTGATTTTTTTTTCCTGATATATTTCACTTTCACTTTCATACATGAAAATAGCAACACCATTTTATTCACAGCCATTTTTGTCTATCTCACCATTCATTTTTTGCAGTAGTCCATCCACAGCTTACTACATAATGTCATTTTACCAGATATAAATTCTTAAATTCTTAAATTCTCTCTCTAGTTTCTCATTTTCAACATAAATGAATTGTTCTACCTCCTCTAGTTTAATATTGATATGCTATTTTCATTCATTCACTTAGTTTTTTCCTGACAAACACAACTACTTTGATATTTGATGCTTTACTTTTCATATCATTTTCCTCGCTGCATCATACAATATAATATTTGCTGAATATCATTCAAGATTATGGTTAAAAACAAGGCATCATGATCCAATCTGATTCAGTTCTAATGTCATCACAATCATGCATTACACATTTATTCATAAATATTCTGAACAAAGAAGATGTCATGCTTGTTGCACTACCTGTTCAGTATGGAACAGTGGATTTCATGGCTTCCCTACATACAAAGAAAGGATACTTTTAAAGTTTCTTTATCAACATTTATTCAGAGGAGATAGCACAAAATTATTGAATTAGCAATCAGATTATTTTTCCCATTTATAATTCAATTTATGTCTCAGCTTTCTAAAATAGAGATATCCTAAACTGGATGTTTTCTATTCATGGTTCCTATTAGAAATGAAGAGGATGTTCTCCTAACTGATAACAGAGGAATGCCCAACTAGTTAGAATCCAAAGTTCCCTACAGTGGCTTAAACATGCATTAATAGCTAAATCAGTCATTAAGTATTATATTTATTTCCATAGCTGTCTTTTCCATCATATATTGCTCTTATTAAACAATCTATTTTAATTCTATTATGTTTGAACAAAATATTTCATATACCCAACTTATTCATTTTATTATCCATTTATTTCTCTGAGAAAAAGGGTATATATCTATATCTATATAATGTATTTATTCACATAAAATGTAATTATATATTTATATGTTTACAGTATATATTTATATCAATGGTGGGTTGCTACTGGTTCACATCGGTTTAGGAGGACCGGTAGCAGTAATTTCAGCTAGTTCGGAGAACCATTAGTAATTGCTGGCTGGCCACATCCCTGAACTGGTTCCACTCGTTCACCCCAGCCACTCGCTCGCCCTGCCCCCCTCCACCCAATCACTCCTCACTTCTACTGTGTGGGTCCTCACTTGCAGCTTGCCCGCCTGAAGTATTGCATGCCAACTGAGCAGCCCTGAACTGCCTGCCAGATAAGCCTGTGAGTCTCAGCCTACCTAGCTGCCCCTGCCCTCCCATCCCATCCTGCCTCCCCTATTCCCTTCCCTGCAGCCTGTAGCCCTGCCATGCTTCCCTGCCTTCCATGCTGCCATCCCAGTGGCCAGCTTGCCACCCACCCCAACCCGCTTCTCTTTCACCTTTAACGTGCCCTGCTTTCCTCCCCAAACCTTGGAAGGCAGCATCCTCCATGCTGCAAAACCCTCAAAGCAGCTGTAGGAGAGGGGGGGAAAGCCGCGGCCTCTGAAGCCTTTCGAATGAGGCCTCTGTGTGTGTGTGTTTGGCGGCGCTGAATGGAGCCTGCTTGGTAACTACGCTGGTGCGATCGGCTTCTTGCCTTCTGCCGCCGCCGCCAACTCTGCCATCCCAAGTCAGCCACCCTCATTGGAAACACGGAGAAACACTCATGGAAGAAACTGCCTTTTCCTCTCCAACTTCTGTTGGCAGAGAGAAGGAAGAGGCAGAGGTGGCCTTCCAAGGTTTGGTGAGGGAAGCGGGGTGCATTAAAAGTAAAAGGGAAACAGGATGGGGTGGGATTTGTTCCCCCCCTCGCGATCCTCTTCCAAGCACAGATGGTTCCTCCTTTAATATCTGGTCCTGCGCTTAATCTGGCCAGACAGCGCCCCCTGTGCCCTCCCGCCTGTCCTTCCTTCTCCTGACAGGTCTGGTGATTTGTCGTGGGAGCCCTTAGCACACTTGCTCCCTTCCTGAAGTTATCTGCTGCACTTGTGTGCTGTGGGGGCTGGGTGGTTTTCTGGATTGTGCCACCCTGAGAGAGGGCCTTCTGATGTTTCATAAATGTATTGGGGGGTAGCGATGGTGATGGGTGGTTTGGAGAACTGGTAACAAAAATCCCTGGGGGCCCCCTGGCATGCTCAGCTGAGCCACATGATCATTAGTTTTTTTATTTTACTTTTAAAAGCATTTTTTCTTTGGCCAAAAATGCTTTTAAAAGAAAAAAAAAGCCTCTGATGATCGTGCAACTCAGCTGGGATCATCAGAACCTTTTAAAAGCATTTTTTCTACAACCTCTTCAGTGGAAGAGATTGTAAAAAAAATGCTTTTAAAGGGTTTTGGCAATCAGGCAACTCAGCTGGGATCATCAGAACCCTTTAAAAACATTAGAAGAAGGTGTGTGTAATATTCTAAATATACAGTTATAGTTAAATGTGTGGCAGAAAATGGACTCTGGGTGTATTTTTCCAAATGTAGTCAGTGAGGTTGAATGTGTATAGTTTTAGAAGAGGGGTGTGTGTGTGTGTGTGTGTGTGTGTGTGTGTGTTTGTGTGTGCGCATGTAGATAATGTATCTTTTTGTGTGTCTATACACACTATACTATGTAATATGTATGTACACATATGGCATATATACATAGGATTAAATAGTATATTTTGGATGTTCAGTAGTAGTAAATAAATAAACAGGGAAATTGTATCTCATTGAGACCTTTGAGGCGAGAAGAGGCCAGGCACCCTAACCCTAACTTTTGATGTGAGTGACATCAAGTTGGCCACACCCACCCAGCCACATGGTCACCAAGCCACGCCCACCAAATAAGCCACGCTCACAGAACCGGTAGTTCTCTAGGAGCAATGTTCCTAGAAGCACAAAGCTGAAAACACCAGCCTGAAGATGACAAATAAGACTTTGTCGAAACGTCGCCAAGACACTTCAAATTTTATGCGGGAGAAAACCCGAATAACCAAAGACCTACATACAAACACCCGCGAAAACCTCAGAAAACAAATTATATACAGCACAGATCAACCCCGTAGCCAAGACACTCATCTCCAGAACAAAACGCTTAACTGACGAACAACACCTAAAAACCGAACTACACACTCTCACAAACGTACTAACATCCAATGGATTCCAGAGAAATAAGATTACCAAACTAGTCCAAAAAGAACCCCCCACTAAAATCCAAGACAGAGAAGAAAACGGCACAGTCCTCCTCCCATATATAAAAGGCACCACAGACAGAATCAGCAAGATCCTCCACAAACACAACATCAAGACAGCATTCTGCACAAACCGAAAAATATCCACCATCTTAAGAAACCCCAAAGACAAAATTGAGTTAGAAAATCAAGGAGTATTTGAAATCCCATGCACCGCCTGCCCCACCACATACATTGGAAAAACCAACAGAAGAAAAAGTGCACGCATTGAAGAACACAAGAACTCAATCAAAAAAGAGGAACCAACTTCTTCCCTGGTCCAACACCTTAAAGCCACAGGATACGATATTGACTTTAAAAAGACCAGAACTATCGCCAAAACTGAACACTTTAACAACAGAATAATCAGAGAAGCCATCGAGATAGAAAAACGCCCACACACCATGAACAAACGAGATGATACCTCCCACCTACCACCCATTTGGAAACCCGCCCTTATTGACAAACAAGTCCCTAACATGAGGAATGACACCAGACCCACACTCACGAGGTCCACACAGGATGTCACCACCACACATCCACCCAGAAAGCAGACCCAAATCCACGCTAATCATGAAGCACGACCAAGGACCAGAAGCCAGACTGCAACTGCAACATTAGCCATTTCAAGCCCCTCCAATCCTTACATGCAGCAGACACCCACCATGAAGATGTAGCACGACCAAGAACACGAAGCCAAACAACAGCAATGCAGCTCACCAGCTCAAATCCCCCTGCAACTCAGACTAATCTGAGCACAATCAAGCCCCCACCCAAACAGGACACACCCCCATCCAATCAGAGCACAAAAAAATACCCCATCCAATCAGAGCACAGCCAAGCTCCCACCCAATCAGTTCAAACCCCCACTAGCAGTTAAAAAGGAAGAAACAGCTGCAATCACACATTGCTCCCAGAAGCTGAAGCCTGAAGATGACGAATGAGACTTCGTCGAAACGTCGCCAAGACACTTTCATTCAGGCTATAGTCTCATTTTTAGTTTCACAGTTATATGTTGTCTACTTTTCCTCAATTCATTTGTATTCTTTACAATTTACTCCTCTTATGTACCACAGTCTTCCAAATTACCACTAACAGATAGGCCCACATATATTAACCTCTCACACCCATCATGACACTGGTTAATTAAAGCTTTCACAAAATGTATTTTAGTAAGATGGAGAAGGTTTAGATTAAGTTACTTGGCTCGGTCATTTTCATGCGCCATGCAGCATACCCTATTAATAGTAAGCACAATCTAATTTTATCACAGGCACAATCACATTATTTTATGTAAATTGGAATTCTCATCAAGAGACTATCTTCCAAGCTAGGGCATTCTTTTTCACATTCCATCAACAAGGAGGTATCTGCAGTGCACTGATACTCACTCAGGATACTAATTACAAAAGTGGGATGTATTTAAAGACTAATAATATACTAAACACATTGCATGACTAAGTTTATACACAAGGAGACTTTCTGGTGTAAATATTGATAATAATTATTTGTCATATATAAAATATTTTCCCCTAGAAAGCTTTAGTGCCTGAAATATTGTGCTGGTTTATAGTTTTAATTGTTAAAAGTACAAACTAAAAATTACAATTTAAAAACGATGATTCAAATTTCATCGTAGTCAAACTAGGTGGATTTAGGTAGCTATCATCCTTCATTCCAAATATTTGAGGATAGTAACAGCAATCTACTTTACAGGGTTAATGGGTAACCTGTGTTCAAAAAGTAATGATCTTATGCATGGCATATATGAGATGTCCACTCAGCAGCAGTTGGGCTGTTTGTAAGGCAGAACTTCATATACTGGCCTACAATTCAGTACTTGCTCTTGACCTACAAGTTATGGTATAGAGCCTCACAACTATCTTGCTTAATGTGGTAGAGCAGCAATTAAACAGTTAGGCTCCATACCTAGCTGATACAGCATTCCTATCCTGGATCATATATTACAGTGCTCCATATTAAAGATCACATTCCTTCCTAGACTTGGGGAAATATGTGGCTATACAAAGCTATAACATAGTTTGTTTTTGGCTCTGGGTGATGTAGAAATGGAGATCCATGAATATGCCACAGTACAGCAGAAAAATCATTTAGAAAGCAAGGTTTGTGGTTAGCTTCCTGATTTCAACTGTGTATTTAATGAGATGTAAAAACATGGGCTTGTTTGTGGTTTTCCAGTTTACTTCTGGTACCTTTCTGCCCTGTCTATCTAATCCAAGAGAGCATTAGACAATGGCAGTCAAAAAAGGTAGCGAAAAAACCCCAAGATCTAACCACTTTACTTTTATGCTTTGCTTATCTGCAAAAGTGATTCTGATTCATTTTAGGCTTGTTAAAAATGATTAAAATAAATTAGAGGTTAAATGCAGTCTTTGCACAACTATACAGATCGTATATTGTAGCAATTTTTATACTTCAACTCACTCTAAAGGATGGAAATCTATAGCTTATTAGGACATCCTAATCAGGAACATGGAAGTTCCTGATTAAAAAATAAATTCTGCTATAGTCTATGAAAAACTACTGCTAATTTGAATAAAAAATATTGAAGTGGTTAATACAAAGATTTTCTGAATCTTTGATCTTGATTACTGCCAAGTATTCATAGAAAATGATTATATACATGGTAGTCACAGCTTGAATTTAAAATGAATTGCGATTTTTAAAAAGGAATGTTTCTTTATCTGCTGCTGCTAGGAAATGGGTAAGGAGAGTCTCAGAGTACGACCACAAGACAAGGGAAGACTTGAACAAACTAGATATTGTTAATTATCCTCCTTCTGTTACTGGCAATGAAATATTTTCAGGAATGTTCTTCAAACTGCTGCAGTCCCACCTTTTGTCCATTTTCTCTTGGACAAACTATGAGCTGAAGTTTGATCAACAGCCAAACCTTTCCAATGCCTCCATCCTGGGGAGCTCCTCCAACGACGTCCGTAGTCATCAGTTGCGAGAAGTGACCTGCTGCCACCGCATATCCTGAGCGGGGCATTTTTAGGGTGGACAAGCAGAAAAAAAAAATGACCAAAAATATTAGCCAAAAAAAAAAAAAAAAAAGGAAATGGGGCCAAGGCTTAGGTCATTTATTGGGATAAAGCATTTTTCCCTTCTCTCAGAGTGGAAGTTAAACTCAAGCAAAACACTTTCAAATTCTGTAAGAGTCTTACTTTTCTGGAACAGAAAACTCACTGTTCCAGGTTTGAAATAACAAGCAAGTTTCACCTAACAATAAGGTGGTAAAGATGTAAGCAGGAGACACATAAGAACAATAATTTAAGTCAGAAAAGGTATCAGAACAGTTAATAGCTATCATTGAACAAATTAAGAGCAAGGCAATAAAAGGGAAGAAGAGTACTAGAACTGAAAAGCAGACAGTTTTTCAGGTGTAAAACAGTTAATTTCTACCACATTATTGATTGAATTGAATATTGCAAATAGCAGATGTTAGAAAAACAAGCAAAATATGGAATACATGGATAAATAAAGTTTTTCTTCAATTCCCAAAATACTGCAATCCATGCTCCTCAAATAAAAATGGATTATGAGATATTAAACTCAATTAAAAAGAAATTATTCACATAGATCTAAGTGGAACAGCATAACTCACCACAAAATATAGTGAGTTAGAAACTTGGTTGACTTTACTCAGTCATTGAACAAGTTCATGGAGGTCAATGCTGTGACCTGATTCACAAAATAAAGCTACATGGGAATCCATGTAGCTACAGCTTAAATTGTAACAAAGGTACAGGATTTTAATCACATTGTACTTTCTGTGTAAGCAATGGTCCTTCTGATTTCTATTGCTGTATGTGGAAAGAAACTGTTTATTTGTGCAACTTTCCCCAAATCAAGTAGAAATTTGTGTATCACCGTATCAGTAAATTGCAACTATTTGTAATAGTGACATGTTAAAAGGTTTACATATTTCTCAGTGAAAACATAGGAAATATAAAGTATAATAGTATGTGGAAAAAGGAAATGAACCCAACAAGTCAACTTGGATTTAAACAAAATTTAAAAAATGTAACTGAAAGAGGCAAAAAATTTATTTGAAAGGTCAATAATATGATTTTATTTGCCTCTCTAAAATGACACACTATGAGACAGGAACACTCTTTAATGTTCAACTCCTTTTTCTTATAAAACCATTATACTTGAAAGGCCCCTTGCTCCCTTTATACTGTGAATTACAGGCCTTTTACCTGCATTACAAATATTAATTTTCATATTTTTTTCAAAGAGAAAACAACAAACCCCTATGTTTTTTTCTAATCAAAGAAACAAGCAAGCAATAATCAACTGAAGAAAAGAGATCCACCATTTTTCTTTAAAGTACTGATGAGGACTTAACACACAAATAGTTAGCAATTAACATTTCTCCTGTGATACTGAGTGCATTTGTAAATAGATGTTTCTAAGCCTTCTAATAAATAATGCTTACATTCCCCTATTCAATAAATCACTGAAAAAGGACTTCTTTAAGTCAGGAATATTTATTCATTTTCCAAACATGTAATAATGATTTTAACAAAGGCCATAGGTTAAGACCAAGATCACATATATATTCTATAAATGACTTACCATCAATCTTAGCTTCCCTTTGGGATTGGCAGTTGTCTAATGGTACTATGTTTAGTCCTCACCGCAAATGGGGACTGCAGCCAAGAAATTAAAAGACGCTTGCTCCTGGGGAGGAAAGCTATGGCAAATCTAGACAGCATACTAAAAAGCAGGGACATCACCTTGCCAACAAAAGTGCATAGAGTCAAGGCTGTGGTTTTCCCAGTTGCAATGTATGGCTGTGAAAGTTGGACCATAAGGAAGGCTGCGCGCCAAAGAATTGAGGCCTTTGAACGCTGGTGCTGGAGAAGACTCCTGCGAGTCCCTTGGACTGCAAGATGATCAAACCAGTCAGTCCTAGAGGAGTTCAACCCTGACTGCTCTTTACAAGGCCACATCCTGAAGATGAAACTCAAATACTTTGGCCACCTAATAAGAAGGAAGAACTCACTAGAGAAGAGCTTAATGCTGAGAAAGACTGAGGGTAAAAGAAGAAAGGGATAACAGAGAATGAGGTAGCTGGATGGCATCACTGAAGCAGGTGTGATCTTAAATAGGCTCCAGATGATGGTAGAGGACAGGAAGGCCTGGAGGAACATTGTCAATGGGGTCGCAATGGGTCAGACACAACTTCACAACTAACAACAAGGCTACTAAGATTTTTTTGACAGAGACTGTTAAAGCAACTACAAAATCCTTCAATCCAGAAGAAGTTGGTTTTTTTTAATGTGCACATGCAACACTGTAGTCAGGGCTGGGAGTGGAAGAATTCCTGAATCCAAACTTTCCAGAGATGCAATTCCTGGAGTTTTCACCTCTGAGAATTCTTAGATTTCACTGGCATGTGGGTATCTATTTACCATCAATATTCAAAACCAATAACAATTTGAAAATTGTTGTGCTTTGCTTACCTAGATATATGTAACGCTTGGCTATCACAGATTCGTCTTTCAGTTTGAAATATGTATTATCAGTTAGATTCAATACTTTGATCGTTCCTGTCCAATAGTAAGACCCTGGAGCTCCCATGATAACCAACTCCTATCAAAAGAAGAGTTTTTTCATGTTAAATCTCTTTAGTCAATGGAAATAAATATTTGAGATTCCTTATGCATAACTAAATTCAGAAACAGAAAATAAACTGGAGTCATGGGAATGAAAGTTCTGAAAATATAGAAAAGAGTGTAATAGAGTAATCTGCTTTTCTCCTACCCTACTCCAACAAATATCCTGATCCTACCAGCCTTTCAAAAGACATCTGGCTCTTATTTCAGGACTTTGGGCCAGAATGAGCAGACTCTCCATCAAATAGTGTGTACTTCTATCATATTCATTCTTTTTTTTTTATTTGCATTTATATCCTGCCCTTCTCCGAAGACTCAGGTGGCTTACACTATGTTAGCAATAGTCTTCATCCTATTTGTATATTTATATACAAAGTCAACTTATTGCTCCCAACAATCTGGGTCCTCATTTTACCTACCTTATAAAGGATGGAAGGCTGAGTCAACCTTGGGCCTGGTGGGACTAGAACCTGCAGTAATTGCAAGCAGCTGCTGTTAATAACAGACTGCATTAGCAGTCTGAGCCACAGAGGCCCCTTTATCATCTATTTGGTTTTAATTATATGTGTTGCTTTTGTATCTGTTGGTTTTGATGTTTTCTTCAAGGATTACAGGAAATCCACTTTACCATTGTACAATATTGTAATAGAAGGAACATTGGACTTACCTGAACATTCTTTCTATGTGCGCTGCAGAAGAGTCCAAGCATGGGTTTCAGTTAATCTGATTGGCCAGAGACTGAGTTGCAAAATCTTTGGCCAAGCCTCTTCCTCCTGGCCAAGCTTCATTTTTTTCTATGAAGAGATGGATCTGGAGAGGACGTAGCTCAACTGATGAAACCAACCACTCCTGGACCAGAACCGAACCAGGGTGGGATTGGACTCTCCTGCAGCGCACATAGAAAAACGTTCAGGTAAGTCCAACATTCCTTCTCCTGTGAAGAGTCCAAGCATGGGATATATCCAAGCTAAAGTGAAGTAGGGTGGGAGACAGATTAGTCTAGGGTCTCCTCAACTGATAGAACCCGCTGTAACACTCATCTCCCAAATGGCGCCTCTGCTGAAGTGAACTGATCCAATTTGTAATTCCTCACAAATGGCAATGGCTGTCCAAGTGGCTGCCCTGCAAATCTCAAGGATGGAAGCCTGTCTAGACTACGCTGTTGTGGTGGTCGCACTTCTGGTTGAGTGCGCGGTGATGTAGCGTGGAGCAGGCCTTGCCTGATGTTCGTAGGCCAGCACAATGCACACCTTCAGCCAACAACTGATAGTGGATAGAGACACCTTCTTGCCCATAGACCTGGGTTGAAATGAAATGAAGAGCGATTCAGACCTTTGGAAGGAAGCTGTTCACTTAATGTACCAACATAAAGCTCTGTGAACATCTAAGGCAGTGGTTCCCAACCTTTTCTTGTTTGAGGCACAACCTTTTCTTGTTTGAGGCACCCTTGGAAAGCCTTTCAAAAGTTCCCGGCACCCTTATAAGGAAATAGATATTTAAAATCTCCGTAGCTCAAAAGTTCCCGGCACCCTCAAAAGATCTCACGGCACCCCTTAGTGCCGCGGCACACTGGTTGGGAACCACTGATCTAAGGTATGCCATCACTTTTCATGTGGATGTCTGGGTTTCAGGCAGAAGTCTGGTAGAGTAACTTCTTACGCCCTGTGAAACCAGGTGTTAATTTTTGAAACAAATGTTGGGTCTAACCTTTGAAAAATGCATAGGTCCTGGCAAACCGAAAAAGCTGACAGTTCTGAAATTCTATGTGCAGAGGTGATCACTACTAGAAAGACAAACTTGAAAGTCAATACTCTGATGCTGGTGGACCGTAATTGCTCAAAGGGAACAGCAGTAAGTGCCTGTAGAACGACTGACAAATCCCAGGTTGGATATCTGTGGACCATTGAGGGTACAGATTGGACACCCCTTTCAAAAAGCTACGCAGCTTTGGGTGCTGGAAAAGAGGAATAGTTCTGTCACCTGGTAAGATGGTGGTCAAGGCTGCCACCTGCTGGTGAAGTGTGTTTATAGATAAACCTTTCTCCAGACCCGCTTGTAAAAAGTCCAAAACCCTTGGAACTGTTGCTGTGGTAGGTAGTATCCTCTGTGTGGCGCACCAGCGACAAACTGAAGCCCACGTGGCCTCATATATTCTGTTTGTCGATGCCCTACAAGAAGCAAGGATCATTGAAATCACCTTGCCTGAGAAATGTCCTTTCCTGAGGATCTCCCTTTCAAGTGCCAAACGGCCAACTGAAACCACTGGGGGTCCAGATGTTGCATAATCCCTTGGCTGAGGGAGATCCTGTGTGGTGGTATCTTCCATGGGCGTGTGATGGAAAGTGACATCAGATCCACAAACCACAGGCGCCGTGGCCAGTGAGGTGCTACCAGAAGCACTTCTGCCTCCTCCTCCAAGATCTTCCTGATGACCCTCAGTATTAGGGGGATTGGAGAGAAGGCATATCGCAGTTCGGCAAGACACCAGCAATGAAGTGCGTTGACCCCTTTGGCTGCTGGTGTCCGGAATCTGGAAAAAAAACTTCAGAAGTTGAGTGTTCTGAAGGCTGGCAAACAAATCCAGAACCAGTATGCTGAATTTCTATGTTATTTGATGAAATAGGTCTGGGTGAAGGCACCATTTGGACTGGACAAGGGTTTTTCTGCTCAACCAGTCCGCTTGTGTATTGGATGTTCCGGAAATGTGTTCCATTCACAAGGACTTCAGATGTGTCTCTGCCCAGAGACATAAGTCCCTTGCCTTGCACATCAGGACCCTGGAGTGGGGTCTCTGGGCGGAGACACATCTTTGGCTGTTATATTGTCTATCAATAGAAACCCATGATGATCTGACAATTCGGGTTGAAAATGGTGTAGTGTCAGATGGGCCTCTCTTAATTCCAGCCAATTGATGTCATTGAGCAGGTCCTGCTGAGACCACCATCCTTGGGCCACACCGGAGTTCAGGTGTGCACCCCAGCCAAAGAGACTGGCATCTGAGGTCAGCATCAGACAGGGAGGTTCTCAAAAGAGACACTCCTTCTCTATGACGGCTGACATCCACCAGTCCAGGGCGTGAGTACCTGCTTGGGAATCCTGATCTTGACTAGTGAATTGCTGTGTCTTGATCTCTGATTGGGTAGAAGCAGCCATTGCAAGGTCCTTGTATGCAATCGAGCCTAAGGGACTATGGCTAAGCAGGAATTCAGTTTCCCTAATAGTTTGGAGAGAAGCAGTAAAGGAACTAATTCTAAGGATCTTACTTGCTCTACCATCTCCCTTATGCTGGCTCTGCGTTTCTGAGACAGGAAGACTTGGGAGAAGTGAGTGTTAGGCTAGTGGATGATGTCAATTGACTCTTCTCCCAATTCACAGAAAAGCCTGCCTGCAAATGATCTTGGAGCATTTGGATTGTAACCTGTAGGTCTTGATCCTCCTGCCTGAGGGATGATGACTGGATTAATACATCGTCCAAATAACCTTTTATTTTGCCCTCAGATGTGCTGCTATAATATCTAGCAGTTTGGTAAAGTCTGTGGGCTGAGGAGAGGCCGAAGGGAAGTGCCCTGTATTGCCAATGGCTGCCTGCATATGCGAATCTGAGGAACTTCCTGTGGGACAGTCTGATGGGAATATGGAGGTATGCCTCCTTTAGATCTATAGATGTTAAAAGATTCCCTTGTCAGATGCAATCCAAGATTGTATGAAGGGATTGCATCTTGAACCTCTTGTACTTTATATGTACATTGAGTTCCTTCAGATTCAAAATAACTCTCTGGCCCCCGGAACTCTTGGGAACCAGCAAGACAATGGAGTAAAAGCTGAGACACCCCACCCCGACCTTCCGGCACTGGCTCTATGGCCTTGATGTCAAGCAAATGCTGAATCTCGGCCTCCATCATAGCCCTCTGGGTTGCCACCCTGGGAACAGGACATTGGATAAAACGTTGTGGGGTTTGGAACAAAATTCTAGAGTGAGCCCGAGCCTCACTGTTTGCAGTGCCCAAGCATCGGTAATGATACCACCATCACCCGCTCTGGCTGGCAAACATCTTTAACCGGCCGCCAACGAGTCACTTTGAGCGGCGGTAACAGGGGTGAAATGCTCCCGGTTCAGACCGGATCACACAATCTGGTAGCGATGGGGGCAAGTAGTTCGGAGAACCGGTAGCAAAAATCCCTGCCCCCCCCCCGCCCACACCTCGCTATTCCTCTTCTCTGTCCCTGAAGCTCTCGGTGGTGATATAACTGCAAACAGCCTTAAATGATTGCCACTGCACTTCAAAGGGCCGCACTATAGCTGATCAGTGCTGTAGGCAGCTAGTAGACAAGTCCCTCTATTTTTAAAAAGCAATTGGTAGACCGGTGCCTCTATTTTTAAAGAAGGTAGACCGGTGCACTCCCAAGTTTTGTACACTATTATTTTTATTATTTATTATTATTGGACATGCCCATTCAGTCACCTGACCACCAAGCCACACCCACCAATTAAGCTATGCCCACAGAACCGGTAGGGAAAATTTTTAGATTTCACCCCTGGGCGGTAAGGTCTGCTACCAGCATCTCTATAGGCCATCTGGATTGGGGCTGACGGGCCCTGTCTCAGAATGCTGATCTGTCCTGTGTCCTATCCATACTACGGGGATACTGTCTGTAGTACTGTGAGGCGGAGAATCCGACCTCAGAGCCACGAAAGGGCTGTCTGCAATAAAAGGGAGCAGATCTTTCCATTCACTTCGAAGAATGAGGAAGGGCTTTTCACTTGTCTTTCCCTTCCACTAGGATTGGATCCAAGACATCCCCAAACAACTGATGTCCCTTGAAAGGGGCAGAAGCTAACCTCCATTTGGATTTCATATCAGCTTGCCACTGGCGAAGCCATAACAAGTGCCTGGAGGTAACATTAGAGGCCAGAGCCCTAAAGGCAAACTTGGCCACATTGAGAATTGCATCAGCTGAATACTCAGCTGCCGCAATCAATTTACTGATATCCTGCTACAGACGGGTATCCTCAGGTGAGGCCCTGGCCTGCATCTGCCTCAGCCGTAAGAGCAATGTCCTAGAGAAGAAGGAAGCGGCTTTGGCCAAACTAATTGCCCAAGCAACTGCTTGGTGAGTCTTACAGGCAGCCAGCTCTGCTTTCCTATCCTCTGCTCTCAACTTCTCTGCAGTATCAGAGGAAAGAAGTGCTGTTGAAGCCAAGGTTGCCAATGTGGCATCTACAACTGGAAGCTATAGTAGCTCCTCTAATTCCTGCTCTGCTGTATATATCTTTTTGTCCAAGCCACTTGGGGCAGGGATAGAACCCGGTTGGTCCCACTGCTGTTGGATGACATTCACAAATAACTTCAGGGAGGGGATCACTTCCTGAGCCGTGACCTGCTCTGTAAAGCACAGGGAACCTGAGATACCATTGGGTTATCACTGAACTGCCCATGTTGGCTGCCCATGTTGGCCTTAAATAATAATGTCTTAAACAGGTTAGGGTGAAATAGGCCAGAATATGAGGGTGTATCTGGGGAGACCCCTTCATCCTCAGAAACCTCAAAGTCCCCAAAATCCTCTTCCCCTTCCAGTGAAACCTCACTGTGCAGTGATAGAGGTGGAGAATGAAACTCCCTGAAATGGCCTTTTTCAGGATGCAAGCTGTGATGCGGGCCTTCAGACTGCAAGGGTCCTGCATTCAATGGCCCATTTAATCCCCCTTGGATGAGAGTTGCATCAATGCCATGTGCAATAGTTTGTGCTATTGCGTTATGTAATTCTGCAGACAAGCCCTGGTCTGGATTCTCCTGAGGGCAGAGCCCTGCTGTTGTAGGAGTAAAGGTGGCAGATGACCTGCTGCCAGAAGCAGGTAGCAATCCTGCAACAGACAGGCCTGAAGCCTGGTCACTCTCCTCCTTATAGGGAACAGCATGAAATTCCTGTCCACCCGGGATCACATTAGGAGACCAATTTAACTGGTCTTCCAGTAATGTTTGTGATGGAATTTCCTGTGGTAATTGTATACAAGGCACATCAGCACTCCGAGGAATACTTGGGGTCTTTTGCAGCTTCTGCCTGTTTTTGTGCTTTTGCAAATTGCTTTTCCAGGGCTTTCTGTCTTCTTTTGGCATCTTTTTCAGATGCTAAAGAAATTGATTTGGAATGCTTGGCCTGGGATCTGGTAGAGGGCTCCTTTGCCCCTGATTTAGGCCTTTTTGGCTCAGATCACCCAGCTATTTGCTGGCTTTGGGAAGATTCAGCAGAAAAACTGTTGTTTGAATCCTCGCGGTCTGCCATTATTGCTGTAACTGCTAGCAGTGATAGCTTTAGAAAAAAAATTCTCCCAATTGCAAACAATAAGCAAGAAGGGGAAAAAGAAACACAGATTAATGATACAGAGTACTCACTGCGCAGTCCAGACCTCAAACAAGTGCCAAACCGACAACACGGTTTGTTTGCGCAAGATATGCTGAAAAGTTAGCAGCAGCATAAAGGGTGCAAAATCGACAATATGGTCACTAATGCCTTCAGTTTCACATCTGAAACTGGCAACACAGTTTACTTGCACTTAATAGCTGCCTTCCCAAATCCTGACCGAAGCCTTGGTCCTCTTTTCTGGAAAGGTCGCCTTTTCTGCTCAGGAAACTGCTTCATGAGCCTCCTGGCCCTTTTTGCAGCTCGCAACAGCTTTGAGATCCCAGCTGCAGCCTCAGTGCTCTGATCTTTACACAGCACAGCAGCCATGCTCCCAGAATTCTGAGTCCAGCCCAGCTCTGACCGAGTCCTCAGTCCTCCAACAGCTGTTTTAGCCCAGTGGTGGTCTCAGCCACCTCTCTGGGGCAGCAAGCCAACTTCGTGGCAAAGGCAACTTAGACGGTGATTGTGGCACCGCTCCCGGCGCGGAAAGCAAGCCGAACTCTCTCTCAGCTGTTTAGCGGCTCAATAACCTGCCGAAATTTTTTTTTTTGGTAAAAGACCAATTTTCCAATTAATTTCTAATTAAATACTCCAAGCAACTCAATAAAAGTCTCTCTTGGCCGACTGAGTTGAAAAAACTGAGGCTCGGCTAGGAGGAAGAGGCATAGCCAAAGATTTTGTAACTCAGTCTCTGGCCAATCAGATAATTGAAACCCATGAATGGGCTCTCCAAACAGCACACAGGAGAATTGGGAAATTCTGCCATTGATTCCCTCTGTTGCACTCGGCTACAGTCTCTACATTTCCTGCTTACTATTCACTGGCTAAAGCTTGATGCTGTGCACTGTAAGTTCAAAACCACCTTCTGAATGAGGAACAAGTGGTGGTGGGGAGTTCAGAGCATGGGAAAAGAAGCAGGTTTGATACTGCTGACAAGCCAGGAAACAGCTGCTGCTGACATTGCACTGAGGATCAAACACTTCATCACGAAGGTTGTCAACCATTTATGATTAACCTAGTCCTAGAAAGATCCTATCAGACTGTTTTGAACACCATGACATAAGTTTTGTTTACAAGATCCAAAGTACCGATATTTTTTGGAGTATAAGACACACAGGAGTATAAAATGCAGCTTAGATTTTGGGGAGGAAAATGTGGGGGGGGGAATCTGCCTGTATTCATCTGGTTAGTGTTCTTAGTCTGGTCAGCTTCAGCACATTAGTTTACTGGTTTTGAACACGCGCACCGAATTTTTATCCCCTGCTTGGGAATAAAAAACAGCTTCTAAAGCACAGCTGATCTTTGGAGAGAGAAGCAATGAGAAAAGCAGGCGAACCTCAGAAGATTGCTTCACTCACTAGTATTTCGTTAGGGCTGAAAAACAGTTTCTAAAGCACAGCTGAGAGGGAGCAGTAATGAGAAAAGCAGGCAAAGCACAGAGATCGCTTCACTCGCTAGCACCTCATT
Organism: Ahaetulla prasina; assembly: GCF_028640845.1. Classification (NCBI taxonomy): domain Eukaryota; kingdom Metazoa; phylum Chordata; class Lepidosauria; order Squamata; family Colubridae; genus Ahaetulla; species Ahaetulla prasina. The sequence goes on from NC_080542.1 coordinate 76,976,747, forward strand.
AGGGGTGAAAAAAAGCTTCTAAAGCACATCTGGGAGTCAGAGAGAGCAGACAAAGCACAGAGATCGTTTCACTCGCTAGTGCCTCATTAGGGCTGAAAAAAAGCTTTGAAAAAGCAACATTCAGAGTACAAGATGCACCCAAATTTTCAGCCTCTTTTGTGGGGGGGGAGTGCATCTTATACTCCAAAAAATACGGTAATTAAACCCATCAGGCAAAATGCAAAATTGCCTTGAAAATTAGATATAGCTATGTCAGAATTAGACATCATTAAAGCCATATGGCATCATAAAAAAATTGGCCAGTATCTCAACTGCAGTTCAGAAAAGTTACCAGGACAAAGGATTTGTCCATCAATTCAAGGTATATTTTCTGATTGAGAAGAGTTGTTAGATTTCTCACACTGAGGGGTTTGGTTTTTTTGTTTTTTAAAAAGTTTGAATTTAGGTTGTTCTACATGTAAAATGGGTACACTCTCACAGAACTATAGTTCTAACCAAACAAAACAAAGAAATGGGGGGGGATCCCCACTCCCCACAATGGTCCAAGTTATCTAAATTTACCTTCTAGCAATTTACCTTCTAGAACCATGATGGCAAACCTATGGCATGCGTGTGGGCACATGCACCATTGCCAGCTGCTCTTCCAGGTTCTGTTGTGCGCACGCACACTGGCCAGCTGGTCTGATGCACATGCGCACCAGCCAGCTGCTCTCTTCTGGGTTCTGGCACTCAACATGAGCACACTCCAGTTTTGGCACTCAGTGCCGAAAAGGTTAACCATCACTGTCCTAGAAGCTTCTTAATCCTGTTGCCCTGCTCAACCCCCTACACCCAAAAGAGAAAGAAGACTAAAAACATATCCCTTTCAATAATTGTATCATACTTTTAGTGAATTCACCTATAGTCCTCCAGCTGATCAATGTTCTGGCCTGGCCAAAAAAGGCCTGGCCAAAAGAAGCTTGCTCAGCATTGTTTAAATGTAAAATGCCCCAGGTACAATCCTCAGAATAAATAGTTCTGAGCTATAGGTACCAAATCCAAATAGATGGTAAAAAGTGTGAATTAATGGAGGAAATGGAGGAATAAAATCATATATTGTGTGAGTGTGCAACTAAGAGGAAGATCTTTTTTGAAGATAGATCTAAATGAAGGTGGACTGATCCTACAAAGAGGGAGTAAATGAATATATATTTTATAAATGATGTATCAATGATATTCAAATCCAGATAAATTGTACAAGATATATAAGAGATCTCAACAAATAATGGAAATGTAATCAATCTGAAGATGCTTTTATCATATTGGGTGGATTTGTATGAAAGCTAAGAAGTTTTGTAATCAGATATTTATGTTGGTTGAGAATATTATGAAAATGGATCTTTTAAGAATGACAGAAGAGCAGTTGGAAAAACATGGGACTTTATATTGGCATTGGCAGCAAGGTTCCTATATGCTCATAGTTGGAAAGAAAAATATATACCCACCTTGGAAGAATGGAGTTTGAAATTAATGCAGCTATCTATCATGACAAAATAATGACTTCTTTTCCTTTTTTTCATGAATGACTTATTTTCATTTTTTGTGACTTGGAGACCACTGTACGATTTCTTATAAGACAAATCACCTTTTGACTTTGTAATTTGAGGATTAGATTGAATTTAACCATTGAAATATTGTTTTGTTAAATATAAGTTTATTTACATTTGACAATTTATTATGTGTGAGATTAGAATTAAGAGAAGAAAAATTTAGGAATAGTGGATTTTTGGAATGTTGATTTTAAAGATTAGTATTAATTAAATATATAGAAAGGTTGTTGTATTGATATTATTTGTGGAGTAAAAGAAAATCAAAAGTTATTTTTGTTATAAATTTAATTTTTGTCACTTTAATTTTGTTTTGTTATTTCCTTTCCTTTAACATAAAATTTGTATTTTAATATTTGATTCTGAAATTTAATAAAGATATTATAAAAATATGAATATAGGATTAAAATATATGTCAGAACATAATATTTGGAATCATACAAGTTACTATATAGTTTCTTATTAAGTGCAAATCCATAGGCTGGAAATAGTTTTATGTTTTTAACTTGCTTGAGAATGGTGTTAATACAAAATACCAGATAAGTGTTGCTTTAAAAAATTGGGCAACATTAATGAAATCTGGGGAAATATTTAATTTATTATATGATATGAATGGATGGGTAGGAATGAGATGAGAAAGTACAGAAAAAGTTTTTGGATCATTTGGAGACTCAAAAATGAATGGAGATTGCTGAATATTTGTCTAGAGAAAGTTCTGTTTCAGTTATATAGTTTAAATATAAGTCTTCTTTTCAAACATGTACATGAATATATGTACATGTACATGTACATATATTGCCTTATACACTGTAAGCCGCCCTGAGTCTTCGGAGAAGGGTGGGGTATAAATGTAAACCAAAAAAAAAAAATGTCTTCTTTTCAAGCATGTACATGAAAAATAGTTAACATAAATCTAAAAGCATAATTGAAATGAGATTTTATAATGCAAGGTTGCAAAAATTAGTGAAGAACCAAGGATTATTTTTGGTATTGAATGGGGACAAGCTATTTTTGACACGTCAAGGTGGATATTGGGAGAAAAATGGGCATTGCAGAAATGAAAAGAAATTTAAAAAAGAGTGAAAGCAGAATGACAGCAGGAAGAACAAGTCTTAAGAAAAGGGGATTGGTAGAGGAGACGTGACCAGCATTGCGACAACACGGTCACAAACCCTGGGAGCTCTGGGGGAGCGCCAATATCCCCATCGTTATGGGAGACCGCAATGGACCATAGCTATTCTGCAGGGACAGCAAAGAAAGAAGGAACCACTGGAGCAAACAGGGAAGTTGAAAATTCCCTGCAGCACCAGCTTTTAACCTTTAACCCAGCAATAAGGACACGCAGCCATTACAAGCTGCCAAAGTTGGGACGACCACATAAGACTGGGCTGGAGTGTTGAATTGGACAAAATATTAAAGCTGGGTGAGTGAACACCAACTCACAGAGGACTATTTTAAAATTGACATTTGGCAAAAAAATTTAACAACTCTGGAATAGCAGCTAAATTGACCAGGACTGTTAATATAATAGAACAAAAGAAACGTAAGCAGTACCCAAAGACCTGACAGAAACGTGATCTTTGAAATTGAAGTATAGATCCCCAAAAGGGGGGGGGGAATGGAGCCCTTAATTAAAGCCGGGAATTTGGATAAATTTGGAAGCTTTTAAAATTGATTAAAGATTACAAAAAGGAAAAAAGGAAAAATCAAGAACTTAAAACTGTAATTTGGTGGAATATCTCCAATTTTCTTTTTCCTCTATGAACTGGAACTAAATAAATTTTAAACTCAAATCTATTAGGTTTTTGGGACTAATTGGGAAAAAAAATAAGGCGCGGCTCTAAGTAAAAGACACAAAATGTATACTTTTGCTAATTTTGGATTAGAATTGTGAATTGCAAAGTGACACCTAAAGGTGGAAGAACTCTGGCCATTGTTGAAAATCTTTTTAGGGCAGTGATAAGACTAGTGAAAACCAAAAGGGAGGACTTTGTTAATAAGCTGTTCGACCTTTGCAAGAATAAGAGCTACAACTTCAAAGAATGAAACAGAGAACAACCAAAATGAAGAGAAACACACACCCACAATTTTTAAGAAGAAATAAAAGAAGCAACTATAAGATTGGATGGAAAAGAAGACTCAGAAAAAAACAAGAACTGCTCCAGAATTGACAGCGAATAAAGAACTTATGATGTTAAAATATAAATTCAAAGAATTATATAGGGGTTAATAAGAGAGAAATAAAAAAATTGTGGAAGAGGGAAAAAGGAGAATCAATAGAAATATAAAATAAACAAAGAAAGCATGGAATTTTAAGGGAAAATAAAAATGGAATTGAAATAGATTAAGATGGAAATATTAATGAGATGAGAATATATAAGCATGAGACTTCTTCAAATAAGGGAAATGCTGTTTTTTTTACTTTTTTTACAAGATTAAGAATAACAATTTTAAAATATTCATTGATATGTAGAGAGTTGATTTATACTAATGTTATGGAGATTGGTAGGACTGATAGAAATATAGGATAAGCAAAGAAAGCAAGGAATCTTAAGAAAAAATAAAAAGGGAATTAATATAGATTAAGAGTGAAACATCAAAGAGATGAGAGTATATAAAGATGAAATTTTCTGAAATAATGAATGTTAGCTTGTTTTCTACTTTTTTCTACAAGATTAAGAATAATAACCTTAAAAATGTCTATTGAAATGTAAAGAGATGATTGATGTTGATGCTATTGAGACTGAAAAGAAAGAAATTTGTAAATGGGAATATAGGGCTATAAATGGGAAGAGATAAAAGAGGGGAATTTTAAAAAAAGGGATAGATTTGACTAAAGATTTAAATTTGGGACGGAAGTTTAGACTAGAATTTCTTTTTTTTAAGAGCAATGCAAATAGGAAAATTAAAAAGAGGGGAAGGGAAATATATTGATAAAATATGTAAGAGGGTGGGGGAAAACTGAATTCGATGTGATTATATACCTGGCTGATATTTTATTCAAAAAAAGATATTTGTATGTGGTTTGTTTTAAAATTTAAAAAAATTCCAAAAAAAGAAAGAAAGAAAAAGGGATAGCTTAATCTAGGAAAGAGAATGAAGAAAGCAGATGTAGAAGCTACTTGAAAAAGTATGGAGTTCTTCTTTCTTCTCTGTACATTGTTGTGTTAACCTGAAAGGGAATGGTATGTATGCATGTAATAATGAGTGTATAGAACTAATCAATTAAATCAAAGGCAAACAAACTTTTTATTCCATACTGAAGCCTTCTCACAATGCTGCACCACTCACCTCTGTGAAGAAACCTGCTATTCCAGCCTGACATGAGCCATGCTCTTCACCATATTTTTTCTTATATTCTAAGGTAGAAAAAACAAATAAGGAAATTAGAAGAAATAAATGCAGTCCTGTCAGTCTCCACCAGAAATGTGTAATTCCTTGTATCCTCTTTATTCTATAAGTGCTGTCACAAACTGAGACAATGAGATTCACTACAGAGCAAATTCTGGGACATTAGCAAACTTCAAGCTTCTTTGGTTATTGTCAAACAAGTAACTCCATTCACAAGGGAAAACATGTTTTGGATTTTTTGGATATCAGGAAGTAAAAAAAGCTCTAAAAATGCAGAAGGACAACTGGTGGGAGCTTGATGATTTGTTTACTGATGATTTGTTTACTGAAAATTACAAGGCTAATTGTAGGTTGGCAAGAATACTCCTCAATCATATACTCAATACTTCTTAATGAGAGTTAAAGCTAAAATATCCACAACTTTATTGTCTAAAGTTAAAACTCTACTCTTCCTGCTTCCCTTAGTTCCTTGTATCCTTACAATTTATATTGTAATTGATTGTTTCCTGATTGCTTAATTGTAGCCTATGACTATCATTAAGTGTTGTATCATTAAGTGTTAAATTTGTACCCTATGACTATCATTAAGTGTTGTAAATGTTGTACTTTGATGAAGGTATCTTTTCTTTTATGTACACTGAGAGTATATGCACCAAGACAAATTCCTTGTGCGTCCAATCAGACTTGGCCAATAAAAAATTCTAGTCTAGTCTAGTCTAGTCTAGTCTAGTCTCTCTCTACTATAACATTTTAGACTGAATGCTTTTAGGCATAAATTTTATTTGTGGACTTATCTTTGATCCTACAATGTCATGAATATTGACTGTGTTGGGAATGATCAAAATTATTGCTATCATTATTACATCTTATAATATGAATACTTCTATTAATATTAAACAACAGTCCAGAGAACAAAGAAAAATGAAAGGGATTTATCAGACCTGGGAATAAAAGAAACTTCAACTAACTCTTCCAGAGCTCAAGTTGTGTACAACACTTTCACCAAGGAACATCACTCAGGATAAATATAATACTCCCATTACATGTAACTAAACTCAGATGCAACAGGCTTATGACTGGATTTACTGATTGTCCAAAGCAATCCATGTTTGCTTACTTTGGCATAGTGAGATCTATGCAATTATACTGGCTGGTCAACCATGGTTAAAGAGTTAATTGTAGCTTTTGGAGCTTGCTGAGAAAATCACAGCCATGAGATCTTGGCTGACAATTTTTTTTAATTAAGGCAACTTGCCATTTATACCTTATAGCACTATTCAGCCATCGCTGAGGTAACACTAAGCTAGTTCTCTTATCTGTTGTTTCAGCACAAGTTACTTTTTGTAAGCTACTTTTTACCAGTAATAGAGAACACAATAAACGAAGATAACCCAGGAATTGTATTTCTTCAACGGCAGAAAGCTGTAAATAATCTTTTCAGTTATTTCTTCAACTCTCAACAGTATTATAATCACATTTATTTGAAGAAAATGAAAATATGTCAAACAATATGAAACCAATTTTAATGTGTATCTTAGATGCACCCTTACAATCTCATGCTTTATTCACAGTCTCAAAGAGAGGTTTAAATTTGAGCAGTTTCTGGAGTTCATTTTCAAATCCCCCAAATAATGTGCTTGGGGGGGGGAGGAAATCCCACTTCCTGCTTCTTGAAATATGCTCCCCAGGATATGTATGAATTCAGAGAAATGTGCTTTGGTTTCTGAAAACAACCAACATGTAGCCTAGTAACTCTCTGAAACTAACCACCAACCCACTGCTAAATTTCAAGGAATGAACTTGGCAAATTATCCTATGGGAAACTCTATGTATTCCTTTAGGTTGAACAGACCATAATAATAATAAATCTCAATTCAGAAACTCTCTGTTCAAAAGGGGGAAAATGGTAAATGGACTGTCAGTACTTCCTTAAATTGGATAAAATATCTTTGTAAAAAAAAGAAAGACCTATTCATTCTAGTAAAATCTACAAACTAAAAACAGTTTAATGTGTATAAGCCAACTTTCCATAAACTGGAACACAATAAACCAAGATATCCCAGAAATTATGTAAGTCTCTGAAGGTAACCAGCTGCAAATAATCTTTTCAATTATTTGTCTCACACTCACTCTCTATAATCACATTTGAAGAAATGCTCTCAAGATGCAATTAACAGATAATGATCTATGATTACATTTGTCATAAACATTAAATAATGTGATCACCAAACTTAAAAATTTCTGTCTCCTATCACCATATGTAAAGTATACCAATTATGCCAGACATACTAAATACTCTACAGAGCTTATTTAGGCATTGAAATGAAAATGCCAGCATGTTGTAATGGATAAGGTATTGAATCAGATAACCAAGTTCTAGCCCATAACTCACTTCTTCTCAGTCCAATTTATGTAAAGTTGTTTGAATGTTAAACATGCCACTGATATACAGTACATGCAATCAAGACATAAATAAATGATATTTGTAATTATGAAGAGTGGGAACAAATACCCACACATCTTCCTGTCCTCTTATGCAGCTATTTAAAAATCTGTAAAATTACGTTTCTAAATGATTCTGCAACTATTTCTTTCCAACAGAAGGAAGGCGATGAACATGGGAGTAGTGCTAGCTCTCCTGACTATTCTCATCATTTTATGCATCATTTAAATGAATTCTGATGCTATTTTAAAACTTCAATGATTTAAAAAAAAACACTGTAGCTAGCCTTGCACACTGCATTCAGCCAAAACTTGCTTGGTTTATAGAATAAATTTATAAATTACAGTGTCTACATTTATGCATCTCCATCAGATATGAGATGCATCTGTAACAGATATAACAGATTAACAGATTGGAAGTGACCTTATAGGTCATCTAGTTCAACCCCCCTTCAAGCAGGAGACCCTACACCATTTCTGACAAATGGCAGTCCAATCTTTGGACTCTTGAAAGTCTCAAGTGATGAAGCTCCCACAACTTCCGAAGGCAAGCTGTTCCATTGGTTGATTATTCTCACTGTCAGAAAGTTCCTCCTCATTTCTAGGTTGAATCTCTCCGTCAGTTTCCATCCATTATTCCTTCCACAGGTGCTTTGGAAAACAGCTTGACCCTCTCCTCTCTGTGGCAGCCTCTCAAGTATTGGAAGACAGCTATCATGTCTCCTCTGGTCCTTCTCTTCACTAGACTAGCCATGCCCAGTTCATGTAACCGTTCTTCATATGTTTTAGTCTCCCCTAATCATCCTGGTTGCTCTCCTCTTTTTTATAGTGTGGTGACCAAAACTGGATGCAGTATTCTAGGTGTGGTCTTACTAGAGCTTTATAGTGGTATTATTACCTCACTTGATCTTGATTGTATCCCTCTGTTAGTGTAATTTAGGATTGCATTGGCTTTTTTAGCTGCCACTGCACACTGCTGGCTCATATTTAACTGGTTGTAACCCTAAAATGGAACCTTGTGGCACCCGATTGCTTACTTCTCTCCATGTAGACATAGGCCCATTAAGGACTACTTGTTGAGTATGGTTTGCCAGCCAGTTGTGAATCCATCTGGTGGTGAAGCTATCCCACTTTTTTCTAGCTTTCAAAGAAGTAGATTGTGGTCTACTTTGTCGAATGCCTTGCTGAAGTCTAAGTATATTATATCCAGAGTATTTCGCTGGTCTACTAATTTAGTCACGATGTTGAAGAATGAAATAAAATTAGTTTGGCATGATTTGTTTTTAACAAACCTGTGCTGACTGCTAGTTATTACCATATTTTTCGGAGTATAAGATGCACCAGAGTATAAGACGCACCTTAATTTTGGGGAAGGAAAACAAGAAAAAAAGAATTCTGCCTCTGCCTACCGGCATCAGGATCAGCGGCATCCTCACTTCCATTCAGATTTTGATAACAAGTAGCACAGATCTTTTTATCAGTTTAAAACAAATCCGATCACTCTATTTAACTGGAGTGGGTGGGGTGGGGTGGGAGATGATTTTCATGGGGGCAGAAGAGGGATTTGGCACCAAAGGCTCCACTCTCGAGATGCCCCCATCTTCCTACCAACAGCTGTAGGCATTGAAAGCCTGGCTTTTTGGCAGCAAGGCCCCATAGAAATGTAGCACTTCAGTCCTCCTGGATGCTGCCATCTCGTAAACACAGTGCCGGGCTTCACGGCAAGTCCCCTGCGCCTTTGCTGTCTTGGTCAGGGCCTGATTCCGGAAGTGGCCCAGGAAAGCGCGGAGGTCGGGACTTGCTTGGCGAAGCAGGTGCTGCACAGGGGGCATAAGGCAAGGTGCTGCCACCCAAAAACACTGTTGCTGTGATCTTCGCTGCCTTCCCAGTTCCAAAAATTGGGCGTGCAGAGGCAAAGAAAGAGCATCGTGTTTTCAGGCAGTTCCAGACAGCAGAGATCGGGGCAACAGTTTTTGGGTGGTAGTGCTTTCCCTTACACCTGTGCAGTGCCCAGCAAGCCACCAATTCCTTGAAGATGCAAGCCCACTCAGCACACCTGAAGCCTGCAGGTGGTCTGCATGGACCACCTTTCACCGTATGCCGTGCAGCAGCCATGGGGGCAGAAATCTCGGGAGTCTACTGCTCTAGGGAGTGGGGATCTCCAGTCCTCGTACAAGTTGTGAAGGCAGCCATCAGAACTGCTGGAGCTGCTTCCAGGCAGTCCCTAGGAGAACTCGGAGCTCTTGGTGGCTAAAGGGGAAGAAGAAAACTCTGGGCACATTGAGAACACACACACTCCTGTTGCTGGAAGAAGGGGAGAAGGGCTGCTTCTCCTGCAGTATCAGCTCCCGTCCTTGTGCCTTCCCTTGCACCTACATTCCTCCCTCCTCAGCCACCTTCTCCTCCCAAACGGTCTTAATGCCCAGAGGGGCTCCATTCACAGTTGAGGTTGCCCCCCCTGCTCTCTTAAACTGAACTGAGCAGCTGGGGGGCCAGCATGAAGGAGAAATGTCTCAGCTCCCCGCAGCCGCTTGGTGTTTTGACCACCCAAAACAGACCAGTGCCACCTTCGCAGGGGCTGGCTGCTGCTTTCTTCCAGGATCATTTATCAACAAGTCAGAAAAGCAGCGCAGTTCAGTTTAAGAAAGCAAGGGGGAGGAACCAACTTCAACCTTCTTCCAGCAACAGGAGTGTGTGTCTTCTCAACATGCCCTTCTTCCCCTTTAGCCACCAAGGAGGAGGAAGGCACGCGGTTCTGTGAATCGTGGAGGCAATGATCTTGCAAAGCGGGTTCTTCTGTGTGAGAGGTGTAAGGAAAGGTGCTCACTGCCCGGCCTGCCCCTTCTCCAGATGACCCAGGCTGAGGGCAGTTGGCTTCCGCTCCTGGCTTTGGAGACAGATCTGGCCAGGAGGAAAGAGAAAGTGAGACTGCGGAAAAGGAGGAGAAGGAGGAGGGTGTGGCTCTGCAAATTACTTCGGGGAATTGAGGAGGAAAAAACTGGAAAATACAATGCTTGGAGGCAATGCTCTTTTTCTTCCCCAATTCCCTGAAGCAATTCGCAGAGCCACGCACCCTTCTCCTCCTTTTCTGTACTTTGTTTCTAGATATTGGCAGATCTGTTTTTTTTATTATCTTTTCCAGTACCTTCCCAGGTATTGATGTTAGACTAATTGGTATATAGTTTCCTGGGTCTGTTGTTGTTGTTGTTTTTTCCTTTTTTGAAGATGGGAACCACACCAGCTCTTTTTCAGTCTTCTGGTAGTTCCCCAGTGTTCCAGGATTTTTGAAAGATGTGGTGCAATGGTTCTGAGATGACATCTGCCAGCTCCTTTAGAACTCTGGGATGTAATCCATCAGGTCCTGGTAATTTGTATTCATCAAGATCAGACAAGTATTCTCTTACTATTTTTTTGCTTATTTTAACTTTTATTTCCAGTCTGTTTTTTAGAGTTACATTTCTGGTAGGTTGGGCTATAGTTTCCTTTTGCATGAAGACTGATGCAAAGAATGAGTTAAGCAGCTCTGTTTTCTCTCTGTTGCTTGTTAATTCCTTGCTGTCTTCTCTCTTTAGTGGACCGTTTCCTTGTTTCTTTTCTTTTCTTTACTTTTTTCGTTATTTATATGTTGGAAGAAACTTTTTTTGTTATCTTTGACTTTTGTTGCAAGTCTTTGTTCATTCTGAGCCTTTGCTTTTCTGACTTTGTCTTTGCAGATTCTGGCTATCTGCTGATATCCTGCCTTAGTTATGTGTCCCTCTTTCCATTTTTTTGTACTTGTCCTTTTTGTGTTTCAATTTGTCAGTGAGTTCTTTGTGCAACCAAGCTGGTTTCTTCTTGGATTTCTTGTTTTTCTTTCTCAGCAGTATTGCACTGGTCTGGACTTTTATGATCATATTTTTCTGAGTTTAAAAAATAGGAATGCTTCCCACAGAAAGTCCACTTTTAACTAGGGTTAGGAGATCAGGAATGATCTATCACAGAGGTATCAAAGTTGATTTCATTGAGGGTTGCATCAGGGTTGTGTTTGACCTCGGAAGGCTAGGAGGAATGAGGAGGGGCATGACCATGATAGGCATGACATGGGACTCATGTCAGGGACACCTGTGGTAATCAAGTGCTAAGGCAGGACTTCCGAGACCCTCCCTCACTCTCATTATAATCTCCTTCCTTCCTTCCTTCCTTCCTTCCTTCCTTCCTTCCTTCCTTCCTTCCTTTCTTCCTTCCTTCCTTCTTCCTTCTCCTTTCTTCTTCCTTCTCCTCTTTATTTTTCTTCCTTGCTCTTTCCATCTTTCCGCCTTTTTCTTTGTCTTTGTATTTCCCTTTCTCCTTTCCTGTCCCTTCTTGCGTGCTCAAACACGAAAGGGGAAATATTGCTCCTTTTGTTTTGTTTTTAGTTTGTTTTGATAGGACTCTGCCAGTGAAAATGAAATTCCCCACGCTCCATTTTCAACCTGAATGGCCTCCTGCAGCCCTCTGCCAGAGAAAATGGAGTGCAGGGGCCCCCATGCACAGCCTCCCCGTGTCCTGTTTTTTGCCTGGATGGCCTCCTGCAACCCTCTGCTAGCAAAAATGGAGCCTGGGGGGGGCTGCACATTCAGCCTCCCGTGCTCCATTTTCGCTGACAGAGGGTTGCAGGCAGCTGACCTGGTCAAAAACGGGGCATAGGGGACCATACGCGGCCTCCCTGAGCTCTTTTTGCTAGCAGAGGCACAGTGGGCTGGTCCTTTGCTGTTTCCAGGCCAGCCTCATGGGTGAGATCGAAGCACCGAACAGGCTGGATCCAGCCCCGGGCCTTGAATTTGACACCCCTGATCTATCAGTTCATGTTCTTTCCCTATCTTTTGCAATGTTTGGATGCAAATAAAATCTAATCTCTTATATCTGGATTATATATGATACAGATTTATGCCTACACCTATATCAATGCTTGGTCATTCTAATTTAATCCAGTCTAGGCTTAATGTTATTTAATACTGTGACATGATTAACTCTGATGGAGAAAAGATTTTTTTCCCTGAGAAATGTCTATAGTAGGCTCCCCATTTCAGAAATATTATCAGAAGATAGAACCATTAGAAATTCTGCGGTGGTGAATGTGGGGTATACAAATGTATGGTTTTGTTTTTGCTGAGAGTAATGCATACAAATTTGGCTTGTTCAGAAAATACTGAATATCAATATTGCGCAGACTGCACTGGCTACCTGTTGCCTTTCGGGTGCATTTCAAGGTTCTGGTTACCACCTTTAAAGCGCTCCATCGCTTGGGGCCTGGGTACTTACGGGACCGCCTGCTGTTACCTCATGCCTCCCACCGACCCGTACGCTCACACAGAGAGGGACTTCTCAGGGTGCCGTCCGCCAAACAATGTCGGCTGGCGGCCCCCAGGGGAAGATCCTTCTCTGTGGGGCTCCTACTCTCTGGAATGAACTTCCCCCCGGTTTACGCCAAATATCTGATCTTCGGACCTTTCGCCGCGAACTGAAAACATATTTGTTTGTTCGCGCGGGGCTTTCTTAAATTGGGGAGATTTTAAATTTAATTTTTTAGTTTTAAATTGGGGTTTTTTAGATTATATATTTTAATTTATCGGCCTAACTGTATAATAAGTTTTTTAATCTATTTTTAATTGTATATTGTTTATTTTTATCTTGGCTGTACACCGCCCTGAGTCTTTCGGGAGAAGGGCGGTCTAGAAATCTAATAAAATAATAATAAAATAATAATAAATAATTATTATTATAATAAAAAATTAATTAAAAAATAATAATAATAATAATAATAATACTCATGGTATTTTGCAGTTCTCATTCCAGTCTCAATTTCTACATTTCTTTAATTGCAGTCTCTAGGCCAAGGAACTCACAGCTACTTTCTCAAAGTAGATGAAAAAGGATTATCATAAGAAGGCAGGATCTATTTAATTTAAAATACAACTCCTTCTAAGCAATTTATTACATCCATCTCTGTAGAACAGGGGTAGTCAACCTTTTTATACCTACTGCCCACTTTTGTATCTCTGTTAGTAGTAAAATTTTCTAACTTCCCACCAGTTCCACAGTAATGCGCCGTGTATTGTCGTCTGTGCATGCCTCTCGTGCATCGTGGATTGGGGTGGGGGGGCGCCGGTTACCAGCTCTGCTTGTCTGTTACAGCTGGGTGATGTGGGGGGAGTTGCGCGAGCTATTCTGGGACGAGGTTCTTTTGTTTGCAGTCGCACTATAGCGCCATTTAGTTTCACTTACATAACGTGAACTAAACTTATGCGTGGGCGATACAAATAGTATATTTTCAGAAATTTAAATTGTCACAGGGAATTTTATGAAAACCTAACGAAAATGTTTTTAAATAATGCTATGAAAATTTTTTTTTTTTTTATATAAAAAGTTTTTATTGGTCAAAAAAGATTTATGCAAATACATATCAGGTATGGTAAATTTTCATTTTTCTTATACATGATAAGAATTTTACTCAAAATTTTAAACACATACAACAGCCATATGGCAAGCAGGTGATCTGAGTAGCTAAGTTTCAATCTTACATACACAATAAGGAAGGGTCAAGAATAATCAGAATATCATACGAAAGAGAATAAGGAAAACCAACACAATACCAAATATCTTTGTCACTTCCTAGTTTTGGATCTCAGAACTCTGGGCTCAGCCTGACCCAATTCCAGGGCCGCACCAGCGGCAGCCGCCTCCGCCCCATGGTCTATAACCTCCCCTTCTTCAATTCCTGGGTCATCTAAATCCAGGAGGGCTTTGTGTTCCTCCACGTAGGCCGCAGCCTCCGCAATTGTACTAATTTTTTTCGTAATGCCCTCCCGGAAAATCATCAATCCCTCTGGCATCAGCCATCTGAAGCCCACTCCTTCTGGTACAATTTGCTTGATAAAAGTAATATTTCTTTCTCATTTCACGTACCTGTCTGGGAATCTGCCTCAGAATGGCTATCTCCCTGCCCCTATAAGTCAGTGCCCCACTCCTATGTTTTCTAAGAATTTCATCTCGTCTCTCTTTTCACAAATTTGACATGAACCTCTCTAGGAACTGCATGCGTGCGTGCATATTGTGAATTAACTCTATAAACTCGATCCACATCCCAATTCATAAAATCAACACCTCTCCCAAGAAATTCTCCCAACAGTTTAGTCACAACATCTCTCAAGTCTTCTTGGTCCACTTCTTCCAAATTTTGAAACCTAAGGAAATAAGACATTTTATCCATCTGTAGTCCAAGCACAGCATTGCTTGTCGTCTCCCTCTTTTCTGCACCGCCCGCATCTCACCCTCCAGACCTTCCACTTTCTGCTTATTTTCTGCTGAGACTTGTTGAGTATCCTTTAAATCCTTTTGGATAGTCACAATTTCTGCTCTTATTTCATCCAGTTTCTTGTCCATATTAGATAACTTTTCCAGAATTCTCTCCATTTCTCCAGCAGTTGGTCTCTGACCTTTTGCCATTTAAAAAAAAATTTTTTCAAAATCCTCAGGCAAGCACAGTATCCTTATAATTTCCTCCGGATCCACCAGGGGGCACTCACAGGAGCAACGAGTCCAGAGTACAGTTAATCAACCAGGAAGCCGAAGGGAAGTGATGTCATCAAGATTCTCATAGTGAAGGCGGAAGCTGGGCGCCACCATTGTTCCCCAGAGGAGGGGCCTCAAACCCTCCTCCTAAATTTCTCCATCACCTCTTCTCTCCAGAGCTCCACAAAACCGGTAATCTTGTTATTTTAAGTTCTCCTCTCTCCAAAGTGATTCGTACTCCTTCCAGTCGCAGGGGAGAAAAAACCCCCCCGCACTCCGGAATACTCCACTCACATTTGCCGATATTCCCTTCCCTTCTTCATTCCTCAATTCTTCTCCGTTCCCTGTTCACCACCAGGCTGCTGCAATTATAAATCCAAAGCCCCGGTGTCACCGGGCACAGCGGCCCAGGCGACGACCAAAGTAATGGCCGCGGCCTGTAGCCTCCGAACCCCGCCGAGCCTAGGACGCGCCAGCATCGGTCCCCCCAGTCCTGTATATCGGCTGGGAGACCCCTGGCGAGCCGTCCGTACGGCAGGTGTCCTTTTCGGAACACCTGGCCCCTAAGGGCCTCGGCGGCGGCCGGATTCGGACACTGGAGGCAGGAGAAGCCTTCCAGACGTCCGTTGCCACCGGACACCGGAAGTCGTCTCTCTATGAAAATTTTTTTAAAAGTCAATTAAATTTTTTTTTTAAAAAGTGCTTCAGGATCAGACAAAACCCCTAACCGCCCACCATGAAAGCTGGAATGCCCACTAGTGGGTGGTAGGGACCAGGTTGACTACCACTGCTGTAGAAGATATAGCTAATTACACAACTGAAAGCTGAACGTTATTGTATTCCACCACAGCAAATTTGGTCAGTCTATGTAATGGGACAGTTTGGCAATTGAGACACATGCCTAGTCCCCAATTTTCTATCCAGATTCCAGCACAATAAATTACATATTAGTCATGCCAAATCTGTCAATTTTTCACCCTCTGAGTGAAAGATCTTGAGTCAACACACTACTATTTTTATAGATATTTATAAGGGCCGTAATAGCTCAGGCTGTAAGGAGCCTGTTATTAGAACACAGTAGCCTGCAATTACTGCAGGTTCAAGCCCGGCCCAAGGTTGACTCAGCCTTCCATCCTTTATAAGGTAGGTAAAATGAGGACCCAGATTGTTGGGGGGCAATAAGTTGACTTTGTAAATATACAAATAGAATGAGACTATTGCCTTATACACTGTAAGCCGCCTTGAGTCTTCGGAGAAGGGCGGGATATAAATGTAAATAAATAAAAAAAAAAAAAATATTTCTGGCTGATACCTTTTCAAATTAAAAGTGAGTTATTGAGTTACTCTTCTCAAAAACAAAACAAAACATCTCTTTGCATACCAATCATGGGCACATCCACACATATTTGTGCTCACTTCTTTCTTTGATATTGCATATAGGTTTATATTGTATAACCCTTAAAACACATCCACATCAAAAAAGAAAAAAAGAAAATACTAATCAAGACAATCTTTCAAGTGAGAGGATTTTATAGTTTTCTTTACTTTTATTAAACATGAGTTGAATTCGTGGCTACAAGCATGGAACTAAAATTATAGTCCAAACAGTTATCTCCGAAAAGTTTGCTAATGATCAAAAATATAAAAGGTTACAAATTCCAGGCATATGGTTTCCCCTCTATTTTTCTAGCTTTACTAACTAGCATGTTTAAAGAAAGAAACTTGTAATGTGTAACATCAATTACCAATTACAAAATCCAATATAACTCAGTTCTTACCAAAGAAAATTCTGAAGCCTTTTATTTATTTTATTTATTTATTTATTTATTAGATTTGTATACCGCCCTTCTCCTGAAGGACTCAGGGTGGTTCACAGCCAATAAAAATACAAAAAATACATATAACACAGGTTAAAAACAATATAAAAAACTAATTCAATATTTGGCCTAAAAATTGGAATAAAGTTAAAAACCCCATTTAAAAACCCCATTTAAAACTACTTTTAAGCTAACCCTGCGCGCTGAAACAGAAGTGTCTTCAGCTCGCAGCGAAAGGTCCAGAGGTCAGGGAGTTGACGAAGCCCCAGAGGCAGCTCATTCCAGAGGGCAGGAGCCCCCACAGAGAAGGCCCTCCCCCTGGGGGTCGCCAGCCGACATTGTTTGGCCGACGGTACCCAGAGGAGGTCCTCTCTGTGGGAGTGC
Source organism: Ahaetulla prasina (assembly GCF_028640845.1). Classification (NCBI taxonomy): domain Eukaryota; kingdom Metazoa; phylum Chordata; class Lepidosauria; order Squamata; family Colubridae; genus Ahaetulla; species Ahaetulla prasina. The sequence goes on from NC_080542.1 coordinate 76,993,857, forward strand.
ACAGGTCGATGGGAGGCTACTGGTGGCAGTAGGCGGTCCCGTAAGTAACCCGGTCCTATGCCATGGAGTGCTTTAAAGGTGGTGACCAGCATCTTGAATTGGACCGGAAAACCACTGGGAGCCAGTGCAGGCTGCGCAGGAGAGGTGTCACATGGGAGCTGCGAAGTGCTCCCTCTATCACCCTTGCAGCCACATTCTGGACCAGTTGGAGCTTCCGGGTGCCTTTCAGGGAGAGCCCCATGTAGAGAGCATTGCAGTAGTCCAGGCGGGATGTAACAAGGGCATGAGTGACTGTGCAAAGGGAAACCTGGTCCAGAAAGGGATGCAACTGGATCAGGCGAAACTGATAAAAAGCTCCCCTGGCGACGGCTGTCATATGTTCTTCTAAAGACAGCCGTGCATCCAGGAGGACGCCCAGATTGCGAACCCTCTCCGTGGGGGCCAACGACTCGCCCCCAAGAGTCAGTGATAGAATCAGCTGACGGTACCGGGCTACCGGCATCTACAGCCACTCAGTCTTGGAGGGATTGAGTTGGAGCCTGTTTCTCCCCATCCAGACCCGTACGGCTTCCAGACACTGGGACATCACTTCGAGGGCCTCTTTGGGGTGGTTAGGGGTGGATATGTACAGCTGAGTGTCATCAGCGTATAGATGACAACTCACCCCAAAACCACGAATGATCTCACCCAGTGGCTTCATATAGATGTTGAACAGAAGAGGCGAGAGAACCAACCCTTGCGGCACCCCACACAAGAGGCGCCTCAGGGCCGATCTCTGCCCTCCTGCCAATACCGTCTGCGACCGGTAGGAGAGGTAGGAGGAGAACCACCGATAAACGGTGCCCCCCACACTTCAAGTCCCCCGAGCTGCCGCAGCAGGATACCATGGTCGATGGTATCAAAAGCTACTGAGAGATCTAATAGGACTAGGACAGAGGAGCAACCACTGTCCCGAGCCCTCCAGAGATCATCAACCAACACGACCAAGGCCGTCTCCGTGCTGTAACCAGGCTGGAAACCGGACTGGAACGGGTCCAGATAGACAGTTTCATCCAGGTACTGAGGGAACTGTCGTGCAACCACACTCTCAACAATCTTCGCCACAAAACCAAGGTTGGAGACAGGACGGTAATTTGCTATAACAGCTGGACCCAGGGAGGGCTTTTTGAGGAGGGGCCTCACCACCGCCTCATTCAGGGTGGTAGGGAAGACATGCCTCGTGTAACCTCCCGGGTGGCCAGTACCAGCCAGGAGGGAGACTGGTCCAATAAACATGTGATCGCATTCAGTCTGTCTCAGATCACATTCTGAATTTGGACAAGAAGCAATCACTGGAAAATCACAGTGCATTAAAGATATAGTCATACCTAAACTCTATCCAAAATAAATCCAGTCAGTTTCATTTCCTGTCATAAGGAACGAGAGATTTTTCAAAGGATCTCCAGCTCTGACTACATAGGAAAAGAATTGATCAAGATATTTGGGGGGGAGGGATTTTTTTTTTTTGCTGCACTAAATCATGATTTGTTAAATACTTCTCAAAAGGAGTTATATATCACACTATGCCATAAATTACATGAGCATAATGACAGGGTATATACATCAAGCTAAGCTAAATCCAAGCAAATCATAGTTTGAGTTAATGCAATGGACTCCCAATGGATATCTTTTTTTTTTCAAACTAGCAAATTAGTCTTATGTCTTGACACTCAAGAGACTGGAAGGAATCAACGGATTAACAAGAGTTGGAAGGGACCTTGTAGGTCATCTAGTCCAACCCCCGCCCAAGCAGGAGACCCTACACCAGGGGTGTCAAACTCGATTTCATTCAGGCCCGCATCAAGGTTGCATTTGACCTCAGAGGGTTGGGAGGGGTGTGGAGGAGCGTGGGTATGGTGGGCATGGCCAGCTTGATGTCACTCATGTTGGAGGCACCTGTGGTGGTCAAGTGCTAAGACAGGACTTCCCTGAGACCCTACCTCACTCTCATTATAATCTCCTCCCTCCCTCCCTTCCTTCCTTCCTTTTTTCTTCCCTCTTCATTCTCCTTTCTTCTTCCTTCCCCTCTTTCCTTATCTTCCTTCCTTGGTCTTTTCCCATCTTTCCTCCTTTTTCTTTTTCTTTCTTCTTTCCCTTTCCTGTCTCTTCTTGCTTACTCAAATGCAAAAGGGGAAACAGTTCTCCTTTTGTTTTTAGTTTGTTTTGATAGTTATCTGCAGAAAAAATGGACCCCAGGAGGTCACTGAGCCCCATGTTCCCCATTTATGGCCATGATGGCCTCCTGCAGCCCTCTGCCAGCAAAACGAAGCCCAGGAGGCCACTGAGCTCCATTTTTGCTGGCAGAGGCACCACAGGCCATCCTTTGCTCTTTCTAGGCTGGCCCCATGGGCCAGATTTAAGCACCCTGCGGGCCAGATCCTGCCTGCAGACCTTGAGTTTGATAACCTGAAAGATGGCAGTCCAGTCTCTTCTTGAAAGTTTCAAGTGATGAAGCTCCCACAGCTTCTGAAGGCAAAATGGTTGATTGCTCTCACTGTCAGAAAATTTCTCCTTATTTCCAGGTTGAATTTCTCCTTGTTCAGTTTCCATCCATTATTCCTTGTCTGACCTTCAGACAATAGAATAGCTTGACCCCCCCCTCCTCTCTGTGGCAGCCCCTCAAATATTAGAATACTGCTATTATGTCTCCCCTGGTCCTTCTCTTCACTGGACTAGTCATGCCCAGTTCCTGCAACTATTCATTATTTTAGTCCCCACTCCCCTAATCATCTTAGTTGCTCTTCTCTGCAGTTTTTCTAGAGTATCAACATCTTTTTAATAGTGTGGTGACCAAAACTGGATGCAGTATTCTAGGTGTGGTCTTACTAAGGCTTTATAGAGTGGTATTAGTACCTTACTTGATCTTGATTGAATCCCTATGTTAGGGATGCATTGGCTTTTTTGGCTAAAGCTGCACACTGCTGACACATATTTGATTGATTGTTCATTAAGATTCCAAGGTCCCTCTCACGGTTAATGCCATTAAGCCTGGTTTTATCCAGTCTGTATGTGTACTTTTGGTTTTTCTTGCCTAAGTGTTACTTTTCTCTACATTGAATTTCATTTTGTTAGATATGGCCCAGTGTTCAAGTCTGTCAAGATCCATCTGGATCTTGAGCCTATCATCTAGGGTGTTGGCTATTCCTGCCCATTTAGAATCAACTGCAAATTTGGTGAGTTCACCTCCTATTCCCTCATCGTTTATGAAGTTCACCTCCTATTCCCTCATCGTTTATGAAGACATTGAAGGGTACTGGGCATAAGACGGAACCTTATTGTACCTCACTGCTTACTTTCTTTCACATAGATGTAGTACCATTAAGGACTACTCATTGAGTACATTTTGTCAACCAGTTACAAATCCATCTGATGGTGATGCGATCTATCCCACTTTTTTTTAGTTTACCAAAAAGTAGGTTGTGGTCTAGTTTGTCGAATGCCTTGCTGAAGTCTAAGTATATTATGTCCACAGTATTTTGCTGGTCTACTAATTTAGTCACTATGTTGAAAAATGAAATAAGATTGGTTTGGCATAATCTGTTTTTAATAAACCCATGCTGTCTTCTGGTTATTACTTTATTCATTTCTAGATGTTGGAAGATCTGTGGTTTTTTTTTTATCTTTTCCAGTATCTTCCCAGGTATTGATGTTGGGCTGATTGATCTGTAATTTCCTGGGTCTGTTCCCCCCCCCCTTTTTTTTTTTGAAGATGGAAACCACATCAGCTCTTTTTCAGTCCTCTGATAGTTCCTTAGTGCTCCAAGATTTTTGAAAGATATGGTACAGTGATTCTGAGATGATATCTGCCAGCTCCTTTAAAATTCAGGGATGTAATCCGTCAGGTCCCAGTGATTTGTATTAATCAAAATCAGCCAGGCATTCTCTTATATTTTGTTTATTTTAACTTTTATTTCTAGTCTGTCTTTTACAGTTAAGTTTTTGGTAGGTTGGACTATTGTTTCTTTTTGCGTGACGCAAAAAATGAGTTTAGCAGCTCTGCTTTCTCTCTGCTGCCTTTTACTTCTTTGCCGTCTTCTCTCTTTAGTGGACCAATCATTTCCTTGATTTTTTTCTTTTTTATTTATATGTTAGAAGAAACTTTTTTATCATCTTTGACGTTTGTTACAAGTCTTTGTTCATTCTGCTTTTGCTTTCCTGACTTTGTCTTTGCAGATTCTGGCTGCCTGCAGATATCCTGCCTTAGTTATGTGTCCCTCTTTCCATTTTTTTGTACTTGTCTTTTTTGTGTTTCAATTTGTCAGAGAGATCTTTGTGCAGCTATGCTTGTTTCTTCTTGGATTTCTTGTTTTTCTTTTTCATTGGTATTATGTTGGTCTAGACTTTTATGGTCATATTTTTCAGAGTTTTCCAAGCTTCTTGAGTTGTTTTCCCCTTTAGGATTTTCATCCAAGGAATCTTTCCCAAGTTCTCCCTGAGTTTGTTAAAATCAGCTCTTTTAAAATCTAAGACTCTGGTATCATTATGTTCTATTGCTTGTGTTTGCATTATGTTGAATTCTAGTATGACATGGTCACTCTCACCCAAGCTTCCTGCAGTTTCAATTCCCTCTATGACTTCTTCTCTGTTTGTAAAAATTAAGTCCATTATGGCTGTCCCTCTAGTTCCCTCCTTTACCTTTTGGACAACAAAGTTGTCAGTTAGATTGGTCAGGAACCTATTCGCTTTCTCACTTGGTGCAGAATTAGTCTTCCAATTGATATCAGGGTAATTGAAGTCCCCAGTTACTATTGTAGTGTGTTTCCTACAAATATTTGTTAGTTAGTTGGTAAAAAATATATCTATTTTTTCTGCTTGGTTGGGTGGCCTATAGTATACACCTATGACAATGTTATTCCTTTTTTCTTTTATATTGACCCATATGCATTCTAGGTTTTTGTCTCTGGTTCCGTGCACTTCTGTAGCAATGTAGTGGTCCTTTACATACAATGCAACTCCACCTCCTCTTTTATGGGGTCTGGATTTTTTGAACAGTTTGTGACCTTCTATCAGTATGTTTCAGTCATGGGTTTCGTTTCACCAGGTTTCTATAATTCTAACTATATCATATCTACCTTTATATATTAATAGTTCAACTTCACCCTGTTTGTTCCTTAAACTTTGTACATTTGTATATAGACACTTGAGGTCTTTATGTCTGATTCTGGGTATGCTTCCCATGTCTCCTATTTGGCATTTCCTGGCCATCCCTCCTTACCTTGTTATTTGACTTGTTTTCTAGGGGTTTTTGCTTGGAATTAGCTCCTGGAGATTGGTCATTTACTTTAAGGTCCTCCTGATAAGTTGAGCCAGTCATTTTCCAAAAACATTCTTCCCAGTCTTTGTGAAGTGCAGCCCATCCGTTGCCAAAAGCCCATCATGGAGGTAGTACAGACCATAGTTCAGGAATCCAAAGGGTTTTTTTGTTTTTGTTTTTTTGCAACACCAACCCTTTAACCAGTGGTTCATCTCTAGAATCCTTTGTTCTCTTACCGGATGTTAACCTTTTGTTGGCAGTACAGATGAAAAAACTACTTGTGCATCTAATTCCTTAATTTTCTTGCCTAGCTACTCGTAATCGCTCAATATTGTTTTCAAGTTCTTTTTTGTGTCATTCGTCCCTACATGCAGTGGTAAAAATCTGTAGGTTTTATTATTTTGGTTAAATTCTCAGTCATATCCTTGATTTTGCTCCAGGGAGACAACATATCTCCCTAGATTGTATGTCCAGTCTGCAGATGTCTGATTCTGTTCCTTTGAGAATAGAATCTCCTATCACCAACACTCACCTTTCTTTTTTAGGAGGTGCAGTCTGGGGTGCTTTTCTGTTTATTCCAGGTCAGTTTGTTGATGTGACTTTTTTAGGGATATTTGATGATGTCTCTTTATAAGTATTTGTGTGTTTTCTTTGAGGGAGAATTGTGGATCTGAGTATTTTCAATTAGAAAGAGAAACCGGGACTGCTTCTGATTGTGTTAGATTGGGCAACAGAGGTTTGTTAGATGTGTGCTGCTTTCTCTTTGATTATTGTGTTTCCTTCTATGTGTGACATACCTCCATTTGTCTTCCTCTAAGGGTTTATCAGCAGGGTCAAATCCTCTGGGAATTATTTGTTCAATTTCGGCATAGCTTTCTTGAATAGGTTGGAATTTGGCTAAAGCTGCCTCTAGATCACTTCCTTTTTCCTCTAGTAGTTCACACCGCTTACATTTAATACCTGTATAATTTGGATGTTCTTTGGGCATAAACACATATGTGGAACATTTTTGTGTTAAATTTATATTTATCAATAAATAAATAAAGGGAGACTAGTATAGATCTATTTCAAGCTATTTAGCTCTTGTCAGCAAGTTATATCGGTCTGGAATTCGAACTTGGGCATTTACATATTAGGTAGATGTATTAAGCACTAAGCCATGGGCTCTACTAGCTTTGTTGGCTGTACCAGGAGAGAGATTAAGGGGAGAGCTTCTTCTCATATTTTGGTAGACCAGGTTGCCCTGATAAAAAACACTTGGAACATGTATTGCATACTACAATAGTATCAGTCACCTGTTCCATGAGTTTGTTTCTTTTTGCTACTTCTTTTAAGGGTAACAAGTTTTGTATCATTTTTTTCCCTTTCCTTTTGCAACTTCATGACTATAACTTTGTTGCTTATATCCTTGCGATTTATATTGATATTGACTATTTCCTAGTATGATTTGATTGCTTATTGCACCGTATGACTGTCACTGGGTGTTGTGCCTTGCGATTCTTGATGAGTATATCTTGTCTTTTTATGTACACTGAGAGCATATGCACCAAAGACAAATTCCTTGTGTGTCCACTCACACTTGGCCAATAAAGAATTCTATTCTAATCTATTCTATTTTTTCTGCCTTTTTGTGCTTGTTTTTATACCTCGTTATTTATTTTATTTGCTTACTATTATGTTAGTTTTATTTATCCCTATATTTTTAAAAAGATTTTGAGCTCCAGTTCCCCCCATCTTATTATTTTTTGATTTGCCTAATTTATCAATTCATTTCTATGCTCTTCTCTTCAACTTTTAACTCTCCCAAAGAGGAAGACAATAAAACATACTTAAAAACAATCCAAATATCCCAGAAAGTATGTTGCAGAATATTTTTCTAATTTGTTAGTCTAGACCAGAGGTGTCAAACTCAATTTCATTGAGGGCCGTATAAAGGGAGGCCGTGGCCAGGGTGGGAGTGGTCAGGATGGGGGTGGCCAGCTTGACATCATTCGTGTCAGGGCGCCTGTGGCCTGAGCGCTCTTCCAGTGAAAATGGGCTCCCGAACTCCATTTTCGATTGTGACGACTTCCTGCAACCCTCTGACAGTGAAAACAGAGCTTGGGAGTGCTGCCACACGCAGACCTCCCAAGCTCCATTTTCACTGTCAGAGGCACTGTGGGCTGGTCCTCGCTGTTTCTGTTCTGTCTCCTTCCCCACTTCAGACCCACGAGCTGGCCTTCAGCCAGTGGATTCATGGCTCTTATCAGTCCTGGCAGAGAAATCGCAGCTGCCTGCAAAAGTTCAAACAAATGACTCATCTAGCAAGACTTTCAGCTCTTTTTGAAATGGTTCAGCTAAACTTTTGCGTCCCGTGGAGTGAGAGCAGTCCTAAAGCTCCTTATATATCCTGTGGGGTGAGGCTCCTGACCCACCCTTCCTTTTGATGACGCCGCCTCTCTAATCTTCTGAAGCACGGGTCAAGCCAAGCTTGATTACTATTATTATCAGCTGGGTCTGAAGGCGTAGCCTGGGGAAGGGAGGAATCAGGGGATGACAGCCTCATTATGTCCTCCGACTGGTCTGGTTCTGGCTCCTGGAGCCGAGCCAAAGGAATCGGTGCTCCCAAGGAAAGCCTTACCGCCCCTTTCCCCTCACTTTCGGAGTCACTTTCGGGCATGGGGCCAGGCTCGGAAGCTGGAGTCACAACAGTTTCCAGGGTGGCTCCATAGGCCAGATCTAAGCACCACGTGGGCCAGATCAGGCCCCCGGGCCTTGAATTTGATACCTGTGGTCTAAACAGACACCCAACTTCCTTATATGACCTCTCAGGTATCTTGCATAATGAAGTACATAATACAAGAATAAACAGTCACCTAGAACCATGAGATTTTTTAATTTCATTAAAAATTATAATTGATAAGATGGAGTACAAATGATTTTTCCTTTGTTTGTACATTACTAGCAAGGTATATGACATTAATTAGACAGTAATATTCAAAAAGCAAAATAAAAGGAGCCTGATAAAATGTATAGTGTGGCTCAAGGAGATCAAGATGGCAAGGAAAATGAGGAGGAAGAGAAGAGGAAGAGAATGAACAGAACCAAAGCAACGATTTATGGTTAGACTGCAGTTCTCTGGTAATAAGCTGGTTTTGTCTACAAAGTTGAATGGAAAGGATTTCAGACACAACTGAAAAAGCCTACAGTTATTTAGTACACAGTTCTTCCTTCAGAGGGTAGGAACTTGCTTCACTGCCTGTAGAATTCAAAACAACAACCAAAAATATCTCTCAGCATCAACCATTCCCAACCCAATACCTCCAGATTACAGTCCCAACATATCTGGAATGCACGAGTAAACTAAAGTTGTCCTCTATTTTTATATTGCATCAGGACAGCAGTACCACAGTTAAGTCATAATTTAATTTACCGGATAAAGATAGCATTCAAAATGCACTTACCGCCACAACTATAATTAATAGGAGGAATGTAACAAGGAAATCCATCACAAGTACTAGCACAGATAAGGAAGAATAAATATGCCCTCTTACCTTCATAGCAAGGCATTAATTTTTTACCCTTCAATCCAAGGTTGGGAGGGATGATGTTGCAAAAACCATGAGGAAGGATGTACTCAGTTTCATAATAGACATTTTTCCAACGATGGGCACAGGCCTAAGGAAAAAGAAGAAATACTTTAAAATTTTGTTAGTATTTGGACTTTCCCCCCAAAGTTACAAGGATAAATGTCCAGCTAAATGCCAACTCTTATACCAATCTTGAATTGCAAAGTTAGATCTGGTTATTTCTTGGATGTAAACCACCAAGAAATCCCAAATATGAATTATAAACTGGGGAGAAAGCAATAATTATAAACTGGGGAGAAAGCAATAATGCCAAAAGAACCCTACACAGATATGCTCATAAAGTCAGCAGGATTTGAACTAGTCTTGGAAGAAACTTTACGTGAATATGCTTCCTTTATACCATTGGGCAAACCTTTTCTCAGATGGGGGTTGAACGACAGGATTATCAGTAGGTCCACAGTTAAGTAGGTCCAAACTTTCCTCTTCTCTCTCTCTAATCCTCCTATCCCTACAGTGCAAAAAATTGATGGAACTCTCCTATCAGAAACCATAACCCTTGATCCACAATTAGCCCATTCCAACAATAGGCCATGCATTTCAGGTTCCATTTGTTGCTCTATTCAACATTCTAATTTTGCATATTGATCTGAGATTAATCACACAACCCTCATAATACCCTTAGTCTTACATACAGAACTTTTATGGCAGAATATGGAACACTAAAATGCATTTTATATCGTTCTCTCATTTGATAGAAAGATACACATAAGCAATCGTATAAGAAACTGAACTACCGTATATACTCGAGTATAAGCCAACCCGAATATAAGCCGAGGTACCTAATTTTACCACAAAAAACTGGGAAAAACTATTGACTCGAGTATAAGCCTAGGGTGGGAAATGAGGCAGCTACTGGTCAATGTAAAAAATAAAGATAGAGCCAAGTGTTCTATTTCTTAAAGGGAGAGGAAGGTGTAGGGAACCCCACCACGGTCTGATTAATTAAGATGACAACATAATGAGTGCGAAACGTCGAGGCATTCTGATGATTTGCACGCCTTGGGTCTCCTCTCCTATTTAATCTTTAATCTTTCAGGGAAGGCAAAAGATTCGCCGCCGTTCGGCGAGGGATGCTGCTCTGCCTTTTTTTTTGGCTGTGAGTGTGGCCGGGATGGAGGGGGTGCGGTGAAGTAAGATTCAACAGCAGCAGGGAGGAGCTGGCTCTGTGTTTGTGTGTGTGTAGTATGCGCGCGTTGGCCGCCCTGTTTCCTGGTGCTCTGCTCCCTGACCCCAGTGGCAGTCCTTACTCATTGCACTGTTCTCTTCCTTCTTCGCTTTTTCTCTCTCCCTCTCTGTCTCTCTCTCTCTCCCTCTTTCTTTCCTTCTCGTTCCCCAGTTCAGAGCTCGGACTGCTCTTATTTTCACTCCCCCTTTTCTTTTCTTTTCCTTCCTTCCCTCCCTCCCTCCCTCCTTCCTTCTCTGCCTCTCTTTCGTCCCCCCCCTCCCGGGATCCTTGCGGGTCGAAGGTTCTGCCCTGCCTTACACCAGCCGCCCACCTATGCCAAGGTCTCCCTGGCTTTTTCGCTCTCTGTAAGCAGCGGCTTCTCGGCAGCGTCGCCCCCACCGCCGGCAAGAGGAGGACGAGTGAGAGGGGAGCGAAAATGCCGAACGCCCCCTCCGCCCCCCGCCCCCTCCGCCGCCGCCACCATCAAAAAGCGGACCGAAGGGCGCAGGGAAACCCCTCGAATGTGCCGGCAGGGTTGTTCTGTGTTCCTCATGAACGGCGGGTCTCAGCAGCTGGCAAAGGGGCTGCAAAGAGAACCGCCCGTTTCCCCCGTAAGGGACCTTGGTCCTTCCCGCTCGGTGTCTTTCTTTTTCTCCTTCTCCCCCGGAGGACGGGGAAAACTCTCCCAGACCTTCTCGAGATCGCTTCGGATTCAGTCCCTGGCTTTGTCTTTTGAATGGCAAATTCAACCCGCGTCCTTGGTTGGGGAGGGCGAGGGCGGGAGAGGAGGCGGGAGGCGAGGCGAGAGGAGGACGAGTAAGAGGAGGCGAGTGACAACGCCTCCGCCCCCACCGCGGGCAAGAGGAGGACGAGTGAGAGGCGAAAATGCCGACGCCCCTCCGCCCCGCCCCTCCGCCGACCACCGCCGCCATCAAAAGCGGCGGAAGAAACGCCGAGGCCAGCCGCCGCCCAAAACGAGCCGGCCGAGCTGGCAAAGCATGCCGGCAGCATTTGGGCTCGTCCTGCCGGCACTTCACGGCAGCCTCCCCACCCACCCACCCACCCCCACTGCCGCCGCACTCAATTTCGGCTTTTCGGAGAGGAGGGCGAGGGTGACAAACGCCCCCTCCGCCCCCTCCGAGGGCGAGAGGAGGACAAGTGAGAGGGGGGCGAAAATGCCGAACACCCCCTCCGCCCCCCACCCCCTCCGCCGACCACCGCCGCCGCCGCCATCAAAAAGCGGCGGAAGCGCCGGAGGCCAGCCGCCCAAAACGAGCCGGCCGAGCTGGCAAAGCATGCCGGCAGCATTTGGGCTCGTCCTGCCGGCCCAGCTGCAAGGGTAGACTCGAGTATAAGCCGAGGGGGCGCTTTTCAGCACAAAAAACGTGCTGAAAAACTCGGCTTATACTCGAGTATATACGGTATATTTGCTAAATTCATATTTTTTTTAAAAATCATAAAATAAAATAAAATATTTATATTTTTAATGTTAAGGAAGTAGCTCCTTTTCTGAAATATTCCTATTATAAATACAAAATACACAAAAACCTTCTACTGGGTGATAGCATTCTGTAGGCAACATACACTATTAAGGTCGCATTTGTACAAATCTCCAGAGGAAATTGGATATTGCAAAAAAGAAGAAATATTTAATAAAAGAAAAATATACCTAGCATAAACCATAACAATAAAAAATTCCTTCAAAACAAAGCAAAGTAAACAAAGCTTCCCAATGCTGCAATTTCTAAAACGTTTACTTGTTTCTATAGCAGAGGAAAATGCCACTCACCTCTACCAATAACCTAACTTAAATACTTATGAAGAAGGACATCTATGGCATACAAACCATTTTGGTGGGATTGATTCAGCACATTAAGCTAAAACAACAGTGCCCGAAGAATGTGTGAATGGTACTAATGAATCAATTCATTAATTAAATATATTTCAGATTACAGGATATGAGGACATATGGCTAATATTTAACAAGCAAGGATATATCTGATCTCAACAACTGGGTCTTCATAGATTTCAAGGCCATTCATTCATTAGGTTTTCCTCATGCAATACAATATACCATAATTTCATTTGTTTGATTTGGATTAGTATACTGAACCCAATCACTGTGATCTACAAATCACAATTTACAGCTATCACTATGTATCAATTCAGTTTATTGTGTTTATTCAATATATCACATTGAAGTGAGTCAATACAATAGAAAATACAACTATATGGATAAGAAAATGATCCCAAAGTCTCGATCACAGATATCCACCTTGTAAGTTCCATTACAACTTACAAAACAATATGTACTTCATGGCTTAATCATGCAAGTGATGCAATTATTCCATTTGCCTCCTAATGCTCAATGGAAAATACACAAATTGGATTGTTTGTGATAATATCAGAGATGTTATCATTTGCTCCCTGCTCTCAACTCAAGTCTGTAATCCTACTTCAATGTAAGAACACAGAACAGAAACAAATAGGTTTGTGCTTTTAATTATTCTTTAATTACAAAAGAGTGTAGCAGAAGAGGGAAGAAACAAATTTCATAATAAATATACTAAATGCATGATATAGCAAAATTAAGACAGGTGGTTCTTCTCCTTCTAATGACTGTACCCAAATAGCACTTTTCCAGCATTAGCATTGGAATAAATGTTCTTCTCTTTTTCTAACACTTAAGTTAAAGCAAACACCAATCCTCAGGTTGATATTTCAAAATCTAAATCACCTACCAAAATTATATTTGAAATATATGTTGCAGCAATTTTTTGATCTCTTGCCTTCCATTTAGTTTTCTATTCCAAGCTGATATTTAACAGATCCATGATTTAATACGGCATTAACATTTCTGATTCTTTTATTGTTTTAGCCGGTCATGTTTCAAATGAAACAATGAAAGAACCTATGTTTCATCATGAAAAAAATAAATCTCTTTAAAGACAAAATTAAAATTGTACCATCTGTTGCCTAAATCTTGATTCATACATGATATCAGTGCTAGCAATGGTTTTCATCAGGTGGAGAAACTATGTGAAGTTACTCTTTCTACTTTAAAATAACATATTGTGCGTTAAGACCCATTAAGGCTGATACATCCTTTGTATAATGTCTCCATATTCACATTTTTGTGGTTGAAGGTACCCATAGGTACATTTACTAGCAAGAGAGAGAGAGAGAGAGAGAGAGAGAGACAGAGACAGAGAGAGAGAGAGAGAGAGAGAGAGACAGAGACAGAGAGAGAGAGAGAGACAGAGAGAAAGAAGCAAATGAGTTTAAAAAGATGTTGAGACACTCTTTAAAGTATTTTTAGAATACCAAAGCTATTCCAAAGTTTTATTTCAAATAATTGCAACTCAACTTTCTTAGATCATACTAGGTTATATTACTCATGTATGAAAAAGCATGCTGAAAAAGGCTACAAGAATATATGTATACTGGTAATAGAAAAAGCCTCATTACTACAATATGTCTATGTGTGTTTGAAAGAAGCCACACAAAGGTATTAGAAGAGGAAATTTGTTTCCAATAAATCATCTTCTGCAAAGTTGGCTGAATAGTCTTCAGCTGAGATTTTTCCTGGTCGAGATTAAATGAATTTAGATTGTATTTAAGGGTACAAATGGCCTTGGATTTCCAGCAGGTTCTGATGAACCTCTGAAGAGCTTCTTGTACAATGAACCATGGTATTCTTTGTAAATATCTTTAAAGAATGCAGCTTGGGGATTTAATGTTTTAAATCCCAACTGAAAGAGCAGCTTCAAAAAGTTTATATATTTAATGTATATTATAAATAATACGGCAAATCATTTAAGTTTGATACATGATTGGGACCTGACTCTATCTCTTCTTTCCACCACATTCCAGGGAGATTACTGAAATCCTGAATTGCCTGGAGGCAATGGTGAGTTCCAAATTTTTTTACTACCGGTTCTGTAGCGTGGCTTATTTTGTGGCTGTGGCTTGATGGTCATATGACTGGGTGAGCATGGCTTGGTGGTCATGTGACTGTGGGCATATGTGACTGGGTGGTCATGTGACTGAGTGGGTGTGGCTTGGTGTTCATGTGACTGGGTGGCCGAGACCAACTTGACGTCAAGGGTTAGGGTTAGGGTTAGGGTTAGAGTGCCTGGCCTCTCCTCACTTCAAAGGCCTCAATGAGATTCAATTTCCCTGTCTATTTACTACTCCTTAACATCAGAAATATACTATTTAATCCTATGTATATAAGCCATATGCGTACATAAATATTACATAGTATAGAGTGTATATATGTATACAAAAAGGCACATTATCTACTATATATATTGTATGCGTATGTACACACACAAACACACACAGGTCTTCTAAAACTATACACATTCAACCTCACTTACTACATTTGGAAAAACACACCCAGAGTCCACTTTCTGCCAAGCATTTAACTATAACTTCTGTACATTTAGAACATTACACACACCTTCAGAAGTTCTTCCCTAATTTGCACATGACTGCTAGAGCCAGGAAAGGTCATGGATTGAGTAAAATGTGGTGAAACTCACTTAACAACACTCTTGCTTAACAACCAAGATTTTGGGCTCAATTGTGGTCATAAGTCAAGGACTATCTCTGCCTTCCTCTGCATGGTAGCCTTGTCCTAGTAAATTCCTCCTCCTTTTTGGCAATCTTCCTCTCTATTAGAGGCACAAAAATAATCCAGACGATATAAGGTTTCCTGTTAGAGCAGGGGGTTGGACTAGATGGCCTCCAAGGTCCCTTCCAGCCCTAGATTGCTGCCCTGTTTCAAAGCGTCTTCTGAAGCCACGTCTATGCCAGGGTTTGTGATCCTTCCTTCCTCTTCTCTCTCTCTCTCTCTCTCTCTCTCTCTCTCTTCCTTCTTCCTTCCTTCCTCTTTCTTTCTTTCTTTCTCTTTCTTTCTCTCTTTGTCTCTCTTTTCTCTCTCTCTCTTCCTCTTTCTTTGTCTCTCTCACTCCCTTCCTCTTTCTCTTTCTTTCTTTCCTCTCTCTCGCTCCCTTCCTCTCTCTCCCTTCCTCTTTCTTTCTTTCTTTCTTTCTCTCTCCCTCTTTTTCTTTTTTCTTTTTTTGTCTTTGTCTTTTTTCCTCTCTCTCTCTCTTTTCTCTCTCGCTCTCTCTCCCTTCCTCTTCCCTTTTCTCTTTCTTTCTCTTTTTCTTTCTCTCTTTCTCTCTGTCTCTCTCCCTCCCTCCTCTCCCTTCCTCCTGAAATGCCAGCAAAACCCACCAGGTCTCCGACCTTGGCAACTTTTAGACTTGTGGACTTCAACTCCCAGAGCCAAGGTTGGAGACCTCTGCCCTAGAGGAATAATCCACATCACTTATAAAACCAAAAAAACAACCCATGACTCATCTGTTTTAGGGGAGGAGGTTCAATTCATTACCCAGTTAAAGACTGAAATGAAATGCTCCAGCTGACAGCATTGCTTCCAATGGTATTCAGCTCCAGATCAAATCGGGCTTTTTTTTTTTTTTTTTGCATGAAGGAGGAACACAGAGCGAACAAAAAAAAAAAGAGCCTTCAGCCTCCGACAGATACTGAAGCAGCCATCCCAGTGCTGGATGCTGGGTATGCCTCTTATTTTCATCGGACTACTAACTCTTTGGGGCAAGAGTTACTTTTTACAGTGTGGCAAGGAACAACAAAGAGCGTCCATCACCTTTGCTGCTGCTGTTGCTGCTGTCCTTTACCATGCAGAGGTTCAACAAAGCCTTGCCAAAACGCCACGTCCACTCAAGGATGCTTTCTCTTCACCCCGCAGTACTGAGCTAAGCGGCGGCTCATTCCCACCACGCCCCACCACGCCAACGTCACGCAAAGCAAATTAAAGGAGGCCTATCTCTCTCTCTCTCTCTCACTCCACCCACTCTCACCCTGCTTCCCTTTTACTTTTCTTTAATGCGCTCCGCTTCCCTCCCCAAACCTCAGTAGGCGGCCGTTCACGGCCTGTGGAGGAAGCATCTTCCACAGTGAAAAGCCTTGAGGCAGCTGCAGGAGGGGAAAAAGAAAAAAAAAAGGCTCAACCTCTGAAGCCTCTCGAAGGAGACCTCCTTGTGTGTGTGTTTGGCGGGCTAAGGTGAGCCAGGTGAAGGGAGCCTGGGGAACCACACTGGCTACAATTGGCCCCTTTCCTTCCACTGCCACTGTCACCTCTTCCTTCTCTCTGCTAACACAAGTTGGAGAGGAAAAGGCAGGAAAAGGCAGTTGCTTTTCTCCACGTGTTTCTCCACATTTCCATCCTAAGTCAGCCGCAGCCACCCTCCCATATGCTATTGGGAAAGTGATGCAGAGAGAGAGGGGCGGAAGCATCCTGCACAGGAAGAGGGCTATGCCTGGCCATGCCACCGCAGAACCCGCAGTGTGTTGTGTCTCGTCCGATCTCACCACAGCCGGGGTCTTCTTATCTGCTTCCGAACACGGAGGAATGTCCTAGTATGCCTCCCGGCCCCAGCCCTGGCTCCATGCCCAGGCAAACGGAGCAACTAGACCCCTCCCCCTCCTCCACAGCATGTGAGCCTGAGGGAGGTCAATTGCCAACAGCTGCCGACTGGAGTGACCCTCACGTTAGAAGACTTGATAGGCGGAGGCAACAGAAGGAAGGGAGGGGCAGGCCTGGATAAGTGCTGAGTCATGGAGCCACACCCCATGGCCTATATAAAGGATCTGCTTTCTGGCATTCTCTGAGTCAGGCAAAGTCTAAACATATCTTGCTGAAGTCACTTTCTGGTCTCCTGCCTGCCCTGAGGACTTTGCTAGGACTTTGGCAGAGCTGCAGAGGCACGCCTGATTCGGATTTCCCTGACCCGGCCGTCAGCGGAGGAGTGGGACATGACACAGTGCTTTCCCTTTGGCCTGGGCAGCAGCACTTACCCAGGCAGGCCAATGCAGGTAGCCCTTCATCTTAGCGCTCCCTTGCCTGCCACCCTCCCTCCCCGCCTGGCTGCAGACATCCGCCTTCCCGAAGCAGCCTCCCGAAGCAACCCTGCTGCAGTTCACTTTCGTTTTGTGGCAGGAGAAGGAAGAAAGCGAGCGGCAGCAGTGCAGCGGTGCTCCGGGAGGGCAGGCAGGACCCAAGGCAGAGGGGAAGACAAGCGGGTGACAGTCGGCTAAAGTCCCTGCAGAAGCGGAGCGTGCCAGGCCCAAAAGGCGAGCGAGCCTCGCAATGTCCCTCAAAGGAGCCGAGCGCAGAGGGTCTCCCTTTCTCCCTGCTGCCAGCGTCAGCCTTACCTTCTAGATCCTCTGCCAGCGTATTCAGCATGCCCAACAGAGCCAGCACATTGGTAAGGCTGATGGTGGGCGGTCCTTGGTGGAGATGCAGCCACTGCTCTGGGGCTGAGAGGGGTGGCGGCGGTGCGGTGGTGCTCCAGGAGGGCAGGCGGATGTCTTGGCCCCAGGGTTGTGCACATGTCCTGGAACAGTGCAGCAGTGGCGTCTCCAAGGACCACTTGCCCACCCACTGGCTGGGCCAGGCTGGATGCCAACCTTGGAAGGCAAGCGGGCATGGGGGACCATTGGGAAGGCAGTGTGGAAGGCAGACAAGCATGGCAGGGCTGCGGGGAAGGAAGTAGCCCTGTCATGCTTGTCTGACTTCCATGTGGCCTTCCACTTGCCTGCTTTCACAAGGTGGCCACCGGGATGCTGGGAAGGCAGTGTGGAAGGCAGGGAAGGAGGGCAGGGCTACGGGCTGTGGGAAGGCAGTAGGGGAGGCTGGGACAGGGGGCAGGGGTAGGTAAGACTTGCAGGCTTACCTGGCAGGCAGATCAGGGCCACTCAGTTGGGGCACAGTGCTTCAGGAAGGTAAGCTGCAAACGAGGACCCACACAGTAGAAGTGAGGAGTGACTGGGTGGAGGCGGACGGGGCAAGCGAGCATCAGGCAGCCAGGGCCAGTGAGCAGGGACCTGTTTGAGGGCATGGCCAGCCAACAATCACTCAACCTAGTCCAAATTACCGCTACTGGTCCTCGCAAACTGGTGCTTGGAGGTAAGTGGTGCAAACTACTGCTTGGAGGTAAGAATAAAGTCAAAGAGTACAATAAACTGAAAGTGAACCAGAGGAGACAAACCATTCACAGTCCAACCTTGACTGTTCTGAAGAACTATAATTCTGAGCCATTTGCATCAAGAACAACACACTTCGTTGAAAAAGTCACCTTCCACTGACATTTTTCATCATTGAAAAAGTTACCTTCCACTGACTTTTTACTTGCTAATTACAAAAAGACCATCCATAAAAATATATAGGAATATCAATATTCCTATATATTATTTAATTATAATATCATTATTTCAATTTTAGCTTAAACATAAAGCAAGAAATAAATTATGAAACATGGCCTACAATATTTACTAAATCTATACACATGCATAACATCTATGCATATATTTTTCAAAGGAAATAAAGAGAGCAGGCTTATTTACAAAAACACAAGGTGATATTTGTTCTGTTCCAAGTGCTAGATCTACACTTTGAAAAAGAAGTCCTCAGGGATGACAGAAGCAGGTGTAATTGCTTTGAAGTTGTCTTTCTAGATGGCTGCTTTGTCCTCAGGATGCAATTTACCTTCCTCCCAAAGGAAGCAGAGAATTAACTGAATTTCCATCAATCTCTGGCATAGCATATCGGTCCCCACACATTTTATGTCAATGTCAATATGACACTTCAATGAGATCTAAGGAAAACAACTTACCAATATACTTCCTCCAATCATTGGCTGTCTTGCGAGACTGACACCCATCCATTCATCATCTCTATCTTCTTTACATGTCTTTCCACATAATGTTCCTCGAAGATTAGCTAAAACAAAGGCAGGAAGAAGGGTGGGAACTTAGAAAGGATGAAAATGGCAGTAAAGTATATCTACAGGAAATGGCACTATAGACAACAGATCATCATTTTTTCCATCTGGTGGATTCAGAATTAATTTATCTTAGCATAGTGCACTTCTTAATAAAAGAAATATTTCATTGAAAAAAGTTTACCAATTTTATGAGAGACTGGCAATTCTTTTTCAATCCTGGTATTGGGTACTCCATGGAAAACCTATATGAAATCATTATTAAGATATTGGCTAAGAAAAATTACTTTCTAAAATGTTACATTTTAGGGGTTATATCAGGAAAGAAAGCATCTAATCCAGGGGTGTCAAACTTGCGCCCCGCGGGCCAGATGCATCATGTGCTGGCCATGTTTCCCCCGGTTTAGCAAAGGCAGTGGGGAGTCATGATACATTACATGACAACAACATGATGTGGCGAGTTTGACACCCCTGGTCTAAGCTCTCTTAGCCAACAGTCATTTCTGACAAATTCTCACCAGCTGTCATTGATAGACACTTACTGTATTTTTTGGAGTATAAGACATACTTTTTTCCCTCCTAAAAGAGGGTGGAAATGTTGGTGTGTCTTATACACTGAATACAGCTATCTTTGGCTTCCCAAAGCCCTGCCCTGCTCATCCCATTTTTGTGAAAAATGGCTGTTTTTCACAAAAACAGGGTGCGCAGAGGGTTTGGGAGGCCTGCAGAGTGCTCCTGGGGACTGGGGAGGGCAAAAACACCCCCATTTTTGTGAAAACGGGCTCATTTTTGCCTCCCCAGCTTCCAGGAGCACTTTGCAGCGTCCCAAACCTCTGCACGCCCTGTTTTTCCCCAAAACAGGCAAAAAATGGCCAAAAAATGGCCCATTTTTGCAACAAATGGGATATACAAAGTGCTTCTGGGGGCTGGGGGAGGGCAAAAACACCCCCATTATTGTGAAAAGATAATAAATGGGCCCATTTTTACAAAAAATGGGGCGCACAGAGCGTTTGGGAGGCCTGCAGAGTGCTCCTAGAGGCCAGGGAGGGCCAAAACCTTTTTTTTCTTATTTACTTCTTTGAAATCTTGGTATGTTTTATACACCGGTGCATCTTATCATCTGAAAAATACGGTAGGTTGTGCTAACACAGAGGGTAGCAGGAAACATGGATAGCAAATCATTCCAGAAATGGAAGGGCTAATGTTTTTCCTGTCTTCAATTTCAGAAAGCTATTAGAGCACCAAGAGCCTTTAGGGTCATGAAGGAAAAGACATAAAGGGAGGGATTGGGAAAATACCAATATCTGAGGCAGGAGTGAAATGCTCCTGGTTTGGATCGGATCAGGTGATCCGGTAGTGATGGAGGGCGGGTAGTTTGGAGAACCAGTAGCAAAAATCCCTCCCCCACCCCACCCGCCCATGCCCAGTCCCCACTTGCCTACTTGCTGCTTCTTTTGGGCTCACAAAGCCTTGCTTCGGCTGCTGCAATCAATTGCATCAGCTAGGAACTGAATCTGCCTGCCTGCAATCCATCTCACCGGTGAGCAACTCAATCTGCCTGCCTCCAATTGGATAAGTAACTGGGGGAAGCTTAAAAAAATAGTTAATTGGGGTTTTTTAAGGAGTTTTATTTTATTTTTTAGACAGCAATTTAAAGTTCAAAGTTTAAAGTTTTAAATTTAGCTGTTTTTCTCTAAAATATAAATAAAATAAAATAAAATAATAAAATAAAATATTTATGCAGCTTTCTGAGATTTGATGTGTTTTGTAGTGTTTCACTCTAATTACAGAAACACACAAAATCTCACAAAGCTGTATGTGGCATTTTGTGTGTGTGAGTCAGTTGTGTTGTGGTGTGTGTGTGTGTGTGTGTAAAGTGTGAAAGTTGGTTTTTAAGCTTTTTGTGGCTGTGTGAGGTCCCTGTTTGTTGCAAGGGCCATTCTGGGTGAAGTGCAGCTGCTTTTACATTGTGTGTGCCAGTTGTGTTGTATTGTGTTGTGTGTGTGTGTAAAGTGTGAAAGTTGGTTTTTGGTACATCTTATTGTTTTGTGTACTTTGTTTATTATTTTTATTATTTATTGTTATTGGCCATGCCCACTCAGTCACCTGACCACCAAACCATGCCCACCAATTAAGCCACACCCACAGAACCAGTAGAGAAAATTTTTAGATTTCACCCCTGATCTGAGGCAGAAATCCCTATTTCCAGATCACTTTGATTCTTCAAGCTAACAGAAAATAAACATATTTGGTCCAATGATTCTCAATCCAAAGCCCTCCTATACTGTATCATTTCTAGTTTAAGAAGATCGTTTCCCATACATCAATTTGCACACAAGTGCAAAGATAGAAGATATTTTATGCAAAAGGTTCTATGTTTCATTGGAAGAAAGAAAATGTATTCAAAACAAATAAAGTGAAAATGAAAAAGTTGTGCTCATGCATACCTCGACCCATATCCAGCTCTGTGCACCTCCTATCAGGGTTAGTGTGAACCCGACATTTAAATACAGCTCCTGGGGACTTAAGAGAAGCACTGTACTTAGAATCTGCCTTTGGGGCGCCAACCAAGACCCTGAAAATTAAGAGCAAATAAATGTTTAACGTCAGGAGAAGCAAATACACAAGTTTCACAGTGACAACTCTCTTTTTGGTCTCATTTTCCCTCCAGCCATGGGAATTGGCAATCACCCACAGCAGTAAGATAAGACAGAGCCTTTCCTTCAGTAAATCCATGAAATATTTGAGAGTAGAAAACTCCAAAATAATGGCAAACTGAAAATGTTTCTAAGTAATATGTTCTCATCTCCCAAAATAAACCTAGGAAAGAATAAGAACAAAAGTTACAGCTTGGCCTTTTGATATAATGATAGTGTGGGGAGCCATAATTTATTATTTAAAGCAAGAAAATTTGTCATTTGCCCCTAGATCCAGAGATTTGTAGGCAGTGAATTCTGAACTTACTTATCAGCTAAAAGATTTTATTGCTGTTAAACAAGAGCTAATCAAACAATCATTCCAGCCTGAATTGAAGAGAAATGTTGGTTTGAATCACATCTTTTTTTTTTAATTTACATTTATATCCCGCCCTTCTCCGAAGACTCAGGGTGGCTTACAGTGTATAAGGCATGTGATTTTATCCTAATGCAATATATAAACCCAGTAACTGTAGTTCTAGGTTTATAAATTAATACAATCTATGAACTCAATCTATTGTTGTTCATTCAATAAAGGAGATAGTATGAACTATGCATATGCCATGATGTGTGAATCACCAACAAATATAAGAAATCTACCATACAGAAAAGTCCATGCCTCTTTTGTTTATTCAAAACTGATTTCTGGAATAAACATATCAATACACAAGTTGTACTATAGATTTATATTCCCTTTCTCCCATCCACCCCAATCCTTCCGACAAGGTTCTTCTCAGGTCTGCAGCATTGTTGCTAAAGGGAAAAGAAGAAGTACCCTTAAAAAGGGCTGGACAATATTTTAGATTGTCCACACTTTTCTAAAAGTTATGGGACACTATCCATTAACACCATAGTATCACTAGAAGGGCACAGGGGTAAGTATTTTAACTATTTGTTTTTTGAGAGTTATGTTGGAATGGATACGAGTGCCCACTCATTCCCATACTTTCTAAGATATCCAAAATGCCCCCAAATTACATAACTTTTCTGTCACAATTTTAGACTGATGGGGAGTAAATATACATTAATGTAGTTCACTCCTATCTTAAGGGTACAATACATAATTAATTTATAGTGCTAATTATACCTTCTTTACTAGCTTCGTATATTAATAATACTGGGTTTTCATTTTTACACCTAGAAAAATAACCTGACAAATGTGTTTTTACTCCTTTTTTGGCTTTCTCTGGCTTCACTGAAGCCAGAAAAACTACATGCTGAAACTTAAACAAACATTAGAGGAAGGAGGGAAGTGATTATCTTAACAGTTTAATTTCTCCAAAGTTTAAAAGGCTAAGCAATTCAATTGTATGATTCTGACAAGGGCTATCTTCTAATTAACAATAATTTTACAAGTGAGAACAATGATCCAAATCTTTAAATTGCAGAAAATTACAAAGTTAATATACTTTGCTATTACCAAGCTCTGATTAAAATGCCAAATAGCTCACCTGTACATGTGTATGACTAAATTTCATTCATTTAACTTTACTGATTCTCCAAACTCAGAAACAATCATGAACCGCCATTCATTTAAAACAGTAGTTCCCAATGTGAGGGCCAGATCCCACAGGGGGGAAATTTGATTTTTAAAGGGGGCAATTTGAAAATGAATTTTTAAAAGCTTGCTAATTGTTCTTATATATTTATGATAAAACAGCTGTGTTCCCACTAAGAATCAGTGGACTGGCAGTCTCTCTCTCTCTTTTTCTTATGGGCTTTGCTGTTGGGTGATTGCAGGGAGAGCTGACAGTGGATGGCTGCTAGGGAAGCCCAGCAGTGAGGATACAGAACCAGGACCCAAGTTTAAGTAAGAAATTGTTAGATTTACAAACTGTTAATGTCAGTCATACTCTTGAGGCTAGTTATTAATTTCTTTACTCGGTGCTAAATCTGGAAAAAATCATACTATAGGGGAGGATTTAATTAAACCATCAATATCAGCATTTCTTAAAACAGTTCTGGAAAAAGATGACAAAGATGTGAAAGCCATGCCACTCAGTAACATACTGTTAGCAGAAGAATAGATGAAATGAGTGAAGATATTGAAACACAAGTTGTTGAAAAGCTGAAATCAAGAAAATTCTCAGTAAAAATCGATGAATCAACTCTAATAGACAATGAGGCCTTATTGCTAACCTATGCAAGATATATTAATAAAGGTGAATTTACTGAAGAAATTTTATTCTGCAAATCATTAGAGACCACTACAACCACTACTGATATATATAATAAGCTAAAAAATTACTTAGATGTCAATAATATATCAATGGAAAACATAACATCTTGTGCTGCGAACGGTGCTCCTGTTATATGCTGGGCAAGAAAAATGGCTGCTTAAAATTGATGAAAGATGAAAATCCAGAAATGCTTCTTGTGCACTGTGTTATTCAGAGAGAAAACTTCAGTCTCTGCTTGCTTACTATCGGCTGCCATAGTAACGGGAGGGGGGAGGTATAGGTATTTGGGAGGGGGAAAGTGAGCTGGTGGAGATGCCTTGTGAAAGGGAGGAACATTCTCATCATCTTTGGCGCAGCTGAAGGGAGTTGCTGATAGTCAGTCAAGGTCAACCGTTCTGGCATACCAGACAGATGGGACCATCTGAAGATGCACCTCACATGACACCTGGCGGAGCAGGGGATTGGACATTCAGATAGGGTCCTTGGGGGAAGGGATTTGGGAATGCTTTCAATATGTAATTTTTGTGGCTACTGCCTCAGATCTTGCTTTCTTTTTGTTGCATTCAGTTCATGCTCAGTAAAAGTACCTTTCTCTACAAACATTGAGTTGTGGGTTTTCTTTCTTGAGTATTGAATGGAGGCACACCTGACATTAAGCAAGATCTGCTTTAACAGCCATCCCGGAAAAAACTTTACCATGGGAGCCGAACAAAGAATGTCTAACCAAGGCAGTGACCAGGAAAACATAGGAGCTGCTGGGTCCATTCCTCCCCAGTCCTGCTGCAGCTGGGAAGCATCAGAGTGAATGTCTGAATTATAGCTTGAAGAAAAGCTGGTCAGAGCCAAGTGGTTGATGGGCATGGGAAGGATGGAAGCTCCAGAGGCGATCCCCCTCCCCAGAGTGACAGCTACCAGACACCGTGGAGAGGTTGCCTGGAAGGAAGAGGATAAAGAAGACATCCTGCTGACCCAGGCTATGCATCTCTTCAAAATAGCTTTTGAAAGTCAGAAAGCCCATGAAAGGTATGCATTGCTTGTGCGTGGGGAGACTGAACGGGGGCGGGGGGGAAGGGGGCTGGGAGGAGAGGCCTCTGCATGTCCATAAAAGATGCTTAGAATTCAGCAAGAGATAGTGCCGGCTTCTGGAGCTTAAGCTGCAGCAGCAGCCCAGGCCCCCCTGTCTGTGTGTGGGTTTTCCCCCAGAGGCATCGAATTCCAAAGGTTCCTCAGCTTGCAGTAAAATAAAGAGGAGATCCCAAGGCTTCCTAACGCAAGTGTATAGAGAGGATTTCACATCAGAATCGGCATGCATGAGGTGCACCACCATGGCCCTGGAGGGGGATAGTGGCTGATTTGTTGGTGGGACTCCATAATGAGGATTCTCCCCTGCTGAGAAATTATGACCAGTTTATGACGGCCTTCCAAGTGTGCTTTGAGGACCCTTTAGCTGAGTGAAAGGCTAGAATCAGGATGAAGTTTATAAATCAGGGGCAGAGATCAGTGGCTGAATACACCTAGGAGTTTCACAAACTGATGTGCCACATGAGGGGTGGTCCCAGGAGGCCCTGATAGAATTATAACGATGGCCTCTACAAGGACTGCTACTCCCAAGAAGCCCCTCAAGACCTGCAATGCTCGTATGTGTTGGCAGCTCACGTGAAAATTGACCTGGCCAGAGATTGCTACCGTGGGGTCCGTGCCTGGAACAAACCTTCCCCCTCTTTCCAGAAAGAGGGCCCCAGAGTTGCCAGAGGGAGGCCAGCCCCAAGCCTAAGTCCACAGCGTGCTTCAGATGTGGGAAGGAGAGGCACCAGGCTGCTGATTGTTTCTCCAGACCTGGCTCCAAGCCGACCCCTGCTGGAGGGAAGAGAAACGACAAGTTGCCAGCAATGAACCACAAGACAGCCCTGAAGGGCATGGAAGTCACTGAGTTCACTCCCCCATTCCTGGGGGAGTTGGGAGCTCCGACCACCGTAGGAGACAGCAAAACTGAAACCGACACCAACAATGATGCCCTGGTAAGTCAGCATGAGGGCCCCATGACCATTTCAGTAGAACTAAGAGTACCATCATCTGATGCCTAGGGGAAAATGCTACCCTCTTAGACAATGGATTACTAGGGGTGTCGTCAGCCCACAGGTGGTGGAAAAAATGGGACTGAGTCTAAAAATCATGAAAGTGCCCATTGCATTTTGCCAGTTGGATGGGTCAGTAGCTGGGGGGGGAGCCAACTTTGTGACTGAACCAGGAGATGTGGATGGGGAACCACTGAGAGACTTTGACCTTTATCTTAGCCTCTTGGAACCTCTTGCTTGGACTCCCTGGCTCTGAAAATGGAACCCACCCAGGTGAATTGTAGGAAGGCTTGTTACACATCCGCTCCACCCACCAGGGGAAAGAAGGGGGAAAACCTCTTTGCATGGCCAAAGCCGTGAAGGAGTTGGCAGCGGTGGCGAGCAAATGCATTGCTGGGGAGGAAAAAATCCCTAAGGAACAGGGGGACCTCAGGAAGGCTTCCAGTGAGAGGGCGTCAGATGTGCTCCCACCCCATCGGCCCACAGACTGTGACATAGAGATCGTCCCAGGGGTGAAGCTCCCTAAACCAAAGATCTACTCCATGACCCCTCATGAGTTGGAGGAGCTGAGGAACTTTATTGATAAAAATTTGAAACGGGAATCCAACCAGCTAGGCCACAAGTGGCCGCCTATTATTGTTTTGGGAGAAAAAGGATGGCTCTCTTCCCCTATGTGTTGGCTACAAAAATCTTAATGCCATTTACATAGAGAATCTTTACCCATTGCCCCTTATGAAAGACATGTTAGTTCACCTGGCCAAGGGGAAGATTTTTACCAAGCTGGACTTGAGAGAGGCTTACTACAGAGTTAGAATTAAGGAAGAGGATGAATGGAAAACTGCCTTCAATTGCCCCCTGGGTTATTTCCAGTTTAGGGTGCTCCCCTTCAGACTACAGGGCCTCCCGGCAGTGTTCATGCAATTGATTGAGGTACTATATGAGCATCTTTACAAGAGGGTCCTGGTCTACCTAGATAACTTTCTTATTTACCCGGAGACCATGGACAAACACATAAAACTAGTGTGGTCAGACCTGAAAAAACTCAAAGTGGCCAAGCCATATGCTAAATTGTCAAAGTGCAAGTTCCATCAGAGTAAGATTGACTACTTGGGTTACCGCATATCAAATAAGGGGATAGAACTGGATCTGGGCAGTCCTGGAGTGGGTGCCCCCATGCACCCACAAGCAGCTGCAAAGCTTCTTAGGTTTTGCCAACTTTTATCAACAGTTCATCCCCTCATTTGCACAAATTGCATTACCAATTACCAACATCCTAAAAACAAAGGAGGGGTTAAGCCAAAGCCTAGCCAGCCACTTGAGTGGACCATGGAGTGCCAGGTGGCTTTTGAGAAACTGAAACAACTGTCCTTAAACAGCCTGACATGGAGGTGCCTTTTGTAGTCCAGGCTGATGCCAGTGATGTAGCCTTAGGGGTGGTGCTACTTCAAACAAATGCTGATGGAGCTTTACAACCCTGTGTCTACACCTCACGGAAATTATCTGAGACCGAAAGGAGATGGGCAATTTGAGAGGAGGCTTTTGCTGTCCGCTGGGCTCTGTTAACCTGGAAGCACTTCCTCAAAGGGGCAAAACACCCTTTTGAGGTGTGGAGAGACCATAAAAACTTAGAAGCCCTAAAAACGCCCTGAAAGTTGGGCAAACAAGTCCATCGGGCATTGGCTTTAATTGCTTTAATTTCTCTCTGCGCTACCTCCCTGGGGGAAAAAACTTTACGGCAGATGCTCTCTCGAGATTTCTTCAATACAATAGCGCATGACTGGACATAATTCACCCAGTTATCCCTTCAAGGCAGTTGGCTGCTCCTGTCATCACTAGAATGATGACAGGTGAAAGGGGACGTGAACCTATCCACTGACTTAAGCGAGCAATTAAAGGAAGCACTAAAAACTGATGAGTGGTCCATATCTCACTCCAATGAGTGTACTGTTCATGGTCTAGCATGGGTGGGGCCCAAGTTGTATGTCCCTGCCAGCCTGAGGGGAGCAGTGTTACAACAATCCCATGATGCAAAAGCTGCTGGGCATTTTGGGCTCGTGAAGACATTACACTTAGTTAAACGTCAGTTCTGGGGGCCCTCCCTAAAGAAGGGCATAGAGGTATACATTCAGTGGTGGGATTCAAGTAATTTAGCAACCAGTTCTCTGCCCTAATGATTTCTTCCAACAAACCAGTTTGCCAAACTGTTCACAAAGTTAACAACCGGTTGTCCCGAAGTGGTGCGAACTGGCTGAATCCCACCACTGTATACATTGCTAGCTGCCCTGTATGTGCTTCTGCAAAGAGGCCACCTGGGAAGCTGCCTGGGTTACTCACAACATTGTCAGACCTGGATCTCCTTGGAAGGAGATATCCACGGACTTCATTGTTGAACTACCCGAAAGTGGTGAAAATACAGTCATTTGGGTGGGATTACGGATTTGTTCTCCAAACAGGTGCACTTTATACCATGTCCCAAGATTCCCTCATCAAAGATGTTGGCTAAACTGTTCATTCAACATGTGTATAGGTTACACGGTGTTCCTTAATGAATAATTTCAGACAGAGAGATTCAGTTCACCTCCCACTTCTGGAGGGAGCTCCTGAGGTTGTTAAGCTCCGCCCAAGGGCTAAACTCCTCCCACCATCCTCAGATAAATGGGCCTTTTGAAAGGACTAACTCAGTGCTAAAACAATACCTCAGATGTTATGTAAATTACCAACAAGATAACTGGGCAGACTTACTGCCATTTGCAGAGGTCGCCTATAACAACTCTATACACAGTAGTACTGGTTTTACCTCATTCAAGGTGGTGTCAGGTCAGAACTTTGTGCCCATTCCTGAACTACCACAGGGAAAACCTCAAATACCTTCCTTGGTGGACTAGATTGAGCAGCTTCAGGTTACCTAGCCTGTAACTCGTAAGGCATTAGATGAGGCTCACCAAACCCATAAGAATAGAATAGAATAGAATAGAATTTTTATTGGCCAAGTGTGATTGGACACACAAGGAATTTGTCTTGGTGCATATGCTCTCAGTATACATAAAAGAAAAGATACGTTCATCAAGGTACAACATTTACAACACAATTGATGATCAATATATCAATGTAAATCATAAGGATTGCCAGCAACAAGTTATAGTCATACAGTCATAAGTGGAAAGAGTAAGAAACAGAATAAGAAAAGAGCTATGCTAAAGAACTACCAAGTGGGGATAGAGTTTTCCTCTTCAACAAGTACCTACAAACTACCCAAAAGTAAAAAAAACTTGGCCCTAAATATGTGGGCCCTTTTCATATTTTACAAATTGTAAACCCGGTCATGGTACAGTTAGAACTATTAAAAACCCTCCAGAGAATCCACCCAGTGTTTCATGTTAATTTGCTGAAACCTGAACATACCTTCTCGATTCGTCCGGACCAACATAGGGTAAGAGTACAGTATTTGGTGGCTTGGAAACATTACCCTTCGTCTCAAACTGAATGGGTGAATGAGTGAGATGTCAGAGCTCTGAAACTTTTACAGTTATTTCACTCCAAATACCCTGATAAGCCTTAATTGTTGTATTCTATACATATTTTCTGTATTTCATTAAGTAGGGAGGTATTTACACAATCTATTTTATTTTGTTTTCTTTTCTAGAACTAATATCTCTTCTGCAGGAGGGCCGAATGTCAGCTTCTGCTTGCTTGCTATTGGCTGCCATAGTAATAGGAGGGGGAAAGTATAGGTATTTGGGAAGGGGAAGTAAGCTGGTGGAGATGTCTCATGAAAGGAAGGAACATTCTCATCGTCTTCGGTGCAGCTGAAGGGAGTTGCTGATAGTCAGTCAAGGGTCAAAGTCAACCATTCTGGCATACCAGATAGATGGGACCATCTGAAAATGTACCTCACATGACACTTTGGGGAGCAGGGGTTGGACATTCAGATAGGGTCCTTGGGGGGAGGGATTTGGAAATGCTTTCAATATGTAATTTTTGCTTCAGATCTTGCTTTCTTTTTGTTGCATTCAGTTCATGCTCAGTAAAAGTACCTTTCTCTACAAACATGGAATTGGGGGTTTTCTTTCTTGAGTTTTGAACAGAGGCACACCTGACAGAACTTAGTATCCAAAAATATTTCACCTGTTCTTAATGAGGTACTAAAATCAGTTATAAAATGTATCAATGCTATCAAAGCTAATGCCAAATGTGAGTGTCTTTTTAAGCAATTTTGTGAAGATAAAAATGCAGACATGTGAGATTTGTACTTCACACTGAGTAAGATGGCTCTCAAAGAGAAATTGATTGAAAAGATTTATGTAACTATTTGATGTTCTTAGTGACTTTTTAAGCAACAAGCCTGAAATGAAGAAGCTGCTAACCGTTGATGGTAAAGCTTTTGTGAGTTATTTAGCAGATATTTTTGAAAAACTTAATATGATAAATATTAAGTTTTGCAACTGTTGATGCAAAGGCGAAGATATTTGGCTTCATTACATTTATAGAGTTATGTCAAAAATATATTTCTGACAAAAAATTTGACCTATCATTGGCTAAAAAAAATAAGTTAGGTGACTGATGCTGCTGTACTTGTCATTGTGGATCATCTGAATATATTGGCCTCTGATTTGAAAGAAAGATTTTCTGATTTAAAACAAATTGATTTTCCAACATGGGTTGTGCAGCCAGTGCTGGTGGATCTATCTGATGTTTCAATGCAGTACCAAGAACTCTCGGAAATGCAAAATGGTGAGCCATTTAAAACTTTATTTTATAAAAGGAGCACTGGCAGGCTTTGTGATGAGACAGAAACTAAATACCCAAATTCAACGTACTTTGAAAGAAAACTGCTGTTTTATTTATTTTATTTATTTATTTTTCACATTTATATACCGCCCTATCTCCCTAGGGACTCAGGGCGGTTCACAGGCAATTAAAAATACATATAAATACAAACTAAAATGACACGTAAAAAACTTATTCCATAGCCGAATTGTTAAAAACAGTATAAATAATAAAAACCCATTTAAAACCAGTAAATTTAAAATCTAGTCCAGTCCCGCGCAGATGAATAAGTGTGTTTTAAGCTCGCGACGGAAAGTTCGGAGGTCTGGAAGTTGACGAAGTCCTGGAGGGAGTTCGTTCCAGAGGGTGGGAGCCCCCACAGAGAAGGCCCTTCCCCTGGGTGTCGCCAGACGGCACTGCTTAGCTGACGGCACCCTGAGGAGTCCCTCTCTGTGAGAGCGCACGGGTCGGTGAGAGGTATTCGGTAGCAGTAGGCGGTCCCGTAAATAGCCCGGCCCTATGCCATGGAGCGCTTTAAAGATTGTCACCAAAACCTTGAAGCGCACCCGGAAGGCCACAGGCAGCCAGTGCAGTCTGCGCAGGAGAGGTGTCACGCGGGAGCCACGAGGGGCTCCCTCTATCACCCACGCAGCCGCGTTCTGGACTAACTGAAGCCTCCGGATGCCCCTCAAGGGGAGCCCCATGTAGAGAGCATTGCAGTAATCCAGACGAGACGTCACGAGGGCGTGACTGACCGTGCATAAGGCATCCCGGTCAAGAAAGGGGCGCAACTGGCGCACCAGGCGAACCTGGTGGAAAACTCTCCTGGAGACGGCCGTCAAGTGATCTTCAAAAGACAGCCGTTCATCCAGGAGGACGCCCAAGTTGCGCACCCTCTCCATCGGGGCCAATGACTCGCCCCCAACAGTCAGCCGTGGACTCAGCTGACTGTACCGGGATGCCGGCATCCACAGCCACTCTGTCTTGGAGGGATTGAGCTTGAGCCTGTTTCTCCCCATCCAGACCCGTACGGCTTCCAAACACCGGGACAGCACTTCGATAGCTTCATTGGGGTGGCCCAGTGTGGAAAAGTACAGCTGGGTGTCATCAGCGTACAGCTGGTACCTCACACCAAAGCCACTGATGATCTCACCCAGCGGCTTCATATAGATGTTGAACAGAAGGGGCGAGAGAATCGACCCCTGCGGCACCCCACAAGTGAGGCGCCTCGGGGCCGATCTCTGCCCCCCTGTCAACACCGTCTGCGACCGGACTGTTACCGGTCTCATTTTCATATTTAGCTGAATGTGGCTTTAGTACTGTCAATAATTTGCTACTGAAGAAAAGAAATCGACTGGATATCACTGAACGAGGAAACTTGAAAATGAAGCTGACTAAATTAGAGCCTAATATAAAATCTTTCTGCAGCAGGCATCAAGCACAAGCATCTCACTAACTTAAGTAGACTAAAGTTGCAATTCTAAAGTTGCAAAACATTTCCCCAGGAGTAAGCCCCATTGAAGACAATGGTACTTACTTCTGAGTAGACATGCATAAGATTGCATTGTAAATATGATCTTGAGGTGAGCTCAAATTGTATTTTGAATTTGTTAGATACCTTTATTTTAATACATATAGTAATTAATATGATCAAAGTATTACAGAAAAAAGCTTTCATTTAAATTATTTTATATTTATGCATTTCAGTTCTCTATTATAAGTTTTGACACTTTATTTGCTGTTTTTCATATCCCTTCATATCTTTAAAGTTCCTCAATATTTCTACTGTCTTTCATTCTTTTATTTTTCTCTTTCATGGATGCCATGTTCTTTGGAACCTTATTTAAACCAAGTTAATGGCCTTTTAGATTTCCTCTGCGTGAGTAATTCACTTTTGGAATAGTAAAAATTATATGTCATGGGAGTGGGGGGGGATATCAGGATTTTAAAGATGCTTAGGTGGGGCATGGCCAAAAAAAGATTGGGAACCACTGATTTAAAAAATGTCAATTTACAGCTTCCAAATCTAAATTATAAATAATTGGTAAGAAAAAATGCAGAAATTACAAACAAATTAGCAAATGCAGTTATATTTTAGCTTTTTATGAATTCATTTCCATATTTTATCATAGCAAAATGTCCCAAAAGTGCTTTTTCCCAAAGGCAATAGGACTTTCTTGGTTGTTCGTTTTTTGTTTTTTTGTTTTGAAATTTTTCAAATTTCTCATCCATTCTATTCTTTAGTAGAATAGAAGTGAAGATACTTTTGGATGAGAAGTGAAACATTTTCAAAGGAAAAAAACCTCAAGAAAGTCCAGTTGCCTTTTGGAAAAACACCTCTGGGACATCCTTGACTAGGATAATTGAGAATCTCCACAGGCATCATGGCAAAAATAATAATAATAATCAGATGTTTTATGGATAGGTGTTTATTTAGTGAATGAAATAGTTTGGTTTTATATTACAAAGCTGAAAAGTTCTACTATTGTTTTATTGAACATACAGATTGAATATAATTATTTAAAGTACCATATTTATTTCTTGCATAATAAGAACACACTAATTAATTTTAGTCAGAGAATTGATCACACAAATTCATTTTATCGTTTTAAGGGGTCATATAACATAAAATTTTAGAATTTCTGGCATAGTTTCCTGTAGTTTAATTTTTAATGAGAGACTCCCATTTAAAGTTGATGTGGAGACAAGTAATCTTTTAAAAATGGCCCTAGTTTTAGCAAGTGGGAGAGAAATCTATAGTATAGAAAATGAAATCGACTGATCACTTTATTTTTAAGTGCTAAAACCATTTGTCTGGCACAAGTAATCTTTTTGAAAACATTTAACAAATTGGTAATGTATTTCTGTCTGCTCTTGGTCAGAGTAATAGCAGAAAATGTTATCTTACGAATGTGTCAAATGTTTCCAGAAGACTACTTATGTTAAGTTACTGTAAATAGAAAGGAAGTAATCTTGATCTTGGGCTATATTATATTTTATCTAATGAAAAGAATTATAACAATATCCACAAAGCACCAAAGACTATACATTAGCATTCCTCCAACAAAATGCAAACTATAGCAAACTATAAGGCATAGCTGGGATTTCTGCCTGTGGCTGACTTAAACTAAAAGAATAACATAATGCAGAAATCATTATGCTATTAATCTGCTAAAAACCCTATTTGGAAACCTAAATGTGCATTGTGTATAAGAAGATGCACACTTTAAGATGAGACTAATGTATAGTGACCAGATTTTAACATTGGTAAAGTGGGACACCATTGACGGGGATGTGGGGGGGTGTTCTAATTTTTTTTACTACCAGTTCTGTGGGTGTGGCTTAGTGGTCATGTGACTGGGTGGGTGTGGCCAACTTGATGTCTCTCACGTCAAAGGTTAGGGTGCAGAGTGTGTGTGGCACACATCTTTAAACTGGAGGACTATTAAAAAAAAGCAGTGACCTTCCTTGATGTGAAACAAAGGTGATCTGTGCATGTTCAGGAGCTGCATATCCTCCTTCTTGAATACCTTCCATCAAAATATCTTCAGAGTTCATATCAAATCTCTTACATTGCATTTTCAATTAATTACAATACAGTGATCCTACCTATCTCATATGGTGTATTGCGGCACCAACTTCCAGAGGTTCAAGCGCTAGGGAATTCCTGCGCAACTGAGGCGAAGCCGATGGGCAAAGGGTGGAGAGCGCGGGCTCAGCCGCGACTGGCTATTGTCCCAGCTCCTTTTCATGCCCGACCGCTCGGCTCGCTGGTCCCAGAGAGGAAGTTAACACCGAGCGGAGAATTCAGGCTGCCGATGGGACGGGAGGGGCAAGTGCTCGAAGGTGACTGGGTGGGCAGAGATAAAACAACAGGCGTTTCCTAGAATATCCTTGAAGAAACTTTTTGCCTTCCCGTTTTGCTTTGCCTCTCTTCTCTTTGCTTTAACGAGATTTGATCTCTCGAAGAGAGAAGTTCCGTTTGATCACAGTCAAGACCTTCCCTTCCCAGCCTAAAGACAAAGCACCCTTAAATGCACCCTCACTCAATCGGGATTTTTTTAGAACGCCGCGGGACGCAGGACAAATTTCTAAAAAGCGGGACTGTCCCGCCAAAAGCGGGATGTCTGGTCACTATAGACTAATGTCACAGACAAAAAGACATCAGTTCTCTGCACCTGCCCATGGTGGAGTTGAGTGCTTTGAAAGCATGTAGTAATGACTATTTGGTGAAAGGGAACTTTGGAACTAGATGAATTCCCTAAAACTAAGACAACTAAGATGAACAGATCACCTCCAGTCTTTCTGTTTGTAATCTTGAAATACCTGAAGCAGTGCATTTCAAGGCAACAATTTTTGAATTAAAGTACCTTGACTCTTCTAACTTAAAGAATGCATGGAAAATATGGGAATCATTACTCCCATGTGATTGAAATTCAAAGATGTTCACGCCAGTTGTATTCACAAAATTGTGGTTGTGACAGCCCCACTGTAGTCAGCTTCAGTCAGGTGATTGTGCTTTCCAATGCTCCCTATCACTTTCTCACAAGCAAAGTCAATAGGGAAGCTAGCAGGAAGTCATACATCATTCCACTCCCACTGCTTTTCTGCCAACTCTTGGTGATTCTGTTTATCTCTTTAGTTACCTAAATACTCAGTAAATACTGAGAAAGGAATGGGTCATAGATTATCTAGTTAATAATAATCATGATTAGTTAATATTTCCAGTATATTAGGCAGTGAGCCATCAAATATCAATTTGTAAAAAAAAAGTAATGAAAGAAAATTCTGCAATTGATAATTTGTTGATAGAATTTCTAAGTAAGAGGCATTTTCTGAACCT
This sequence comes from Ahaetulla prasina, assembly GCF_028640845.1. Lineage (NCBI taxonomy): Eukaryota > Metazoa > Chordata > Lepidosauria > Squamata > Colubridae > Ahaetulla > Ahaetulla prasina. Next base: position 77,029,318 of record NC_080542.1, read on the forward strand.
TCCATCCCCCTGCTCATGCAGGAGACCTGTACTAGGGATTCAAACTGCTGAACTGCCAACCTTTCTGATTGACAAGCTCAGTGTCCTAACCATTGAGCCACGTAGTTGGAATTTTGAAAGTCTGAAAATATTTCTCTCCTCATCTGCTTTTACTTTCCAGAAAACTAGAGAAGGTCCTTTCCGAAAGGCTTCCCGCACACAATCCTCCTCTGGACCCAGGTATCTTTTACATGATGTTTGTCTAGTTTGCAGCACTTCCTCCTGTCTCCCAAGGTCATTCCTAAGTACCATTACACATATGATACCAGGTTCCTAAATAGTTTTTTAAAAGAATACGAATAGTGTAGTCTGTGTGCGTACACTCTCATACATGCAATGAAATTTATACTATAAAAATCTTCACTAATGGCATATTTTACAGCCACATAAAACAGTGTTTCTTCAATCAATGGGTGCTAGTGAATCTTTTTAGCTTCATAGTTCCTATCTCTTGTGGTAAGAAAGAGGTCTTTCAATCTCTTTAAATCAATTTCTTGCCCAATATTATTTGAGGAGCTCCATATCAGTAAACACTCCAAAGGAAATTGACAAGCAAAGTCCAAATATCCCTGTGTATCAAAGAGCATGACAGCCATTCATTTTAGGGGCTGACTCTAAATTTGAATGAATCTATTGATATCACAATGTGCTACAGTTCCAAGGCTATTGGTTCAAGAAATAGAGCACCATCTATCAGAAAAAAATACAGGCAAGCATTGTGAACATTTGCAGGAAGGCAGGCAAATGAGTCCTGCATTCATTCATTCAAAGGTTTCCAAGTAAATTTAGCTTGATCTGATCTAAAGAGTTAACTTGCAGAGAACCCCTACTACAAGGAAAAAAATACATTTATTTATTTTATTTATTTTATTAGACTTTTATACCGCCCTTCTCCCGAAGGACTCAGGGCGGTGTACAGCCGAAATAAAATACAGAGTATATACAATTAAAAGAAATTAAAAGAAACTATTAATAAATGGCCGATAATTTAAAAAATTTAAAAAATTTACAAATGTTTAAAATCTCTAAAACCCCAATTTAAAATCAACTATTTATGCCAGTCCTGCTTGAGTAAATAAGTATGTTTTTAGCTCACGACGGAAGGTCCGAAGATCAGGAACTTGACGTAAGCCAGGGGGGAGTTCGTTCCAGAGCGTCGGTGCTCCCACAGAGAAGGCCCTACCCCTGGGAGCCACCAGCCGACATTGTTTGCGGACGGCACCCTGAGAAGGCCCTCTCTGTGAGAGCGTACGGGTCGATGGGAGGCATACGGTAACAGCAGGCGGTCTCGTAAGTACCCGGGTCCTAAGCATATACATTATTTTCCCCCATAGCTTTTCGATTTTACATATACTAAACATATCACCAGTAAATACAAAAATATGGAGAAAGCTGCTGTGGTTGGCATAATTTTTAATCATTGCTTAAAATTTTTCTCTCTTTGTTCTGTCATGACCTTGTATGCCAATATTTGTTTACAGAGCATTCAGCTCTGTAACTGTTGAAAATGCAAGCACCATGAAAACAATGTATGCTTGTCAAGCCTGCTGAAAGTTTTGACGATCTTTAATTCTTCTTCTTCAGTGCAACGAGAGTGATTAAGTCAAATATTCAAACTATCTACTTGTCAGATTATGGGCTCTTGAGTGATTCCCGAGATACAGCTGAAAATGAAGATAATCAAATGACATACAAAGGCCACCTGATGCGGCCTCAGATACGGTTGTACCACTAGCTAAGTCTAGACTGTGATTGTGAAGGAGAACACTGGAAGAAATGTGATAGCTGGTAGTAGTCATTCATTGACATATGGAATCAATCATAATTGATGGGCCGCGATGTGGCTCAGGCTGTAAGAAGCCTGTTATTAAAACACAGCTGCCTGCAATTACTGCAGGTTCTAGTCCCACCAGGTCCAAGGTTGACTCAGCCTTCCATCCTTTATAAGGTAGGTAAAATGAGGACCCAGATTGTTGGGGGGGCAATAAGTTGACTTTGTAAATATACAAATAGAATGAGACTATTGCCTTACACACTGTAAGCCGCCCTGAGTCTTCGGAGAAGGGCGGGATATAAATGTAAATTAAAAAAAAAAAAGAACTCTTGAGAATCTGGATTCACCAATCCAATCCAGGGGGGCCATTTTATTTTTAAAGAATATATTCATGAAATGATACAACCTAAGATCCTATGCCCGTGATGGCAAACCTATGGCATGTGTGCCACAGATGGCATTCAGTGCCCTCTCTGTGGGCACACAAGCCGTCTCCCCAGTTCAGTTCCATCATGCATGTGTGCGCACCTCCCGCCAGCTTGCTGGTCATAGGGTCTCTGCCACGCATGTGTGGGGACTGGGGCACAAATACAGAATACAAAATGGTTCCTTAAACTAGATTGTTATCCATTCCCATAGTCTACCAGAACCAATTTAAGGATCCTCTCATGAAGCCCATACATTACACTGTCCCCAATACCCTCCTCTCAGTACACACACATTACACATTCAAATATAGTAATATTATCATTGGTCATTCCATTAGGAAATTGCATCATCATTAATATATGAATACTGTCTTATACATATATTCATGTACTGCAGCAAAAATCATTAGAGGAAGCTAACAATCCATTTCTCTTCCAGATGCTAAAAGGCAGCCAAGCAACATTATTCCCTCATGCCTATGAGAGGAAAAAGGGTAAATGATTATATTAATCATTTTCTCTCTTTCATGCAATCAATAACACTCAAGACAACCCAAATTTAATTTGAACCATGGCTTCTTCAGGGCATAGGGCAGAAATTCATGTGACTTAGTAAAACAGAGAATTGGTTTAAAAGCAATCCTTAAATATAGCCATTGTAAATCATAAAACAGCTGCCCAAAGTATAGTTTTTCTCTATCCCACAGGAAAGACTTGACTTGACTTAATCCCACAGATTTAAAGCACAAGATGGCAAATTCAGAAACAATAGTATGATAATGGAACCAAGGTCTCCAAGAAATTGTGGGTTCTTCCCTAAAAGTTTTCAGACTGAAGCTGCATAAGAACCATCTATTAAAGATAGTCAGTCTCTCATTTTTGAGATCAGAGTTTGATGGTCCACAAGACTATAAGGTAACTTTTTATTGTGCAATAACATTCACAATTTGGGCCAGACTTTTATTGCACAATTTCCCCATCTTACTCCTGAGATTTCCCAAAGAATAGAATAGAATAGAATAGAATTTTTATTGGCCAAGTGTGATTGGACACACAAGTAATTTGTCTTGGTGCATATGCTCTCAGTGTACATAAAAGAAAAGATACATTCATCAAGGTACAACATTTACAACACAATTGATGATCAATATATCAATGTAAATCATAAGGATTGCCAGCAACAAGTTACAGTCATACAGTCATAAGTGGAAAGAGATTGGTGATGGGAACTATGAAACGATTAATAGTAGTGCAGATTCAGTAAATAGTCTGACAGTGTTGAGGGAATTATTTGTTTAGCAGAGTGATGGCCTTCGGGAAAAAACTGTTCTTGTGTCTAGTTGTTCTGGTGTGCAGTGCTCTATAGCGTCGTTTTGAGGGTAGGAGTTGAAACAGTTTATGTCCAGGATGCGAGGGATCTGCAAATATTTTCACGGCCCTCTTCTTGATTCGTGCAGTATACAGGTCCTCAATGGAAGGCAAGTTGGTAGCAATTATTTTTCAAAAGTTACTGGCTTTCCTTGTAATTCTCCATATTTCTACCATCTGCCTGGTTGCTATCCCAAATATTGTTAATGAAAAGGAAGAGAGAGAATAGCTGAGGGTCCTGGATTTGCAGGCCACTCTTCAGCATAAGCCTAGATTCACACACAATATTCTTAAACAGCTGTGCTGAACTAGGCCATGATTTATTAACCCATCTTCACCCGTAAGTTCAATAAATCATCTCAATATGTATAAATAAATCATCTCAATAAATATTCATCTCAAATGATCTAAGTGCCAGAGCTCACTATAACAGCATTGCTAAAAAAGCCTTAAGAGTTGTTAACCTAATCTTGCATAGCTTCTTCTCTGGTAATATTGAACTGAAAACTAGGACATTCAAAACTTTTGCCAGACCAATTCTTGAATACAGCTGGTCTGGAACCCGCACTGCATAATGGACATTAATACAACTGAAAAGAGTCCAGAGATATTTCACAAGATGAGTCCTCCACTCCTCTGCTCAAACAAAATACCTTATGCCACCAGACTCAAAATTTTGGGCTTAGACAACTTAGAACTTCACCATCTTCGGTCTGACCTAAACATAGTACATAAAATCATCTGCTGCAATGTCCTACCAGCCAAAGAATATTTCAGCTTCAACCAAAACAATACAAGAGCACACAATAGATATAAACTCATAGTAAACAATCCAAACTAGACTGCAGAAAATACAACTTCAGTAACAGAGTTGTCAATTCCTGGAATGCACTACCTGCTCCGTGGTTTCCTTCCCCAAATCCCCAAAACTTTAACCTTAGACTGTCTATTGTAGACCTCACCCCATTCCTAAGAGGTCTGTAAGGGGCATGCATAAGTGCAACAGCATGCCTACTATCCCTGTCTTAATGTTTTCTTTTATTAATATCCTTTACATGTATTTATAATTATGTTTACACTTGTATCTGTCATAAAATACATGCTTGATGAAATGAATAAAATAACAATAAAAATAAAATAAAATAAATAAAACATAAATCGCTAGAGATGTGCTATGTTCCTTCTTGCTTCAAATGCTCTATTATCATCCAAGTGCTGAAGAAGCCACCATCAAGGAACTGAATGACTACAGACCACTTGCTCTAACATCTGTAGTTATGAAAACCTTTGAGCGCCATCATTCCAGACATTCTTCTAACTAAGCTAAACCAGCTAACAGTACCTGAACACATTTGTAAGTGAATCATAAACTTTTTTACAGACAGGAAGCAGCAGATGAAACTAAGCAGAATCACAATAGATACCTATACAATTAGCACAGGGGCCCCACAAGGCTGTGTGCTCTCCCCACTTCTCTTCTCTTTGTATACCAATGACTGCATCTCTAATCATCCATCTGCTAAACTATTGAAGTTCACAGATGACACAACAGTGATCAGTCTCATTCAAGACAATGATGAATCTGTATACAGATGGGAGGTTGAACAACTAGCCTCATGGTGCTGCTAATACAGTTCTACAGAGGATTATTAAGTCTGTCATCTGCACCTCTATAACTGTCTGGTTTCGTTCTGTAACCCAACAAGACAGACACAGATTTCAGAGGATAATTAGAACTGCAGAAAAAACAATTACTACCAACCTGCCTTCCCTTGAGGACCTGTATACTGCACGAGTCAAAACGAGGGCCGTGAAAATATTTACAGACCCCTCACATCCAGGACATAAACTGTTTCAACTCCTACCCTCAAAATAACGCTATAGAGGACTGCACACCAGAACTAGACACAAGAACAGTTTTTTCTCGAATGCCATTACTCTGCTAAACAAATAATTCCCTCAACACTGTCAAACTAGTTATTAAGTCTGCATTGCTATTAATCTTCTCATCGTTCCTATCACCCATCTCCTCCCACTTATGACTGTATGACTGTAACCTTGTTACTGGTATCCTTACGATTTATATTGACTGTTTTCTAATATGATTTGATTGCTTATTTGTTCCCTATGACTATCATTAAGTGTTGTACCTTATGATTCTTGATGAATGTATCTTTTCTTTTATGTACACTGAGAGAGTATGCACCAAGACAAATTCCTTGTGTGTCTAATCACACAAGAATTCTATTCTATTCTATTCTATTCTATTCTATTCTATTCTATTCTATTCTATTCTACTCTACTCTACTCTACTCTACTCTACTCTACTCTACTCTACTTGTTGGCATTGCATAAAATCCTGGACTATCAAAAATAATTAACAACACACAATACATTCTATGCACTCAGATAATACTAAGTTGGATGATTTGTAGCTGAAAGAGTCGAGGAAATACCGTTTTTTTAAAATTATTATTATTTATTAGATTTTTATACCGCCCTTCTCCTGAAGGACTCAGGGCAGTTTACAGCCAGAATAAGAACACAAGCAATATACAATTAAAACAAAATTAAAAAACTTATTATATAATTGGCTGAAAATTTAAAAACATTTAAAATCTAAAAAACCCATTAAAATTCATCTAGAAATTTTAAATTTAAAAAATTTAAAATTTGAAATTTAAGCCAGCCCCGCGCGAGTAAATAAATATTCTGCACATGTTTGCCTCTGCACATGTCTAGAGCAGTTCTAACCAGGGCTTTCCTGGAAGCTGGCTTATCGCAGGGGTGTCAAACTCAAGACTCACAGGCGATGAGGCTGAATCCAGCCTGCATAGCCATCCTGGAAACTGTAAGAGTCCGGGCCATGTCATTTCGACGCAGCCCACACCATCCCAGCATGTGTGCACAAGCACAGGCCCAGTTCTCTATCACTGTGTGCAGGGCAACTAAAGTAGTCTGTGGGACTACAGTAAAAAATAGTTGACCTTCCAGCCTCATGAGATTTTTTTTTTTTCTGAGAAGTTGGAAGGTCTGTACTTTTACCATAGTCCCGCAGACAACTTTAGTTGCCTTGCACGCAGTGGAGAATGGAGCTGGAAAGCAAGTTAGTGAAGGGATATGGCTGCCCCGGTGTGTGTGTGTGTGTATGTGTGTGAGAGAGAGAGAGAGGGAGGAAGGGAGAGAGAGAGAGTTTGGCCTGGTTAGCCTGGCTGAAGGGCCCTCAGGTAACCCGGGGTGGGGGGGAAAGGGGCAGCTCTGCATCCACCACCTCACGTTGTTCTTTGCCATTTCTTGCTCGCCGCCATAACCTAGCAGGAGCAATGCACTGGTGTGGCAGCCACACAATGAGCCAGTGAGGAATGGAGGATGAAGCAAGGTGGGGGGGTGCAGAGCTGCCCCCATGCCCCGCACTGGCTTACCTGAGCGCCCTGCCAGCCAGGCACTGAAGCGCTGCAACTGCTCCCACAGCGAGATAGAGAGAAAGAAGAGGGGGGCTCTCCAAACTCTTTTTGTTTGTGTGTGTGTATGAGTGTGTGTGTGAGAGAGAGAGAGAGAGAGAGAGAGAGAGAGAGAGAGAGGTCCGTTCAGTCGGGGTATTCAAGCCACTGGCAATGATGGCAGCCACCTAAGGAGCCATGAGTTCCCCCTTCCTAACCAGCCAGCTCTGCCTGACCTGCTCCCTGCCTGGCTAGCAATAAGGCTGGCACATGCAAACAAGCAGCATGCCAGGTCCACAGCTGGCATTGGTTCTTGCACCCTGCCGGATCAGATTCCACAGCTGGCCTTACTGTTTGAAGGCTGAACAAAGTCTTTAACTGAGTGAGGAGACATTGCGGGGCAAATCCTTCACACCTATGTCCAGCGCACCGGAGTTTGCCATGCCGGGGCAGGAATGACTATGTCCCGCAGAGCCCAAAGCTGTTTGAGAGGAGGGGATAACAACAAGAACTGCAAGGCTTTGCACCAGCCAGCCAACCAGGCAGGGCCCCTCCACCTTGCTTTGTCCTCCACCCTCTACGGCCTTCGCTGCTCAGGTGGCTCCTGCCGCCCCAGCCACTGCTGGCAGCTTGGGTGCCCTGCTGTAGTATAGATCGCTCTCTCTTTCCCATACACATACATACACACATGTTGCATCGGATTGCCCTCTTGCTCTCTCTTTCTCTTGCTGTCTCGCCCCACTTGCATGCAAGTGTGCTCCATGGGACAATGAAGTAGTTAAGCGGAAAGTAATTAGTGGGGAGCAGGAGATGGGCAAACACTTTTTGCACTGAGAATGAAAGTTTCTGGGTCCCTGACTCTCTGCAAAAGAGGATGAGTGCCTGAACCTGCATGATATTATAGCACCCAGGACCGTCCATTCTTGGGAAGAAAAGCATTTCTGAGCCAACTCTCCTCTCCCTTCCTCAAAGGCAAAGAAACAGCAGCAGAGAGGATACAAATGTTTGCAAGGTAAAAGAGTCCTTGGGACAGAAAGGGAGGGAGAAGCATGAGGTATCTTAGTGGGTCAGGGAGGTCTTAAAGGCCTGTTCTATCACTAACCTTCCCCACCCTGAGATACCTCATGTGCACTTAATGAATGGCATATTGGTATTCTTGAATTGTGAGCTCTTAGGAAAGTAACCCCTCCTTGTGTGCTGCAACAGCCATTTCCAGTGGGGAAAACAGGACAAAGCAGTGTGAGGGAAAATATTTTCTTTTGCTTTATTTCCAGCCTGAATTAGACCATGCAGGGTCTCTACAGGCAAGCCCTTTTAAGAATTATGTATATAGAAGTAACTAACTCACCTCTGTTCTTAAATGCTAAAGCTGTTGCACATAAAAAACAGAGAAACTCTGATCAACTATCAGAGACATCATTTTACAGTTTTGCTGTACTGCTGTCTGTGGACGCCCCCACAAAATGCAAGCATGGGATAAATTGCGCCTGGTTTGTTCTCAGTCTTGTAAGTTGCCACAAACTACTATCAAAAATTGATCACAAGGTGAGAAGGCAGCGAGAAATATTTCTCCTTTTGCTTTTGAGCATCCAAGAAAGTACAGGAAAGACAAAGAAAAAGAAGGAAAGAGGGGAAGAGAGCAAGGAATGAAAAAGAAGAAAAGAGGGGAAAGAAGAAGAAAGAAAGGAGAATGAAGAGGGAAGTTAAAAGAAGAAAAGGAAAGAAGGAAGGAAGGGAGATTGTGAGAGAGAGTGAGGGTCTGAGGTGAATCCTGCCTTAGGTCTTGGCCACCAGCAGTTCTGCTGCCTTTTGCCATCCCCTTGTCCCCTCCTCCTGACCTCTCCTGGTGGTCTCCCATCGTATCACTGAGGATGCTTTGATTACAAAGCTGGGTCTCCTCCCAAGGAGAAGTGGGCCTCCCTCTGACCCATAAACTTTGCCCTCCCGCGCACACCACGAGCAACCTGGTGAAGGAGTGAGCACAGCAGCAATGGGAGCTGACCATGCTCATCACAGCCACTGCCATCACGCCCTCCCCTCAAGTCAACCACAATCCTGATGCGGCCCCTCAATGAAATTGAGTTTTGACATCCCTGGCTTATCTGAAGATTATATTTAAAACAAACTTCTTAGCATTTTTCTTTTTCAAGAATGGGAGGGGGGGAGGAATGGTTAAGATATATAAATTGGGCAAATTCACATAAAGGCTGAATAAGGAAAAGGCGTGTTCCCGTCTCCCTCTCTGGGGAATGACCTAATACTCACCATCGAGTATTGTCGTAATAATGCTCCAGCACCGAGTATCCGAAGAAAGAGTTATTGGGTCCTTGATAAATCACGGGATGATCCAGATCGATGTTATACGAATAAACCAAGGCCACGGAAAGGGTCGCCACTAGGACTTTAAATCCACCCCCCTTTCCCTCCCAGGGAAATCCAGCCATTCTCTAGTTTTCAAAGTGCGCCTCTTCGCACGCCGACTAAGAAAAGCCCTTTCTTGTTGGCTTTGCTGCTGCGGAGAGCTGCGTGACCGCCTGCCTGCCGCCCACGCTTCGACTTTGAGGAGGCAGGCTCAGCAAGAGAACAAAATGCCCCCGCAGCAGCTTGTAGCATTCAAACAGTTCCTTCGCTACAAACAATACAAAAGGGAGGAGGAGCGATTAAGCCAAAGTTCCCGAGTCAGCTTTGTCCTGCTTAAAGTATCGAGTAGCAGCGAAAAGCGCAGCTAGCGAGAGTAAAGACTCCTTCTCAATCCGGAGCGCTATTTCATGCCAACCCCCAGACCAGGTCGCGTGGGGCCAAAGTCTTCCTGTTCCAAGACGCCGCCGCCCAAACTAAACGCCGTAGCCATGGACGCCCTCTGGTGCCTGGTCTAAGAGGCTCAGCAAAGCAACTCCTCTCGAAGCGTTGTCACTCGTTTTCTTGGCGACTGGGAGTGAAGTTTTTAAACACACTACGTGGCTGCGGTCGCGCAACTCCACTGTGGTGTAGAAGTTGAATTGGAGAATGTACAGCGCGATGCATTATACAAAGGCACTCGATTGTACAGATGAAGACAGTTGGGTATAACAACCATAATAATTTTAGTTAACTAGTACTGAATGATGGGAGGACTGTATATCTCCTATTTTTAGCAGATCATAAAACGGGTATTATTCAAGGTATTGCCAAATATTCCCTTGGTGGCTTCCCATGAGGAAATTGGAAGCAGCAGGAAGTCAGAACTCAGTCACATGACATCCTCACTTAACAATCCAGGTTGTTTTTATTTATTTTTATTTATTTATTTTGACACACAGTATATATAAGCATAAGCATGAAATAACTATACAATATATAAGTATATATATAAGCATGAGTATGAATTAACTATATTAATTGGATATAATGAAAGGAAACAATAGGACAGGAACGGTAGGCACTCTTGTGTTCTTATGCACGCCCCTTACAGACCTCTTAGGAATGGGGTGAGGTCAACAGGAGACAGTTTTTGGTTGAAGCTTTGGGGATTTTGGGAAGAGACCACAGAGTCAGGTAGTGTATTCCAAGTATTAACAACTCTGTTACTGAAGTCATATTTTCTGCAATCAAGATTGGAGCTTAATACTTAATATTTAATACTAGTAACAGCTGATAGTGTTATGCAGAGAAATTGTATGACATCATACTTTACAACCACATTGCTTAATGATGAAAATTCCGGTCCCAATTACCATAGTCACAAAAGCCTAAATAAAGGAGAGGGAGAGAGAGGCAGGAGACGGCTAATCCTATTATGTCCTGAGGGTAAATGTCTTTTATGTTGTGAATAAGCTGGCCTAGCCTTTCTGGGACTATTGGCAAAGGTAGGGGCTGCTTTCCAAGAGCATGTTTTTCCTTATCTCATCCAGGAAGGTATAATATTCTGCCTTTTTAATATTTCCTAGAATATTTCATTCATCTAGGAGTGGGGTGGGTTCTAACTTCCTACAATTCCCACTTTTGTGCTACGGCAAATAATTTTTGCCAATTATTTCGCCCTCAGCCCAAATCCAGGATAGCCTCAGAGTATATTTGATACTCATAGTCAATTTGAACCATCATTAAGGCAAACTGTTTCCCCTTTTCATTGTGTTTGGAGGGGCAGGACTGCAGGCCTTAAGGTATCTCAGGCATGAGGGGAGGCAGAACAATTACAGAGGCAGTGGGAAAGTATCTCTTGGCTCTCAAAAGGGGAGCTTTCAGCCATAAAGGTCTAGCAACCAGGAGAAAAGTTCTGGAAAGAAATTTACAATATCCAGTTTTTCATGCTAATTATTTTCAGAAGTTTGATGTCACTTATTTATTTATTTATTTATTTATTTATTATTTTAATTTCTATACTACCCTTCTCCCAAAGGACTCAGGGCGGTTTACAGCCAGATAAAACAACAGATACAAAAATTAAAACAAATATTAAAAGACTAATTCAAATTTGGCTGAGAGCTATAAAAATCTAATAAAAAACCCCATTAAAAACTATTAGGCCAGTCCTGTGCGATGGAACAAAAATGTCTTCAACTCGTGTCAGAGTTGGCATATCCCTGGAGGTAGCTCGTTCCAAAGGGCTGGAGCCCCCACAGAGAAGGCCCTCCCCCTGGGGGTCGCCAGCCGACATTGTCTAGCCGACGGCACCCTGAGGAGACCCTCCCTATGGGAGTGCACTGGTTGATGGGAGGCCACCGGTAGCAGCAGGCGGTCCCGTAAATAACCCGGTCCTATGCCATGGAGCGCTTTAAAGGTGATAACCAGCACCTTGAATTGCACCCAGAAGACCACCGAAAGCCAGGACAGGAGAGGTGTTATATGGGAGCCTCGAGTTGCTCCCTCTATCACCCATGCAGCTGCATTCTGAACCAGTTGGAGCCTCCAGGTGCTCTTCAAGGGTAGCCCCATGTAGAGAGCGCTGCAGTAGTCCAGGCGGGAAGTGACGAGGGCATGAGTGACTGTGCATAGGGATGCAACTGGCGTATCAGGCGTACCTGATAAAAAGCTCCTCTGGCAACGGCCATCATATGTTCTTCTAATGACAGCCATGCATCCAGAAGGACGCCTAGATTGTGGACCCTCTCCATGGGGGACAATGACTCGCCCCCAACAGTCAGCGATGGAATCAGCTAGCTTTACCAGGATGCCGGCATCCATAGCCACTCGGTCTTGGAAGGGTTGAGTCGGAGCCTGTTTTTCCCCATCCAGACCTACACGGCCTCCAAACACCGGGACATCACTTCAACGGCTTCGTTGGGGTGGTTAGGGGTGGAAATGTACAGCTGTGTATCATCAGCGTACAGGTGACACCACACCCCAAAACCACGGATGATCTCACCCAGCGGCTTCATATAGATGTTGAACAGGAGAGGCGAGAGAACCGACCCCCGTGGCACCCCACATAAGAGGCGCCTCGTGGCCGATCTATGCCCCCCTGCCAACACCGTCTGCGACCGGTCAGAAAGGAAGGAGGAGAACCACCGAAAAATGGTGCCCCCCATTCCTAACCCCTCCAGCCGTCGCAGCAAGATACCATGGTCGATGGTATCAAAAGCCACTGAGAGATCTAATAGGACCAGGGCAGAGGAACAACCCCTGTCCCGGGCCCTCCAAAGATCATCTACCAACGCGACCAATGCCGTCTCTGTGCTGTACCCAGGCCGGAAACCGGACTGGGACGGGTCAAGATAGACAATTTCATCCAGGTACTGAGGGAGCTGATGCGCCACCACACTCTCAACAACCTTCACCACAAAACGAAGGTTGGAGACCGGACGGTAGTTCGCTAAAACAGCTGGATCCAGGGAGGGCTTCTTGAGGAGGGGTCTCACCGCCGCTTCTTTCAAGGCGGTAGGGAAGACACCCTCCCTCAAACAAGTGTTAACAATTCCCTGAAGCCAGCCTCGTGTAACTTCCTGTGCGGCCAGTACCAACCAGGAGGGACATGGGTCCAATAAACATGTGGTTGCATTCAGCCTCCTCAGTATCCTGTCCATGTCCTCGGGAGCCACAGTATCAAACTCCTCCCAGATGACATCCTCAAGATCCACCTCCATCATCTTGCCCGAATCTACCCAATCTGAGTCCAGCCCATCCCGAATCTGAGCGATTTTATCGTGCAGATATTGTCCAAAATCCTCAGCACGTCCTTGCAAGGGGTGCTCCCTAGCTCCCTGAGTAAGAAGGGAGCAGGTCACCCTAAACAGGGCAGCTGGGCGATTATCCACCAATGCAATAAGAGCGGAAAAATACGTTTCACCACTCTTATCGCCACTAGGTAGGTCTGAATATGAGACCTTACTAGTGTTCGATCAGATTCGGAACGGCTAGTCCTCCAACCACTCTCTAGGCGTCTTTTCCAGCGCTTCATCTCTCTCAGCTCTTCAGAATACCAAGGAGCCAGTTGAGATCGGTGCCAGGTCAGAGGCCGCAAAGGCACGACGCAGTCCAAGGCCCCCGCCCTTTCCCAGGCGGCGACAAGTTCTTCAGTCGAGCCGTGAGCTAGGTTCTCAGAAATGACCCAAGCTCCATCAGAAACCTCTCCGGGTCCATCAGGCGCCTGGGATGGAACCAACGAGTCGGTTCTGTCTCCCTGCGGTGTGGGTTGGTGGTTCGAAAGTCCAGCCGAAGGAGCGAATGATCAGAACATGACAAGAGTTGAATAACTAAATCCCCTAATTCTAGATCATTCAGCCAATGTCCAGAGACAAAAATCAAGTCCAGAGTGTTTACCCCAGTGTGAGTGGGACCATCAAGGGTCCTGGTGGCTCAGACTGCTAAGACAGTCTGTTATTAACACAGCTGCTTGCAATTACTGCAGGTTCAAGTCCCACCAGGCCCAAGGTTGACTCAGCCTTCCATCCTTTATAAGGTAGGTAAAATGAGGACCCAGATTGTTGGGAGCAATAAGTTGACTTTGTATATAATATACAAATCGATGAAGACTATTGCTTAACATAGTGTAAGCCGCCCTGAGTCTTCGGAGAAGGGCGGGATATAAATGCAAATATAAATATAAATGCAAATATATAAATAAAAACTAACTGGGTCAGGTCCAAGGCCGTCATGGAAGCCATGAACTCCCGAGCTGCAACAGATGCTTCACCGACCGATGGCAGGTTGAAATCCCCCATAACCATAAGTCTAGGGGTATCAACCGCCATCCCGGCTATCACATCCAGCAGTTCGGGCAGGGCTGCTGTCACGCCAGGAGCCAGGTACGTAATCAGCAAACCCACCTGTATCCCATGACCCCACTTCACAAAGAGGGATTCACATCTGGCTATCTGTGGTACAGTGAACTCCCTTGGTCCCAGACCCTCGTTAATAATAACCGCCACCCCTCCACCCCTACCCTGGGCCCTCAGCTGATGAAATGCATGGAAGCCTGGTGGGCACATTTCCACAAGGGGCACCCCCCCTTCCACGCCCAACCAGGTCTTCAAAATGCCCATCAGGTCCGTACCCCCCTCTTGTATGAGATTGAAAATGAGTGGGGCTTTATTCACAATGGACCTGGCATTACACAACATCAGCCGAAGGTCCAGGCTCTGAGGATCCCGGCCATCCAGGGAACGGGAAGAGTCAGAGGGACCGGAGTGTGAGATTGTTCGCAAATAACGATCACGCACTCCCTGAACATGATACGGTCCCCCGCTTCCGCCATATCTGCCCCTCCCAATTACCATGCTGATGGAATGGCCCTCCTGGAATTGAGCACCAGCCTCCACCTTCACCTCCGAACCTATAATATCTATGCCATGAGCCCTCGCAGGGTCTGGCCATGTCCCTATCCCTATCCCTGGTGGGTTTCCCCCTAAGCCCTTCTTCACCCTCCCTCCCCTTAAAACCCCCTTAAAAAACGATTTTAAAAAGCCTCTGAGTTCCTTCTTTGCCGCATGCCACCTCTCGGGATTCCAAAATCCGTCATCGAGGTAGGCCCTCGATAGCGTGGAGGGCCAAATCTGCGAGAGGGTGGAGTCTCGCAGACCAAGAATATCTGCTGCCAAATACATGTGTATTATGAAGAATAGCGGATAGTCCCATCCCAGCCGGTTGTCGTGTCCCACTCCTCCGCTGACGGCCGGGTCAGGGAAATCCGAATCAGGCTTGCCTCTGCAGCTCTGCCCAAAGTCCTAGCAAAGTCCTCAAAGCAGGCAGGAGACCAGAAAGTGACTTCAGCAAGATAAGTTCGACTTTGCCTGACTCAGAGACTGCCAGAAAGCAGATCCTTTATATAGGCCATGGGGTGTGGCTCCATGACTCAGCACTCATTAAGGCCTGCCCCTCCCTTCCTTCTGTTGCCTCCACCTATCCAGTCTTCTGATGCGAGGGTCACTCCAATCAGCAGCTGTTGGAAATAAACTTTCCTCAGGCTCACATGCTGTGGAGGAGGGGGAGGGGTCTACTTGCTCCGTTTGCCTGGGCATGGAGCCAGGGCTGGGGCCGGGGGGTGCTCCCTCCTCTGCAGCCTGCTTGGGCATGGAGCCAGGGCTGGGGCCGGGAGTACATTCTTCAGCGTTCGGAAGCAGATAAGCAGACCCCGGCTGCGGTGAGAGCGGGCAAGACACAACACCGGTCCAGATGATAACCAACAGAAATCTGGCTAGGAATGAATGGATGGAAATAAATCTTGGGCGGGAAATGATGTTACCGGAGCAGCACTATCCGTTGGCATCTAACACCTCAGCAGTGTTGCCCACCACGGCCGCTGGGCCACAACCGCTCGGCCTCAGAGAGGGCCCCAAAGGTGGGAAAAATGTCGTCACCATCACCACTGCTGCTGCCGCTGTGTAAATGCCACTGCTGCCTGAAAGACGTCGCCGCCACGGTCGCAGCAGCCACCACCCAATCCAGCCGCTTACCACAGCCCTCGCCAACACCATCACCATTGCCTCAGAAAATCGCTGTCGCAAAAAAGCAACACCGCCGATGGAAATGCCGATGGAAATGTCATGAAGCTCTGTGGGGTTCCGTGGGGGTTCCGTGGGGGGGCCCGTGAGGTCCGTGGGCTCCGCGGGGATAGCATCATCACAGCCATCGCTGTCGCCGTCATCGAGGACCAGCCGCGGCAGAAAACAATGCCGCCGCTGTCCAGGACATTGTCGCCGCCGCCGCCGCTGCCACCGCTCCTCACCGCCAGGGACTTTCTGTGAGCTTCCAGTCAGATTTCAAGCAAGCAAGCACAAGTGCCAAAATTCTTCACAGCCATGGTTTTTCTTTAAATTACAGGCTGCCCATATCCAAGGGATGGTTATTAAACCTGCTCTAGCTCTTACTTTTGTGAGGCCAAATTGAGCTTAGCCATTATGCAATCCAGGCAATTTAGTATTTTTAAAATTAAACTTGATGAGCCCTGGGATGCCTACTCATGAAACCACCAGTGCAACATATCCTCCTTTACTGGGTACCTAGGCAACATCATTTGTGAGTCACAATCAGGGTTTGGGTTTTGGAGAACTCTTTTCTGCTATCTTGTGAGGGAATTGCCTGGGGAGTGAGGGAATTGCCTGAGGAGAATTCCCCTCTCCCCCCACCATCAGAGGTGGGTTTCAGCAGGTTCTGGCCAATTCTGGAGAACCGGTAGTGGAAATTTTGAGTAGTTTGGAGAACCAGTAGTAAAAACTCTGACTGGCCCCGCCCCCATCTATTCTCTGCCTCCCAAGTCCCAGCTGATTGGGAGGGAATGGGGATTTTACAGTATCTTTCCCCTGGAGTGGGGAGGGAATGCAAATTTACAGTATCCTTCCCCTGCCACGCTCACCAAGTCATACCCACCAAGCCATGCCACACACACTAAGCTACACCTATAGAACCAGTAGTAAAGATTTTTGAAACCCACCACTGCCCACCATGGAATTAGCAGGAAGACATGACTGCTTGGACCTTAGTGCCACAGAGAAAAAAAAACCAAGTTAGGAGCAGTTTTGTATGGAGGTAGGTGAAGGAGATAACCTCAATCTAATTCTGAATGGCGCATCTGTGTGTGTGTGCTTCTGTATGCAGCTACTTCTAAAATAGCCCTCCTCCCAGACCAAAGTCCAAGGTGTTCAGAACTTGTTGTGGCAACCACTCCCAAATACAATCCCCCGGAGGTCCATTTAACTAAATACAACATAAATGAGACAAGAAAGAAAATTTTACAATGAATTTCCACCCTCCCCCATAGTCTTTCTAGCTGTCTTCTGGGGATTGAAAAGAGTCTTTTAGTCTTTTCAGGGTCCTTTCTTTCATGTCTGCTGGGGGGCATTAGGCTTGGGTTAATGGTAAGAGTGGTCAGTCAGATTTGGGAAGATCTGCTGCACTCTGGTTACTGTGATGACTTTCTAATGGAGGGCTGGATCCAAACCCAATTCCTGGCTCAAATGAGTGAAAAGTCTCCTCTGGAGATAGCATCTGGATCAGCATCTGTTTCCAGATGTTGCAGAGTCATCTGTGCAGGGCTGAAGGACATGAGAACAAGCCCCCTTCCCCCTTTGTGGGTAATTTTCCCAGGAAAGGCATTGTAAGAGGATTAGAAATGGGGGGGGGGAGGTAGAGTGGAGGTGAATAGATAACTTGCATGCAGGGTTTGAAAAAGAAAAAAAAATAGTACTAAAGTTATTAAACAGATAAAGCAATTATAACAAAATGGAGACATCACAGATGAGAAAAAAAGAAAAACTGGATTCACATGCTTCAGAAAAAGGATAGACAGATGAAAACATTTAAACACATAGTAAATGCTAGAATGATTATTTTTCTTGTAGATGAACCTAAAACGTTTCCTCATAAACTTGGGCTGTACTTAAGGGTACAGAGGGAAGGAGAAAAAAAATAAAATGAAATGAAAAGTTCTCTTTACTCTGTTCTTGTTGGCCATGCAAACACAGGGCAAAGGCTTTCTCTTTCTCCCCACCTCTAATTGTTTTAATCTTTCCCCCCCTAACAATTTAAAATTCTTGTCTCTAGGGATCAGATACATTTAACAGTTATAATTACCTTGAGGCCACCAGAACCAGGGACAAAATATTACTTATCTTCTTCCACTTTTGCTATGATAACTTTGTCAATTTTATTGTGAACACATTGGCCCACGTTAGAAATGAAATTCTGATGCCTGCTCTCAAGAGAAAATATATATCTACCCAAACACTTCCATAACACACATTTAAACATTATTTTATACATACATATATGTAGGTCTTGGCATATTCGGGTCTTTTCCTGTGTAAGGTTGAGAGTATCTTGGCAACGTTTCGACGAGTCTCACTCCTCATCTTCAGACTGGTGCTTTCGGCTTCGTGCTTGTATGAGCAAAGTGTTGTCGG
This sequence comes from Ahaetulla prasina, assembly GCF_028640845.1. Taxonomy (NCBI): domain Eukaryota; kingdom Metazoa; phylum Chordata; class Lepidosauria; order Squamata; family Colubridae; genus Ahaetulla; species Ahaetulla prasina. The sequence goes on from NC_080542.1 coordinate 77,047,682, forward strand.
AGCTGCCTTCTCTCTATAAATATTGGTGGGGAGGTGGGGAGCGTTGCTGTAAGCGGGTTGGTTGGCTTTGTGGTCACATCTTGATTGGTAGATGGAGTGGGTGTTTGCAAATTAGTCAGCTGTTTCACCCACTCCATCTACCAATCCATCTACCAATCAAAATGCAACCACACAGCCAAGCAACCCGCTTACAGTAACACTCCCCACCTCCCCACCAGTAGTTATAGAGAGACAGCAGCTCCGATCATGCTTTGCTCGCACAAGCACGAAGCCGAAAGCACCAGCCTGAAGATGATGAGTGAGACCTCGTTGAAACGTTGCCAAGATACTCTCAACCTTACACGGGAAAAGACCCGAATATGCCAAGATCTACATAACTATACCCGTGAAAACCTACGAATACATATATATATATACACATACACACAAACACACACACACACACACACACTGGTTTGTTGTGAATGTGACTGCTTGAGGGCTCCTGGATTGGAGCTGAAAGGCAAAAGGGAAGTAGTATGCTTCCTCCCACATTGGGGCAGACCAGGTGCATCAACAGAAAAATACTATATAGAATAGAATAGAATAGAATAGAATAGAATAGAATAGAATAGAATAGAATAGAATAGAATAGAATTTTTATTGGCCAAGTGTGATTGGACACACAAGGAATTTGTCTTGGTGCATATGCTCTCAGTGTACATAAAAGATACCTTCATCAAAGTACAACACTTAAAACACTTAGTGATAGTCATAGGCTACAATTAAGCAATCAGGAAACAATATCAGTATAAATCGTAAGGATACAAGCAACAAAGTTGCAGTCATAAGTGGAAGGAGATGGGTGATGGGAACAATGAGAAAATTAATAGTAGTGCAGATTTAATAAAGAGTTTGACGGTGTTAAGGGAATTATTTGTTTAACAGAGTGATGGCATTCAGGAAAAAACTGTTCTTGTGTCCAGTTGTTCTGGTGTGCAGTGCTCTATAGCATCGTTTTGAGGGTAGGAGTTGAAACAGTTTATGTCCAGGATGTGTGGGATCTGTAAATATTTTCACAGCCCTCTTTTTGATTTGTGCAGTATACAGGTCCTCAATGGAAGACAGGTTGGTAGCTTGTTGGGTTGTGTGTATACACATACATACACACACACACACACACACACACACACACACACACACACACACACACACATATATATTCTCCATTTTGAATACATAGTGGAAAAAGGAAACTTGAGAGTTCACAAGACTGATGCTCTATGGAACAAAACTGTGACTGAATCTAGATGTTCTGCTTTGGATACCATATAGCCTCTTCCCAGAAGGTAACAAGGAAAACAGATCATGAAGAGGATGCCTAGCATCCCAGACAATCCTGCAGAATCTGCTCAAGCATCACTTATGCTTATCACTTATGGATAGAAGGAAGTAAACTATGAATAATCATTTCTGTCATCCTCATTACTTTGTGCACTGCCTTCCTGTCTGAAGCAGTAATGCTTCTAAACCAGACAGTAATACAATATCATATGATGCTCTCGATCGTTCCTCTATAGAAAGTAGTAAGGACAGGGGAAGGAAGATGAACTTTTTTCATATGACGCAGAAAGTGCAGGCGCTGCTATGCTTACTTCACCAGTGTCTCACTTTTGAGCAACTAAGCTAGCTTACTCATTAGCTGCACACCCAGGAATTTGATGCTGCTAACCATAGGTGATGTTGTGCCTCGTCCTCCCTCCACTCCTCAGCCGGGCCCCTCCCATCTCCACCCAGGCCTGTTATCAGACTCCGAGTTTGATAATGAATAGCCTATAATGCCTCCAGCCCCCAGCCCTGGCCCCATGCCCGGAGAGGATGTCAGGAGTGAACAGATAAGCCTGAGAAACGTCACTCCTACCGCGTGTGAGCAGGAAGCCAGCCACGTGCTGTAATTACTGACAGCAGATCCAGCTGAAGAGAATTCAAAGTGGGAGGATCCTCGCTTCCGGAGATCTGAGAGATGACGCCAGCAGAAGGAAGGGAGGTGCAGGCCTGGATAAATGCTGAGTCATGGAGCCACACCCCACAGCCTATATAAAGGACCTGCTTTTGGCATTCCAACCTTGAGTCAAGCAAAGTCTCATCTAGTTTGCTGATATCGGACTCTATCACTGAAGTCACAACTTGGACTCCTGCCTGCCCTGATAAACCTCGAAGGAATTTGGCAAGTTGCAGAGGCTTCGTTGGATACCATATAGCCACATTTGATACTGTCGTGTCTCACTCCTCCGCTGACGGCCGGGTCAGGGAAATCCGAATCAGGCGTGCCTCTGCAGCTCTGCCAAAGTCCTAGCAAAGTCCTCAAGGCAGGCAGGAGACCAGAAAGTGACTTCATCAAGATATGTTCGACTTTGCCTGACTCAGAGACTGCCAGAAAGCAGATCCTTTATATAGGCCATGGGGTGTGGCTCCATGACTCAGCACTTATCCAGGCCTGCCCCTCCCTTCCTTCTGACGCCGCCGCCTATCAATTCTTCTGAAGCGAGGGTCACTCCAGTCGGCAGCTGTTGGTAATAAACCTCCCTCAGGCTCACATGCTATGGGGGAGGGGGAGGGGTCTAGTTGCTCCGTTTGCCTGGGCATGGAGCCAGGGCTGGGGCCGGGAGGTGCTCCCTCCTCCGCAGCCTGTCTGGGCATGGAGCCAGGGCTGGGGCCGGGAGGTGCCCCCTCCTCCTCAGCCTGTCTGGGCATGGAGCCAGGGCTGGGGCCAGGAGGCATACTAGGACATTCTTCAGCGTTCGGAAGCAGATAAGAAGACCCCGGCTGCGGTGAGAGCGGGCAAGACACAACAGATACGGACTTCCTAGACCCGGTCGTTGGAGGATAAGGGGGACACGACAGGTGAATTAATAAACAGAGGCCTGCCTTTTCTGAAATCGACAATAATCTCTTTAGTTTTTCCATTTAAAATGAGGTTTTTTTTGTTACAACAGTTCCTCCTTGCAGTAAGCACCCTCATTGTCTTGAATAAGGCCAACTATTGTTGCATTGTCCACATACTTCACCATATGGTTGGTGGTAAACCTAGCACAGGGATCTCAAAGAGCTATTTGGACCCATTTCTCACAGAAAACAAAACATCACAAGCCACAAAACTTGGGTGAGCATGGCCATCTCCCAGTGGGAGGTTTTGTGGCTCCCAGTGTTTTCTTTTCTATGGGAAACAGGTGTCTCTCTCTGTGTGTGTCTCTCTTTCTCTCTCCCGCTCATCTCTCTTTTCTCCCTCACTTCCTCTCCCTCTCATCTTTCTTCCTCTCGTCTTTCTCATCTTTCTCTATCTCCCTTTCCCCCTCTCTCATCTCTTCCCCCCTTTCCCTTCCTCTCAGCTTTCTCCCTTTCTCTTCTCATCTCCCTCTCCCTCCCTCCCTCCCTCTCATTTCTTTCTCTCAATTGTTTCTTCTTCCTCTCTCTTTCTCTCCCTCCATCATTTTCTCATTTCTTTTCTTCCCTCCTCTTTCTCTCCTTCCTTCCATCCTTCTTTCATTAAAAAAAATAAACACTGAGTTCTACTAGTTGCATTGCTGAAGCAATAGGAACCAGATAGTACCAACTCTGTCAGATCTCAAATGATGGGCAGAAATCACAGAGAGGTGATCACCTCCGCTTGTGGCTGGCTCTGCTTCTCTTTTTCTCCCCTTTTCTCTCTCTCATCTCTGTCATGTGCGGGCGCCCAAGAGGGATTCCGTCCTGGGCTGGGATCATGGTGGTGGCAGGGACAGCAAGGCCTCCTCTGGCTGCCGCCACTGTGCAGTGAGGTGAGTAGCGGGCCATGCTGTGCAGCGCAGGAGACCCCGTGCTGCACAGGGGAGTCTGCCCGTGCTGCGCAGGGGACCTGGAGCTTTTCCCTCCCTGCATCCGGCGGCTGCTCCTCCCCATTCTCCTTCCTGAGTTGACACAAAGGTGACCACGACTGGCACTAGCTGCCTGTGAAGGACATGGAATCGCAAAAGGCAGCTGGTTGCGGGCAGTGCAGAGAAAACATTAGGAGTGCTTCAGCTGCATGGCTCTGCTTGCGCCTTCTTGGAGCAGAGAGCATGTTGTGCAATCAGGATGGCAGGGAGCCACAGGAGAGGGGTCAAAGAGCCGCATGCGACTCTGGGGCTGCAGGTTGCCAACACCCGACCTACTATAACAGTCATGGATCAACAGGATGAATAAAAGCAGATTTAGGACACAGACCTGAGGAGAACCTGTGCTCAAGAAAATAGTGTTAGAAATATTAGTCCCAACTCACACATATTGGAGCCTATCACATGAAAATCAAGAATCCAGTTGCACAAATTAAAATTAAAGCCTAAAAGGCCCAGTTTGTCTACTAGATGCTGAAGAATGATTGTATTAAATGCCGAACTGAAGTCAACAAACAGCATTTGCATATGAATGCTTCTTTCCTCTAAGTGCACCAAGCTCAGATGGAGAACAGAAGAAATAGCATCCTCTGTAGAGCAATTTAGATGGTAAGCAGACTGAAGCGAGTCAAATGCTAGAGGGAGATTGGATGCAATAATGTCCTTTATCAGCCTCTCAAAACATTTCATTATGATGTAAGTGCAACTGGACAGTAATCATTGAGACCTGTAACAGTAGACTTTTTTGACACTGGCAAAATAATAATATAGAGCTCTCAGATAAGTATTTAAAAAGTTTTATTTTAAAAACATATTGTGTAGTCAACCCATTATATGTTTTTCATCAATTGGCATTTTATTTATGGTGTTATTATGATAAAATATACATTGTTTGTAAATAATGAGTAAAAAGTTCGCTAACCAGATGCCATTGAGGTGCTTTGGACTCTCACTCCCTCATTCTTTTCCCATTGGCAATTCAGAGTGGAGCTCATGAAATTTGAGATTCCAAATCTCTGGAAAACTTCATGTGGCTTGCAGAGCACTAAATAATATACACTTAAAAATAGTAGGTATCCCAAAATATCCAATTAGGCATCTGCTGAGAAGAAAGACCTCTGTTTAAGAGTGAAAAGTTGTCAAAACGTTGATGAGCCATGGTGGTGCGCAATGGTTAGAATGCAGCACTGCAGGACTAACACATTGCTCATTCCAGTTCAATTCTGAGCAGCTCAAAGTAGACTCAGCCTTCCATTCTTCCAAGGTAGTAAAAAGGACCCAAAATATTTTTGGGGCAATATTCTGATTCTGTAAACAGCTTAGAGTGCACTATAAAGCACTGTGAAGCTGTATATGAATCTAGGTGCTATTACTATTGACAAATTTCAGCTACTAAGCAGACAACACAGGAACAGGACACTGTATAAGGGCTCTTAATATAGCCATAATCTTTGCAACTAACCCATTTTTATTTTTATTTTTTTTTAAATAAATTTTATTAAACATACAATTTAAAAACATTAGACATGGTGTGACTTGTCTGGTACATACTTTTCTAACACTTTTTCTTTCGTGTAGATTACAATATAATGTCATGCATATTCCATATATACTTTTTGTACATTCAATCACACTCCAGTTACATACATATTCCCTTCATATCTATTCAAATCCTGTTTATTCCTATCTAATATTTCTTATATTTTTTCCTCCCCTTTTCTTCACTTTGTTTCTAATTCTCTATCCCTACATTCCTCCTTTTCTCTAGCCATTTATAAAATGTATTCCAGGTTACATAGAATTCCGATTCATCTTTATCTTTGAGCTCCATTGTTAACCTGTCCATTTCTGCACAGGTCAATATTTTGTTGATTATTTCTGCGTACTGTGGGTTCTCTCTGCATTTCCAATTTTGTGCAAATATCAACCTTGCTGCCATTAATATGTGTACTATAAGATATATTTCTTCTTTTTTGTAATTATCCCTTACTATACCCAGGAGGAAGAGTTCTGGCGTCATATCTATTGTCTAGTTTAACATCTCTTCTAGCCACTGTTTTATTTGAGCCAAAAGTCCTTGGCTTTTGGGCACCCCCACCACATATGATAATGAGTGCCTAGTGTTGCTTTACATTTCCAACATTCCGTTGAGCAGTTTTTGCACATCTTGGCCAGTCTTGTGGGTGGGAGATGCTACCTATAAAACATCTTGTATTGATTTTCTTTGTATGCAGTGGCTAGAGTAAGCTTTCTATTCCTCTCCCATAGTTTTTGCCAGTCTAGATCTATGCCATGCCCAAAATTCTTACTCCAGGTGAGCATGGTCTCTTTCACTTGCTCTTCTATCATGTCATAATCCAGTAAATATTTATATAGTTTCCTAATCATCTGCACATCTGCCTCTTGTAGGATTTCATCCAATTCTATAGGTTCGGTCCTTATGCCCCATTCATTTTTATCTCTCATGTATCAGGATTGGATCTGAAGATATGCCCACCATTCTAGTTCTATCCCTTCTTCTTGTAAGTCCTGTCTAGACCTCAGCTCTCCTTTTTCATTCAATATGTCTTTATACATAATCACTCTTCCTAATTTCATGAAATTTGGATGTACAAACATTTCCAGGGTCGACAGCCAATTAGGAATTTCTTATAATTTTTTTGCTTGATTTTTATCCAAACATCCAACAGAGCTCTTCTGATGAGGTGTTTCTGGAAGTATTGGTGTGCTTTGTTTCCTGTCCCAAAGGATCACGTGCCACCCCGTTTGCATGTCATGTCCTTCCAGTGCTGGCAGCCTCCTGTTTTTTTAAATTAATCCATTCCCTAATCCACATGAGTGCTGGTGCCTGGTAGTATTTTTCTCAGTCAGGGAGTCCAAATCCACCTCTATCTTTCGAGTCTTGCAATAGTTTCAATTTAATTCTGATTTTTTTCCCTTCCAAATATATTTAGTTATTATTTTATTTAAATTTCTTAAAAAATCCTTTTTCAGTCTTATTGGTATGGTTTGAAATAGAAAAAGTATCTTTGGCAGTATAGTCATTTTGACTGTTGCAATTCTTCCCATGAAGAAAAGTTGCAGGTTTTTCCACCTATCAAAATCTACCTTAATTTGGTCCAAATTTGTTGTAATTATCCTTTTTTAGTGTAACGCATCTTGACGTCAAATAAATACCTAAGAATCTCACTTTCTTTACTGTCTGTATTTTAATTTTCTCAGCCAATTCTTTTTCTTGCATTTTACTCATATTAACTACAATTTTGGTTTTTTCCTTGTTCACTCTCAAACCTGCAGCTTCCCCATATTCGCCCAATACTTCCATTAACCTCTCACCCGATTGTAAAAGGTCTTCTAGAATGAACACAAGGTTGTCAGCAAACGCTTGGACCTTGAAAGTTTCCTTTTTTATTTCCAGACCTTTTATTTGTTCATCTTTTCAAATAATTCTAGTGAGTACTTCTAGAAATAGAATGAACAATAACAGCGATAATGGGCATGCCTGCCTAGTTCCTTTCTGAATTTTGAAATTTTGTGTCATTTCACCATTAACAACTACTTTGGCTTTTTCTGTAGAGTAGATTGCATTGAACATGTTTATGAAATTCTCCCCAAATTCCATTAATTTTAATTGATTTGCATAAAGTCCTATTTAACGTTGTTGAAGGCCTTTTGTGCATCAAAGAACATTAAAGCCAATTTCTTTTCATTATGGGTCTCATAGTATTCCAATACATTTAGTATGATTCTGATGTTATTCTTTATCTGCCTCCTCAGCAGAAAACCATTCTGTAAAATGTAAAAAAAAAGGCTCTGACAATCGTGCAACTCAGCTGTGATCATCAGAGCCTCTTTTTTTAACTTTTAAAAGCATTTTTTAAAAGAAGTGGCAAGCGGACGACCAGGGTGAGCATGGACAGGGGGCCAGGGATTTTTCCTACTGATTCTCTGAACCACCCACTGCCATCGCTACCGGATCAGCTGATCCGATCCGAACCAGGAGCATTTTACCCCTGTGCCTGGGGGCTGCCCTCTTCACACCACCTCCACACGAACGGGGGGACAGAGAAAGCCAATGGCGTATTGGAACAATATTTAAGATGTTTTATTAACTACCAACAGGACAATTGGATTGACCTGTAACCTTTTGCTGAAGTAGCTTACAACAACTCCGTACACAGCAGCACTGGTTTCGTCCCATTTCAGGTAGCCACAGGACAAGAATTTAACCCCATGCCAGAACTACCAGCTAAGGAACCTGACATTTTCTCCCTTAAGGAGTGGATAAACAATCTACAAATCATTTGGCCAGTGGTCAGACTAGCGCTACAAGAGGCTAGAGCAGCTTTTAAAATTCAAGCTGAGAAGAAATGCTGTGAACCCAAACAATTCACGGTTGGGGACCACATATATCTATCTATAAAGTTTCTACAATCCTTCAACTGCCTAAGAAACTGGGACCAAAATTCATTGGCCCCTTCCCCATCAACAGAATCATAAACCTTGTCATGGTAGAACTCCTCTTTCCTAAGACACTTAGGCAGGTTCAGTGCTTCACTGCAGCCTACTCACGCCAGAAATCATTTCAAAAGTCAGACTCCCTTAGGAGACTTCCGGTGGCAACACAGGCTTCGTGGACGTCCCTTCGGGATCATCTGCCCTGGGTTTCGTCAAACCGTTTCTGACAACATAAATTGGATGTCAGACAGTTTGAAAATTCTTCCCCCAGGAGAAAGGGGAGAGAAGAGTGGTCAGGTTTGGGTAGAGCTCCCCGCGGAGCCCCTGGAATTAAACCAGGGGCACAAAAGGAGAGAGCCCCCCTCCAGCCTGACAAAGCTCCATACCCAGGGTGCTTCTGTTTATACAGTACAAGAAGCCGTGACCATCTTTGTGCCGAGGATTATTTTTAAAGAGAACTCAACGCAGACAGAACGAAGCAGGAGGACTAGCAAGAGTAATAAATCTTAACTTCGAGTAATAAGCTTAAATAAATCTTAAGATTGACTTGAGCGAACCTAAAATGGTGCTTGCAATACACAAAGGAAAGTGAAAGTTAAAGAGCTGCTTGTTAAAGCCATCAGTGTTTTTAGCGATGCTTAAAGCCGCTGTTTCTATTTGATAAAAGACAGTTGGAATTAATTGGAAGAACTATAATTAGTTAATATTTCTGCCAGAGACTGTTGGAGATTTTTAAATATAATTACAAAAGGATAAAGCAAGAGATTTTAAGACTGTGGTTGCAGAGAAATTTAAAAAGACTTTTTACTAATTTTAACTTTAAGAAATAAAGCTTAAATGAAGATTTAAGGAAATGCTTACTACAACTGCTGGCATGGAACCTATAAGAACATAACAAGATATTCTTTAAATGGAATGAATAAGAATTGTTTATGATTTTTTAAACTTTTTTTTTCTATTATAGTGTTTAAGATGAAAAGTTTATTGAATTTTTTTCCCCTTTTTGGTAGATTTTACAGTTTAAAAATGGCTCTTAAGCAAACAGAATTAACTACTACTTAAAATCTTGGAAATTTCTTCAGCTCAGATACGGAAATTAAAAGAAGATATCAAGGAAGGTTTAAGGAATTTTTACAATAACTTTTGGAGGCTCATCTTTTAGAAATAGATCAAAAATTTAATGGAATGGAGAAAACAATTTCGGATTTTAAAGATATGGTGGAAGAGCAGAGGAGGGATATGAAAATGGTAAAGGATACAATTACGCCATTATTGGTATCTAGTATTCAGATGGAGGAAAGATTGGGAAAACTTAACCAAATTAATTTAGACTTGCAAAGGAAAATAGAGGAAGTTCAAACGAATCAAATTAATTTGTATTTAGAAAATAAAATAGATGATATTCAGGTTAAGGTGGATAGGGCAGATGAAGAAAGGGTTATATTACAATATAGATTAAGGGTGAGGGGATTAAAGGAATGCAGGCAGGAAAATTTAAGAGATTTTTATTCAGGCCTTTGCTCAGATAGAGGGAGTTGAACCAGAAGATTTTGAAGTTAATATTGAAAAAATCTATTGTGTTAATTCTTGGTTGGCAAGGCAAAAGCGATTACTGAGAGATGTGGTTATTTATTTTAAAACTAAGAAGGTTAGGTATGGAATTTTACAAGCATTTTATAAAAATAAATTTCAAATATTAGGACAAGATATAATAATGATGAAGGAAATTCCTCCTAAAACGTTAAGAAAGAGAAAAAAATTTGCCCTTTTAGTGGATGAGCTTAAGAAACATCAGATATATTTTAGATGGGAGGTTCCAGCTGGCTTAACAGTGAATTATAAAGGAAGAAAGTATTTTAATACAGTTTTTAAAACAAGAGATTTCTACACCAATGTATTAAAGATTGGAAATCCTGACTTCAGGTGCCGCCACTTTCTTTGTCGGGCGCCTAATCAAGGCGCTCCGTGCTGAAACTTCGTAAAAGCCGGTGAAACAGTGAAAATCAGCTGTTTGTCGGCTTCAAGCTCTCTCCCTGGGAGAAAGGGAGAGTATAGAGCAGCGGGAGAGTGGTAGATCTCCCCAGGGGCTTGGCTTTGTGAAGCAGAGCCCCGGAGGCTTGAGTCCCACTGAACCCCGCCGAGCTCCGGACTTCAGCATGTTCCTGCAGAAGCAAGAAAAGAAGAAAGTGTCCATCTCTGCCCAATTGATTTTCTTTGTGGATTTCTACATGCAGACGGAACGAGCGCGAGTGACGATTACTGGATCACAAGTATTCCTGACTTCTATCCTTTAAAAAGAAAAACTTTTTTTCTCTGCTTTAATTGACTGTTTAAAATGGCGTCTGAGAGGAAGTGAAAGTCGGAAGCTGGCTGTGTAATTAAGAAGTGCTATTTGTGGATTGTAACTGAGCTTTCTCATATTCAAAGGGGAAAAGAAAAGTTTTAAACTTAAAGTTAAATTTTTGACTTTAAAAACCGAGATGGCTACTAAACCACCTAAGACTGCTGGCAGAAGGGGATCTGAAGTAGCTTTGGAAGATATGCTTAAGGAGCAAGGGAAAATGTTTGAAGATAGGTTTAAGGAGATGATGGAAAATAATGAGAAAATAAGAGAAGAAATAAAGGACAATAATAAAAAAATAAGAGACGATATCTTGATGGCTTTTCAAGGTTTGGCAAAAAGACTGGAAGGGATGGAAGAGGAAGTACAAGAAATTGCCCAGTCAAACCAGCAATTAGAAAATAAAATGGGAGGAATGCAAACAAAATTGGATAAAAATGAAGATCAGGTGGTGGTGACGCAGTATAGGATGATGGAAGGAGCTCTGAGAATTAGGGGGGTTACAAGAGGAAAAAGGTGAAGATTTAAAGAAAATTTTATCAGAAGCCTTGGCCGAACTTATTGAATCTGACCCACAAGAGGTTGCTTATCAAATTGATAAAATATACAGAGTTAATTCCTGGATTGCTAGGCAGAAAAAACTTCATAGAGACATTGTGGTTTATTTTGTGAAAAGAACAATGAGAAATCACATCCTGCAAGTTGCATATCAGAAAAAGTTGAAAATAGGAGAACAGGACTTGAAGGTTTTGAAAGAGATTCCTCCCAAGATGCTAAGGATAGGAATGATTTTATATTTTTTATACAAGAACTTAAAAAGTACCAGATTCAATTAAGATGGGAGGTACCAGTTGGTTTGACAGTGTATTATCAAGGAAGAAAATATTGTATTGATACTGTGCTTAAGGCCAAAGATTTTCTCTCTACTGTGTTGAAAGTTGAAATAGAAGTAATAGAAAAAAGATTTCAAGAGAGTCAAATGAGTGTGGAAGCTGAGGTGACCCCATTGATGTTATCATCTGAGGAACAACCACAAGAACAAAGGGTGACAAGGGGAGCCCTCAAGCGTAAAGAAAAGGAGCAACAAATTCAAAGCAAAGGTCAGGATTCTGCTACAGAAGTGGTGGGAGGAGCAAGGCCGAAGATACGGGAGGATGATCTTCAGCTGATTGTTCAAAAGCTTCAAGAGGCAAGTAATGGCAAATAAAATTCTGACCTGGAATGTTAATGGTTTGAATTCAGCCCAGAAAAGAAGAAAAATATTCCATTATTTGAAACAATTTAAAAATGATGTGATTTGTTTACAAGAGACACATATTAAACTATCAGATCAAAAATACTTAATAAACTCAAAATTAGGCAAACATTTTTTTGCCTCAGCTTTGGATAAGACAAATGGTATAGTGGTATATTTGAGAAAGGATATACCAGCTAAGTTAATAGAGGCAGATGCTCATGGAAGTACATTGCTATTGAAATTACATTAGAAACAAAAAAGATTATTTTGCTTGGTATATATGCGCCTAATCAGCAACAAGAAAAATACTACAGAATGTTGCACGATAAGTTGATTCTATGGATGTAATTGTGATGATGCTACATATTTTCATATTTGGTGGACTTGCAAGAACATTAAGGTTTTTTGGATAAGAATTTGATGGATTATACAAAATGTTTTGAAAAAGAAGATAAAGTTCCTACTGCAATTTTTCTTACTGGGAATTATCATGGACTGTACAGTAATTGAGACTAAATTAATTTTAAATTTAGTAACAGTGGCAAGACTACTGATAGGACAGTATTGAAAGAAAAAAGAACTACCTACAATAGAAGAATGGATATTGAAAGTTGCTCGTTTGGCTGAGATGGCAAAAATCTCAGCCTTTTTGAAAGACAATACACAAGAAAGATACTTAAATGAATGGAAAAAATGGATTGACTATATCCAAAGTAGATATCAGACTAAGAGATATCAGACTCCTTTGAATGATTTTATTTCTGATTGTTAAGGGGGGGTTAGGATTTGATGAGAATTGCAGGAGTTAACTGAGTTTGGACGGAAAATATTTAGTATACGCTTGTTTTATTTTTAATTATACCTTTATTTTTAACTATAGTTGGGGGGGAGGGGGAGGGGTTTTTTTGAAGGGAGGGGGAGGAGGGGTAGAGTGGGGGAGGGGGAAAAGTTTTTTTTGTAAAAACTTTTTCAATTAAAAAAAAAGATTGGAAATCCTTTATTGTTAGATGCTAAGTTGATTGGTGAGCAGATGGTGAAAAATGTGTAAGATAGAAGACAAGGGGAGGGAGAATGCTTAAGATGTGATTGTGATGGTATTATATATATATATATATATATATATGTTTTCTGAGGTTTTCACGGGTGTTTGTATATAGGTCTTTGGTTGTTCGGGTTTTCTCCCGTGTAAAATTGGACACGACCAAGGACCAGAAGCCAGACCGCAGCTGCAACATTAGCCACTTCAAACCCCTCCAATCCATACATGCAGCAGACTGACACCCACTACGAAGATGTAGCACGACCACGAACACGAAGCCAAACAGCAGCAGTGCAGCTCACCAGCTCAAATCCCCCTGCAGCACAGATTAGACTGAGCACAACCAAGCCCCCACCAACACAGGACACACCCCCAGCCAATCAGAGCACAGAAAAACCCCCAGCCAATCAGAGCACAGCCAAGCTCCCACCCAATCAGTTCAAACCCCCACTAGCAGTTAAAAGGAAGAAATAGCTGCGATCACACATTGCTCCCAGAAGCACGAAGCTGAAGCCTGAAGATGACGAATGAGACTTATGAGCGTCGCCAAGACACTTCCAATTTTACACGGAGAAAACCCGAACAACCAAAGACCTATATATATATATATATATATATATATATATATATATATATATATATATATATATATATGAGTATATATGGGTGCTATATATATGCTATATATGGGTGCTATATATATATATATATGGGAGTATATATGGGTGCTCCTATATATATATAGGAGCACCCATGGGATCACCCCTCTCACCTGTCATTGCCAATCTCTACATGGAACACTTTGAAACCCAAGCTCTAAAAAAATCTGATCACAAACCCAAACTCTGGCTCAGATATGTAGACGACACCTTCATAATCTGGCCACATGGGAAAGAAAAACTTGACAACTTCCTCACACACCTCAATAGCCTACACCCCAAAATACAGTTCACCATGGAAACAGAAGTTAATAACAAACTTCCCTTCCTGGATGTCTTAGTCTACAGAAAACCCAATGGCTCCCTAGGACACACCATCTACCAGAAGAAAACACACACAAACCGCTATCTGCACGCACTCTCACACCACCACCCAGCACAGATCAACTCCGTAGCCAAGACACTCATCTCCAGAACAAAATGCTTAGCTGATGAACAACACCTAAAACCCGAACTAGACACTCTCACTAACGTACTAACATCCAATGGATTCCAAACAAATAAGATTACCAAGCTAATCCAAAAAGAACCCCCCACTAAAATCCAAGACAGAGAACAAGAAAACGGCACAGCCCTCCTCCCATATATAAAAGGCACCACAGACAGAATCAGCAAGATCCTCCACAAACACAACATCAAGACAGCATTCTGCACAAACAGAAAAATATCCACCATCCTAAGAAACCCCAAAGACAAAATTGAGTTAGAAAATCAAGGAGTATATGAAATCCCATGCACCGCCTGCCCCACCACATACATTGGACAAACCAACAGAAGAATAAGTGCACGATTGAAGAACACAAGAACTCATTCAAAAGAGGAACCAACTTCTTCCCTGGTCCAACACTTTAAAGTCACAGGACATGATATTGACTTTAAAAAGACCAGAACTATCGCCAAAACTGAACACTTTAACAACAGAATAATCAGAGAAGCCATTGAGATAGAAAAACGCCCACACAACATGAACAAACGAGATGACACCTCCCGCCTACCAGCCATTTGGAAACCCGCCCTTATTGACAAACGAGTCCCTAACACGAGGAATGACACCAGACCCACACTCACGAGGTCCACACAGGATGTCACCACCGCACATCCACCCAGAAAGCAGACCCAAACCCACATTGATCAGGAAGCACGACCAAGGACCAGAAGCCAGACCGCAGCTGCAACATTAGCCATTTCAAACCCCTCCAATCCATACATGCAGCAGACTGACACCCACTATGAAGATGTAGCATGACCACAAAGCCAAACAACAGCTATGCAGCTCACCAGCTCAAATCCCCCTGCAACACAGACTAAACTGAGCACAATCAAGCCCCCACCAACACAGGACACACCCCCAGCCAATCAGAGCACAAAAAAACCCCATCCAATCAGAGCACAGCCAAGCTCCCACCCAATCAGTTCAAACCCCCACTAGCAGTTAAAAGGAAGAAACAGCTGCGATCACACATTGCTCCCAGAAGCACGAAGCTGAAGCCTGAAGATGACGAATGAGACTTCATCGAAACGTCGCCAAGACACTTCCAATTTTACACGGGAGAAAACCCGAACAACCAAAGACCTATATACAAACACCCGTGAAAACCTCAGAAAACAAATATATATATATATATATTTCACTTCCAATTTTACGCGGGAGAAAACCCGAATAACCAAAGACCTACATATATATATATATATATATGGTTTAATTTTTATAATTGATTTATTTTGGGTATATTGGGTATATAATAATTGATTTATTTTGGGTATAAGTTATAGGTGTTATTTAGTAGTGTTATTGTTATAATTGATATATTTTGGATATAAATAATAGGTGTAATTCTAATAATGTTATTTGATTGTAGTTAATTTTTATAACTAATTTATTTTGGATATAAATTATAGATGTAATTTTAGGGGTATTATTTGATATAGAGGATAGTCAGTAAAATTTATGAATTTGGATTAAATATTATATTTGAGAGATTGCTTATGGATGTAATGTTGTTATTTGGTTAAACAGAATTTAATTGTTATAATTGATGTATTTCGGATACAAGTTATAGATGTAATTTCAATAATGTTATTTGACATATGTAAGGTAAATTGAATATTCTAATTATTATAATTGACATATTTTGGATACAATATAGTTTAATATTAATATTAGTAATGCTGTTTGATGTATGTAAGTGATATCAAAGATATGAGAAGATAGAATATTGTTTATTTTTGGAGATTGGACAGTAAAATCTAAGAATTTAAGTTGGAAATATAAATTATCTTTGAGACTGTTTAAGGAAGAAAGGTATATTATAGAATTCCTGATGAATACTGGAAGATGGAACGTTAAATTGGTGTTGATCGATGAAGACTGGATATGTATTTTATCGATGAAATGGAAATACCAATTTAATCGGAAGATTCTGAAGACTTTAGGAGTGGAATGGATTGATGTATAATAGACTGGAATTGTATTATACTAGTTTATATGTTTAATCGGGAGAGGAGTTGAGGGTACAAAGGGTGAGGAGTGACTATGGATTTTGACTTATGTTGTATTTTAATTTATGATTGTTAATTTTATACCCTGTACTTTGTTCTGGGAAGTCTCGTGGGGGGAAGGGGGGAGGGAGGGGAAGGGAGGGGAAGTGGGTGGAAGATGAAGGATTATTAATGTACAGGAATGATTGAAGATATGTAATTAAAAAATAAAAATAATTTGAAATGAAATCGGGGCTGCTCAGCTGCCATTTCAGAAGGGAATGGAAAGGGAGAGAGGAGTAGAGAGAGCGAAGGAAGAAAGTAGATAGGAAAAGAGAGAGGTAGAAGAGGGGGAAAGGAAAGGAAGAAGGGGAAAGAGAGAGGGTTAGAAAGGGTGGAAGAAGAGAGGAGTGGGGAAGGAGGAGAGGAAGTAGAAAAGTGAAGGAGAGGAAGGATGGAGAAAGTAGAAGAAGATAGAGAAGGGAAGAGGAAAGGTTGTGTTAAGGAAGGAAGTGGTAGCTGAGCAGGCCCGAATAAGTAACAAATGAAAGTTAATGATTAATGTTGAATAAGAGACTGTACATTGAATATGTTGTTGGAAAATGGAAATAAAACTTTAAAAAAATTTTTTTAAAGTCAGACTTCCTTTGCCTACACCTCCTACCCCCATTATGGTGGAAGGAGAACAACATTTTGAAATCAAAGACATCCTTGACTCCTGCACTCACCACGGTTCCACACAATATTTAGTGGCATGGAAATAAGTACCATCATCTCAGAATGAATGCCCCCACACTGTTAAGGAAATTCCACCTGAAATACCCACACAAACTATCCTAAATCTTAATGTATTATGTTTTATGTCTTTCCAGGTGAATTTTCCATTTTTCTGAGGAGGGCAATATGCCAGATCTGTGTATCTGCCATTCTTCATGGAAGGGGAGAATTGGAGTTGTCACATTTAGTTCTTTTCCTTTGTGTCCAGGTACCCAATTTCTTTCTTTTTTTATTGAAAAAGTTTTTACAAAAACTTCCCCCCCCTTTCCCCCCCTTCCCCTTCCCTTCAAAACCCCCTCCCCCCTCCCGACTTCCCAGAACAAATACAAAGTATAGTTAAAAATAAAACAAACATATGCTAAAAAAATTTCCTCCTAACTCAATTATACTCCTGCATTTCTCATCAAATCCTAACCTCCCCCAATGCAATCAGAAATAATACATCCTAATCATTCAAAGGCAGTCTGATATCTCTTCATCTGATATCTGTTTTGAATATAGTCAATCCATTTTTCCATTCATTTAAGTATCTTTCTTGCGTATTGTCTTTCAAAAAGGCTGAGATTAGAATAGAAGAATAGAATAGAATAGAACAGAATTTTATTGGCCAAGTGTGATTGGACACACAAGGAATTTGTCTTGGTGCATATGCTCTCAGATTTTTGCCATCTCAGCCAAATTGGCAACTTTCAATATCCGTTCTTCTATTGTAGGTAATTCTTTTTTCTTCCAGTACTGTCCTATCAGTAATCTTGCCGCTGTTATTAGATTTAAAATCAATTTAATCTCAATTACTGTACAGTCCGTGATAATTCCCAGTAAAAAAAAATGCGGCAGGAAGTTTATATTTTTTTTCAAAACATTTTGTAAAATCCACCAAATTCTTATCCAAAAAGCCTTAATATTCTTGCAAGTCCACCAAATATGAAAATATGTAGCATCATCACAGTTACATCTTCAACATTTTGCTTGCATATCTGGATACATACACGACAATTTCTTAGGATTTAAATGCCATCTGTAAAATACTTTATAAAAACTTTCCCTTAAATTCTGTGCCTGTGTAAATTTAACATTTCTAACCCAAATTTTTTCCCAAGTTTCCAATAATATTGGCTCCTGAAAATTTTGTGCCCACTTTATCATACAGTCCTTCACCAAATCCCTTTCAGAATCTATTTCAAGTAACACATTATACAATCTCTTTATATGCTCCTGAGACTGATTTCTAATTTGCTTTACCAAATTTTCCTCATTCTGCACTATACGAATTTTCTGATCTTCCTTCCATCTAGCAGGTAGTTGCCCATATTGAAACCAAGTATAATTTTTCCCTTCTTCTTTTAATACGTGCAGAAATTTTAATTGCAAGTTACCTCTTTCAGTGTACAAAAGATCTTTATATGTAATCATTTCCTGATTCTGTTCTATATTTATATTCTCTATTGTATGCCTGGGACTCGCCCACATAGGAACCTTATAATTTAGTTGATAAGAGTATTTTTTCCAAACACGCAGGAGAGCAATTCTTAACACGATTTTTAAAAGCCTTATCCACTTTTTTGTCATAAATTAAATATGCATGCCATCCGTGTAGCAAGTCATAACCTTCTATAATCAAGATTCTTTTCTCCATTAGATTAAACCAATCACTTATTGCAGAGACCAGTTGCTTCATAGTATAATTTAAAATTGAGCATTTTTAAACCTCCCTTTTCCCGGGAATCTTGAATTATTTTCATTTTAACCCTTGCTTTTTTACCTTCCCATATAAATTTATTAATTCCAGTCTGCCATTCCTCCAATTTTTTATCTTTCTTAATTATTGGTATCATCTGAAAGAGGATTAAAAATCTAGGTAAAACATTCATTTTGATAGCAGCTATTCTCCCCAGCAGCGATAATTGCAATTTTTTCCATTTCAAATCCTGTTATTTCCTCTAATTTTTCTTTCTGTTGTCATATTTTTTATTATCACTTTTGTTTTATTCTGATTTACCTTAAGTAAAGTAAAGTACCTTTACTTAAACCCTGAAACCTTTCCATATCGATCAATTATTTCCAACAGAGATACACTTGAGTTTATGGGATTTGTTAAAGTAATCACCAAGTCATCTGCAAAAGCTCTCAGTTTATATTCATGTTGTCTAACTTTAATTCCCTCTGTCTCCTTTGATTTTCGTATTTTATCCAATAATGGCTCCAGAGTTAAAATAAACAGTAATGGTGATAAAGGACATCCCTGTCTTGATCCTTTCAAATCTTAAAAGCTTCTGTTAAGTTACCATTAATTAGTATCTGGGCTGTTTGGTCTCCATAAATTGCCCTAATTATTCTTACAAAACCATCTCCAAATTGCATTTTTTCTATTAGTTTAAATAAAAAATCCCAATGCAATCGATCAAAAGCTTTCTCTGCATCTAAAAAGATAAATGCTGCTGGAATAAAAATTTTCTTTTCTAAATATTCCAATAAGTTAACAATCTGCCTAACATTATTCCTCATCTGTCTCCCTTTTATAAATCCAGATTGATCAGTATGAATTCTTCGTTGTAAAACTAACATTAATCTGTTTGCTATTATTTTTACAAAAATCTTATAATCGTTATTTAAAAGTGAAATTAGCCTATAATTCCCAGGTTTAGAACAATCCTGTTCCTCTTTTGATACCAATGAGATAAAAGAAGTTCTCCATGAAGGGGGAATTCCCCCTCCTAATTGTATCTGGTTAAATAATTCCTTAAGTGGACCTAACATCTCATCCTGTAAATTCCTATAATAACTTACTGTAAACCCATCCGTACCAGTTGTTTTCCCTATTTTTAATTGTTTAATTACCAAAATAATTTCTTCAGAAGTTATAGGCCGATTCAGTTCTTCCCTTTGTTCTATTTTTTTTTTTATTACTTTTTTTGCAACAAACAAACAAAAAGAAAATACATTATTACACCCTTGTGCTATACATAAAAGGAAGATTTGGGTCTTCGGATATATCCTCATGATTGCCAAAATCCACGTTCTCGAGGTACAGGTACTGAAGCGTCCAATGTTCCAAGCACAAAGTCCACAAATGGTTTCCAAGTCTTCCAGAAAATATCTTCTTTATACACACCACTTCTAATTTTAATATCACATGTCATTTTATCATTTAAAGCTAATTTCCACATTTCAGAATTCCACTCTTCTATTCTAAAAATCACATCTAGTTTCCAATATCTAGCTATTATAATTCTACCTATTATAATCATAATTCTAATCAATTCTTTTCATATTTTGTTAATTCTATTTCCTTAATTACCAACAATAATATAGTTTCCACTCTCAATGTTATTACTTTCCCATCATTTCAAATATCATTTTCTCCAATTGTTGCCAAAACTTTTAACCTTATCACAATTATACCACATATGTTCATAAGTCCCCAATTCCATCTCACATCTCCAACATTTTTACTAATTTTTATCCATTTGTGACAATCTTACTGGAGTCAAATACCATTTCAAACAACTTTATAATTGTGCTCTTTAATCCTTATAGATAAAGTTCTCATAATTCTACTCTTCCAATTCACATTCCAATCTGACTCTGGTATTTCAATATTAAGATCTTTTCCCAATTTGTCCTCATCACTCTTTGTAATTTTCATCAGAATTTATAATCTTATAAACCCTACTAACGAGTCCCTTTAGCCCAATTTCATCTTTCATAATCCGAGATACTAAATATTCAAATTCAGTTTCACATCTATTTATCGAATAATTTTCCTTTAGTTTTTGTCCATTTTCTATCTGTATTTTTCAAACCAACTTAACCCTAATTTTCAATAATTTCTTTATTCCTCCTTTCATTTCCATAACTTTTATCCAATCTCTAATAATTTCTATATTTTCCTCTTTAATCACTTCATTACGTTTATATTATTTTAATCGGCCAAATTCAATTGTCTCCCCAAAAGATTATATCCGAATTAAAATTTTAACAAATTTATTCCACATTTTACTTAATCCTTTAACCAATAACTTCTACTTACACATTTTAAATTTGCTTTATCTAAAACCACCTTGATCCAAATTTCTCTATATCCTTAACTCTAAGTCTCTCCAATAATTATCTTCACCTTTAAATATTTTTACCACTATCCGGATACCATACGCACAGTAATAATTAAATAATTTGGGGATTCCTAATCCACCTTCCTTTTGATTTTGATACCACATTTTCTTCACTAATCTAGGTCTTTTACCGTTACAAATTTATCCAGTTTTTCTGATATCCTTCAATATCTTTCTCTGTCAAATTTAGTGGTAGCATCTCGAATAAAAGTTGAACTTGGCAGCAACATCATCTTACACATTGCAATTCTACCAAACCAAGACAACTTTAAAATTTTATATTTATCTATCTTCTTCTCAATTTCGTTAATCACCACATCATAATTAAATTTTTCAATTCTTTAACCTTAAGTGAAAGCACTATACCCAAATATTTCAATGTGTTTTAATCCTTATCCCAAATTGCTCTTGCATATTCTCAGACTCATTACCATTACTATCCATCAATAATTCTGACTTTGACCAATTTACTTTCAATCCTGTCATTTCCTCAAATTCTATCAAATGCTTATATATCTTTTCAGATCTTTCTCTACATTTTCAAAATAATTAAAGTATCATCCATACAAATTTATCTTATACCCTTATATCCTTCTAATTCTTCATCTTTTCTATCATTTTGTCAATATTTCCATAGCCAATAAAAATAATGTTGGGGACAGGGGACATCCTTGTCTCGTACCAGCTTCTAATTTTATCTCTTCAGTTAATATTCCATTCACCTTCACTCTTGCACTGCTCTTTTGGTACAATTTTGAAATAACATGTATAAACTTATTACCAAAGCCTAAAGCCTCCACAATTACTTTAATAGTTTCCCATTGTACGGAATCAAAAGCTATAAATATCCAATGATACTATACCAATTTTATCACCATTATATTCAGCTACATCTATAATATTTAATACTCTTCTAACAATATCACTCATGTATCTACCCTTCACAAAACCTACTTGATTATAACTTATATATCTATCTATAAATCTATTTAATCTATTACTTATAATGGCAGTAAATATCTTTGCATCCTGATTAATTAAAGAGATGGGCCGATAGGACTCAATCCTTTCTAAATCTTTATCTGGTTTAGGAATTAAGGATATCACCGTTCTATTCCATGACGAAGGTACTTCCCCACCATGTAATATTCCATTGAATAATTTTTGCAATCTTGGTATTATCAATTCTTTAAATTCTTTATAAAACTCAACAGGTAATCCATCCTCACCTGGAGCTTTCCCTAATTTTAATTTTTGTATTATTCCATTAATCTCATCTTGTGTTATATCTTCTTCCATCAATTCCTTATATGTTTGATCAATTTTCACCACATACTTTTCTAAATAGCTTTGCAATTTTCCTCGATTAATTGGTTTCTTTGAATATAGGTTCTGAAAAAAATTTCTAACCACTTCACATTTCTCTAATTTTTTATAACATCTTATACCTCTATCATCTATCAAAACTCCAATTTCTCTCTTCTCTCTTTTATCTTTCGCCATCTTTGCCAATAATTTAGAATTTCTATTACTAAATTCAAAAAATTCTATTTAAAATCTCAAATTTCTTTTTACTAACTCTGTATCTTCTTCTATCATTTTATTTCTTAACATATTAAGCTCCTGAAGAATTTTTTTTTCTTTAGTAAGCAAAAATTGATTTTCCAATTCTTTAATCTGATTTTTATCTCTTTCCATTTTAATTTTATAATTTTTATATTTCCTACTTGATAATTTGATACTCTCGCCTCTAAACACCGCTTTCATCGCATCCCAAACAATTTCAAATTTAACCTCCCCGTTATCATTTAATCTCCAACTTTCCTCCAATTTTTTAAATATCCATTTTTTATCCTTTTCATTTTTATACAATTTCTCGTCATATCTCCAATAGCTTCTTTTTTTCTCAAAATTAAAATCTAAATCCACCATAACTTCTGCATGATCAGAATCATTAAAAATTCCCACATCTAATTATTCAAAGGCAATCTAATATTTCTTAATCTGATATCTGTTTTGTAAATAATCAATCCATTTTTTCCATTCAATTAAATATCTTTCCTGCGTATTGTCTTTTAAAAACGCTGAGATTTTAGCCATCTCAGCCAAATTAATAACTTTCAATATCCATTCTTCTATTGAAGGTATCTCTTCTTTCTTCCAGTATTGTCCAATCAATAGTCTTGCTGCTGTTATTAAGTTCAAAATCAATTTAGTCTCAATCCCTGTACAATCCGTTATAATTCCCAAAAGGAAAAATTGTGGCAGGAACTTTATCTTCTTCTTCAGTACATTTTGAATAATCCACCAAATTCTTATCCAAAAGACCTTAATTTTCTTGCAAGTCCACCAAATATGAAAATATGTAGCATCATCACAATCACATCTCCAACATTTCGCTTGGATATTAGGATACATACATGATAATTTTTTGGGATCTAATGCCATCTATAAAACATCTTATAAAATTTTCCTTAAATTCTGTGCTTGTGTAAACTTAACATTTCTAACCCAGATTTTCTCCCATGTTTCCAACATTATTGGTTCCTGAATATTCTGTGCCCATTTTTATCATACAATCCTTTACCAAATCCTTTTCGAATCTATCTCAAGCAACATTATACAATCTCTTTATATGCTCCTGGGTCTGATTTCTAATTTGCTTTATTAAATTTTCCTCCTTTGCATTATACCAATTTTTGATCTTCTTTCCATCTAGCACTTATTTGCCCATATTGAAACCAAGTATAATTCCTCCTTCTTCATTTAATACCTGTAATGATTTTAATTGCAATCTACCTCCTTCAGCATACAAAAGTTCTTTATATAATCATTTCCTGTTTCTGTTCTATATTTATATTCTCTATTGCATGTCTAGGGCTCGCCCATATAGGAATCTTGTAATCTAATTTATAGGAATATTTATTCCAGACCATAAAAGAGCACTTCTCAACACATGATTCTTAAAAGCCCTATCCACTTTTTTCCATAAAATAATGCATGCCATCCATATAACAAGTCATAACCTTCTATATTCAAAATTCTTTCCTCTGTTAAGTTAAACCAGTCACTTATTACTGAAAGGGTTACTGCTTCATAATATAGTTTAAAGTTAGGCATTCTTAAACCACCTCTTTCCCGTGAATCCTGTATTATTTTCATTTTAACCTCGCCTTTTACCCTGCCATATAAATTTATTAATCCCACTCTGCCAATCTTCCAAATTTTTATCCTTTTTAATTATAGGTATCATCTGGAACAGAAACAAAATCTAGGTAACACATTCATTTTAATAGCGCAATCCTTCCCAATAGGGATAACTGCAATTTCTTCCAGCCACTCATATCATTCTGAACTTTTGCCATAGCAAGTCATAATTATTCTTATAAAGTTTCTTGTTCGATGAGCTAATATAGACCCTAAATATTTAACCTTTTTACTACCTCAAATCCTGTCATTTCCTCTAGTTTTGTTTCTGTTGTATAGACATATTTTTAATTATCACTTTTGTTTTATTCTGATTTATTTTAAATCCTGATACCTTTCCATATTTATCAATTACTTCCAACAAAATCTACTTGAATTTATAGGATTGTTAACGTAACCACTACATCATCTGCAAAAGCTCTAACTTTGTACTCATATTGTCTAATCTTAATTCCTCTATTTTCATTAATTCTATTTTATCTAATAATGGTTCCAGAGTCAAAACAAACAATAATGGTGATAAGGACATCCCTGTCTTGTTCCTTTCGCAATCTTAATAACTTCTGTCAAACTACCATTTACTATAATCTGTGCTGTTTGCTCTCCATAAATCGCTTTAATTATTCTAATAAAACAGTCTCCAAATTGCATTTTCTCTATTAATTTAAATAAAAATCCCAATGCAATCGATCAAAGGCTTTCTCTGCATCCAAAAAATAAGTGCGCTGAAGTATTCTTCTTTTCCAAATATTCCAATATATTAATAATCTGTCTAACATTATTCCTCATCTGCCTCCCTTTTATAAAACCAGATTGATCAGTATGAATTCTTTGTTGTAAAACTAACATTAATCTATTTGCTATTATTTTACAAAATCTTATAATCATTATTTAAAAGTGAAATCGGCCTATAGTTACCAGGTTTAGAGCAATCTTGCTCCTCTTTGGTATCAGTGAAATAAAAGATGTTTTCCATGACGGTATTCCACTCCTAATTGTATCTGATTAAATAATTCTTTAAGTGGGCCTAATATTTCATCCTGTGTTTTTATAATAAGTTGCTGTAAGACCATCTGTACCAGGGTTTTCCCATTTTAATTGTTTAATTGCCTCCACTATTTCTCCAGTAGCTATAGGCGGTTCAGCTCCTCCTCTGTTCTAATGTTAGAATATTCACCTTATAATCTTTCAAATAATCATAAATGTCCCTATCCAATATTTTGTCTTTTGCATATAGTGCAGTATAAAATTCTGAGAATGCCTTTTTAATTTTATCCTGTTGGTATATCTCTTTACCTTTATATTCTATTTTTTGTATGACACGTTCTTTCTGTTTCTTCCTTAAATTATATGCCAACCATCTCCCAGGTTTATTTGCATTACAAAAGGTATTATGTTTAGCATATTGTATATTCGTTGCCACCTGGTCTGCCATTAACATATTAAATTGACTCTGTAATATTTTATAGCCTCTTTAAGTTTATGATCTTGTGGGTTTTGAATTAATAACTGTTGCTTCCTTTGAATTTCTTCTTCCAAATATCTCGCTGCCTTTGTTTATTATTCCTTTGCCTGTTGTCCAAATAAAATCAATATCCCTCTAATAAACGCTTTGCTCGCTTCCCACACAGTTCCTATAGGTGTCCCTTTGTACATATTAAAATCAAAAAATTCTTTTATCTGTTTCTTACAATAAGTTACATTATCCTCATATCTAACCAGATTATCATTCAACCTCCATGTTCTACCACCTTCTTTCCCTTGTAATAATTGCATCGATACTGGGCTATGGTCTGTTAAACACCTCGAAATATCTTCGTTTTCTTCACCCTAGAAAGCAAGTCATTAGAAATTAAAATAAAATCAATCGTGAAAAGATTGATGCCTATCAGAAAAAGTAAAATCTCTCTCATCTGGATTCCGTAACCTCCATATATCTCTAAACTCAAAGTCTTCCATCATTTCAAGAAAGGATTTTGGTAATTTTGCATGTATAGGTATCTTCTTGGAGGAGGTTCTCTTATCCCTTCTTGTATCAATTACTCCATTCCAGTCTCCTAATAAAATAAACGAACTATAATCCCAGAGCGTCAACCTCTCATGTAACATTTTGTAAAACTTTTCTTGTTGCTGATTAGGTGCATAAATACCTATCAACAAAGTCTTTTTTGCATCTATCACCAGTTCAATAGCAATAAATCTTCCTTGAATATCTGCCTCAATTAGCTTAGCTGGTAAATCCTTCCTGATATATACAACAATTCCATGCTTCTTTTCCAAAGCTGATGCAACAAAATGGTTACCCAATTTTGAATTAATTAAATATTTTTGGTCTAATAATTTTATATGTGTCTCTTGCAAACAAATCACATCATTTTTAAATTGTTTCAAGTAGTGAAATATTTTCCTTCTTTTCTGAGCTGAATTCAAGCCATTAACATTCCATGACAAGATTCTATTTGCCATTACTGGCCTCCTGAAGCTTTGAAGCAGACAACGGAAGCTCCTCCTCCGGTATCTTCCGTCTAGCTCCTTATTTTATTTATTAGTTATTTTATGTAATGGGGAGGGGGTTGGGAGACGAAAAGCTTTGGATGTGGTTGTTTGGATTGGAAGGGAAAATTTTATTCTATGTTTGGTTTATGTATAACTTTACCTTGTGATTGACCCGGGAAGCCGGGGTGGGGAGGAGGGGTGTTTTGTTTTGTTTTTTTGGGAGGGAGGGGGAAAAAAGGGGGAAAAATGTTTTTGTTTTTTTATAAAACTCTTTCAATAAAAAAAAAAAAAAAATTCCCACATCTACCTTATCCACATTATTCAACAAATCTTTAGAAAGAAAAATATAATCAATTCTAGAATATGTATTATATATCTTAGAGAAAAAAGTGTATACTCTCTCAATTCCTTTAACCTCTCTCCACACATCAACCACGCCGTTTCGAAGCATCCACATATTTAAAATCCCCATTTTATTTGCTCCTCCACAGCGGGTGGGATTAGTACTGTCTATTTTATCTCTGATTAAATTAAAATCCCCAGCCACAATTACTTTCCCTACACTTTCCTTCTCCAAAATTTTTGTTATTTTTTCAAGAAATTCTCTTTGTTTTTCATTCGGTAAATATAAATTAACAAGTGTCACTTTTTCCTCATTAAGATTTCCAACAATTATTACATATCTTCCATCTTCATCCAAAATTACCTTATGTTTTTCAAAGTACACCCTATCTGATATCAGTGTTGCAACTCCTCTAGCTTTTGAAGTTCCAAATGCTTTTTCATATATTTGCATACCTTTTATATACATTCTATTTGAATCTTCAGATTTCTGATGGGTTTCTTGTAAAAATAAAATGTCTGGTAAATCCCTTTTAATCTTAAACTCCAATCTTCTTCTTTTAATCTGATTCCCTGTACCCTTCACATTCCATGACAATATTTTATAACTCCCATTTAAAATATAAATTTTTTAATCCTATCCCCGCATCTTCCTTTCTGTGCCCACCACCCGACATTAAACTACCATATAACCTATATTTAACATATAAACAACAATAAGAAAACAGAAAAAAAACAAAAAACAAAACAAACAATAAAGCACAAACAATCTTCTTCCCCCACATCCTCATCGGTTTCGCCTCTATAAAGAGAATGGGGAGAGGGCGATGCCAATGCCCGGCCACTTCTTTCGGCTGTCTATTTAAATTCATCACTCAAAAAGGATAGCGATGACCCGCATTCAGCCTATTTTCCAAGACTCTTATCTGCTTCTTCTCCTACTGTATCCTCACGACTCTTCTTCTGTTCAACCAACACAGGTGATATTTCTTTCCTCTTTAACCCTTTAGAGTCTTGCCCTCCAATAGCCCCTTTTTCTTCTTCTGGGATTGATGTTTCCGCGTATGTTCCACCCATCTGAAGCATTTGATCTTTTATCTCCATTAAATCCTCCATCTCAATCAGTCCAAGCTCCCGTAAATATAATAATGCATCTATATCTGGGGTGATTGTACGCATCCTTCCTTTATAAAAAAATTTCAATTGTTGTGGTGGCCTCCAATTGTATTTAATTCCATTATCTCTCAAAACTTTTGTGATTGGTTTTAAAAAAAATCTCCATGCCCTTTCTTCTCTTGATATATCCGGGAAGACTTGAATAGTCTTCCCTTCAAACTTCAAAGCATCTCCCAACTCTCTCACCTTGGCCATAACTTCCAACTTATCACCAAGATTTGCGAACCTGACAAGCACATTCCTATTAGAACCATTTTGCCTTCTATATCCAATTCTAAAAACACTTGCCAGGTCTGCTATTGTGAACGTAAGTTATGTATCCAAATCATTAATCCATTTCAGAACCCGCTGTTTCAATTTATCCTCCTTTTCTTCCGAGATTCCTCTGATAACCAAATTATATTTCCTCATCTCTTCTTCCAAAAGACAAATTCTCTTATCTTGCTGCTCATTTTTATAAAATATTTTGCCAATTTGCCGATCTACTTTTACCTCATGCACATGCATCTGCTCCATTTCATCTTTAATCATTATCATTTCTTCTTTTTGTTTTGCAAAGTTTTCATTCATCTCTTGCTTCAAATTTTGCATTTCGGATGTCAGTTTCAATGTCAAATTATCTATACGCTCTGATAGTCCTGCTATTTTTTCCCCAATTTTATTTAAAGCTGCAGCAAGTTGCTGCGTTTCTGAAAGTTGTTGAGTCATTTTGAAAAAAACCAAAAAATTTCCCAAACTAAGATTCCAAACCAATTTTACAGAGGGTCTTAGTGAAGATCAAAGGACGACAGTCTTTTAATTGAAGCGAAGCGGCTTATTTGCACTGTTATCTCTCAAGTTCAAGGATATTCCACAAAGAAACACAGAACTTCACAGCTAACATTAATCAGCGCCATTTTTCCTCCACGTCAGCAGAGCAGAAAAGAAGACAAACCAACTTAAACGAAGCAGAATCCTTTTTTTTCTGTAATATAAACAAGCTATTAATTTGCTCTCAAGAGGAAAAAAAACTAAGAAAAAATTATCCGCTCAGTAAAATCCTCTTGCTGCCAAACAATCCAACAAAAAGTTAGTTTCTCTTCTCTTTAATTAAATTCTTCTCATTATCAGATTCAGTCCTTAATATTCACTCCTTAGCCTCAGCAATAGAAAAAAAAATTTTTTTAACACGGAACACGATAGTTAATTTTGGAAAAACAAAACACAGCAATTTATTCCAACTTATCGTGTCTGCCGGCTCGGTCATCCCACGCTGTAGAAACTCCTTAATTCAAGCCGTTCCAGATGACCTACCAGTTTTAAATTCAATCTGCTGGGCTGTTAACACTTTCACTTCATGATTTATTAACTTTCATCCATAACAGTGCATTCCAAACGGCATAAATTCTCATAAATCTTCATTAATAAGCCCTGTGAAGTGAAGGAAAGGTCCTTACCCCACCACGGTCATGGCCACGCCCCCCTTCCCTTTGTTCTAAAGTTAAACTTTTAACCTTGTAATCTTTCAAATAATTATCAATATCCATATTCAATATTTTATCTTTAGCATATAAATTTGTATAGAATTCTAAGAAGCTTTCTTAATTATATTCTGTTGATATCTCTCTTTACCTTTATATTCTATTTTTCTATAATACATTGCTTTTGTTTTTTCCTTAAAGTATATGCTAACCACCTACCAGTTCTATTTGCATTACAAAAGGTATTATGTTTAGCATATTGTATATTTGTTGCCACTTGATCAGCCATTATCATATTAAATTGACTCTGTAATATCTTTATTGCATCTTTAAGTTTTTGGTCATATGGATTATGTATTAATAGTTGTTGTTTCTTATAAATTTCCTCTTCTAGATATCTACGTTGTCTTTGTTGCTTATTTCTCTATTATTAATATATATTAATATTCCTCTCATAAAGATCTTACTAGCATCCCACACCATTTCTATCGATGTTCCCTTATTCAGATTTTAATCAAAAAAATTCTTTCATCTGCTTTTTACATTGATTTACATTATCCTGATATCTAAACAAATTTTCATTTAATCTCCATGTTCTTCTGCCTTCTTTTTCATATTGCAATTCCATCCAAACAGAGCTATGATCAGATAAACATCTTGAAAATATCTTAATTTTCTTTACCCTAGAAAGCAAATCATTAGAAGTTAATATAAAATCAATATGTGAAAAAGATTGATGCCTATCAGAAAAAAAAGTATAGTCTCTTTCCTCCAGGTTCAGCAATCTCCATACATCTCTCAACTCAAAATCTTCTATCATCTCAAAGAAAGATTTAGGAAGCTTTGCATGTGCAGGTATCTTTTTAGAGGCTATTCTCTTGTCCTTTCGTGTATCTATTACTCCATTCCAATCTCCCAATATAATACACAATTTATAATCCCATAGAATCAACTTATCATACAACATTCTATAAAAATTTTCTTGTTGCTGATTGGGTGCATATATACCAAGCAAAAGAATCTTTTTTTGTTTCTAATATAAGTTCAATAGCAATATATCTTCCATAAGTATCCGCCTCTATTATCTTAGCTGGTATATCCTTTCTTAAATATACCACTATGCCATTTTTCTTGTCCAAAGCTGAAGCAGCAAAATGTTTACCTAAGTTTGAGTTTATTAAGTAGTTTTGATCTGATAATTTAATATGTGTTTCTTGTAAACAAGTCACATAATTTTTAAATTGTTTCAGATAATGGATTTTTTTTTTCTGAGAGAAAAAAAAAATCCATTATCTGAAACAATTTAAAAATTATGAATTCAAACCATTGACATTCCAGGTCAGAATTTTATTTGCCATTACTGGCCTCCTGAAGCTTTTGAGCAATCAGCTGAAGATCCTCCTCCCGTATCTTTGGCCTTGCTCCTCCCACTGCTTCTGTAGGAAGATCCTGAGCTTTACTTTGAGTTTGTTGCTCTTTTTCTTTACGCTGAGGGCTCCCCTTATCACTCTTTGTTCTTGTGGTTGTTCCTCAGATGGTAACATCACTGGAATCACCTCAGCTTCCACACCCATTTGAGTCTCTTGAATTCTTTTTTCTATTATTTCTATTTCAACTTTCAGCACAGTAGAAAGAAAATCTTTGGCCTTAAGCACAGTATCAATATGATATCTTCTTCCTTAATAATACACTGTCAAACCAATTGGAACTTCCCATCTAAATTGAATCTGGTACTTTTTAAGTTCTTATGTAAAAAATATAAAGTCTTTCCTGTCCCTTAGCATTTTGGGAGGAATCTCTTTCAAAACCTTCAACTCCTGATCTCCTATTTTCAACTTTTTCTGACATGCAACTTGCAAGATCCGGTTTCTCATTGTTCTTTTCACAAAGTAAACCACAATGTCTCTAGGGAGTTTCTTCTGCCTAGCAATCCAAGAATTAACTCTGTATATTTTATCAATTTGATAAGCAACCTCTTGTGGGTCAGATTCAATAAGTTCGGCCAAGGCTTCTGATAAAATTTTCTTTAAATCTTCACCTTTTTCCTCTTGTAACCCCCTAATTCTCAGAGCTCCTTCCATCATCCTATACTGCATCACCACCACCTGATCTTCATTTTTATCCAATTTTATTTGCATTCCTCCCATTTTATTTTCTAATTGCTGGTTTGACTGGGCAATTTCTTGCACCTCCTCCTCCAACCCCTCCAATCTTTTTGCCAAACCTTGAAAAGCCATTGAAATATCTTTTTTAATTTTTTTATTTCTTCTCTTTCATTTCTTCTCTTACTTTCTCATAATTTTCCATCAACTCCTTAAACCTCTCTTCAAACATTTTCCCTTGCTCTTTAAGCGTATCTTCCAAAGCTACTTCAGATCCCCTTCTGCCAGCAGTCTTAGATGGTTTAGTAGCCATTTCAGTTTTTAAAAGTCACAAAATTTAACTTTAAAACTTTTCTTTTCCCCTTTAAGTATAGGAGAGCTCAATTCGTTGTAATCCACAAATAACCTTTCTTAGTTACACAGCCAGCTTCCACTTTCACTTCACTTCACTTTCACTTCCTCTCAGACGCCATTTTAAACAGTCAGTTAAGGAAAAAAAATTTTTTTCACTTTTTAAAGGGTAGAAGTCAGGAAGTCAAAAATACTTGCAATCCAATAATTGTTCACTCACGTTTATTTCGTCTGCATGTAGAAATCCATAGAAAAAATCAATTGGGCAGAGATGGACACTTTCTTCTTTTCCTGCTTCTGCAGGAGCGTGCTGAAGTTCGGAGCTCGGCAGGATTTCAGTGGGACTCAACCCTCCGGGGCTCTGCTTAACAAAGCCAAGCCCCTGGGTAGATCTACCACTCTCCCGCCACTCTATCCTCTCCCTTTCTCCCAGGGAGAGAAGTTGAAGCCGACGAACAGCTGATTTTTGCTGTTTCGCCAGCTTTTATGAGATTTCAGCACGGAGCGCCTTGATTAGGTGCCCAGCGAGGAAAGTACCCAATTTCTTGCCTGGTCCCCTTTGTATAAACTTTAACGTGATTTATAACTGTTGCCTGGCACCAGGAATGCCTAGAGAATTCTCACACCTCGGGAAATGAAAGGGGGGGGGAACGAGTGGATTGTAGGATGACCTTGAGAAGCCCTTCATATCTGTTTCTCAGAGAGGCTGGTGCAATTCATCTTCACACCAACGGATTGGTCGGAATCCACATCGGAAAATTGGGAGGGGATTCCTAATTTCCTTTATCCTGAACTGCATGCCTTGAGGAATCCCAGAACCTGTACTTTGAGTTTTGACTTGCTTTCTTTTTTTTTTTAATTTTAATTTTATTTTATACATAAATGAACACTTAATACATCAATCAATCCTTCCATGTGTCATCTTGGTGTTTCTTAGGTGGCTTTGTCTTGTTGTTTCTTCTATCTTTATTTTCACTTAATCTGTTACAACATCTCTCCAGAAATACAATATTATATATTGTATTATTACATATTATTACATATTATTATATGTATTGTATATATATGTAATTATTTATACCATTCTCTTACATAACTATTAATTTATTTATCTATATCTCTTTTCTAGCTTATGGTAAAATAGACCCCATATCTTAAAATATTCTGAATCCTCTCTTTAATTTTCAAAGTTAATCTATTCATTTCTGCAGTCTAAAATTTTCTTAATTGCTTCCCCTTCCAAAGGTATTTTCTCTGCTTTCCAATTTTGCGCATAATCAAATATATATTTTCTTTACTAATTTTCTGTGGAAGGAAAGCCAATAGGAACAGCTCTGGTTTTAAATCAGTATGTTGTTGTGTCATTTCTTCTAGCCATGTCTTAATTTTATTCCAATATTTTTAGCTTCTAAACATGTCCATCACATATGATAATAAGATCCTGGTAACTGGTGACATTTCCAACATTTAGCTAATTTATCTTTAAACATTTTTGCCAGTTTCTCAGGGGGCATGTGCCATCTATAAAACATTTTATATTGATTGTCTTTACAAGTGAAACTCAAAAAAATTAGAAAATCATGCAAAAGTTCATTTATTTCAGTAATGCAACTTAAAAGGTGAAACCAATATATGAGATAGATTCATTACATGCAAAGCGATGCATAGTTCTTGATTTGTCATAATTTTGATGATTATGGCTGACAGCTCATGAAAACCCCAAATTCACAATCTCAGAAAATTAGAATATTACATGAAATCAATAATGATAACCATGTTGGTATTTTCAAATAGTATTTGCCTCTAACCTTCTCCCATACCAATAACAATGCATTTCTTATATAATGTCTGTGAAAGTACATATGCATCTTTTTTATACCATACCATAAGAATGCATGCCATCCCAATTGTAAATCATGTCCTTCCAAAGTTAATAATCTTGTATTTCTTAATTTAACCCATTCCTTCATCCAAGTCAATGCGGCTTCCTGGTAGTATAGTTCCCAGTTCGGCAGTTCAAATCCTCTATGTAACCTTGCATCTTGTTACATTCTTATGCTTATTCTTGCTCTTTTTCCTCTTGCCTTATAAATTTCCTTATTATCTTGTTAAGATGTTGAAAATAAGTCTTTTCAATTTTTATTGGTACTGTCTGAAATAAAAATAATAGTTTTGGCAATATATTCGTCTTGATTATTGCAATCCTTCCCATAAATGACAGTTGTACATTTTTCCATTTCTCCAAGTCTTTCTCAATTTGTTCTTTTAATTTATAATAGTTATCCTCTTTTATCTTGATATTAAATATAATCCTAGGTATTTGACTGTTTTCACAATTTGTATATCTAATTTCTCCTTTATCTCTCTTTTTTGTTTTTCTGTAATACTTTTCACCAATATTTTCATTTTTTCTTTGTTTATTTTTAGGCCAGACAACTTTTCATAACTCTCTATTTGTTCTAGTAATTTGGGGCTCGTTATTTGAGGTTCTTCCAAAATGAATCAGCAAAAGCTTGCAATTTATACTCTTTTAATTTTCATCACTTTTATCTCTTCATCCCACCTAATATTTCTACTTCTAAGGTCAAAATATATAACAATGTAATAACAACAACAACAACAACAGAGTTGAAAGGGACCTTGGAGGTCTTCTAGTCCAACCCCCTGCCCAGGCAGGAAACCCTACACCATTTCAGACAAATGGTTGTCCAACTTTTTCTAAAAAAATTTCAGTGTTGGAGCATTCAGAACTTCTGCAGGCAAGTTGTTCCATTAATTGTTCTAACTGTCAAGAAATTTCTCCTTAGTTCTAAGTTGCTTCTCTCCTTGATTCCACCCATTGCTTCTTGTTCTACTCTCAGGTGCTTTGGAGAATAGTTTGACTCCCTCTTCTTTGTGGCAACCCCTGAGATATTGGAACGCTATCATGTCTCCCCTAGTACTTCTTTTCATTAAACTAGACATATCCAGTTCCTGCAACCCTTCTTCATATATTTTACCCTCCAGTCCCCTAATCATCTTTGTTGCTCTTTCTCTGCACTCTTTCTAGAGTCTCAACATCTTTTTTACATCGTGGCGACCAAAATTGAATGCAATATTCCAAATGTGGCCTTACCAAGGCATTATAAAGTGGTATTAACACTTCACATATTCTTGATTCTATCCCTCTTTTTATGCAGCCCAGAACTGTGTTGGCTTTTTTGGCAGCTGCTGCACACTGCTGGCTCATATCTAAATGGTTGTCCACTAGGACTCCAAGATCCTTCTCACAGTTGCTACTATTGAGCAAGGTACCATATATCCAGTACCTGTGCATTTTGTTTTTTGTTTTTCTTTGCCTATAGAACCTTACTTTTTTCACTGTTGAATTTCATTTTGTTAGATAGCGTCCAATGTTTAAGTCTGTCAAGATCCTTCTGTATCTTGAGCCTATCTTCTGGAGTGTTGGCTATTCCTGCCAGTTTGGTGTCATCTGCAAATTTGATGAGTTCCCCATCTATCTCCTTGTCCAAGTCATTGATGAAGATGTTGAAGCATACTGGGACTAAAACAGAGCCTTGGGATACTCCACTGCATACTTCCCTCCATGTGGATATAGTTCCATTGAGGACTACACGTTGAGTGCGGTTGGTCAGCCGGTTATGAATCCATCTGGAGGTGGTGTTGTCTAACCCACACTTTTCTACTTTATCTAGTAGTAGGTTATGGTCTACTTTATCAAATGTTTTACTGAAGTCCAAGTAAATTATATCGACAGCATTCATCTGGTCCACTAATTTTGTCACTGTCAAAAAATGCAATAAGATTAGTCTAGCATGATCTGTTTTTGACACACCCTTGTTGGCTTTTGATTATTACTTTATTTGCTTCTAGGTGTTCGGTGATTTGTTGCTTGATTATCTTTTCCAGAATCTTCCCTGGTATTGGGGTCAGGCTGATAGCTCTGTAGTTTCCTGGATCTATTTTTTTTCCTTTTTTGAAGATGGGAACTACATCAGCTTTTTTCCAGTCCTCTGGCAGTTCCCCTGTGCTCCAGGATCTTTGAAAGATATAGTTCAGTGGTTCTGAGATCTTGTCCGTCAGTTCCTTCAGAATCTTGGGGTGTAATCCATCTGGTCCCAGTGATTTGAACTCATCTAGGGTAGACAGGTGTTCACTTATCATTTTTTCCCCTATTTTAACTTGCGTTCCTAATCTGTTTTTTGTGGTGCTGTTTTTGATAGGTTGGATTGTTTTTTCCTTTTGTGTAAAGACAGATGCAAAAAAGAGTTAAGTAGATCTGCTTTCTCCCTCTTGCGTGTCACCTTCTTGCCACTTTTTCCCAGCAATGGGCCAATTTTCCTTGACTTTTTTCTTGTTTTTAACATGTTGGAAGAAGCTTGTTTTGTTATGTTTTACTTTTGTTGCTAGCCTTTGTTCATTGTGAGCCTTAGCTTTCCTCACTTCATCTTTACAGGCTCGGCCTATTTGCTGATATTCTGCCTTAGTTATTTGCCCCCCTTTCCACTTTTTATACTTGTCCTTTTTGTCTTTTAATTTGTCAGATAGTTCTTTATGCATCCATGCTGGTTGCTTTTGAGATCTATTATTTTTCTTCTTTGTTGGTAGTATGCTAGACTGGGCTTTTATAATCTCACTTTTCAAAATTTTCCAAGCTTCTTGAGTTGTTTTCCCCTTGAGGATTCTCATCCATGGAATCCTTCTCAAGCTCTCGCTATGTAGATAAAGGACATCCTTGTCTTATACCCTTTGTTATATTAACATTTTCTGTCATTTCTCCATTCATCATTATCTTAGCTGATTGTCTATCATAAATTGGTTTTATAGTATTTATAAATATCTCCCCAAAATCCATTATCTGCAGTTGTTTTGTCATAAATTGCCTGTTCACATTGGAGTTTTGACTTGCTTTCATCCCTTTCAATAAAAGGTTCCATTTGAAATACAATGTTCTCAAGAGTTCATACTTTTTTGGAAGGAGGGGGAGAGAAGCTGGTCCTTACACTTCTTGATGATAGAAGAGCAAAGAAGTGCCAATCAGGGTATGAGTTGTCCCTGAGGATTTTCTTCACTCTTCTAAGGGAGCGAGCCCTAGCAATGTCATCTAGTGGTATCGGGCACAGCTGATGTTTCGTACTGTGCTAACCATCCTCTGTAATGTTTTTCTGTCCGTGGATGTCAAGCCAGCATACCACACTGTAATGCAGAGTGAAGATGCTTTTTATGGTGGTCTGGTAAAAGGAGGTAATTGATTGCTGTTCCACTTTGTTTTTTCCCAAGACTCTAAGGAAGTGGAGTCTCTGTTGGGCCTTTCTAGCCACCTGGGTTGTGTTGATTTTCCAAGTGAGATCTTCACTGAAATAGACTAATAGAATATTTTCCTACTACTTCTTCTCATGTCAAGATGAATTTGCTTTAGAAATCCTTTCAAAAGAGAAGAGAAAAATGCTCATATTGACATGTAGGCTTCTCTGTGTTACAGTAAAACCATAATTTATGTGACTTTCTTGCCTGTCACCATTCAATCCTTTCTCCCATCATCTTCAGCCTTCTTGGCTTGAATCAACACTCGAGAAGATATCCTGAGGAAATTCTTTCTGCTAGGGTTTTTGAATAGAATTATTGTTAAAAACTTTTCTTCTTCTTGAAGAAATAGCTGGAGAAGTTTAGGATGAAATTAAGAGAGACTCTTCGTCCAATTTTATCTGCCCACAAATTTGATGGAAATTTCATCAAAAGCCCCAGACATTTTAAACTTTCATATAGACTTGAAGACCTGGGGAAGTGCTACACAAGCAGGCAGTTAATTCCAGAACTGAGAGATGTATTCTATGTGAGTGAGTAGTTTACAACATAGTGGAACAATATAAACACATTACCAAAAGTACTATTAAAGAATTTGGGTAAAGGGTGATATGGAAAATAATGACCACAATGGTTCCAATGGTGGTAGGAGGGCATGGGGCTGTGACTCTTAGGGTGGGAGAATGGCTCAACAGATCTCAGAAATAACATCAGAGTTCTCTGTCCAGAAGTGCTAGAAAAAGTTAAGATACTGTGCAGAACTCTCAAACTCCCTGGTAGAGGACCCAAAATTGTGAGAATCAAAAAAGTCTCATGAATCTATCTTAATTTATATTTAATAAAATGTTTTATACTTATATTTTGTTATAAGTTTTATATTTATATTTTGATGTTCATCCTAGTTTGACCCTATTTTCTTCAAATCCCAGAACCTATTAGCTATTGGCTGGCCCTGGTGAAATCGTCACATTCTCTCCAGATATTAGGGTCTTTTTTTTTTAAAGCAGCCAAACCTTTTTCTGATAGTCAATTATTTTCTGATCTTACCTTAAGATCCTCTTTCTATATTACTGGCTCATGGGATTTCCCCCCAACGTTCATTCAATATGGTTCAGTTCAAAGCATTACCTTGCAAATGTTGATGAATAAATTTCATAGCAATATAGGCATCACTAGAATTTTGTTTAGTCTTCTACTTTAATATGATTATCTAGCTCATTCTTTTATTTTAATATGATTATTCAGCAGCTCTGATGATGATACTGTAAATATAAAAAGAGCCATCGTACAATAGTTTTGAACACTACAGCAAGGAATTTATCAAACATTTCCTTCTGATGAACTAGCCCTTCATTGTTTTTTTGCTTCCAAGTGTTAACTTTAATTAATTACTTGTTTGAAGTATTCATAAACAGTAATGATTTGCATTGTAGATTGTCATAATGTTTTAAATTCAAATAAGTATTTAAGGTAAACTGTGGGATGTAAATTTATGTATACTGAATTAAATAATAAAGATGGATGGATGGATGGATGGATCGAGACACAAAATGAGAGATTAGAAGGCAATTCATATACCTCCCACTTACCATTAATGTGATAATCCCAGGGTAAGGCTCTTTTTATTTCAGGAATTTTCCTTGGAAGATCTTTAGATGCAGAATATTCTTTTCATATGACCTGAATGAGCTCTTTAAAAAATATGGGGATTGATACTCATTTTGAACTAACTTCTGCTTTAAAATTGTTCATCAAGTAATCAAGCGATACTAATATACATAGCACACAAAATTAGAAATCTCTTAGTCAAAACTCATTCTTTTCTGTAACACTCCATTTATACATGCCAAAGGGACTGTCTGAAAAGTTATGGAGATCCCATAGTACAAACATACTCAGATATCTTAATTTTAGTCAGTATTTAAAATCAGCCAAAGTAAATACCTGCCTTCACTTTCCGTCAGAATACTTTTGAATAAATCCTCATATTAAAAAATGCTTGATATTTTAAAATAATGTATCTGTCCCATTCTTTTTCAGATGCTTTCATTATTTTTTGTGATAAAATTAGTTTATCAAAATATAAAATACAAAATACTAAGAAAAATGAGAATAATAGGAAAAGAGGGAAGGGGAATTGGAAAAAGTGTAGGGTAAAAGGATAAAGAGATATATTGACTTCTAATTCTTTTTGGTGCAGTAGAATAAGGTAATAACATACAACCTCAGTTTTTTACTTTTGCATAGTAATATATATTACCGGTAGTCATTTTCATAACACAAACTATCTAATCCCTAAATCAAAATTCCATGCTTTTTTCATCTTAATCCAGAAGCTTCTTAAATCCAGAAGCAGTTTCCAAGTATAAACAAAACTAATTGTATTCTTTTCTTTAATCAAAGCAGTCAGTTTAGTCATCTCTGCAAAATTATCAACTTTTGCAGCCATTCGTCCATTGTGGGAATCAAAGTATCCTTCCATTTTTGTGCATAGGGTGTTCTTGATGCTGTCAGTATATGTAACATCAAAGTTTTAAATTTTCTGCATTAATTTTTTTACATCCCTATTGTGTAGTTTGCATACAGCTTCCCTGTAATTAGTATTAAAATAATGTAATAATATTTAATATTATTTTGGTGCATCAAGGGGGGAGTGGGAACAGTAGGAGGAGAAATCCAAATAAAGCAACAAGTTAAAAGCTAAACTGAAAATGCATTTAAAATATCAACTGATATGAAGATATGTAGCAAGTTTCACAGATCAAGATATTTTTTCAACCTAAGAAATATTTTGTGCTCTGCAATTCAAGATCAAGTTCAGAATTACAATTCTGAAGAGGAATTGAGGGATTGCTGGTTTTATTTCCTATGATGTGAGAAGTATGGTCTGAATTACTCATTGCAAACATCAGTTACTGATATTCAATTCAGTAACTATCCAATGATCAAATAATTGCCCCAACCTAACAGATATCCTACTTTAATGCATTCTATTGTGGGTCAGCCAAGGAACTGTGTTGTTCATATCTATATCTAGAAAAAGCATCCTTCCCATTAGATACATTTAAAAGCAAAATCTTATGCCTTTGCACATGATCAAATCGATTAATAATCAAGCCCTGACTTTTTGAAAAGGACAGCAGGCTGCAACACTGTACGGTAAATAAAGTTTTATTTTCTTCCAGCTCTGCAAGATTAGTATTGCCAACAATCAGAGATCAACTTATAATAAAAGTAAATAGTTTACAAATTATAGGCGTGTAAATGTATTTCTCCCAAAATATAGTACAAAAGCTATATATTAATAAATGAAGTCTTTCATTCTGGATTCATTATAAGCAAAAGCTTAAAAATAATGGCCTTCAATAAACAATCAATAGAAAGAAAATAGCTAGCCAACTCCCATTCAGTTTGTATTACATATTGTCTGAAATAATTTTGCAATATATGAAACAAAACCCACAATAAAATAAATAGAATCATTCATTTTTGTGAAAGAAATTTTTTTTGGAGGAAAATACTTCAATTCCTTTTAAAAAAACTATAAAGCTAAACTGAAAATTGTATCTAAATGAAACACACAGCACTTGATGAACAATCTTTCTTAAAGGCAAAAAATTAACCATATTTATAGTCCCAATTGTCAATCTGTCCTTCCTTGCTGTGTTTTTCTCAGGTGAAACCTGAATAACTATTCTGTCTGCTCCATGCTTCAAAGAGCCAATTTGAGGATATGATCTGATTTCAAAGTTGTGTAATCTGTTATAAAGTACATACATTGCAAGTTCTTCAACATGAGGGTCAAAACCAGAGCTAGGAAAGAATTGGAGAGAAAAGTGGGAAGGGGAAAGAGACACGATAAGAAATGTTATGAATTGTGAAAATACATGGCATACAAATATTTGTAAGTATATAACTAACTAATTATAAGACAAATACATTAATCTTAATCATTAGTGCCACTAACATGTTGGCAAATCAGTTATTTTTCAAAGTGGCGGTGGCAGTTAAGGGAGACAGCATATGAAGGAACAGTCTCAATAACAGTGATAAGACAGCTTGATTTGGTAACACACAACACATTGCAAGGGAGGGAAGTGTCTATTACCACGGGTGTAAGTTACATGCAGCCTATAACTGATTATATTTTCTTTTTGTGCTTTATGCCTCTCTGAAGTTTAGTATGAATTGGGGCATTAGTTTTAATAGCTTTTGTGTGTGCTTATGTGATGGTTCTGTTACCGGCTTCTAACAATGTTGATTTTTGACCACTGTGTGGACAAGTTGCTGCAGTTTTCTTGGCAAGATTTCAGGGTTGCCACTGTGTCTTCATAGAACTGAGAGAAAATGACTGGCAGGTCACCTAGTTGGCTTTATATTCAAGGCAGGACTGTAACTAAAGTCTCCTATTTTAACCTCGTACTTTAATCATTACAGTGAACTGGATCTCTGTAATAATGTAGTTATTAATAATTTTAAAATAATAGCTTTCATGTTATAAAATAACTCTATATATTTTTACTATAAATATAATTTGTTTAAGTTTTAGTATCACTGCCCTTCTGCTTTTTAAATTGTGACTGTAAATTGCAATGGCTTCTAGCTAATTAGTTCTGTTTTCATTTATTAGAGCATGCTTTCTTTTGATCGTATGCTGCAGGTATATACAAATTCCACTGGTATAAAGAAGGAGTTAGGAAAATTATTTTAGAAAATAAAAATAGTTAAGAATGAAACATGATCACTAAGGCATGAAGAAATTACTACTGTTTTAGTGAAAGAAAAGGAAAAACAAA
This sequence comes from Ahaetulla prasina, assembly GCF_028640845.1. NCBI lineage: Eukaryota > Metazoa > Chordata > Lepidosauria > Squamata > Colubridae > Ahaetulla > Ahaetulla prasina. Next base: position 77,089,967 of record NC_080542.1, read on the forward strand.
TAGTTATGTAACACTCACCTACATACTAACTAAAGTACTGATTGATGATTTATTCAGAAGAGACCACTGGAGTTGAAGTGAACTATAAAGCCAGAAGGAGAACAGCTTATTGGATTAGTGTGTTAATCAAAGCAGATGTGATTACAGAAAAAGCATATTTATTTCTAGCTATGGCTATTGGTCAAAACAAATACTACTCTTAACATTAAGCACAGTATGTCTATGTTCCGCAAAACATATAAGGGCCGGAATAGCTCAGGCTGTTAAGAAGCCTGTTATTAGAACACAGTAGCCTGCAATTACTGCAGGTTCAAGCCCGGCCCAAGGTTGACTCAGCCTTCCATCCTTTATAAGGTAGGTAAAATGAGGACCCAGATTGTTGGGGGGGCAATAAATTGACTTTGTAAAAAAAATATACAAAATAGAATGAGACTATTGCCTTATACATTGTAAGCTGCCCTGAGTCTTCGGAAAAGGGCGGGATATAAATGTAAACAAAAAAAAAAAAAAAAACTAGCATACTGCAGAGGTTAATTCCAGGTAATCCAAGATACTTAATTTTAAATGCTGTTTTAAATACACTGGTATTCCATTTAAATCTGCACAAATTTTCTAGATTAGAATACTTGACAGTAATTTTGATCTCTTCATTGTACTCAAAAATTCTCTGATAGATATACAAATGAGATCATAAAATATATTTTTTTTCCAAATAATCCATTTTGGATTAATTCAAAATGAAATGTTACGTCCAATACTGTACTCTTACTAACTCATCTAATAGTCAAAAGGAAAATTAAAAAGGATAAAGCCCAATGGTCCACAGATGTTTGGAATAAAAAGGAAATAACAAGATTATTAGTGTGGAAGTGGGAAAATGGGGTCTCTAGAATAGACTGGGAAATTAAAAGATATTTATGAAAAAATAGTGGCAAATGACTTCTATACAATGGTCAGATAACTTAATAGGTATATCCATAAATGTTTTAACACTCAATGTTTTTAATGGTAATATCTAATGACCCAGAATTGCTTGAGAGTAAGGTAGGCAAATTTAATAAATGAATGAATAAATAAAATTACAGAGAATACAACTCTTTCTCTTTTTTAAATAGACATCAATATGTCAAGATCTGATTTCACCTTTGCGGGTGACAAATACCTAATCTTTTATGCAGAATAAGAAAACTACATCATTCATTTTAGTTTGTCCAATTTAAAAAAATAAGAAAATATGGAAGACATGGGACTGAAATATAAGTTGTTCATCTAGTAAAAGTTAAACATTTTCATAAAATTTGTTTTTCCCCATTTTTCTGGATTGTTTTCACATTTAAGTTGTGTAGATTTCCTCAGATTTCCTGTTTAACTCTGAGGCAAGCATATTAAATACATATATGCTGATATAGACATCACGTATTTTATCATCATATTCACTAAGAGTACTATATGTTAATGTCTGCTATATTTGCCACTTCTATCACAAAAACATTCCAATATTGTCCAAATTGTTAAGGTATGCCTTTATTTACGATCAGTTGCTTAATGACCATTTGAAATTACGATAGATTTTTAAAAGCTACTTATGGCTCATCCGTGAAGTTGCAATTACTGCATCCTTATGCCAAAGTTATGTGATAATATTTGGGTGCTTGGAAACCTGCTCACATTTATGCCCAGTTGCAGCATTCTGTCACCCTTTTTGTCTATTTCTGGCATTTTTCCAGCAAAAAATTCCTATTGTATATGCTGGATTTACTTAGCATCTGATTTGCTTAATAACTGTGATGACTCACTTTACAACTGTTGCAAAAATATTATAAAATCATGGGTGGTTACATTTTATTTATTTATTTTATTTATTTATAATTTAATTTCTATACCGCCCTTCTCCCGAAGGACTCAGGGCAGTTTACAGCCATATTTAAAAACACAAAATACAAACAGCAAATTTAAAACAGAATTAAAACCAAATATTTAATAGGCCGAATCAGACTAAAACGGTCATAGACCGACATAAAACCCATTTAATAATTTCGATTTAAAATTACGCTTAGGCCAGTTCTGCATGATGAAATAATAAAGTCTTAAGTTCACGTTTGAAGGTCCGGAGGTCAGGGAGTTGGCGCAACCCCGGAGGCAGCTCATTCCAAAGGGCCGATGCTGCCACAGAGAAGGCTCTCCCCCTGGGGGCTGCCAACGGAAATTGTTTGGTTGATGGCACCCTGAGAAGGCCCATCCTGTGGGAGCGCACAGGTCATTGGGAGGCTATCAGTGGCAGAAGGCGGTCTCGTAAATAGCCCAGTCCTAAGCCGTGGAGCGCTTTAAAGGTGATGACCAGCACTTTGAATTGTACCTGGAAGGCTACCGGCAGCCAGTGCAGGCCGCACAGGATAGGTGTTATATGGGAGCAACGAGGTGCTCCCTCTATCACCCGCGCAGCCGCATTCTGGACTAGCTGGAGCCTCCTGGTGCTCTTCAAGGGGAGCCCCATGTAGAGAGCATTGCAATAGTCCAGGCGGGAAGTAACAAGGGCGTGAGTGACCGTGCATAAAGAGTCCCGGTCTAGGAAGGGGCGCAACTGGCGAATCAGGCGAACCTGATAAAATGCTCCCCTGGTGACGGGCATCAGATGTTCCTCTAAGGACAGCCGATCGTCCAGGAGAACGCCTAAGTTGCGCACCCTCCCCCTGGGGGCCAGTACTTCACCCCCAACAGTCAGCAATGGCGTAAGCTGACTGTACTGGGATGCCGGAACCCACAACCACTCTGTCTTGGAGGGGTTGAGCTGGAGCCTGTTCCTCCCCATCCAGACCCACACGGCTTCAAGACACTGGGCCATCACCTCAACAGCTTCGTTGGGGTGGTTCGGAGTGGAAATGTACAGGTGGGCTTGTTTGTCACGTACCTGGCTCCTTGCGGCATGGCAGCAGCCCTGCCCGAGCTCCTGGAGGTGCTTGCTGGAGTGGCGGTGGAGACCCCCAGACTTATTGTCATGGGGGACTTTAACTTGCCATCGACCGGCATGTCATCTTCAGTTGCTTGGGAGTTCACGGCTTCCATGACGGCCTTGGACCTGACTCAAGTAGTTGATGGCCCTACTCACAGTGGGGGTGGCACTCTGGATTTGATTTTCATCTCTGGTCAGTGGTTGAAGGATCTGGATTTGAGGGATTTAGTCATCGAGCCTTTGCCATGGTCAGATCACTCTCTCCTTCGCCTAGACTTTCTGACCGCCACTCAACACCGCAGGGAGACGGAACCAATACGTTGGTTCCGTCCCAGGCGCCTGATGGACCCGGAGAGGTTCCAGACGGAGCTTGGGCCGTTTCCTGAGGGTCTGGCTCACGGCACGTCCGAGGAACTTGTCGCAGCTTGGGAACGGGCCACGGCGGGGGCCTTGGACCGTGTCATGCCTTTGCGGCCTCTGACCTGGCGTAGGTCTCAACCAGCTCCCTGGTATTCCAAGGAGCTGAGGGGGATGAAACGCCGGAGAAGATGCCTAGAGAGTTCCTGGAGGTCCAGTCGTTCGGAGGCTGATCGGACCTACCTAGTGGCAATGAGGGAAGCGAGACGTTGCTACGTCTCCTCCCTCATTGCATCGGCAGATAACCGCCCGGCCACCCTGTTTCGGGTAACTCGCTCTCTCCTTCAACAGGGGGAGCAGGATGACCCGTTACAAGGACGTGCTGAGGAGTTTAGTGGTTATCTATACGACAAAATCGTTCAGCTTCGGGACAATCTGGACCAAAATTGGGTAGATCCAGGTGGGATGTCAGAGAGCCGTCTTGTTGAGATTATTTGGGATGAATTTGACCCTGTGGCTCCCGAGGACATGGACAGGTTGCTGGGTAGGTTGAACACCACCACATGTTTACTGGACCCGTGTCCCTCCTGGTTGGTGCTGGCCGCACAGGACGTGACACGAGGCTGGCTCCAGGGGATTACGAATGCTTCTTTGTTGGAGGGGGTCTTTCCGGCCGCCTTGAAAGAGGCGGTAGTGAGGCCTCTCCTCAAGAAGCCTTCTCTGGACCCAGCTGTTTTAGGTAATTATCATCCGGTCTCCAACCTTTGCTTCGCAGCGAAGGTTGTAGAGAGTGTGGTGGCATGTAAACTACCCGAGTACCTGGAGGAAACAGTCTATCTAGACCCGTTCCAGTCCGGTTTTCGGCCCGGTTACAGCACTGAGACGGCTTTGGTCGTGTTGGTGGATGATCTCTGGAGGGCCAGGGATAGGGGTTATTCCTCTGCCTTGGTCCTATTAGACCTCTCAGCGGCTTTTGATACCATCGACCATGTTATCCTGCTGCACCGGTTGGAGGGATTGGGATTGGGAGGCACCGTTCATCGGTGGTTCTCCTCCTATCTCTCCGATCGGTCGCAGACAGTGTTGACGGGGGGGCAGAGGTCGGCCCCGAGACGCCTCACTTGTGGGGTGCCTCAGGGGTCGATTCTCTCGCCCCTCTTGTTCAACATCTATATGAAGCCGCTGGGTGAGATCATCAGTGGTTTCGGTGTGAGGTACCAGCTGTACGCTGACGACACTCAGCTGTACTTTTCCACACCGGACCACCCCAACGAAGCTATCGAGGTGTTGTCCCAGTGTCTGGAAGCCGTACGGGTCTGGATGTGGAGAAACAGGCTCAAGCTCAATCCCTCCAAGACGGAGTGGCTGTGGATGCCGGCATCCCGGTACAGTCAGCTGCAGCCGCGGCTGACTGTTGGGGGCGAGTCATTGGCCCCAATGGAGAGGGTACGCAACTTGGGCGTCCTCCTGGATGGACGGCTGTCTTTCGAAGTTCATTTGACGGCCGTCTCCAGGAGAGCTTTTCACCAGGTTCGCCTGGTGCGCCAGTTGCGCCCCTTTCTAGACCGGGATGCCCTATGCACGGTCACTCATGCTCTCGTGACATCCCGTCTGGATTACTGCAATGTTCTCTACATGGGGCTCCCCTTGAGGAGCACCGGGAGACTCCAGGTAGTTCAGAATGCGGCTGCGCGGGTGATAGAGGGAGCCCCTCGTGGCTCCCATGTAACACCTCTCCTGCGCAGACTGCACTGGCTGCCTGTGGTCTTCCGGGTGCGCTTCAAGGTTTTGGTAATGATCTTCAAAGCGCTCCATGGCATAGGGCCGGGCTACTTACGGGACCGTCTGCTGCCACCGAATGCCTCCCACCGACCCGTGCGCTCTCACAGGGAGGGACTCCTCAGGGTGCCATCGGCCAGGCAGTGCCGACTGGCGACGCCCAGGGGAAGGGCCTTTTCTGTGGGGGCCCCCACCCTCTGGAACGAGCTTCCCCCAGGACTTCGCCAACTTCCTGACCTTCGAACCTTCCGCCGCGAGCTTAAGACACATCTATTTATCTGCGCAGGACTGGACTAGATTTTTTAAATTTTTAAATGTTTAAATTTTAAATTTGGTTTTAAATGGGGTTTTATTATTTATATCTTTATTTTAAATATTCGGCCTATGGAATAAGTTTTTTAAATTAATGTTTTACTTTGTATATATATATGTTCTTAATATGGCTGTAAACCGCCCTGAGTCCAGGTAATATCCACAAGACCCGTCCCCGTCATCCCGCCTGAATCTATCCAATCAGCGTCCAGTCCGTCCCGGATCCGAGCGATTTTATCGGACAGATACTGTACATAGTGCTTCTGCTTGTATACAATAACTTACGATCAAAATTCTGGGTCAGCTATGGTAGTAAATTGAAGATTACCTGAATTCCAAAACTTCTTATCAATTCTTACCAGTGTCCGAGCATTTTCTTGTTCTAAGATCTTCTGAGTTTGATCAGGAGGAAATTTCAGCACTGAAGTTATAACCTTTGCCATTGTCTAAAATATGAACAAAAGAAATAGTGTTCAAACAATCAAATCAATTTGTTTATGAAATCTTATACACTATTCTTAGGAATGTTAAAGGAAGCATGGTTAAAAAAAATAGAAGCACGTATTTGTTTCTTCTCCCATGATAATTTGTAATGTAATTTTTGTGTGCAAATGAATCAAGGGAATATTTACTTATTAAGACTAACAATTCAAATTACACATTCTATACCAAGATTCAGTCTCTGCATGAAAAGAAGCAGTAGGGGTCAAGTAGACAGAATAATTTATTGACAATGCATTTTCTCTTCTACTAAATTAAAAACAATAGAAATGTAATAACTTAAAAGAGGATGTTCAGCCTAAGTTTATTCACATATTGTTCAAAGTATTTCCTTCCATAATCCTGGAATTACCTCTCAAATTAGTACAAATTAGTACATTTTGCTGGATTATGTTCTATAATACTGTCCTGTAAATGTTCATATTTATAGTGGTAGATGATCTGTTATTTTATCAGTTGCACTGATTCAGTGTTGTTGACAATACACTGTATGTAGTCCTTAGATTGGAGAAATCAAAGTACATTGCAACATCTTGTGTTTTGCAAGATTGTATCAGGATTAGAGATCCTAGTTTGCATAAATTAGTATAAACACGTTTGGGATAAAACCCAGCTTACATATATGATTAAATATATGTTTAAAACATATGTAGAGAAGTTTGTTCAACACCTGACGATGCAGGGTGGTGCAGGGCCATGTGAGATGCCTGGGGAAAGATCTTGACAATTATCTGGGAACAATTGATCAGGAATGGCCATGCCAGTTTTAATCAGGGTCTAGATCCATGATGGCGAACCTATGCCACGTGTGCCAGAGGTGGCACACAGAGCCCTCTCTGCTGGCACACGTGGCCTTGCCCCAGGTCAGATCTCTGTGGCGTTTCTTTCATGAGCGTCTGTTTCCCTGCAAACGAAGAAACAAGCTCACAAAAGCAAAAACTCTTATGTCTTGCCGTGCTGCCGGTATTGGGATGCCCTGCCTCCCGCAGGCCAGCTGGTCTTCGGGTCTCTGCTGTGCATGCATGCATGTCTGCGCACATTTATGCATGTCTGCACGTGCACATTTTCTAATGTTTACGCAGTCATGCACACACATTTGCATGTTTGCATGCACGCACGCACCTTTCAGTTTGGGCACGCAGTTTGGGCACTCAGTGTCTAAAAGGTTCACCATCACTAGTCTAGGTGAAGGAATGGATTGGAAACCCCATAGCATATGAATTCTATTAATATGGAGCTCCTGTGACAAAGTATTACTGGTCCAGGAAACCTATCCTGAATGAAAATGTATTTTCTCGAACAGGTATTTACAAATTCTTAAGGACAACGATAGGCTTTATACTTTTTCTCTTCAATTGGCACATCTTTTGAAGCTATTCTTAAATGGGGACAGCTTTACTTTAAACATAGTAATAAAATCATCCCTTGATTACTAGAATGTGTTGTTCCTGGGGCTGCCCTTAAGTATTAATCAAAGTTATGGCTACTACAACGATTAAGTTTTGGCTTATAGCATCTGTCCAAGGCTATCTGCATAAAGGCTGGGGTGAGGAATGATCACACATATCTCATGATATTACACAAATACAGTGACTTGCATACTTCATACCTCAAGTAAATACCATGGTTTATTTTATGATATAAATATGTAATTCAGCATTTGTGGGATATCACCACTATGTCAGTTTGATATCACTGTAGTTTCTTACAAATGCCACTGCATTGTACTTATTGCCTCACTTGAGGAAATTGCAATGAATACTAATTTGCTACTGGGCCAGGTTTAAGTGTGCTATCTTAACCGCTTATTTTTACAGTTTTTATAAGTGTTTTATATAGTAATTAATACATTAATCTTGTAGACTGCTTAAATAAATAAGATAATTTTGCCAATGGTATCTTCTCAGAAACCATTGGGTAGAACATGTATCTCCTTCCTAAGGCTTGTTTGAAAGTTCATTCTGCCCATTGTCCTTCCAAATATGTCATTTTTGGGCTCCTCTTGTGATGACATCATAATATTGCAACCATTATCAGAACTATTGGCATCATTACTCAAGTGCACTTAAATATGAAGTATACCTTTGTTTCACGGCCCATCATATATTCGAAAATTACTTTCCTCAAGTACTCAAACTCAGTTGGTTCACCAAAAACAGATACATCCGAATGACAAAGATTCCCATCTGCATAGAAGAAAAATTAGACTTTAAACTGGTATCTGTTACTACAAACTTATTAAGAAATTACAGAAATTACTTTGGTAATCTTTTTACAAAATATTTTGAATTTGTACTTTTGAATCTGGGAAAGCTCTAATTTACGGGAAGGGAACAACTTGCCACAGCCAACTTGCTGCAGCCAACTCACTGCAGAACAACTCGCCATGGCTAATTTGCCACAGGACAACTCGCTGTGTGACAATTTAACAATTGTATTTAATTTTTTAAAATAAATAAAATTTATTTTTATTTTTGCCATTCACATTTCATTCTATCTTTCCTTTAATGATTATGTTCTACCATTTCTTTGTCCCACAATGAGTTGTCCTGTAGCGAGATGTCTGGGGCAAGTTGGCCATGGCTAATTTTCATAGACGCCTAATTTACTACCTTTATTCTTTGGTAAGCATCCTCAGAATATTTCAATCTTCACATAAAGCACTTGTTTTACTTTCTTTCTTAATAGGTAGATTCTAGCCATTTATTCATATATATTGTTTGCACCTGGCAAACATTTAAAGTAATAATAGAAGAGCTTACTTTAAATATTAGAGGAATGTTAAAATAAAGCATCTTCCTTAGATATAACGCCTATATCAGGCCTGAAAGTTTGGGAGGGACAGCAAACAAAACAGGTTCTTCATAAATTAACTGCTAACTTCTTCTGTATAAAATTAGGGAATCAGGCAGATTCCCCATACAAGCTTTCTACATCTATTCTTTGCCATGCCACAGAGACAAATTTATTATCCATGCTTTTTAACAGAGATTGTTTGAAAACAGCCTCATTTCATCTAATCTCATTAACTATGGGAACTATGGAAATTATATTATGAAATGTTGCTCTAATGCTCTAATGATATTGCTCTAATGCTTCTAAGGCTCTCACTTTATCAGGCATGTTCATATTACATTAATTTTAAAATTAATTACATTCATTTTGAATTAATATATTAATTTTCCAACAAAGATAAATTGAAGTCATAATTTAATATTAAAGCACCCATACACATTTAATACCATGAAATCTGTAATATTAAAATATGTATTAATTTCCTTTATTTAAGTACATGAAATTTAAATGGCATAAAACATTTTGCTATGTAATCCAATCAGTATTAGTAGAGAGGAAGATGTCCAGCCTTTGACCACTCTTTTGTGGGGTGCCACAGGACACAGTACTTTCTCTGTTCTTTTTAAATATCTACATGAAATTGCTGGGTGAGATCATTTGATATCCTGGAATATGATACATATATGTTCAATATTCTGATGATACACAGTTCTACATCTCCATCCCTGGTGAACCAAGCGAGGCTGTGACTGCCTTTTTTTAGTGCCTGGAAGCTCTAAAGATCTGGATGGGGGACAACAGGCTTCAGTTGAACCCCAACAAGATGGAATGACTGTGGGTGCAAAGGACCTCTGGATCTGGTGGTTTATCATCATTAATTCAGCATGAGACTACCACAGACAGATTTTGTGGCTCCACCTGCTTAAAGAGCAGATGTTAAGCATGCCTAGGAGGCCTTTGCATAACTTTGTGTTGTGCACCAGTTGTGCTCTTACCTGGATCCTGAGGCCTGCACATGGCCACTCGTGCCCCAGTCATTTCTTGGCTGGATTACTGCAACATGCCCTACATGGGGCTGTCCTTGAAGAATATTTGGAACCTGCAGCTGGTGCAGAATGCAGCTGTGCAGACAGACCTGAGAGCTCCTAGGGCTGCACATATAATATCATTACTGCGCAAGCTGCACTAATTGCTAGTTTGCTTCCAGATCCAATTCAAGATGCTGCTGATTTTCTTTAAAACAATACATGGATGGCATAGGTCCAGGGTATCTGAGGAGCCATCTCTCCCTGATGGGACAAGACTGCCTCATTTATGCCAGCAGAAGAGATCTACTACAGATCTCGTCGGCTAAGAAACTGAAGCAGGTGGGATCAAAACCTTTTCTGCTGTGTCCCCATTCCTGTAGAATATTATTCCACAGGAGGTAATAACTGCCCCCTCCATTTGGCCTTCTTGAAGAGTATAAAAATCTGGCTTTGCCAGTTGGCCTGGAACCTGATGGGGGCATTCCCCATTGGAGGTCCCATCCATCTCTTGGCTCTTAAAGGCAAGGGTTTAGTGCAGTTTTTAATAAAATATTAATGTTGGTTCATGGTAAACTTTTCATTTGTTTCTATAGTTGATAAGCTGCCCAGAGTCACCTTGTAAGAGAAATTGGCAGCATAGAAATTTAATAAACAAACACATGTGTTATTAACAACCCCAATATTTTCTCAAACAAGGAATACACATACATTAACTGCATACAAAATATCAATGAAAGTAAGTTTCTGCTCTTATAGAGTGCAGATTTCTATGTATATTCACATTCTTCAGAAATCTACGGCAACATAACTATTTGCAGTATTTCTACAAATTGTTTAAATCACCAAATGTAAGTTACTAAGTTTTTTAAATACCTTTTAGTATATAAATATTTTGGAGATTCTATAAAAAGCCTACTGATCAAAAGGGCTACAAATATTTGTATTCTTATTATTAAAAATGTTTAAATGACTTTCTCCTATTGAAAAAGAAAAGCTACATATATATTACCTGCTACATAAATTATCTATTGTTTTAACAATTAATACCCTGATCATTTATTCTCAGTTTAATTCCCAGACAACTTGCATAGAATTGCAATCTAAATTACGCTTCCAAATATTTCCTTAAGTTTTATATTCTATTTTTCAGTGTCAAGACAATTACTCACCTCTATAAGGTGTTTTAACTGTTGTGACATATACAGCCTTCTCATAATTTTTCAACTTATCTTGTAGTGTGTGAATCTAAAAACAGAGTGAGTCAGGAAGTACAACAATCATTAACCAAGATTAATTATCTTGGTTTAGAATAAGAATGATTAGTTATGGAATGGTGGAAACCTTAAAAACAACCATAGCAGTATTCCTTAATGTTAAAAAAGTGAATATTTTATATATATAAAATGTTCACTATTTTTATATATGTATTTGAAAGGCACACAAATATACGTACACACACACACGCCTTCAAATCTGATATAATGCCGATGTACATTACTTGTGCTAATTTGTACAAGCAAAGATGGAAGCATAACTTCATTAAGTTGGTTTCACATATTTAATTAAAAGCAGTGAAGTGTAATTTTTTTTGGGGGGGGGAAGTGTTTTCTTTTTTCATATGTAGAATTAATATTTGAAACATGAACATTAGTGATCTGAACTTTAGTTTAATGGAGTTAATAGGTAGAATTTGAAAGCTGCACAGGAAAGCAGCAGAAAGCGGTAGAGATAAGAAAACGATTAGCATTATGTAGCATTTGATCAAACTTTATTTTGAAATTATCCTTACAAATGTGTATGAATTTTAGAGCTAAAACTGAATTTCTCCCGAGAGTAATTTTTTACCTGTTCTCTGAACTCCTGTTCTTTCAACTTTGAATCATTAACCAGTGTTGTCTTTTGGGCTAACTGAGCCTGGAATACAATACATACACACTCTTCAGCAAAACATCCACACAAAAATTTTAACAGCAAAATTTAATCTTCTTGTTATTTATTATTATTGTAAGCCTTAGAGGAAAATGCTTCACTGACATTGCTACATTAAAAATGATGTATTTGTGAAGTCATTCTTACCTGAAGTTGTGCTATTTTTTCCTAGGGAATAGAAAAGGACAAAATTTATTAAATCACTTTTTTCTGTTTAATACAACAGAAAATATTGTACAAGTATCTTGCATCCACATTTATGCCATTTTTTTCATGGTGGTTAATATTTGATATCATATATCAAGACCATATAGAAAAGCAATTCTAATATAGTATGGTCTCATGCTTTTAGCAGTTATACTTCTGAAAAATCATTTATGTGAAATTATGAACCAAACATACAGCAGAGACCAACACTTTGATGCCTTTTCATTGTACAAATAGCCAGTTCCAAATTCTATAATACCAACTGTGGTCTACACAATAATATAATATTTCATCTGCAATTTCTTGCTAAAATCTAAAAAAATATTTCAGTGCCATATCTGAAAATTAACTTTCTTTCATATCTATAAAACATATCCTTAAAACCTGTTAAAAACATGCAAGATTTTCTTGTAATGACGTGAGTGGTCAGGATGCAAAATCTGACTTCCATATTGTCTCAGAAAAAATACAATGCTATAATAATAAAGGACGAGATATTGCTCTTTTTGTCTTCTTAGCATAATTTATTTTGTAATAGATGAAGCTGTTTATTATTACTTGGAAGAACAAGAATGAGGGAGTATCCATACTGGGTACAAGTTAGTAGCCATAAAATTAATTGGATTTAAGATTTGAGTAACTGTTCCCATTAATTTAAAGGGAAACTAAATCAAATAAGTTAATCTTCAAACTCTAGCACTTCCTGCATATAACACCAGGCATCTAAGGATAGTTGTTTCTGAGATATTGAAACAATATATAAAAACTATTTTGCTAAAATTTGACAATTAAAATAATTTAAAAAAGAAAAAAGAATGCTGTAATTTACACCGATTTGAAATAGAAGTGAAGTTCCTCACCTGTTTTATTATCACTGTGCCAAGAATGACAAAAATAGTATAATGATTACAGCTAAATGAGGCAGTGTCAATACAGCGTCAATATTGTTTCAACACATGTAATATCACTGCTATGTGAGCACTGTACTTTTAGATGCAATTCAAGTGCTGATTATCATCTTTAAAGTCTTTCATGGATTTGAATACCCATGAATACCCAAGAGGGCATCTTCTTCCAGTTATTTCCACCCATCCAACTCAATCCAGCATGTTAGGGTCTCACCAGCCAAAAAATATTGGCTGGCAGGAACTAGGAGATGTGCCTTCTCTGTAGCACCTGCCTCCTGGAACATTCTCCTTCAGACATCAGTATGATCTGACCCTGTTGACCTTTTTTAAGGCCATGAATTTGGTTGCATGCACAGACTTGAGCACCTGAGTGTATTAAAGGCCCGATTTCTTGGCTGTATCCATAGTTGTATTAATATCCATTAATATCCATGTATTAATATCCATATTAATAGATGCACTTGGTGATTTTATATATATTTATTTTGTATTATTTTAATTGCTTTCAATTTGTTTTTACACTTTATGATATATCTCACCCAGAGAGTTGTTGACATGAGCAAATATAGCAATCAAACAAATTAACAAACAAATAATATATAGAGCAAACTGTGTTGCATGAGACCACAATAAAACTAAATATAAAAACAGTGAAAAATTAGAAATACCAATATGTTTATCAACTTACTTTATCACCATTCCAACTTTCTTCATATGCCAATCTTTTTTTGTAGTCTTCTTGTAATTGCACCAGATGGTCCTCCAATTTATTTACTTTTTTGGTCATTTCTTCTTCTCTGGCCTTCAGAATAAATATTAATAAATCCACCATCTTGTATATCTTGTTACAATATAGTATGGTGCAATTTGGCTTCCAATCGATTTCAATCTTAAAAGTTCTAGTGATTTGTTATTGTTTTAACAGAAATATGTTATACTTTGAATATCTACATGTTTCCCCAAATATAAGACCAAGTCTTATTTTCTTTTGAACCCCCAAAAACCAGCTAGGGCTTCTTTTTGGGGGTGTCTTAATTTTTATGAGGTGCATGAGGCCGCAAGCGCAGTGACCTCATGGTTGCTGGGCCCCTTAATCGCAGCCGGCAGGTCAGCTGATCCAGTGAGGACTGGGAGTTTTGTCTCTCTGGGTGCCTGGAGATGTTTCTGGCGCATTCTTGCTAGCCCCATCCCTTCCCACGGCGCCAGGCAACATCGCAGCCGAGGAACCTTCTCTTCTGCAGCTCACCTTGTGGCTATAGAGCATGCGATGAGCATGGTTTGCACTCTGCCAGGCCTGGATCTCAGGTGTTGCTCAGGCTGCTGCTACGATGAGGCAGAAAGCCATGCGGCCGGTCAGAATCGGCTCCTCTACCCGGCTGCTGTGCCTGCTGCATCTGCTGCTGCTGCCCTCACAGGGGCTGTTTGCCCTCCTGGCTGCCTTGCTTCCAGCAGCCCTCCTGGGCCGCTCCTGCCTCGCGTGAGGCAACTGAGCCCAGATCTACAACCTCTGGAGCACCTCCCCTGCCACTGGCCTGCCGGGATCCCCTTCGCCAGCGGTTGTGCTGCCTTGAGCAAGCTCCATGGCAGCTCTGCAGCAGGACAGAGGAGGGAGGGGGAGATCACTCCTTCTTCCTTTGCACCCCAAAACCTCGTCTTCCCTGGCCCCTACCCTCCTTGCTGGAGCAAGACACACAACTAAATCTTACCCGTGGAGGCCTCCCAGTGCAATGCTCTGCCATAGCTTTGGAGCAAACGTCCCCCTTGCAGGATTGCAAGGCTAGAGGCTTCAAAGCCACGAAGGAAGCAGTTTGGATGTATGTCTGCAAGGCTCCCCTTTGAAAGGAGGATTGGTAGGAAAATCCACCCCCATCTGGAGATCACTTTCTGAAAGAGTTTTCCTCACCTTGCCCACTTCCGATCTTTCTCCCTTTCCTGCATCTCAAAACAAAATCAAACCATGATGGGGGGAGGGATTTTCCTGTGAGTACAGGCTGGAGATGGTGGGGGGGAATTTCCTGCAGCCTGAGCAACACCCAAGATCCAGGCCTGGTGGAGCACAAAAGGTGCTTACCGCCTGCTCCATAGCCACAAGGTGAGCGGTGCAAGGTTGCCTGGCACCGTGGAAAAGGATGGGGCTAGCAAGAGTGTGCTAGAAACATCTCCAGGAGTCCATAGAGACAGAACTTCTGGCCCTCGCTGGGTCAGCTGATCCATAGGCGGCAAACAAGGGGCCGAGTAGTCATAATGTGGCCAGGGAAGGGAAGGACTACCTTCTGTGCTGGCCACACCTACCCCTTTCACTAGGACTTATTTTTGGGGTAGAGTGTATATTAGCCCCCCCTCCAAAATTAGGCTTGGGTTTATTTTAGGGGTGGGTCACATTTTCAGGGAAACATGATAATCATTTAAATACTATTTCAAATTTAGAAAACCATTGATGAATACATTTAAAAAGCCATTTAAAAAGAATCCAAATTCTACACCAGGACCAAATCTCATTAATCATTTATTAAAATAAATAGTCATATTATGATTTGAAGTACTATATCATTAGCTTAAATCAATGAAATGTGTCTTATTTATCTTATTTATGCATCCACAATTTATCAATATTGTTGAGTATCACTAGAGCTAAATGTTAGAGCAAATGAAAGAATACAATATGCAATTGCTTTTCGGATACAACGTTTTTCATTCTAGTGAAATGCCATTATTTCAAGAATTCCATAATGTAGAAAGTTATGAAAAAGCTATAAAAGACAGGCAGAAGTACAAAAGAGTATAGTAGAAGTATATATATTATACATACAGCAGAAGTATATATATATATATTATACATACAGCAGAAGTATATATATTATACATATCCACATATACGAACACACAAATACACATATAAACACACACAAAGGGATAAAAAAAACATTTGTCTTTCCTATGAAATTTAATTTGAAAGCTTCATTTCACATTGCATGATTCTTGGAAGGTAGTGTAGTATAATGTAGTCCAGTTAGTCCAGTGCAGTATAGTATGAAATAGTATATCATTATCATCCTCATTATCAACATTATATTATTACAATAATTATAATAATGATTATGTGAACCAAAGTACAGAAAAATTGCTACAGGTTGTGAAAACAGAGAACATTATAAAAGCAACAGAAACAAAGGCAGAATATAAGGAAAAACAGCTGGATGACAGATTAAATGGATGGAAAACCAAAGCTCTGCATGGACAGCACTTGAAAAACATTGAAGGAAAGTGTGATAACAACTTGACATGGGGATGGCTTAAGATGGGAACCATCAGGAAAGAAATGGAAGGTTTAATACTCGCTGCTCAAGAACAAGCACTACAAACTAATGCCATGAAAGCAAAGATACAAAAATCCACAGACAATCCAAACTGCCGACTTTGCAACAACAAAGTTGAAATTGTTTCATATTTAATATGTGAATGCAGCAAAATCATACAAACTGATTACAAAGCTAGAGAAGACTGAGTTGCTAAATTAATCCACTGGTCATTATGTAAAAAATATGACGTGCCTGTGTCGAAAAAGTCATGGGAACATAAAGTGGAAAAAGTTATAGAAAATGAGAAAGTGAAGATCTTGTGGGACTTTCGAATACAGACAGATCGTCACTTGGAACACAACATGCCAGATATCACAGTTGTCGAAAACTGAAATGTACAATTTATTGACATCGCGGTACCAGGAGATGCCAGAATCGAAGAAAAAGAAGTGGAAAAAATCATGAAATATTGCGACCTGGCCATTGAAATTACACGGCTATGGATGAAACATGTAACAGTGATACCCATTGTCATCGGGGCACTTGGTACTATGTCCAAGAATTTTATAAGATACATCAACAAATTGCATCTTCCTGCAATAACACAAGCAGAACTGTAAAAAACTGCGCTACTTGGAAAGGGCCGTGGTGGCTCAGGCTGTAAGAAGCCTGTTATTAAAACACAGCAGCCTGCAATTACTGCAGGTTCAAGCCCCACCAGGCCCAAAGTTGACTCAGCCTTCCATCCTTTATAAGGTAGGTAAAATGAGGACCCAGATTGTTGGGGGGGCAATAAGTTGACTTTGTAAATATACAAATAGAATGAGACTATTGCCTTACACACTGTAAGCTGCCCTGAGTCTTCGGAGAAGGGCGGGATATAAATGTAAATAAATAAATAAATTTTTTTAAAAAACATCGTACATCTTAAGAAGGTACCTGCTGATACCTAGGACGCTGGCAGCAACCCGTATCAACCATTAGCGCCAGTCAATGGTATTTGTGATGCATTTTTGAATGTTTAGTTGACTGAGTTTCATGTTTAATGAATAAAGTATATAACGATAATAATAAATGAATGTTTAATGAATAAAAGAGATAATAATAATAGAAAAAATAAAGAGCCAGTTTGGTCTAGTGGTTAAAGCAGAAATCAGGAGATTATGATTTCTAGTCCTGCCTTTGGCATGAAAGCCAGCTATATGACTTTGGACTGTTACTCTCTCTCAACCCAACTCACCTCCCAGGGTATTTGTTGTGTGCAAAATAGAAGGAATAAAGTATGTTGATATGTTTGCCATCTTATTTATAGAAATAATAAAGATAGGATAAAAGAAAACTACCGTATATACTTGAATATAAGCCGATCCGAGTATAAGCCGAGGTCCCCAATTTTACCCCAAAAAACTGGGGTAAACTGGGGACTCGAGTATAAGCCGAGGGAGGGAAATGAGGCAGCTACCGATCAGGGAAAGCCTCCCTCCCTCAGCCGAGAAGGCTGGCGGCTCCCCCGCCCCGCCCTCTCACTGCACCGGCAGGGCTTCCCCGCGCTAATGCAAAAGCCCGCCAAGTTTGCACCATCCGGTATAATGTGAAAAAAAGAAAAAAAAAACAACTCGAGTATAAGCCGTATATACTCGAGTATAAGCCGAGGGGACGTTTTTCAGCACAAAAAACGTGCTGAAAAACTCGGCTTATACTCGAGTATATACGGTAACTTTAAAAACATCTTCATAAATACAAAAGAGATATGATAAAGTTATTTTGGCTTCAAATATATTAAAACAAAAACGTTTTATGTTGTCTAAATAGATATATTCTTTAAATTAAATGTTTATTGAAAAGAATAGTACTTGTATTATCAAATTTATATTTAATAAATTGATTTAATGTAAAGTGAAAGAAAAAACACACTAGTTTGCTAAAAGCAAAAAGATTTGCAAAATTATATAATGTAAAATTTCTCTCAACTTTACATTAATAAATCCAATGTAGCAGTGATTCCAATAATTTGTGTCGTCCTAGGTACTGATTGTTGGCAATCACATTGCAATCAACTAAGCTACAAATATACATATTCCATTCATAATTATGCATGAGCAGCAGTACAGAAATATATTCTCTTACTCTATTTAAGCAAACACTAAGTTCTTGTTCTTTTTCTGGAAGATATGGCCTTAATTTCTCTAATGGGATAGGAAATTATCTTTCAGCCTTTATTGGATATAATCTGTTATTTCTGTTCATATAACTGATACAGTCCTAAATCAATTCACATCTATACAATCAGGGGTGAAATGCTCCTGGTTCGGACCGGATCACCTGAGCCAATAGCGATGGCAGTGGGTGGTTTGGAGAACCGGTAACCAAAATCCCTGCCGCCCCCCAACCTAAGCGATCATCAGTGTTGTTTTTTTTTTTTTTTTACTTTTAAAAGCATTTTTTCTTTGGCCAAAAAAAATGCTTTTAAAGGTAAAAGAAAAAGCCTCTGATGATCGCACGGCTCAGCTGGGATTGTCAAAACCGTTTAAAAGCATTTTTTGTAAAAAAAGAAAAAAAAAAAAGCTTTTAAAAGGCTCCTCTGGCGACCCCAGCTAAGTTGCCTGATCACCAGAACCTTCTAAAAGCATTTTTTACAACCTCTTCAGCTGAGGATTAGGCAATTCAGCCGAGATCATCAGAACTCCTTAAAAGCATATTTTCTACAAGCTCTTCCCCCGAAAAGATTGTAGAAAAAATGCTTTTAAAAGGTTATGGTGATCAGGCAACTCAGCTGGGATCGTCGGAACCCTTTAAAAGCTTTTTTTCCCTCTGGCGCTCCTAGCTGAGTTGCCTGATCATCACGGGCTTTTAAAAACATTTTTTTACAACCTTTTCGGTCGAAGAAGTTGTAGAAAAAATGCTTTTAAAAGTTAAAAAAAAAAGTTGGCCACGCCCACCCAGTCACATTATCCGCCCCCACCAAGCAACGCCCACAGAACCGGTAGTAACAAATTTTACATTTCACCTTTGCAACAACCCAAAATAAAGCATTTTGTTGCAATGCAAACCAAATGCTGTCTGCTTTCAAAAGTGCTCATTAATGCCATAGTTGGATTTTAAAGTTTGCTTAACCAAACTAACAGTATGGACTTCCACTACTGTTTCTGAGCAAAACTGCTATCTGTCAGCCTCAATGTCTTCCTAATTCAACTCAAAACCACAGTAACAACTTTTAAAGCCTTAAAGCATTTGGACTTGGTTGCCAAGTCATTTCCTCCTGTATAAATCTGCACAGATATCAAGATCATCTTTCTCCTTCAAATAAATATAGTATTAATATTAAAATGGGTCCAAGATTTTAAATATTTACAGAATACTGAATTTAAAAATTGCTTTCTACAATTTTGTCTCAAAGGTTGAAAATAATATTCAGGATTTTACTCATGAAGTAAGATATTTTGAATATTTTGGAATGCTTGGAGCAAAATAATGAAAACTAAGCTGTATTGGTATTTTTAGCTGCAGAGAAATCTTTTGATAATTTGAACGGGGTTTATTTTTTGTTTAGAGCTCTGGAACATATTTAAATTTGAGTTAATTTAATTTTAATTTTAATTTAATTTAAAATTTGTGTAAATTTTATTTATACTCTCAGAAAGAACAAATAATTGTTAATGGAGAACTAATTACAGTCTGGTTGGATTCAAAAAGAGATAAGGCAAGGATGTCCATTGTCTCCAGATTTATATGTTTTTTTTTGTTGAGCTATTGAAATAAAGATGTAACATATTTTCCGGAGCATAAGACACACTTCCACCCCCAAAAAAGAGGATGAAAATCTGGGCACATCAGTTACATCAGCCATAGCTGGGGGAGAGGGGCGAGAGACCTGGGGAGGCAGAGGCAACAGTGGCAACAGGCAGCTGATTGGCGGTATTCTGGAAGGCTGATCTAACCGCCAATCGGAGAAGTAGGATTCAAAGTGTTCAGACGAAGCGTTAGTTAAATTGAGAATCAGCTGATTTCACCAGTCAAGCCATTAGCCGAGAACGCCCTGCCACACTGCCGGAACTGCTGAATTGCCACCACAACTGCCACCTGAACACCACCACTGGACCTGCCATTTGACCTGCCACCCCATCACCGCTGGACCTGCTGTCTGATCTTCAAGGTTTTGGTTACCACCTTTAAAGCGCTCCATGGCTTAGGGCCCGGGTACTTACGGGACCGCCTGCTGTTACCTTATGCCTCCCATCGACCCGTACGCTCTCACAGAGAGGGTCTCCTCAGGGTGCCGTCCGCCAAGCAATGCCGGCTGGCGGCCCCCAGGGGAAGGGCCTTCTCTGTTGGAGCACTTACTCTCTGGAACGACCTTCCCCCCGGTTTGCGCCAAATATCTGACCTTCAGACCTTTCGCCGGGAATTAAAAACTCACTTATTTATTCAAGCGGGACTGGACTGATTTTTTAAATTTTAAATTTTAATTTTTAATTCTTTGTAATTTTATATGGGGTATTTTAGGTTAGGTTAATCTGACGGTTTTAATTCGGCCACTATTGAATAAGTATTTTAAATTGATATTTTAACTTTGTATACTTGCTGTTTTTATTTTTGGCTGTACACCGCCCTGAGTCCTTCAGGAGAAGGGCGGTATAAAAATTTAAATAAATAAATAAAATAAATCTGCTGCCCCATCACCATGAGACCTACCGCCCTATTGACACCGCACCTGCTGCCCCATCGCCGCCACCTGACCTACCACTGGACTTGTTGCCTGATCGCTGCCTCCTGACCTGCCACCCCATCGCCGTTGCCCGACCTGCCACTGGACCTGATACCAGATCATCACCAGTGGACCTGCCACCTGACCTGCCACCCTATCACCACCTGACTTGCCACCCTATCACCACCTGATCTGCCACCCTATCACTGCTCGACCTGCCGGCCCATCGCTGCTGCATGACCTGCCGGCCCATTGCTGCCACCTGACCTGCTGCCAGACGTGCCACCCGAACACCCCACTGGAGCTGCTGCTTGACCTGCCGCCGGACCTGCCACCCAATCGCTGCCACCCCACTGCTGCCAGACCTGCTGCCCCATCGCCGCTGCCTGACCTGTCACTGGATCTGCCGCTTGATCGCCACCACTGGACCTGCCATCTGATCTGCTACCCCATTGCCAACAGCCCCCATCAGAGAGAGGTATGGCTTTGCTTCCAGAGAGGAAGAACAAGGGTTAGGGTTAGGGTTAGTGCCTGTTTGTCTTTGTATAGAATTAGGGTTTACGTTAGGGTCAGGGAGGAAAAGAATCATCAATGTCCTAAAATTCTCAGCTTGCTTATCAGCCTCCACTTTAATTAAGTGTATTTCTCCTACTAGATTGTTTTACTGTTTTATTACCTTGTTAAAAGTTTGCTCTACTGAGTGTTTTACGATTAATGGAGGAGAGGGGAGGTTTTTACTGTTCCCAGTGTTCGGCTGACATTGCATGTGTGGGAGAGAGAGATAGCCTTTTTAAACAGACGTTTGAACTGTTTTGGCGCGTGAATGTAACAACAGCTGCTTGCTTCACATTCCATCCAGAAGATTGACAGAGTGAGAATATCGGAAGTGAAACTACACGTGGCCAAGGAGGAAGACGACATTGGATTATTACTGTATGACCTCTAGTAGGGAGAGGGTTCAGGAGAGGATATGACTCTATGGTTTTGATTTACTTCCAGTTCTGGCTTTGCCTGTCCAGCATTTCAGACTTGCTTAGTATAAATGCTGTACAGCATTTCAAACTTGCTTAGTATAAATCACCAATCTCTTCAAAATGATGGAGTTGGGTCTTTATTTTGTGAGGCTGGTTGACATTGTTACCATAGAATAGGGTGGGGGCGTAATGAGCTAGTGTGCGTGTATGAATGTATGAACATGGTTTCAGCTACAGTACAATACAGTGCTCTGTATTGTTATAAAGGACACATTATTGTTCTTTCTTGCAGAAAAATGTCAAAGCAAAAAGGCATATAAAATCTCTTTTAAGCTGGAAGTCATCAAATATGCTGAGGAACATGGAAACAGAGCAGCAGAGAAACACTTTGGACCACCTCCAACTGAAAAAATGATAAGACAGTGGAGGAAACAGGTGGATCAGCTGCAAAAAGTAAAGGATAAATGTAAGCACAAGTTTCATGGGCTTTCTATAAAGTGGCCACAGTTAGAGGAGGACATAAAAGACTGGATCACACATCACCTGAACAGTGGCTTTGCAGTTTCCACAAAAATGATGATATATGAAGCCAAACGCATTGCTGCACAGAAAGGCATTCAGGATTTTATTGACTCACCATCGTGGTGCTTCAGAGTTGTTGTTGTTGTTGTTGTTGTTGTTGTTGTTATTATTATTATTATTGAATTTTTATACCGCCCTTCTCCCGAAGGACTCAGGGCGGTGTACAGCCGGAGATAAAATACAAAATATGTACAATTAAAACAAATTAAAACATCAAAATTACAAAAACGGCTAATAATTAAAATTAAATTTAAAATATTTAAAAATATTAATAAAACCCCAATTTAAAATCAAACTATTATGCCAGTCCCGCTTGAATAAATAAGTATGTTTTTAGCTCACGACGGAAGGTCCGAAGATCAGGCACTTGACGTAGGCCAGGGGGGAATTCATTCCAGAGCGTCGATGCTCCCACAGAGAAGGCCCTACCCCTGGGGGCCGCCAGCCGACACTGTTTGGCGGATGGCACCCTGAGGAGACCCTCTCTATGAGAGCGTACGGGTCGGTGGGAGGCATAGGGTAACAGCAGGCGGTCTCGTAAGTACCCGGGTCCTAAGCCATGGAGCGCTTTAAAGGTGGTAACCAAAATATTGAAGCGCACCCGAAAGACCACAGGAAGCCAGTGCAGACTACGGAGCAGTGGTGTTACGTGGGAGCCACGAGCGGCTCCCATTACTACTCGCGCAGCCGCATTCTGGACTAACTGCAGCCTCCGGGTGCACCTCAAAGGCAGCCCCATGTAGAGAGCATTGCAGTAATCCAACCGAGACGTAACCAGAGCGTGAGTGACTGTGCATAAGGCATCCCGGTCAAGGAAGGGACGCAACTGGCGGACCAAGCAGACTTGGTAAAAGTCCCTCCTGGAGACGGTCGCCAGATGTTCATCAAAGGACAGCCGTCCATCCAGGAGGACGCCCAAGTTGCGAACCATCTCCTTTGGGGCCACTAACCCGCCCCCAACAGTCAGCTGCGGATGCAGCTGACTGTACCGGGGTGCCGGCATCCACAGCCACTCCGTCTTGGAGGGATTGAGCTTGAGTCTGTTTCTCCCCATCCAGACCCGTACAGCTTCCAGGCACCGGGACAGCACTTCGACCGCTTCGTTGGGGTGGTCCGGGGTGGAAAAGTACAGCTGAGTATCATCAGCGTACAGATGATAACTCACCCCGAAACCACTGATGACCTCACCCAGCGGCTTCATATAGATGTTGAACAGGGTAGGCGAGAGAATCGACCCCTGAGGCACCCCACAAGTGAGGCGCCTCGCGGACAACCTCTGCCCCCGTCAACACCGTCTGCGACCGGTCGGAGAGATAGGAGGAGAACCACCGATAAACGGTGCCTCCCACTCCCAATCCCTCCAACCGGCGCAGCAAGATACCATGGTCGATGGTATCAAAAGCCGCTGAGAGATCTAATAGGACCAAGGCAGAGGAACAACCCCTGTCCCTGGCCCTCCAGAGGTCATCCACCAACGCGACCAAAGCCGTCTCCGTGCTGTAACCGGGTCGGAAGCCGGACTGGAACGGGTCTAGATAGTTATGAGGAGATATGGCCTTGTTATGCGCACCAAAACTAGAATTGCGCAAAAAATGCCAAAGAGTATGAATCTAAGATTCTGTCTTTTCATACTTTTGTGATAGACTCCAGGAAGAAAGATAATTTTGAAATTGGCCAGATTGGGAATATGGATGAAGTTCTGCTAACTTTTGACATGCTATCCAATAAGACTGCTGATATAAAAGTGCCACAAGCATAACCATGAAAACCTCAGGATATGAGAAAACACATTAGTTGTGTTGTCCTGCTGTGTAGATGGCACCAAACTGCCACCAATGTCAATATTCAAAATTCAAAACCTTTCCAAAAGAAGTGATTGCAAGAGGTGTTGTTGTACATGTCCATGAGAAAGGATGAATGGACAAAAATGGAATGAAAGTATGGATTGAAAAAGTGTCCAAACGTCCTGGAGGGCTTCTGAAAAAACCTGCCTTGTTATTGCTCAAACAGTTTAGAACACATATTAGTGAAACCACAAAGTAAAGGTTTAAAGAAGTGAAAACTCATCTAACTATAATTCCTGAGGGTCTTACCAGCCAGATGCAACCTCTTGATGTTTCTATCAACAAACCATTCAAAGTGTACATGTGAGAAGAGTGGAACAAATGGATGGCTGTTGGTAATCATGATCTGACACCTACTGGAAGAATGAGAAGGCCCATTATCACTCAAGTTTGTGAATGGGTGGAAACATCATGGAACTCAGTGAAGGACGAAATTGTTATACGGTCATTCATAAAATGTGGCATTAGCAATGCCTTAGATGATGTCATTTATGAAGGTAGCGAAGAAAGTGATATCAGTGATTGTGAGCAACTGAGCTTCCTAAATTCTGACACCAGTGATGATGGATGATTTTTATTTATTTGTTTGTCAAGAACGTACTAGGTAATAAGTATAAACATAGTTTGGATACATAAAATAGATACAAATAGAAGAAACATTAGGACAGGGATGGTAGGCACGCTGGTACTTTTATTGACGCCTTTTACAGACCTCTTAGGAATGGGGTGAGGTCAACAATAGACAGTCTTAGGTTAAAATTTGGGGGGTTTTGGGATGAAACCACAGAGTCAGATAGTGCATTCCAGGCATTGACCATATTTTTTGTAATCGAGTTTGAAGTGGTTCACTTTAAGTTTTTATCTATTGTGTGTTCACATATTGTTGTGGTTGAAGCTGAAGTAGTCATTGACAGGTAGGACATTGTAGCAGATAATTTTATGAGCTACGCTTAAGTCATACCGAAGGCAGCATAGTTCTGTTTTCTAAACCCAGAATTTCAAGTCTGATGGCATAAGGTATTTTGTTGCGAGCAGAGGAATGGAGGACACTTCTTGTGAAATATTTCTGGACATGTTCAATTATATTAATGTCCAATATGTAGTGCGAATTTCAGACAGATGAACTGTATTTGAGAATTGGTCTAGCAAATGTTTTGTATGCTCTGATTAGTAGTGTAATATTACCGGAGAAGAAGCTATGCAAGATTAGCTTTACAACTCTTAATTCCTTTTTGGCGATGTTGTTACAGTGGTATTCTTGGGGTTTCCAGAAAATAAGAGGAGTGCTTCAACCTTAAAGTCTCTTCTCATTTGTTAATGACAGTGATGATGGTTCTTAATACCGCTGTTGACTTTACATGGTTGTAAAAATTATACATGGTTGTAGAAATTATTCTGCTATATTTTATTAAATATTTTAATACACCATTTGGTTCAGAATATTTTTTTCCTTGTTTTCCTCCTCTAAAATCTAGGTGTGTTTTATACTACAGTGGGTCTTATAATCCGAAAAATAAAGGTAAATCAAGATCAGAGAATAGAAGGAAGATTGAACAAGAAACATAAAAAAGCAATTGCAGATGACTGGTATTAATTTTAGAAGACCCACTAGAGCAGTGGTTCTCAACCTTTATAGTGCTGTGACCCCTTTAATACAATTCCCCATGATGTGGCGACCCCAACCATGAAATTATTTTCATTCATAGGCCTAAGTAACTGTACTTTTGCTAATGTTATAAATCGTAATCATAATGTAAATATCTGATATACAGGATGTATTTTCATTGTTACAAACTGAACATAGCCAAAGCTTTATGTTTAATCACGAAACAATATGTAATTATATTTTGTGCAAAATGCATTTCTGCTTATAATTAAATTACAAATAAATGAAATTTTATCTTTATGACTTGCATTTATTTACTTTTCTATTAGGTATTCACCATATTCATGTTGCATACTGATATGAAAATTTGAAAAGCAAGGCGGAGCATGGACAACAATCTTAACTGTAGCAAAGTACATTGCTACAAAATTGTTGCGACAGTATATGCAAGCAAGCCAACGAAGGTCATCTTCTGCATCAAGTCTACTTCTGTATTTAGACTTGATAACTAACAGGCTGGAAAACCCTGTTTCGCAAAGATATGTTGTTGGAAATGGAAGAAGAAGGCGCAACACAGTCTCAGACAGATCAGGATATGACTGCAAACACTTGATCCAGAATTGTGTAACTGACATTGAAGAGAAATCATTTTTGCTGCATCGCTATTAACGAGTTCAATAAACTCTTCCTGTGATGTCTCAGGAACATCTTCAACTTTGACTGTGAATAGACTTCTGGCAAGTGCAAACGGGAGGTCAGGTAGATTTGGAAAGTATGATGAAATTTTGTCTGCAAGCATGTGCAAATGTTCTTTCACAGAAATTATCACTGTATTCCGTTTGTTAGGTTCAATGCCATTTTCCTCATAGAAAGCAGATAAGGTTGGCAACATGTAAATTTTATTTTTATCCAATTTTGTTTGCCAAAGCTGAAGTTTCATTTGAAAGGAACGGATCTTTTCAGATAAATCGCGGCAGTTTGCACTTGGTCCTTGCAGTGATAAATTTAACTCATTCAAGATGGCAAAGATGGCAACCAGATAGGCTATTTTCTGTAATTCACTTTCATCGCTATAAAGTGCTTCGAACTGTGGTTTTGCTTTCTGATTAAAAAACTGTTTTAGTTCATCACGAAGATCAAAAACACATTTTAGAACTTTTCCTCTTGACAACCATCTCACTTCAGTGTGAAATAGCAGAACATTGTTGGATGCATACAACTCATTACAGTTTTGAAAACAGTCGACTGTTTAAAGCACTCGCTTTCACAAAATTGACAGAATTAACGATGTTCTGTCAAAATTGACAGAATTAACGACAGAATTACTTCTTGTAATTCTTGTGGCAGTGTCTTCGTTGCTAATATTTGTCGATGGATCATACAGTGAGTTCCGATGACTTTTGGTGACTCATTCTGTACCAAACGTTGAAATCCAGACCGACATCCTAGCATACTTGGAGCACCATCTGTGTAGACACCACAAATATTTTCCCAAGAGATATTATATTTTTCCAGAAATGAACCAACTTTGTCAAATACATCACATGCTGTAATAGTCGTTTCAAGAGGTTTGCAAAAGAGAAACTCATCTTTAAAATCGCCATCATTTATATACCTCACGTAAACCAGTAATTGTGAACAATATGCAATGTCTGTGGATTCATCAAGCTGGATGCTAAATATTGGAAGTCGAGCAGATATCATTTCCTGGATTACCTGATCAATAATATCAGCAGAAATGTCAGCTATTCTCCTGTGAACAGTGTCATTAGATAAGGAAATTGCACTCAATTTAGTAACAAATTCGGCTCCAATCATAACTCGAACAATGTCTTTGGCCGCTGGCAACAGTAACTCCTCAGCAATGGTATGAGGTTTCATAGCTCTGGTGATTCTGAGAGCCACCAAATAAGAAGCTTCAACGGCTGCTATGTTTTGTTTATGGTACTTGCCACCAGAGTCAAGTCTGGCTTTCTTGACTCCATCAGCTTTACATCTAAAATACTGGGTGTCCTTGTCGGCAAAGCTCGGATGCTTGCTATCAAAATGACATTTCAGTTTGTTCGGCTTCATAGATTCGGCTGATAGAACTTCATTACAAATAACACATTGGGGTTTCTCAATTCCTGCTCTAACTATTGAAGTAAAACCGTACCATAAAAAACCATCACTATATTTTCTTTTCTTAACGTTCATTTCCTAGATTACTGCTGTGAGTCTTTGTGGCTTACTTCTGCTGTTTAGCAGAAATTCCCTGAAAGTGACCACGGGCTTGCCCTGATGTGCTTCAGGAAGACCGCTGATTGATTTCATTGCGGAGATAGGCAGTGATTCAGCAGCCGCAGAAGGGGAAAAAAGTGGCAAACTGTTTTTTTTTAATTTATTGCACCTGAAGCCGTATTGGCTAGCGATCTGAACTGCTTGTGATTGCCTTGAGGACTGAGGCATTAAAGCGGAGACTCCTCCCCTATTAAGTTTATCGCACCTGAAGCCAGATTAGGCTAGCGATTGGGAGTGATTGCAGCTGGCTTGAGAGGGAGACATTAGAGCAAAGATTTCTCTCTTTTTTAATTCATCGCGCCTGAAGCCGAATTCGGCTAGCTATTTGAAGAGCCTGCAGCTGACTTGTGGAGCCAACCATTGGAGCGCGATTCTTCGACTCACAAGTATACTTCCCATATTTCCGATGGTCTTAGGCTACTCCTGGCAAATCATAATTCGACCCCCAATGGGGTTGCGACCCACAGGTTGAGAACTGCTGCACTAGAGGAAGCAGGAGCTTTACTGGGAAATTTAAAGGAGGGATATATTCTCAGATTTCAAGATTAATGAACAGAAGACAAAGATGTTACAAAAAATATGCAACCAAAACATCAAAGACAATTGATGGAAATAGTAGTTTCAAGATTGATTTTAAAAATTAAAATATTTAGATATTATTATAACAAATATAAATTGTATTTTATTTCAAAATTATTATGTTACAATATGGACCAAACTTAAGAAAGACATATTAAGATTGGTCAATTTAAAACTATGATTGTTGGGAAAAATGTGTGATTAAAAATGTTTTGTCAACAATGAAGTTTCTATTTCAGACATCATATCTGGATGTCTGAATGGATGGATATATAGTTTTTAACAATAGCAAAAAATGCATCTAAAGTCATACAGAAGAGGCAAAAAAAAATGATTGGTTTTACTAGATTTAAAATTGCATTTTATGGAGAGAGGCTTGGCCAGAGCAGCAGCGACAAGACGAGGTGTTTGGAAACTCCCAAAGACCCGTTGATATCTCTATTTCCTGGGGGTCTTAAGTGATCTAAGTCTTTCTGAAGGAAAGACAATTGAGAGGAGCACGGACTGGCCAGCACAGGGGAAGTGCAAAACCCTAGTTGGAACAGGAGAAGCTCCTCAAACTGGCATCAGAGAAAGCAACCATAGAAGTTGCAAAAAAGCTGGGGTGGCTGCAACGGAAGAGGAGTAAGAGAGACAACGTGTGACATCGAGGTGAGAGACTTTGTGTCAGGCTGTCTCTGATTACATTTAGGAAAGAAAACACCTTGCCCTCTCCCACTTTTGCCGGCTTTTGTGCCTTAGCATCTGGTTTCACTGGTTCCTTTCCACCACTAGGGGTCGTCTTAGGCACCAGCTTCACCCGACAGTCAGCTGCTCGATGGCCTTCTTTTACACATCTGTAGCATGCAGTCGAGCGTTGCCTCCCACTCTCCAATGTAAGGGCGTCCCTTGGAGGGCCTCTAGGAAAATGGGCAGGGTTTGGCCTTCCAGCGCGCTCTTTTCGGCTACGATCATTCGCTAACTCGATTTCCATCTCCGCTGCCAGGGTGTACCAGCCGTACAACGTGGTTGGAGAGCCCCGTGCCCGGCACAATTCATACAGATCTCCATTCAGGCCATCTTTGTAAATGTCTACAAGGGTCACCTCCGACCATCCTCTCATCATGGGAACCAGATCACTGAACTCCTGGCTGTAGTCAGCCACTGGTCTCCTCCCTTGCCTGATGGTTTTCATCCGGCCTTTGGCCTTCTGCTCTGCCAGGGGGTCCTCGAAGCTCCTCCTCAGTGCAGTCATAAAATGCTCGTAGTTTTGCAGTAAGGGGGAGTGGCCGCTATATAATGACACAAACCATGCAGCTGCTCTTCCTGTTAGGTTTTGGGTCACAGCTCTAACTTGTGCTGCCTGTGACCAATAATTTTTCCCCCAGTCCATCATATAGTTATTCACTAACGCCAGGAACAGTCCTAGCTCCTTGGCATTTCCATCGAATTTCCCAGATATGGGGGCGATTTTAGGCTTTTTCCTTCCTCTGCACAGCCTCACTTGGTCAGCAGGTGGCATACGCCCTCCATCCGACTCAGCTGCCTCTGGGAAGGGGTTTTCTGGCTCTGGGCCTTCCAAAATCTCTACGTCCTGGGAAACTCCCCCAGCGGGCCCCTTTGCAGTTTCTTCCTCCTTTTTTCCCTCCCCCCTGGAGGACTGAATAGGGGATTCATACCTTTGGCGAGCGGCTTGCCTTACTTTCACCTCACGAAAAAAACGCAATGCCTCTTCCAACTGGAGGCTGTCTCTGATCTTCTGCTCCTCTATCCACTTGGAAAACCTGTGTGGTTTTCCCTTTCTCCTTGTAGTTACTCCAGAGGGAGGTTCTTTGAAGTCTGGTAGCCTCCTCTCTTCTTCCAGCTGCAATTGCTCCAGTTCCTGGGCTCTGCAATCCTCCAGTTCAGGGTTAAAACTGACAGAAGGTAAACCTCCGGCTGCCTCCTCCAGTTCAGCAGCTGGCTGGCTTCCCATCAAAGTTTTTCTGTCAACCCCCTCGGTATTTTGGTTAAAATCCTGGTTGGTCGACATGCTGAGTGATCCAACTTAATGTCAGGCTGTCTCTGATTATATTTAGGAAAGAAAACACCTTAACCTCATTTGGTAATGAAGAAAAGTACTTTTACTAAATACATCTTGACTACAGCAGTATAAAGTTGGATCTCAGACAAAATATGGCTAACATTCCATATCCCCCCATTAGTCCCTCCTCTCCTCAGACGATCAGGCTGGTCTGGTCCAATGCCAGCTCCTTCTCGACCCCCGTGGTAATCTTCTTCCGGCGGTCTCTAGCTGTTAATCATCTCAGGAATGCAGTCTCTGTTGAAAAGCCCGTGCACTAACATTCTTGCTGATTTCAACCGTTAATCACCCCTCCCTTTCTGTTATGTCAGATGACACTCTTAAAGGGCCCTCTTCCCTTACCCTGAATAGGACAGTAATACATCTTACATCCTTAAACTATTTTACATTACACAAAGAACCCATTACATTCTAACTACTGAATATAAATTGTACAAAAATATGTGAGGATTGGAGTGGAGGCTGACACTTTGATATTCTGGGAAAGAAAAGAAGAGACTTTCTGCTACAAGCCCACCTGCAAATTAAAGATTGTGGAAAAGAAGGCTAAAAGGAAGGGGTGAAAGCAGGTGTGTATTCGCTCTCACACCCAGTAAATTAGCTGTGAAGAAAGCTTGGGGGGAGGGGGGGAAAGAGCCCATCTTTATTTGAAAACCAAAGAGGAAGCTGGAAGATCCCTCATAAAATAAAAGTAATTTGGACTTATTGATAGAAACTAGAGAAGCTGAGCCCTATTCTAGATGGGAATAGTGGTAATTGATAAAGGATATTTTGTAACCCAAATTTAAGAAGTTAAAAGCGACAAATTCCCATTGAAAGTACGATGTATTGCTGAAAATTGAGCCAACAGTGCCATCTACTGGCTGAAGAAAAACTACTTTTAAGATAATACCAGGATAATACTAAACTCGTTGGAGTACTATGAATCACATCCAGAGAAACAAATGGCAATGATATTTTTAGACGCACAAAAAGCCTTTGATAACGTAAATTGACAATTTATGATAATTGAAGACAATGGACTTTGGGGAAAGATTCGTAAATTCTATAAAAACAATTTATGAAAAACAGTCAGCTAAGATAATGATAAATGGAGAAATGACATGAAATGTTAAAATCAGGAAAGGTACGAGGCAAGGTTGTTCGCTATCCCACTGCTATTCATTTTGACTTTAGAAGTTTTGAACTGGAATATCAGAAAAAAATGATAACATTAAAGGAATAAAAGTCAAAAAAGAATATAAACTACAAGCTTTTGCTGATGATCTAGTATTTATTCCGAAAGAACCATTTACATCAGGTTCTAAACTATTAGAACAAATAGAGGCTTATGGGAAAGTGTCTAGGTTAAAAATAAACAAGGAAAAAACAAAAATACTGGTGAAAAATATGACAGAAAAACAGAAAAGAGAGAAGAGAGAAGTTGGATATTCAAGTGGTGAAAAAAAGGGAAATACTTAGGAATATATTTAACATCAAGATGTGTAACAATAAAAGGAGATAATTATTATAAACTGAAAAACCAAATTGAGAAGGATTTGGAGAAATGGAGAAACCTGCAACTTTCACTCTCTGCTATTCTCACAATGGGGAGAATAGCAATTATAAAGATGAACATATTACCAAGACTATTATATCTATTTGACATGGACAGGATACTGGGGAGGTTGAATGCCACCACATGTTTATTGGACCCGTGTCCCTCCTGGTTAGTACTGGCTACCCAGGAGGTTACACGAGGCTGGCTCCAGGGAATTATCAGCGCTTCTCTGAGGGAGGGAGTCTTCCCAGCCGCCTTGAAAGAGGCGGTGGTGAGGCCCCTCCTTAAGAAGCCTTCCCTGGACCCAGCTATTTTAGCTAATTATCGTCCAGTCTCCAACCTTCGCTTTCTGGCGAAGGTTGTAGAGAGTGTGGTGGCTTGGCAACTCCCCTAGTACCTGGAGGAAATTGTTTATCTAGACCTGTGCCAGTCCGGCTTCAGGCCTGGGTACAGCACAGAAACGGCTTTGGTCGCGTTGGTTGATGATCTCTGGAGGGCACGGGACAGAGGTTGTTCCTCTGTTCTTGTCATGGTAGATCTATCAGCGGCGTTCGATACCATCGACCATGGTATCCTGCTGCGGCGGTTGAAAGGCTTGGGGGTGGGAGGCACCATTTTACAGTGGTTCTCCTCCTACCTCTCCGACCGCTCGCAGACGGTGTTGACAGGGGGGCAGAGATCGATCCCTACGCAACTCACTTGTGGGGTGCCACAGGGGTCGATTCTCTCGCCCCTCTTGTTCAACATCAATATGAAGCCGCTGGGAGAGATCATCCGTGGTTTCGGAGTGAGCTGTCAGCTGTATGCTGACGACACTCAATTGTACATCTCCACCCCGAACCACCCCAACGAAGCCGTCGATGTGATGACTCAGTGTCTTGAGGCCGTTCGGGTCTGGATGGGGACGAACAGGCTCCGACTCAAACCATCCAAGACGGAGTGGCTGTGGATGCCGGCGTCCCGGCACAGTCAGCTTACTCCATCGCTGACTGTGGGGGGCGAATTGTTAGCCTCCAGGGAATTGGTGCGCAATTCAGGCGTTCTCCTGGATGCACGGCTGTCTTTAGAAGACCATTTGACAGCCATCGCCAGGGGAGCTTTTCATCAGATTCACCTGATTCGCCAATTGCACCCTTTCATGGACCGGGACGCGTTATGCACGGTCACTCATGCCCTCGTCATTTCCCGTCTGGATTACTGCAATGCTCTCTACATGGGGCTCCCCTTGAGGAGCACCCGGAGGCTCCAACTGGTGCACAATGCAGCCGCGCAGGGGACTGAGGGAGCTCCTCGTAGCTCCCATGTAACACCTCTCCTGCGCAGGCTGCATTGGTTGCCGGTGGTCTTCCGGGTGCACTTCAAGGTGTTGGTTATCACCTTTAAAGCGCCCCATGGCATTGGACCGGGATATTTACGGGACCGCCTGCTGCCGACAGTTACCTCCCATTGCCGATACGTCCAGTGCGCGCCCACAGGGAGGGTCTTCTTAGGGTGCCGTCGGCTAGTCAATGTCGGCTGGCGGCCCCCAGGGGAAGGGCGTTCTCTGTGGGGGCCCCGGCTTTATGGAATGAGCTGCCGGTGGGACTCCGTCTCCTCCCTGATCTTCAGACCTTTAAGCGCGAGCTCAAGACTTTCTTTTTTCACCAAGTGGGGCTGGCCTGATTGATTTTAGTATGGGGATTTTAGTGGGTTTTTATAGGGTTTTACCTAGGTTTAGTTTTGATAAATTTTAGCTAATATTTTAAGTTACAGCGATTGAATCAGTTTTTTTTAATTTGATAGTGTATTTAAAATTTTGGGGATTCTTGTCGTTTTATTGGCTGTACACCGCCCTGAGTCTTCGGAGAAGGGCGGTATAAAAATATGAATAAATAAATAAATAAATATTTCAGACAGTACCGATAAAACTTGAAAAATATATCTCTAAACTCAAAGTCTTCCATCAATTCAAAAAAGGATTTTGGTAGTTTTGCATGTACAGGTATCTTCTTAGAAGAGGTTCTCTTATCATTTCTTGTATCAATTACTCCATTCCAATCTCCTAATAAAATAAATGAACTGTAATCCCAGAGGGTCAATCTCTCGTGTAACATTTTATAAAACTTTTCTTGTTGCTGATTAGATGCATAAATTCCTATCAGTAATGTCTTTTTTGCATCTATCACCAGTTCAATAGCAATATATCTTCCTTGAGTATCTGCCTCAATTAACTTAGCTGGTATATCCTTCCTGATATATACAACTATACCATTTTTCTTTTTATCCAAAGCTGATGCAACAAAATATTTACCTAATTTTGAATTTATTAAGTATTTTTGGTCTGATAATTTGATATGTCTCTCTTGCAAGCAAATCGCATCATTTTTAAATTGTTTCAGATAGTGAAATATTTTCCTTCTCTTCTGAGCTGAATTCAAACCATTAACATTCCATGATAAAAATCTATTTGCTATTACTGGCCTCCTGAAGCTTTGAAGCAGACAACAGAAGATCCTCCTCCGGTATCTTCCGTCTAGCTCCTCCCACAGCTTCCATTCTGGGGTCCTGACTTTTACTTTGAAGCTGTTGCTCTTCTTTATGCATAAGAGCTCCTCTTGTCACCCTTTGCTCTTGTGGCTCCTCTGGTGCTGGCAGCAATGAGGCCTCTTGGGTCACCACACCCTCTTGAATCTCTTGAATATCTATCACTTCTATTTCAACTTTCAAGACTATAGAGAGAAAATCCTTTCCCTTTAACACAGTGTCAATCTGGTATCTCCTTCCTTGATAAAATACTGTCAGACCAACTGGCACCTCCCATCTAAATTGAATCTGGTGTTTTTTAAGTTCTTGTGTAAAAAAGACAAATTCCTTCCTGTCTCTTAACATCTTGGAAGGAATCTCTTTCAGGACCTTCAACTCCTGTTCTCCAATTTTCAAAGTTGCAACTTACAAAATATACAACTTGCAAAATCTGATTTCTTATAGTTCTTTTCACAAAATAAACCACAATGTCCCGAGGTAGCTTTCTCTGTCTTGCGAGCCAAGAATTAACTCTATATATTTTATCAATTTGATAAGCTACCTCTTGGGGTTCCACTTCAATAAATTCAGCCAGAGCTTCTGATATGATTTTTCTTAGGTCCTCTCCTCTCTCTTCCTGCAACCCGTGAATTCTGAGAGCTCCTTCCATAAGCTTATACTACAATATCACAACCTGATCTTTGTTTTCATCCACTTTTGTCTGAATACCTTCCATTTTATCTTCTAAGTCCTTATTTGACTGAGAAATCTGTTTGCATCTCTTCTTCCATTCCCTCAACCTTTTTAGACAGGCATTGAAAAGCCATAATATCTTCTCTTATTTTTTCATTATTCTCCTTCATTTGATCCCTTATTTCTCCATTAAGTTTTTCCATCATCTCCTTTTGCCTCTTTTCAGAAAGTTTTGTTCTTTAAGTATATCTCAAGATTTGCTTCAGACCCCCTTCTTCCAGAGGGTTTTGATGGTTTAGCAGCCATTTCAATCTTCAATATAGTCAAAAATTTAAACTTAAAAGCTTTTCTTTGCCCCTTTCAGTATAGGAGAGCTCCGTTTGTAACAATCCACAAATAGCGCTACTGTTAGCCTGAGAACTTCACACTTTCGCTTTCAGACGCCATTTTATAGAGTCAATTAACCAGAGACAAAGAAGGGTTTCCAATTTCAAAAGGGGAAAAGTCAAGATACTTGCATGCTGTTTCTACTTCAAAGATCGAATGCTTGTGATTCTCCCCGTCTGCTTAAGAAGTCAGTCCATTTGAAAAGTCCTTTTGAGCAGAAGTGGCCCCTTACTCCCTTTTCCTGACAAAGCAGGAGCGGGTTTGAAGCCGGAGGACAGTGGGGCTTGGCGGGACCTCAAACCCAGGAATTTCGCTCTTCAGAGCAAAGCCCCTGGGGAGATCTACCACTCTCCCACAGCTCTGCAAACCCCTTTTAGCCCAGGGGTTATGCTAAGGCCATGGAACAGCTGATTTCTGCTGTTTCGCCGGCTTTTACGATCTTCTAACGTGGAGCGCCCTGTTAGAGCGCCCAACAGGAGCAGTGACGTCACTGGAAGCCATACATTAAATTTTTAAAATCTAACACAATTATAATCCTTCTCTTTCACATAACCTGACTTCTTCCATTAAAATCAAAAACAACATCCTTCATTCAAAGGCAATCTGAAATTTCTTAATCTGATATCTATTTTGAATATAATCAATCCAATTCTTCCATTCGTTTAGATATTTTTCTTGAGTACTGTCTTTCAAGAAGGCTGAGATTTTAGCCATCTCAGCCAAATTGGAAACTTTCAATATCCACTCTTCTACTGTGGGTAATTCTTTTTTCTTCCAATATTGTCCAATCAACAGTCTTGCTGCTGTTATTAAGTTCAAGATCAATTTAGTCTCAATCACTGTACAGTCTGTTGTTATTCCCAAAAGGAAAAATTGTGGTAGGAACTTTATCTTCTTCTTCATAACATTCTGCATAATCCACCAAATTCTTATCCAGAAAGACTTAATTTTCTTACAAGTCCACCATACATGAAAATATGTAGCATCATCACAATTACATCTCCAACATTTCGCTTACATATCTGGATACATACATGATAATTTCTTAGGATCTAAATGCCATCTATAAAACATCTTATAAATGTTTCCAAAATTATTGGTTCCTGAATATTCTGTGCCCGTTTTATCATACAATCCTTTATTAAATCTCTTTCAGAATCTATTTCTATCAACACATTATACAATCTCTTTATATGCACCTGGGTTTGATTTCTAATTTGTTTAATCAAATTTTCTTCATTTTGAATAATACCAATTTTCTGATCTTCTTTCCATCTAGCCTTTAACTGTCCAGACTTCTCATCTCTTGACTGGCAAAATCTATTCTCAACCTCTATCACTACTGAAGACCACTACAGAGTTTTCCTACTTGAAGTCAATAGAGTCATTAAACTGTACATACCACAAATCACCACCAAAATCAGAAAAAACAATTTACCCATATCAATAAAAAAGCTCCAATCCAAAAAAAAAAAAAAAACTCCTCTGGAGAAGAAACAAAAAGGGCTATGTAGCAAATTTCAAAAACTGCTACAGAAATATATGCAACCAAATAAAAATTGAATGTACCACACCAAGCAAGAAAAAGACCTTCTGCGCACAAATTCCAATCGTGCTTTTTATAATTTTGTAAACAACAAACTTAAAGACTTGAGATCCATCCTACCACTAAAAGAATCTAACGGCAAAGAATATAATGATGAAACAGCTAAAGCAAACATCTTTAACACATTCTTTGGCTCAGTCTTTGTTAACAGTCATGGCTCATACCCGACATTCCCCTATCGTACCAAGAATGAGTACGACGACCTAACACAAATAGATTTCACAGAAGATAATGTTGAAAAAGCTCTTTGCAAACTGAAACCATCCCTATCTATTGGATCTGATGGACTAAGTGCATACTTCTTAAAAAAGCTTTCCACTAATATAGATGAACCTCTAAGCATAATCTTTGAAAAAGCTTTCACGACCAGTTCCCTTCCCAAACTTTGGTCACTAGCCATGGTCATCCCAGTCTTCAAAAAAGGAGACCCCAACCTAGTTGAAAATTACAGACCAATCTCTCTATGTTGTGTCATCTGCAAAGTAATGGAATCTATCATCAACAAATCCATTACCCTCCACCTAGAAACAAACAACCTACTCTCTAATAAACAATTTGGTTTCAGAAAAAAATTATCATGTAATTTACAACTTCTTCACTGCAAAAACATATGGACTACAAATCTTGATCAAAGCAAAGCAATAGATGCAATTTACATAGACTTCTGTGAAGCTTTTGACTCAGTGGTACATGATAAACTTCTCCTAAAACTAAAATTCTCTCAGGACCCCTCCACAATTGGATAACAGCTTTCCTGTCAAACAGACAAGTGGTCAAAATTGGCAATGCTCTATCAAAACCTGTTCTTGTCAAAAGCGGTGTTCCCCAACGCAGCGTTCTTGGACCAACATTCTTAATATTATACATTAATGATCTCTGTTACCATATTACAAGTAATTGTGTTCTCTTTGATGACGATGTCAAACTATTTAACACTACCAACAATCAGCTACCCTTCAAAAAGACCTAGACTTTGTGTCTGAATGGTCTAAAACTTGGCAACTCCAAATCTCAACCAGCAAATGCTCAGTCTTATACATTGGAAAAAAGAATCTAAACACTAAGTACAAGCTTGATAGCCATTACCTTACAGATGACCCTCACCATGTTAAAGACCTTGGAGTTTTCATATCACATGATCTAAGTGCCAAAGCCACTGCAACTACATTGCAAAAAAGGCTTTAAGAGTTGTAAACCTAATCTCCAAAAACACTACACTACTAACCAGAGCATATAAAACATTTGCTAGACCAATTCTTGAATACAGCTCGACTGTCTGGAACCCATACCACATTTCAGACATCAATACAATTGAATGTGTCGAGAAATATTTTACAAGAAGAGTTCTCCACTCCTCTGAATACAACAAAATACTTTATGCCACCCAGACTGGGTTTAGAAAATTTAGAACTCCGCCGCCTTCGACATGACCTGAGTTTAACTCATAGAATCATCTATTACAATGTCCTTCCTGTTGAAGACTACTTCAGCTTCAATCGCAACAATACATGAGCGCACAATAGATTTAAGCTTAATGTTAACTGCTCCAATCTTGATTAAAGAAAATATGACTTCAGTAACAGAGTTGTTAATACTTGGAACACACTACCTGACTCTGTGGTCTCTTTCCAAAATCCCCAAAGCTCCAACCAAAAACTGTCTACTATTGACCTCACCCCATTCCTAAAAGGATTGTAAGGTGCGTGCATAAGAGCACAAGCGTGCCTACCGTTCCTGTCCTATTGTTTCCTTTCATTATATCCAATTAATATAGTTATTACAGACTTATGCTTATACATATGCTTATATATTGTATAGTTATTTCATGCTTATGCTTATATATACTGTGTGACAAAATAAAAAATAAAAAATAAATAAAATAGAATAGACATGATATGGATGACAATGGAATTGACCTTTAATATAGAAGAAATTGATATAGACAATACCTGGGTGGATCATAACTCTATGATAATGAAATGGAAAGGACAAAGAAGAAGCATTAGATGGATTTTAAACACTACAACTGTAAAAGACAAGGAATTTGTACAGAAAATAGAGAAGAAATTGGCTTTTTTCTTTAAGGAAAATAAAGAAGAAGATACATCAACACAAAATTGTTGGGATACAATGAAGGCCTATGTAAGAGGCTTGATGATAGACTATGTAAAGAAAAGAAACTTTAAGAAAAGACAAGCCCATAAAATACTAGAAAAAAGCCACAAGAAACTAGAGGAAAATTTACAAAAATTTCCAGAGAAAAAAGATGTTAAAATAAGAATGGAATTAATTAAACATAAAATAGCTCTAATTGAAAAAGAAGACTTAGCACAAAAAATCAGAGGGGTGAAACAGAATTATTTTGAAACCGCTAATAAACCAGCTAGATAGTTAGCATATAAACTGAAAAAAAGAGAAAGAATCCTGGAGATTACTACAATTAGTGGACAATCAAGGGCAGGTCCAATATGGGAATGAAGAGAAGAAAAAAATTGTGCAAGACCATTATAAGGAATTATATGAGCATGAAAATATTGATGAGGAAAATGTTAAGGATTATTTCCAGAAAGCGAAATTACCTCAAATCCCCAAAGATATTGAAATGATGTTGGAAGGAAATATAACAATGATAGAATTAGTTGAAGCTCTTAAAAATCAAAAAAATGGAAAGGCGCCAGGCCCAGATGGGTTTCCAGCAGAATACTATAAAGACATTTCAAGAATCATTGAGCCTCCCATTATTGGAGGTTGTGAATGAAGTGATGCAAAAGATCACTTCATTTTGGGATATTACACTTATCCCAAAAGAGGAGACGGATACACAACAAATCAAGAATTATAGACCTATATCTCTGTTAAACTCAGACTATAAAATTTTTGCTTTAATACTGGCAGAAAGACTTAAAAGATATTTAAATGACTTCATACATTCTGATCAAAATAGATTTCTGCCTAGAAGATATATTAAAAATAATATGAGGATAATACTGGACACTTTGGAATACTATGAGGCCCATCCGGAAAAACAGATGGCCTTGATTTTCCTTGATGCACAAAAAGCCTTTGATAACGTTAACTGGTGCTTTATGCTTTTACAAATGGAACAAATGGGCTTTAATAAAAAATTTATCAAGGCTAAAGAAGCTATATATCATAATCAAACAGCTAAAGTAATGATAAATGGAGAATTCACAGAATCGATTCAAATAAAAAAAGGAACAAGACAAGGCTGCCCGCTATCACCACTGTTGTTTGAATTAATATTGGAAGTGCTAAATAGAAATATTAGAGAAGAAGAAGAAATAAAATGTATGAAAATTCAAACGGAAGAATATAAACTGCAAGCATTTGCGGATGATTTGGTTTTTATTATTGAAGATCTATTAGAATCTATAACTATATTGATAGATAAAATAGGAGAATATGGGAAAGTGGTAGGTCTGAAAATAAATAAAGATAAAATGAAGATTTTAACAAAAATATGTTAATGAAGCAGAAAGTTGAACTAGCAGAAAGATCAGAGATGCAGATTACAAATAAGGTTAAATATTTGGGAATATACTTGACAGAAAGATGCAGTACATTGAAAGAGAATAATTATAAACTCAAACAACAGATTGTATTAGATTTGGCAAAATGGAGAAGAATTGGCTTTTTCTTTAAGGAAAATAAAGAAGAAGATACATCAACACAAAATTGTTGGGATACAATGAAGGCCTATGTAAGAGGCTTGATGATAGACTATGTAAAGAAAAGAAACTTTAAGAAAAGACAAGCCCATAAAATACTAGAAAAAAGTCACAAGAAACTAGAGGAAAATTTACAAAAATTTCCAGAGAAAAAAGATGTTAAAATAAGAATGGAATTAATTAAACATAAAATAGCTCTAATTGAAAAAGAAGAGTTAGCACAAAAAATCAGAGGGGTGAAACAGAATTATTTTGAAAATGCTAATAAACCAGGTAGATGGTTAGCATATAAACTGAAAAAGAGAAAGAATCCTGGAGATTACTACAATTAGTGGACAATCAAGGGCAGGTCCAATATGGGAATGAAGAGAAGAAAAAAATTGTGCAAGACCATTATAAGGAATTATATGAGCATGAAAATATTGATGAGGAAAATGTTAAGGATTATTTCCAGAAAGCGAAATTACCTCAAATCCCCAAAGATATTGAAATGATGTTGGAAGGAAATATAACAATGATAGAATTAGTTGAAGCTCTTAAAAATCAAAAAAATGGAAAGGCGCCAGGCCCAGATGGGTTTCCAGCAGAATACTATAAAGACATTTCAAGAATCATTGAGCCTCCCATTATTGGAGGTTGTGAATGAAGTGATGCAAAAGATCACTTCATTTTGGGATATTACACTTATCCCAAAAGAGGAGACGGATACACAACAAATCAAGAATTATAGACCTATATCTCTGTTAAACTCAGACTATAAAATTTTTGCTTTAATACTGGCAGAAAGACTTAAAAGATATTTAAATGACTTCATACATTCTGATCAAAATAGATTTCTGCCTAGAAGATATATTAAAAATAATATGAGGATAATACTGGACACTTTGGAATACTATGAGGCCCATCCGAAAAACAGATGGCCTTGATTTTCCTTGATGCACAAAAAGCCTTTGATAACGTTAACTGGTGCTTTATGCTTTTACAAATGGAACAAATGGGCTTTAATAAAAAATTTATCAAGGCTAAAGAAGCTATATATCATAATCAAACAGCTAAAGTAATGATAAATGGAGAATTGACAGAATCGATTCAAATAAAAAAGGAACAAGACAAGGTTGCCCGCTATCACCACTGTTGTTTGAATTAATATTGGAAGTGCTAAATAGAAATATTAGAGAAGAAGAAATAAAATGTATGAAAATTCAAACGGAAGAATATAAACTGCAAGCATTTGCGGATGATTTGGTTTTTATTATTGAAGATCTATTAGAATCTATAACTATATTGATAGATAAAATAGGAGAATATGGGAAAGTGGTAGGTCTGAAAATAAATAAAGATAAAATGAAGATTTTAACAAAAATATGTTAATGAAGCAGAAAGTTGAACTAGCAGAAAGATCAGAGATGCAGATTACAAATAAGGTTAAATATTTGGGAATATACTTGACAGAAAGATGCAGTACATTGAAAGAGAATAATTATAAACTCAAACAACAGATTGTATTAGATTTGGCAAAATGGGAGAATTTACAGTTATCATTGATTGGAAGAATATCAACGATTAAGATAAACATATTGCCTAGAATTTTAGATCTGTTCCAGACAATCAATTAGATTGGGAAAAGGATATTTTGAGGAATTGAATAAAATAATGTTGAAATATATTTGGCAAGGTAAAAAAGCGAGGATAAGATTAAAGTTATTGCAAGATGCAAG
Source organism: Ahaetulla prasina (assembly GCF_028640845.1). Lineage (NCBI taxonomy): Eukaryota > Metazoa > Chordata > Lepidosauria > Squamata > Colubridae > Ahaetulla > Ahaetulla prasina. The sequence goes on from NC_080542.1 coordinate 77,132,800, forward strand.
AATAACAGGAGGTTTTGGACTACCCAATTGGGAATTATATTATCAAGCAGCAAATTTAATGTGGATCAAGGAATGGATAACTTTAAGGAATAATAGAATATTGACTTTGGAAGGGCACGACTTGTTATTGGGATGGCATACTTTTTTATAGTATGGACAAGCAAAAACACAGGTGAATTTTAGAAGACATTTCATGAGAGGCTTTGTAATTAAACTGGGAAAGGATTAAGAAAAGCTACTATTTAAAAATCCCAGTCTGGGTATCAACTATTGAGGCTTTTTCATATTCAATAACATTTAGAAAGGAACAAATTGTTAGATACAATGAATTGTTGAATGAAAAGGGTGAACTAAAAACTATGCAAGAATTAGAAACAGAAGGTATAAAAGTGAATTGGTTTTCTTATTTGCAAATACACTCCAGATACGATAAAGACTCTAAAATAGAAGTTTTTTATAATAATTTGACTAGTTTAGATAAAATTTTGACAGGTATTGATGATAATTTAATTAGGAAATTGTATGGATATTTATTAGAGGTTATATTAGAAGAATAACAAGTTAAAGAGATGATGATTGCGAGGGGAAGAATTTTGGTCATGGGATTGATTTAGAGGTATGGCAAAAATTGTGGACACAAAATTATAAAATGACAATGTCTACTGCATATAAAAAGAATTTGTGTAAGATATTTTACAGGTGGCACCTACCCCCAACAAAAATTGTTAGAATGTTTAAGGACAAATCCGAAAATGCTGGAAGTGTTATTAGATATCTGGCTCATATTACCATATGTGGTGGACGTGCATGGAGGCTAAAAGATACTAGACTAAAATACACACATGGTTGGAAAAAATGATTAAAAAACACATAGACTTTAAACCAGAAATTTTTCTATTGGTGATTATACCTGAAACATATAGCAGAGAATTGAGATATTTGATTGTGAATGTTATAACAGCAGCTAGGATTGTGTTTGCTAAAAATTGGAAAAATGAGAAATTACCTATGCAAGATGAAATTATTCGAAAAATAATGGAATGTGCAGAAATGAGTAAATTGACGTTTGAAATTAGAGAAGATAAACAATATTATAAGATACGGGATTTATTTTATCAATGGTTAGAAGGGAAGATACAATAAAATAGATTTGAGAAGTTATTATAAGGGAAATTAAATTGATTGAAGATGATGGGATGAATGATGTAACAAGGTAAGATTGGCATAATGTAAGATTAGATAAATTTATGACATATATATGCTGAAATTGCACAAAGGGTTTGTAATCAGCCCACTGACACATTGTTTTTTAATTGAAGATCTTTTTATGTTTGTTTGTGGTAAAAAATTAAAAAACTTTTTACAAAAAAAAAATTATGTTATGATCTCAGAGAAAATTTTTATAGAATCATTGGTATATGATGCCAGAGAAACTGTCTACAGTGTATTAAGGCACTCGAAATGTATGTTGAAAATGTGAACAGCATGAAGGGACATTTTATCATGTTTGGTGAACGTGTAAAATAGCTAAAGTAAAAGTATGAATACATATTTTTATCTTACTAAAAAATTCAGGCTCTGCGCATGCGCAAGATGGCGGCCTGGTAGAATGACTGGAGCCGACGACGGAGGATCTGCGGCAGGATGCGGCGCCCAGATGGCGTGCCGAGCCGCTTGCGCCCCCCGGTCAGCTGCGTGATCCCTCCAGCAGCCGTGGGAGAGGTCCGCGGACTTTCTCGGACTCACGGCTGCTGAGGTTGAGACCGGAGGACGAGGGCGAGCGGTGGAGCGGCCGCCACCTTATGGGGCATGAGGTGAGGCTGCGGCCCGTCTATTGTGGAGAGATGAGGCCGCGGCTTATTTTTTCTTTCCCTGCCGGACTATTCTGCGGTGTTATGGACTACTTTCGCCTGTTCCGCCCTTCCCCTGGCCTTCTTTGGAGTGGTGTGGGATCGAAGGGCTGTGAATGGTCCCTCTAGGGGCCTCTCTGTTTGAGACCCTCGGCCATGATGACAGGCCCAGCTCCTTGCCGCGGTGAGATCGGTGGCATTTTTATATTTTTACATCATGCAGGCGTGTAGGCCTGCTTTGGAGATGCTGGGCCTGGCTCTCTGGAAAGGTCTGGCCCTGGGGAGTGGGCAGACCTTGGACAGGACCTGGAGCCCTAGGAGCTTTAGGAGTGGATGGCTGGCCTGGAGAGGTTCCTAGTTTTTTGGACTATTTTTTGGACTATTTTTTGGACTATTCTGGCTGAAAGTAGTGGTGTGGTGGGCGTGGTGGGTGTGGAGGCTCCCTGGCCTATTTTGGACTGCTTCTTCCTTTGATTGTAACGTTTGCATTGTCATCTGCATTCTGTTTGGCCAGTATGAGACTCTTTGGCCATGAGGGTTCTTGGAACTGTTATGGAAGATGCTGGAAACCAGTTTGCGATCTGCTGGGGGACCTACTTGAACCTACTTGGAAAGATCTACTTGGAAAGATCTACCTGGAAAGAACTATTGGAAATATCTGTGGACACCGCTGGCGGGGATAGAAGTCCCACCTTTTTTTTTTTCATCTTATGGATTTTAGGACTGAGCTTTGGGCGGAATATCAATACCTTTGTTATCATGGATGCTATTCTGCCTAGTTTATACCATCTTCCATCTCTAAGCCAGCCACCATTTGAAGTATCACCAGATAATGGTTATTCATTGGATGAATTGTGTGTAATATTCTGCTATCCTGAGACAGTTTCACCTCTCGGCGACTTTATTTTTATTGTATTCATTTATGCGATATTCAGTGCCGGAACTCTTGCGCCTGCAAGGTGCCCCCGCCTCGCAGGAATGGCCCACTTCATTACCAAGGGCCAGCCTCAATGACGGGTCTTGGGACCCACAGAGGTGGCATGCGAAGAGAAAGAGCCTTTGGGGTTTTTTAGATAGGGCATTTTTAAGAGGTGGGAGGGCAAGGGCGGGTGTTGGGGGAAGCCCGTCGGGAGGGGGTCCAGTTCCTGCGTGTGCTCGCGGCAGTAAGTTAATAGGTTTGAAGGTCATGGGGGGGTTGTGTTCCGTTTGTTGAGGGTGGTCTTATTTGTACGGTAAGTGGGAGGGGCAGATATGGCGGAAGTGGGGGCTCATATCATTCTATGGGGGCACGCGCTCGATGTTTGCAGGCGATCGCGCGCCCCGAGCCCTCAGACTTCTCCCGTTTCCCGGATGGTCAAGACCCTCACTGCCCGGGCCTTCGGCTGATGCTATGCAATGCATGGTCCATGGTCAATAAGGCCCCCCTAATTCATGATCTTATCCAGGAGGGTGCCGCGGACCTTATGGGCGTTACGGAGACCTGGCTGGGCGCAGAAGGGGGTGTCCCCCTTGTTCAAATGTGCCCACCGGGTTTCCAAGCATTCCATCAGCCAAGGGCCCAGGGTAGGGGTGGGGGGGTGGCAGTTGTGATTAGAGAGAGTCTGGAGCCGAGGGAGACCACTGTACCTCAGATTGCCGGGTGTGAATCCCTCTTTGTGAGGTGGGGTCATAGATGTCAGATGGGCTTGTTGGTCACGTACCTGGCTCCTTGCGGCGTGACAGCAGCCCTGCCCGAGCTCCTGGAGGTGCTTGCTGGAGTGGCGGTGGAGACCCCCAGACTTATTGTCATGGGGGACTTTAACTTGCCATCGACCGGCATGTCATCTTGAGTTGCTCGGGAGTTCACGGCTTCCATGATGGCCTTGGACCTGACTCAAGTAGTTGATGGCCCTACTCACGGTGGGGATGGCGCACTGGATTTGATTTTCATCTCTGGTCAGTGGTTGAAGGATCTGGATTTGAGGGATTTAATCATCGAACCTTTGTCATGGTCAGATCACTCTCTCCTTCGCCTGGACTTTCTGACCGCCACTCAACACCGCAGAAAGACGGAACCAATACGTTGGTTCCGTCCCAGGCGCCTGATGGACCCGGAGAGGTTCCAGACGGAGCTTGGGCCGTTTCCTGAGGGTCTGGCTCACGGCACGGCCGTGGCGGGGGCCTTGGATCGTGTCGTGCCTTTGCGGCCTCTGACTCGGCGTAGGTCTCAACCAGCTCCCTGGTTCTCCGAGGAGCTGAGGGGGATGAAACGCCGGAGAAGACGCCTAGAGAGTTCCTGGAGGTCCAGTCGTTCGGAGGCTGATCGGACACTAGTTAGGTCCTATACTAGAACCTACCTAGTGGCAATGAGGGAAGCGAGATGTTGCTACGTCTCCTCCCTCATTGCGTCGGCAGATAACCGCCCGGCCACCCTGTTTCGGGTAACTCGCTCTCTCCTTCAACAGGGGGAGCAAGATGACCCGTTGCAGGGACATGCTGAGGAGTTTAGTGGTTATCTATACGACAAAATCGTTCAGCTTCGGGACGGCCTGGACCAAAATTGGGTAGATCCAGGCGGGATGTCAGAGAGCTGTTGAGACTATTTGGGATGAGTTTGACCCTGTGGCTCCCAAGGACATGGACAGGTTGCTGGGTAGGTTGAACACCACCACATGTTTACCGGACCCATGTCCCTCCTGGTTGGTGCTGGCTCCAGGGGATTACGAATGCTTCTTTGTTGGAGGGGGTCTTTCCAGCCGCCTTGAAAGAGGCGGTGGTGAGGCCTCTCCTCAAGAAGCCTTCCTTGGACCCAGCTGTTTTAGGTAATTATCGTCCGGTCTCCAAGGTTGTAGAGAGTGTGGTGGCATGTCAGCTACCCCAGTACCTGGAGGAAGCCGTCTATCTAGACCCGTTCCAGTCCGGTTTTCGGCCCGGTTACAGCACTGAAACGGCTTTGGTCGCGTTGGTGGATGATCTCTGGAGGGCCAGGGATAGGGGTTGTTCCTCTGCCTTGGTCCTATTAGACCTCTCAGCGGCTTTTGATACCATCGACCATGGTATCCTGCTGCACCGGTTGGAGGGATTGGGAGTGGGAGGCATCGTTTATCGGTGGTTCTCCCCTATCTCTCCGATCGGTCGCAGATGGTGTTGACGGGGGGGCAGAGGTCAGCCCCGAGATGCCTCACTTGTGGGGTGCCTCAGGGGTCGATTCTCTCGCCCCTCTTGTTCAACATCTATATGAAGCCGCTGGGTGAGATCATCAGTGGTTTCGGTGTGAGGTACCAGCTGTACGCTGACGACACTCAGCTGTACTTTTCCACACCGGACCACCCCAACGAAGCTATCGAGGTGTTGTCCCGGTGTCTGGAAGCCGTACGGGTCTGGATGGGGAGAAACAGGCTCAAGCTCAATCCCTTCAAGACGGAGTGGCTGTGGATGCCGGCATCCCGGTACAGTCAGCTGCAGCCGCGGCTGACTGTTGGGGGCGAGTCATTGGCCCCAATGGAGAGGGTGCGCAACTTGGGCGTCCTCCTGGATGGACGGCTGTCTTTCGAAGACCATTTGACGGCCGTCTCCAGGAGAGCTTTTTACCAGATTTGCCTGGTTCGCCAGTTGCGCCCCTTTCTAGACCGGGATGCCCTATGCATGGTCACTCATGCTCTCGTGACATCTCGTCTGGATTACTGCAATGCTCTCTACATGGGGCTCCCCTTGAGGAGCACCCGGAAACTCCAGGTAGTTCAGAATGCGGCTGCGCGGGTGATAGAGGGAGCCCCTCGTGGCTCCCATGTAACACCTCTCCTGCACAGACTGCACTGGCTGCCTGTGGTCTTCCGGGTGCGCTTCAAGGTTTTGGTAATGATCTTCAAAGCGCTCCATGGCATAGGGCCGGGCTACTTACGGGACCGTCTGCTGCCACCGAATGCCTCTCACCGACCCGTGCGCTCTCACAGGGAGGGACTCCTCAGGGTGCCGTCGGCCAGGCAGTGCCGACTTGGGACACCCAGGGGAAGGGCCTTTTCTGTGGGGGCTCCCACCCTCTGGAACGAGCTTCCCCCAGGACTTCGCCAACTTCCTGACCTTCGAGCCTTCCGCCGCGAGCTTAAGACTCATCTATTTATCTGCGCAGGACTGGACTAGAATTTTAAATTTTTAAATGTTTAAATTTTAAATCTGGTTTTAAATGGGGTTTTATTATTTATATCTCTATTTTAAATATTCGGCCTATATAATAAGTTTTTTAAATTAATGTTTTACTCTGTATATATTTATGTTTTTATATGGCTGTAAACCGCCCTGAGTCCCTAGGGAGATAGGGCGGTATAAAAGTATGAATAATAAATAAATAAATAAATAAATAAATAAATAAATAAATAAATAAATAAATAAATAAATAAATAAATAAATAAATACTACTCTGAACTTTTTATTTTAGGATTAATGAATAAACAGTTTGAAAGCATTTCTGGAAGATTATTTCAATTTATGATCACATGATTTATTGCATGCATGGAGATGAAAAATTCAATAATTGGTTGATGAAATGGACAGATTTTGCTGAAATGAACAAATTAATTTGTTTCATTAGAAGTCATTATCTACATTTATTCCTGACTGGAACTGGCTCTTTATATAAAACTTTTAAAAAATCAACAGTTTTGATGATTAACAGAATAACAGTGTTGGAAGGGACCTTGCAGGTCTTCTAGTCCAGCAGTCACCAACTGGTGGTCCGTGGACCACTAGTGGTCCGTGAGAAAATTTTGGTGGTCCACAGAAAAATTATTTGCATTTTTAATATTGCACTAAAACGGGGGTCCTAAAACTATTCTGGGACGGATACATACAATGAACATTTGTGTTGCTGCTGAGAGTCTCCCCCTTCAAGGTCTTCTTGTGTGGGTCGGAGGGGGACAGAAATTCCGACTTGGGGTCTGCTTCAGCCTCCTGGTGTGCGGCTTTGGGTGAAGGCTGGAGGGAAGTGACGCTGGTGGCAAAGAGCCGGAGACCCTTGTTCCAGTGGGACTGCATCATGGCCTGGAACAGGCTGATCATCTCAGCCCGCTGAGCCTCCAGACGCCAGTACCTGGCCTTGCACTCCCACAGGTCTTCCCTCTGCTTGGAAAGCCTATGCTCCTAGTCCTCAGTGAGGTGTGCTCCTGCTGAGCCTCCTTCTCAGTCAGATCCAATTTGAACTGACCCAGCTGTTTTGCCAACTCTTTCTCGTGGTGGCCGCTTAGTTTCAACAACTGCTTCCTGTTGGGGCCCTAAGGAGTCTGGGTGGGGAGGTGAGAAGTTGGCCACACTTACCCAGTCACATGAATACCTAGCCACACCCACCCATCCAGTCATTAGGCAGATCCTATTAGTGGTCCTTGGGATTTAAAATTATGAATTTTTTGGTCCCTGAGGTCCGAAAGGTTGTTGACCCCTATTTTAGCCCATCCCCCTGCTTAGGCAGGAAACTTTATACCACTTCAGACAAATGGTTATCCAATACCTTCTTTAAAACTTCCAGTGTTGGAGCATTCACAACTTCTGGAGGGAAGTTGTTCCACTGTTTAATTGTTCTAACTGTCAGGAAATTTCTCTTTAGTTCTAGGTTGCTTCTCTCCTTGATTAGTTTCCACCCATTGCTTCTTGTCCTGCCCTCAGGACAGGACAAGAAGCAATGGGACAAGAAGCTTGACTCCGTCTTCTTTGTAGTAGCCCCTGAGATGTTAGAACGCTACTATCATGTCACCCCTGGTCTTCTGTTCAATAAACTAGACATACCCAGTTCCTGCAACCATTCCTCATATGTTTTAGCCTCCAGTCCCCTAATCATCTTTGTTGCTCTTCTTTGCACTCTTTCTAGAGTCTCAACATCTTTTTTACATCATGGCGACCAAAACTGAATGCAGTATTCCAAGTGTAGCCTTACCAAGGCATTATAAAGTGGTATTAACACTTCATGTGTTCTTGATTCTATCCCTCTGTTTATGCAGCCCAGAACTGTGTTGGCTTTTTTGGCAGCTCCTGCACACTGCTGGCTCAATCTAAATAGTTGTCCACTAGGACTGCAACATCCCTCTCACAATAACTATTATTGAGGGAGGTATCACATATTCTGTACCTGTGCTTTTTATTTTTCTTGCCTAAATGTAGAACCTTACTTTTTTCACCATTGATTTTCATTTTGTTAGATAGCGCTAAATGTTCAAGTCTGTCAAGATCCTTTGGTATTTTAAGCCTATCTTCCAGAGTGTTGGCTATTCCTGCTAGCTTGGTATTGTCTGCAAATTTGACGAGTTCCCCATTCATCTTCTAGTCCAAACCATTGATGAAGATGTTGAACATTACTGGGCCTAAAACAGAGCCTTGGTGTACTCCACTGCATACTTCCCTCCATGTAGATGCAGTTCCATTGAAGACTACATGTTGAGTGCGGTTGATCAGCCAGTTACGAATCCATCTGGTGGTGATTCTGTCTAACCCACATTTTTCTATTTTATCTAGTAGTAGATTATGGTCTACTTTATCAAATGCCCTACTGAAGTCCACGTAAATTATATCAACAGCATTTCTCTGGTTCACTAATTTTGTCATTTTATCAAATTAAACAGAAGAGATTATAGAAAAAGAGTAAATATGATATAAGAAGAGAGAGGTCAAAATGTATTTGTACTGCTGTGAAGAATATTTGAAACCATTTTATACTTTTTCCTCCTTTTTCCATTTTTCCTTTAGATTTTTTCCTTTTTAGCACCTTTTGCTTTTCCTTTGGTTTCATTCTTTTTTATCTTCCTTATTTTGTGTAAGTTTGTGTTAGCTTTTATCTTCTAGTTTAAAAGTTTTAATAAAAATTATACAAAAACATCTTCAGAAGATTTTGACCTGGTGCCCTTGACAAATGGAATGAGGTAAGATCAATACTAAGAGGAGAGTTACCAAATTCTGGAGTGGTGTTTGGAAAGAATATGCTTTCTAAATATGTTTTTGTATATAAAACAAAGAGAAGAATGAAGCAACAGAAAAAGAAAGCAATGCAACTGCATTGATATATGTTCATAAAATATACTTTGCATTTTATTCCTATTGGCTGACTATGATGATTTCAATTCTATGTAGGAATTGAAGTACTTTTACTAAATTACCATACTAAATATAGTACATGTATGAACTTTAGTTCATGTATGAACTATATAGTTCATGTCCCTCCTGGCTTGTGAAAGCTTCCCAGGAGATGACAGATGAATGGACTCTGGTGGTGATCAATGCTTTTCTACAGGAGCAGGTAGTCCCCCAGCACTTTAAGGAGGTTGTGGTCTGCTCTCTTAAGAAGCCATCACTGGATTCCACCCTGTTGGATAACTTCCAGCCTGTCTCCAATCTTCCCTTTTTGGTTGTGCTTTTGGATGATATCTGGTGGGAGCAGGATGGGGGTAGTGCATCCATCCTTGCTCTACTTGACCTCTCAGTGGCTTTTGGTATCATCGATCATGGTATTTTTCTGGAGTGGCTTCGGGGGATGGGAATGGGAGGTTCTGTGCTATCCTGGTTCACTTCCTTCTTCTGCAGCTCTTCTGATAGGAGTTGATAGGAGAGGAGTTGATAGCAGTGAGCAGCCACTGCTCACTGCTTTACAGGGACTCAATACTCTCTCTGCTTCTGTTCAACATTTATATGAAGTCATTGGGTGAGATCATCAGTCACCATAGACTGAGGTATCATCAATATGCTGATGATACTTAACTGTATGACTCAACCCGTGGTGAGCTAAGCAATGCCGTGTCCTCCCTCTTGCAGTGCCTGGAGGCTGTTAGAGGCTGGATGGAGAGCAACAGGTTGAAACTGAACCCTGGCAAAACTGAGTGGCTCTGGGTTTAGGCTTCTTTGGCCCATGGAAAATTGCCAGCTTTTTCTTGGATGGGGTGGCACTGCCCCAAATATATCCAGTGCATAATCTGGGGATTCTCCTGGACTTGCAACTTCTGCTCAAACAGAAGGTGGAGGTCGTGGCCAGGAGGTGCAACTGCGAGTTGTGTGCCAGTTACATCTTTCCTGGACTGACAATTCCTACTCACTATCACTCATGCCCTAGTCACTTCCTGTCTTGACTGCAACATGCTCTACATGGAGCTGCCCTTGAAGACCTTCCAGAAGCCCCAGTTGGTGCAAAATGCAGCAGCCCACATGGTTTTGTGCAGACTTTGGTGTGCACATGTATCACCTCTTCTGAGGGAGCTGCACTGGTTGAAGATTTGCTTCCGGGTGGAACTCAAGTTCTGGTAGTCACTTTTAAAGCCCTTCATGGTTTGAGACCATCTCTTGCCAGTCATATCTACCTGACCTATCCCCTAGGAAGATACACCTGGTGGGACCCAGAAGAAGAGGCTTCTCTGTGGTGGCTCCCTCTCTCTAGAACATCATTCCCCCAGAGATTAGACCAGCCCCGATTCTGACACTCTTTAGGAAGGCATTGAAGACCTGGTTCTGCCAGCGAGCCTGAGGAACTGAGAACAGGATACAGCCCATTAAATGGCTTGTGTGATGTGCTGTGGCTGGGGGAGAAGCTATTATTTTATTATTTGATTATTTTCTTCTATTTTTTTTTTAATACAAGATGTTTTTATATTTGTGTAAGCCACCTTGAGTCGCCATGTGCAAATAGGCAACAATATAAATTTTCTAAAATAAATAAATATCACAACTGTGTGTACCAATCTATAACTGTGTACAAATCTCAAATGTATAACAACTTTCCATTGTATTTAGATTTTAAGATCACAAACATTATTCAGTACAAATTTATACCTCAAGTATTTCTTCATACTTTTTCACTGTCCTTTGTAGATCATCATCCTTTTCTGAAATCTTTTTATGCAATTGAACTGTCTCTGTTTGGTGACTTTCTATCAATTCAGATTCCACTTCCTGGGCTTTACCTGTTTAAAAATGTGCAACAGTGTTACTATGACTAAATTAATAAAATTAGCTTTCTATTTTAAACCTTTATCCGCAATGGCTAAAAAGTAAATAGCAACTATTGTATCTGAAGAAATTTTTTAAAAGAAAATTTAAAAGAAAACAAGTTAAACAGGTATTCTTTGCAAAAAAGTATGTGATTAAACTGTGTGCAAGGTATTACAATATCTTCAAAGTTTATTTTATTTTATAGCCATTTAGCAACTATTAGTAAACAGTTAATAGCTGCTTTCCTCAATAAAACTTCCATTCAAACAATTTAACAAAGAGCACTAGTTCGTTTCTGTTTTTCTTTGAAAAATAAATGAACTTCTTGCATGTGCAGCATATCCAACAAGGCACAGTATCAGCACCAAGAACTTGGAGCTCTTTGTTCCCAAGTCAAAGATTATTGAAGTGCAAAACCTTAACAAACTAATCCATATAGTCCTACTATTTATCTGATCTCTTAGATTTTATTTCCTAAATTGTGTTAATTTCAGCCATCTTCAAACCAAATAAAGATATCCCAAAGCAGAAATAGTGATAAATCCTCAGAAAATTCAAGGTTATTTTTAAATCACAAGAATATATTTTTATTATAATCACAAGAATTACAAACAGAAATACATTAAAAATAAAGTAAAAACAAAATGAGGTAAAATATTACGTGGTGGGATTGTCCTGAATCCTACATAAATTAATAAAGAAAGTTGATGGAAAGAAATGCACTTGTTCCTATTCTTCCTTACATTTATCCAAATGTCTATATAATATGCCATCCTGAAGAAGACAATACTTTGTGTTATTTTCCTATTGCTTATAAAGGATCACTTCTGCTCCAGGAAATGAACTACAGACTATTTCCAAGGATGGCAGCAATCAAGAAAGGCATGAGGATTTAGTAGAGGAAGAGTATTTTATTAAAAAAGATAGACATAAAATAAATATCAGGCACAATAAAAAACCACAGGGATTCATATTTTAAGTGTTATGTTCTTTAATTGATCAGTATCTATACTGCCCATCACACTTGTGTAATTTTGAATGTTTACAAAAAAACAAAAAAATCATATAAAAGTCATAATCAAAACCAAAATTTAAAAAAGAGAATTATAAAATACAGATGAAGCACACTAACCCAGAGGTCTCAAACTCAAGGCCCGGGGCTCGGATCCGGCCCGCAGGGTACTTAGATCCAGCCTGTGGGGGAGCCCTGGAAATAGCGAAGGACTGGCCCATGGTGCCTCTGCCAGCAAAAATGCAGCCCTCCCAAGCTCCATTTTTGCTGGCAGAGGATTGAAAGAAGTTGTCCCAGCCAAAAATGGAGCTCGGGAGCCCGTTTTCTCTGGCAGAATGCTCAGGCCACAGGCACCCACAATATGAGTGAAGCTGGCCACACTCCCCCTGGCCACGCTCCCCCCGCCCCCCGAGGTCAAACACAACCCTGATGCAGCCCTCAATGACATTGAGTATGACACCCCTGCACTAACCACTCCCAGGGTTGGTTGCAAGATACTTTTAGACTCTAATGCCAGTTGACAGAGTCTTGACGCTCTTCCAAAATGTTAGGAGAGGGAGGGCTTGCCTCACCTCCAGGACAAACTGTTCATAGAATGAGAGCAATGGCAGAAAAGATTTTCTTCTATCCTAGTCAAAGTTCTTTAATCAATTGGTTCTGCAACATATTATCTTTTTGCCTGATTGGGTGGGGTGAGTTAATGAAATAAGAACAAGAGTTGCTCAGGCAACCATTGCCATGAAAGGATTTGAAGGTGATAATAAATACCTGATACCCAATGTGGCTCACATAGCAGAGGTGTTACATGTGCAAGCCTCAGGGCACCCAAAACTATTTGCACCACCACATTATGCATCTATTCCACCTTCTGAACACTCAAGGGTAGCCTCAAGTAATGTACTTTTGCAGTAGTCAATATAAGAGATGACCAGGGCAGAATGACTGAAAAAAGGGCTGTTTTTTTACTTTAGAGTGAATAAAAGATGGGTTGGTTATTTTCTCTATTGCTAAGGGTTCTTTAATCTCTATTATTATTTCAATTTGTATTAAGATTTCACTTTTAACATTAAAACTCTTTTCTTGGTTTCATTAATATCTTTTTCGGCCTGAACATCTATTGTTCTTTTTACTTTATTGCTCTTCTTGCCTTAGCAAGCCTGCTGATCTTTAATTCTTGACTGTGTTATTACTTTACTCCTAGGTTTTATTATTTAATATCGCTTTCTCACTCTTCTTCTCTCCAGAATCACTGACTTTTTTTTGTACCTTTTTCTTAAGACTTCTGAGTTCACAGCCATCAACTCCTCTCTTCTTTGTTTGGAGTTTCTCATGTATCATTCCCCAGGACAGGTGTTGGCAGTCTTCTCATATTGAAGCAATGGCATTTGAATTAGGCATTTTTTAACTACTTCTCCACTCTTCCTTCATTCTCTAGTTTCCTGATAGCTGCAACCATTTTGAACTCTAATTCAGAAGGAAGTAAGATGCTGCTGAGGATACTGTTCAAGCCTTGCCCTCACATGACCTTACTCATGCTGGTTCTTGTTTGCCATGGAATGGGGTGTTGGACTTACCTGACACATCCTTTTTCACGACGGTGAAAACGGCAGTCAGGAGAAGGGTTTGACTGTCTGTCAAGTTTGGAGGACTGAGTCAGCAGAACTGTTTAAGCCCTGCCTCTTCCTGTTGGGCTTCAGGTTTTGGCGAGATAGCTGTCGCAGACTGATGTGTCTTTCTGAAATGAGAAACAATTAGTGTCCACCCTCCCCCTCAGCTAGTGGCCGGCCTGAATAGGGAGGGGCTGACTGCCATTTTCATCATTGTGAGAAAGGGCGTGTCAGGTAAGTCTAATGCCCCATTCTCCACACCAGTGAGAAACGACAGTCAGGAGAAGAGACATACCAAAGCTCGTTGTCCATCCGGGTGAGTAATAGCCAGCCGCTGTCCTACTGTGCATCGAGGACACTTTGTAACACCCTCCTGCCGAAGGCTGCGTCCACCGAAGCATACGTGTCCAGCTTGTAATGCCAGATGAAAGGAGTAGGTGTAGTCCATGTTGCGGCCCTGCAAATCTCTTATAACGGTGCTGAGTGGACCAAGCTGCCGAAGTGGCGGCACTTCGAGTGGAATGTGCAGTTATGTTTGAAGGTCGAGGTAAGGACTGAAGATCGTAGGCGGTCGCAATGGTCGACCTGATCCACCTACCGATAGTAGGGCCTGAGAACTTGGTACCTAAGGAGGCTGGAAGGAATGAGACAAAGAGTGCTTCCATCTTTCTGATAGTTGAGGTGCGTTGTAAATATATTTTTATCACCCGATGAACGTTCAATGTGTGCCATAGAAATTCCAAACGGTGAGTTGGTGAAGGGCAGAAATTTGGGAGAACGAGTTCCTGTGGACGGTGAAAAAGGGAATTGACTTTTGGCATAAAGGTAGGATCAAGCGTAAAATGACCCTGTCCGAGTAAAAAATCCATAAGTCCTTACGGATGGAGAGTGCAGCGAGTTCTGAAATGCGTCGAGCTGACGTGATGGCGATGAGAAAACATACCTTGAGGGTTAAGAATCTGAGGGAAACATTCCAAAGAGGCTCGAATGGTGCTGTTGTCAATGCAGAAAGTACTTTATTAAGATCCCAAGAAGGGTATCTGTGCACTATAGGTGGATGTAGATTAGCTGCACCTCTTAGGAATCGACGGATGATGGGATAAGAAGCCAAGGATTCAGACAAAGTGCAGGTGAGGACCGATGAAATGGCTGCCACCTGTCGTCGGAGTGTGTTGGATGTTAAACCTGAATTCAATCCGTCTTGTAAAAACCCAATGACGTGAGATACTTCTGCTTTTGTAGGTGAGACCGCCTTCTTACAGCACCACCGTACAAAAATTTTCCAAATAGCCTCGTAGATTCGATTAGTCGATGGACGATGAGAAGCTTGGATGGTGGGAATTGCTTGAGACGGAATGTTGAGGATGTTAAGATGTCCCGCTCAGTCTCCAAAAGTTAGCTGTAGCCGTTTTCCCAGAGATGGGAAAGGGCCCCTTGCCAAAGTTGAATTCTGTTGTCTGGGGTTCTCCAATGTCTGGTTACCAATAGAGATACTAGGTCCGCAAACCATGATCTCCGAGGCCAATGGGGGGGCAATGAGAACAAGTTCTGCTTTCTCTTCTAAGAGTTTTCAACTCTTGTTGACTAGTGGAAGTGGAGGGAACGCATATAGAAGTCCCGGAGACCATGGAAACCATAGGGCATTCACCCCTTCTGCTCTCGGGGAAGGGAACCTGGTGAAAAACCGTGGGAGTTGGTGGTTATTCTCTGAAGCGAACATATCTCCTATGGAGTGCCGAACCGGCGGGTTATCTCCAGGAAGCGATCCGGAGATAGGCTCCACTCTGACTGATCTAGTCACTGTCTGCTAAGAGCATCCGCCTGAACATTCGCTGTTCCCGAGATGTGATCTGCCCATTGACCTAGTTTGACCTAGTTTGAATGTCTCCCTCATGAGTGACTTTGAGTGTGTCCCTCCCCACTTGTTGATGTGGGCCTTCGCAGAGACGTTGTCTGTGAGGACTAATATATCATATCCAGCCACCTGATTGCTGAAGTGGAGCTCGATGAATGACTCTCAATTCCAGAAGGTTGATGCTGAGAGTCTGTTCTTAAAGTGACCAGGTGCCTTGTGCCATTAAAGGCCCGAGATGGGTCCCCCATCCGGTGAGACCCGCATCAGTGGTAAGAGTGAGTCTGGAAGGCTCCCTGAACCTGCTCCCCTTGGAGATGGCTTCGGTGGTCCACCAATGAAGGGAAGTGAGAATTGATTGAGGTAGGTGGAGTCGCGACAGGGATGTGACTCATTGACTTCTCTGGTACAGAAGACGCATCCATTGCAGATCCCTGCTGTGGAGTCCAAGGCACAATTTCAAATGTCGAAACCATTTTACCCAATAACTGAGATAGGGATCTGAGGGACGCTGAACGAGCAATAATGATTCATTCTGTTAACTCTTTAAGGTTAGATTGGCATTCCTGAGAGAGGTAGATCATGGAAAAAGTAGTATCAATTTCTGCCCCCAGGTGAAGAAGCTTAGTGGAGGGAGAGAGATGGCTTTTTTCCCAATTTATGGAGAAACCGTGCAGTTGGAGAATATCTATGGTAGTGGAAAGGTCTTTGCGTGCTGTCTGCTCCGAATGAGATAAAATGAGAATATCATCGAGGTAGAATTGGATACAAATAGGCCTAGAGTGGATATGGCCAATCAAAGCTTCTAGGACCTTAGAAAAGACTCTTGGACCGATGATAACCCAAGGGGCAAAGCAGCGTATTGGAAATGGTTGCCCTTATAAGAAAAACGAAATAATTTTCTGTGTTCAAGAACTATGGGTATATGGAGGTAAGCCTCTGTGAGGTCTATGGAGGAGAGAAAATCTCCTGGTCTAATGGACTCTAATATGGATTGTAGTGATTGTATTTTAAATTTGCGGTCTGAAACATAACGATTTAAAGATTTTAGATCAAGAATAGCTCTCCAATCCCCCGAGGATTTGCGCACCACAAACAAGCATGAATAAAAGCCTTGTCCAGGTTGGGGAAGAGGAACCTGCTGAATTGCATTGATGTGAATAGATGAAGAATAGCTTCCTCCATTACAGTCCGGTTGGACTTGTTGCGGGATACAGGACGTGGTACAAAAACCCTTGGGGTGGGGGGGAAGAAACTCTATAAACAGGCCAAAATGAATTGTATGTCGTACCCATGCATCGGAAATGGAGGAATCCCACTGATTAGCAAAATGGGCAAGTCTGCCGCCAATGGGAAGGGAAGAAGGGAACCTGTCTGCTTCTGCGGAACCCCCTGCCTCTGCCATCCCTAAAAGGTTTCTTGGGGTAGAATTTAGGATTCGATCTGACCTGGACCTCCTGTGAGAAACTTCCTCTGGGTTGGAAATGTCTGTGTGTTCTAGAATGGTAGAAGCTGGAGTCTGATTGACTAAAGGACTGCTGACGTGGATACGGTGAAGAACAAGCTTCTGTGCGTCTTGAAAGGGAGGGAAGAATCTTCCGTTTGTCCCAGGTCTCAATGAGAATGGGGTCCAAGGATGCCCCAAATAATTTATCACCAGAAAAAGGAGCTGAAGCTAATCTCCATTTGTTCCGGTTGTCCGCTTGCCAGTTCCGGAGCCACAGTAATCTGCGATATGTAATGGAAAAACCCACTGCTTTAGAGATGAATCTAGCCGCGTTGAGCATAGCATCAGCGGAATACTCTAGGGCTGTGATGATTTTGTTAAGATCTTGGTGTGACCTTGTACCTATTGCAGGAATTCTAGCCTGAAGTTGTTTTAGCCAAATGATAGTTGCTCTGTTAAAGAATGAGGTGGAAGCCGCTGCTTTGACTGACCACGCTGCTGCTTGGTGACCTTTCACTAGTACTTTCTCAGCCTGTTTGTCCTCAAGGTGAAGGGATTCCTCAGGAGAACCTGTAAGATTAGTGGATGATGAAAGTGCCACTATAGGACTGTCGACTGTGGGAACCTGAAGAAGATTTGACATATCTGGTGCCATGTTATATAGACGCTTGTCAATATTGCTGGGGTAAGGACCTGATCCCTGGACCACCCACTGTCGTTGTACAACCTCTGTGAAAAGTTTGGGTGCAGGAACCATATCAAAAGCGATAGATGGTTCAGAAAACAATGAACCTGACGGACCTTCCTCTGTTTGATTGTGGTTCTTGGAACTAGAGGTTTCTCCTAGGCTGGTAGAAACCTGGGCCTTATATAGGAGGGATTTGAAGAGTGGCGGTTTAAACAGGCCTATGAAAGATGGCTGATCTTGATCCAAGCTCTCGTCCTCTGATAAGGCAACATCTCTTGGAATGTCCTCATCATACATGGATTCTTGATCAGAATGTTCTGGAGATTGAGCCCCACCATGCTCTGAGACTGAATAGTCTGACCTGTGCAGGTCTTGTTGATCTAGAGCCCTTGAAGTAGAAGGTATGGGAATATGGGGGTAGCATTGGGCCAATCCTGACCTGATCACTTCTGCAATAAGCGCCCCAAAGGCGGGGGGTAATTGTAAGTTAGACAAATCTGCTTGTGCAACCTGGACCGAAGGAGGGTCTGGAGCAGCTACATTTCTGGTCTCTTCTGCTGAGGCAGAGACCACTGGCTCAATATCTGGCTGATGAGGTGCCTCTTGAAAAAGTGAGCCACTGTCAATTGGGAGCAGAGCTAGAATGATTGGAAAACCAGTTAGGTGGAGGAGTAGCCGAGGCAGATGGTTGTTGAGAAGAAACCTCCTGTGTAATTTGTTGTGGAGGGGCTTGAAGTTTAGGCCTATCCTTGGCCTGTTGCTGGGCCTTCTCTAAGGCTCTGTGGCGTCTGAGTAGGTGGGAGGGAAGGGTGTTTAGATCCTTTTTCCTTTTTTAAGGTTTTGATCCTGAGGCTCCTTCTAGGGGGTCCTCAATATGGTGACGCTTAGAAGTAGCTTTCTTGGGGTGTGACCTCATGGCATCCGCCATTTTGAAAAGACTTCCATTCATTCATTCATTCATTCATTCATTCATTCATTCATTCATTTATTACTGTTATTAATTGGTTCTCCACCAAAAGGAATGAGAGGTGAGAAAAATAATATTAGTGGCTTGTCCTCTATTATTTCAGAGTATATCAGCCGGTAGAATGGTGTTCTGAAGAATTCTATTGATCCAGAGTAAAACTCCTCCCCAAAATGGCGACTAGATTTTTGGTGCCCAAATAAAGCCTAATTCCTCTTAGGCTAATGGCTGCTGAAATAGCCTTGAGAAACTCAGCTTGAATAGTCCGGTTCACCCCCGCACCAATAGCGATTTACGGGCTCCGGAGATCTTCCAGGACATCTGCTTAAGCAAGCTGCCTTTAACAATGCGGCTGCTGCTGAGTTCTGATCGGAGAGATAAGCGCCGCACAGCTGAGAAGAAAGCGTGGCCTGTTGAATCTTTCCGGAACTGCTGCTAAACTAAGCTATTAGTTGCAGAAAGCTTTCTCGGCCTGGGGCAATGGAAATAAAGGGCCCCTTGGGGAGACTGCAGCTCTCACTAAGGAGAACGTGCTGCTTTGTCGGGACTTCCAGCCGGCAATCCGATGCCTGTCCACGGCCTTCAGCGGGGTCAGACTGAAAGTCTTTCACACTGGAATATTGAAATTTTTTCAAAACAGATAGGAATCAGGTTAAGTTGAGAAAAAACAGTAGGGAAGGAGAAAGACACGTTCATCCAGCTTGGGACCGAGTCAAAAAACTGGAGCCCAACAGGAAGAGGCAGGGCTTAAACAGTTCTGCAGACTCGGTCCTCCAAGCTTGACAGATAGTCAAACCCTTCTCCTGACTGCCGTTTCTCACCGGTATGGAGAACTTCTCTGCATTAACAATTTACATCCCCCACAAACACACACGTTTTTCTTTCCTGCTTCTCCCAGTTTCAACAAAAGTTCCACCAACTTTCCTTCTCTGCACCAGAGACACGTCCTTATCTCATCTTCTGTATTTTTCCTTTTAGATGCCTACCATATTTTTTGGAGTATAAGACGCACCTTTCCCCCCCAAAAAAGAGAATGAAAATCTGGGTGCACCTTATACTCCAAATGTAGCCCCGCCCAGCTTCTCAAATGGAGGTTTCAGAGGCTGAAAAAAGCATCAGAAATGGAGCTTCAGAAAAAAAGCCCCAAACAGAGCTTCAGAAAAGAATCTCCCAAACAGCTTCAGAGGCTTTTTTTTCTGAAGTTCTGATTTGGAGGCTTTCAGAGGCAGAAAGAAGTTTTTTCTGAAATGGAGTTTCAGAGGCAGAAAAAACAGCCAAAAAAAGCAAGGCCCAGAGCTCACAACCAAGGAACCTGTTGTTAAAATTCACCTCTGGGAACAGCTGATTGGGGGTATTCTGGGAGGCCAATCCACCTCCCAATTAGCTTTTTTCTTATTTTCCTTCCCAAAAACTAAGGTGTGTCTTACTACTCCAAACAATATGGTAAATTCTTTGAATTCTATTTCTTTTTTTTTTCTTCTTCCTCAGTTGTCATATGAGGAATAAATTGGTGGTGGATGATGTCATTTGCAGTCCATAAAACATGCATAGCATCATAGCTACCCAGAAAAAAACATAACTTACTGATAGTTTCTTTTATAGCCATTTCTAATTCCTGGTCCTTTTGTGCCAGTTGGGTATTGAATTCCCTCATTAGCTGCTTTAATGTGGAATTGTGTTTCAATTCAATGTCTTCCTGTTCATATCTATTAAGATATCAGAATATAAGAAATTAAGATTTTTTTAGCTCAAGCATCATGGTAAAAAACTCTAAAATATTTCTTATAGATTATATTGGGTAACAAAGTGGTTAAAATAATTCATTTGATTATTTTGCCATACAATACTTATAAAATGGCATCTAATCCTTTAGATTTTTACCACAATGAAAATGTAGGAAAATATTTGAATAATGTAAAAATGTGACATTCAAGGAACAATGTAAATAGATTATAACTTAGGTAAATATATTTAGGTGTGAACTATAAATTGATATCCCGCAATTTTAAATATAGCATCTTAAACATACATCTTAAATAATTAATTGTTGGAAATAGACTATACATGTATTCAACTTTTTTGTATAAATTTAGGCTTATATCTAATTGATGGTTACATTCCTTTTATTATATCTTAGCTCATAAGATGAAAGTTGAATTAATCTTTTACTTCCTTATGAATTTTTTTATATAGTATGCAATTAGAAATATAAATTTTTAAATAATCATAATTTCTGGATTTTATCTGCATGTGTACTTCAAAATTTTGATTTGTTTAAAAGTAAATAGACAACTCTAATGCGTAAACTGGGTAACCATGATAACTTATATATTTTTCAGATGTGATTGCTTGATTCACACAGGAAGGAGTAAAGATACTGCACATACAGACAATACACTTTTTCATAACTGGACATTTTACATTGAGAGATATTCATCCAAACTGAGATTTGTTCTCCATAAAAGTGTTCAACAGATTTAAACAGCAGAGTTTACCTGCCAAATAATACATATATCCATATTTGGAAAATAATGTTAATCATAATTTTTATGTCATTCAGTTTTACTCTACATATGTTTCATTAAAGAGTTAACAGGTACTTAATAGCAACTTACTTTATTTTTTGTTCCATTTCTTCTCTACATTCTTTCTTCATAATTTCCAGTTCTTCCTGATGTTCTTTCCGCAAGGTTCGCAAATCCTTCTGAAGCTTAATCACATTTCTGTGCTGTTCCTGTTTCTCTTGCTCTGTATGTTTCAATGTAGTTTGGAAATCTTTCTGTTGCATCTGCATCTTATCAACCATCTTCTGAAGTTCAAAGACTGATTTAGTCTTTTCTTCTATATTTCCTTCCAGAATTTTTATAAGGCCACTTCTTTCATCTACCTGCTCTTGCAGTCTGTTTAATTTCTCATCATATTCTGTAATCCTATTTTTCACCTCAATCCTGTCTTGTCTCTCTTTCATAAAATCTTCACCAAAACAGTATATCTTTTGTTGTAAAGATTGTTCTTCCTCCTCCTTTTCTTGAAGTTTTTTTTCTAAGTCTTTAAATGCAATTTCCATATTTTGTTGATTTACTTCTTTGTTTTTCAATTCTACTTTGATATTTGTTAATTCACTCTCATACTTGGTATATTGTTTAAGTAATGAAGCCTGTTTCTTGATTTGTTCCTCAAGTTCTCTTTGAAGATTTTCAATTTTATTTTTATCTTCTTGAGCTCTTTTAAGAAGTTCTTGCTGATCCTGAGTCTCCATTTTTGAAATATTACAAATATTTGTTTCTTCATTATACTTCTCAAGTAATCTCTCCTTATTCAATAAATCCTTTCTTAAAATATCAATTTTTAAATCATACATCTGTTGCATATTCTCTAAAGCATGGACTTCATCTTGTTCTGCAGAAACTTTTATTGTTTCTGCTTTCTGTATCAACTCTTTTTCTAAATCTAAAGACATGATTTTCTTTTCTTTTTCTTGCAATTTTTTCTGTAGCTTATTTTGTTGTTCTTTCTCTTCCATCTGAATCGTCAACTGCCTTTTAAAAGAAGCAATTTTGTGTTCAGCCTTTTTTTTCAGATCTGCTATTTTAGAAGTTGTTTCTGAAATAAGCCTTTCTTCTAGAGCCTTTAATTCTTCCTCTTTAGTTTTCAATAGAGCCAGTTTTATTCCTTCAAATTCTTTTGATTTTTCTTCTAGGTCAGTTTCCATAACTTGCATTTGCTTCTCAAAAGATAGGACTTTTTGTTCCATCTCCTTCAGCTTGTCATCCTTGTCCATTATTACTCCCTGAGCCTGTTGGAGTTGTTGTGCCATTTCTATTTGCTCACTGTTTTGTTCACGATACTTTTTACATTCTTCCATTAAATAATCATTTTCCATTGTTTTCCGAGCAATATGCTCTTCTAATTCAGCAATTCTCGCTGAATGGATTTTTATCTCACCAACCAAATCAGATTCCTGTTTTTCTTTTCTGACGTGCTTTTGTTCCATTAAGCTTTTTAAATGTTCTAATTGTTTGGTTTGTTTATCATGCTCTTCCTTTCTTCTAATCAATTCTTCTTCTTTTTCACTGACTTGGTTATTAATCAGTTCAATCTTACTTTGTAATTCCTTAATAGTATTATAATTTTGTGCAAATCTCAACTGAGCTTTCTTCTTCCATTCTGACATTTTGTTCATCCAGTGGTCTACCTGTTTCAGGGCAGTAACTTTATCTTCATTCAATGATTCAACTTTGGAAGATAGCACTTCCATCTCATTCAGTAACTGCAGTTCGTTTTCTTTGTGTTGCTTGTTTAACATTGTTGTGGCAGTTTCTTTTTCTAATATGGTGTTTTCAAGTCTGAGGTTCAATTCACTAATAAGCTTGTTGAGATCTGTGATTTCTGCTTTTTTCTCATTTATCTCCTCCCTCATAGAAGTAACAACATTACTATGCTTAGATAATTCTTTCTTCAGCTCTGTGATACAAGATTCCTTCTCTGTTGCTGTTTGCTGCTGGAGGTAACTTTCTTTTTGCAATAGTTCCTTTTCAGTTAGAAGTTTTTCCATGTCTGCTTTCATAGACATCATTAAGCATTCCTTTTCCTCCAAATGCTTTTTTGACTCCTGTAAACTACTGTTTAAAGTTACATGACTCTCTGTTAATTGTTTAAGTTGAAGTTCTAGATCTGGAATTTGATTGATTTTAATTAATATGCCTTCTTTAATTTTTATTGTCTGTTGCTGACAGTGAGCAATTTTAACTATTATTGAAGAAATGTTTTCATTGCATTGTTCAATCAGTTCACCAACTTTTATTTTCAATAAAGTTTCTGCTTTTTGCTGGTAATCAGCCAGTTGTCTAATTGTATCTCTCTTGAAATTTTCAAATTCAGCTTGTTTTTGCTGAAACTCGTTTCTTTCCCCTTCTAACTTTGTTCCATAATTCTCCTGTTCTTTAAGATGAGACATCTTCAAGGCATGGAGTTCCACATCAGACATTTTCAATTTATCTGCCAGTTCCAAAAGGTCATATTTCTTTTTTTCTTCTGTTATCATTATCTCATTAAGCTGTTCCTGTACTGTTATTTTCTCCTTCAAAGAAAAATTAAGATCGTTCTCTAATTTTACAAGTTGTTTTTTTAAATCAATTTCTTTTTGTTTTGAAAGGTTCACTTGTGCTAATGTCTGTTGCAGTTGTTCTTGAAGTTCATGTATAGTTTTGTCTTTCTTTGTATCTTTGTCCTTTAGCCATGTAATATCTGCATTATTCCCTTCTCTTTCAGTTTCAAAGGTGGCCAGTCTTTCTTTCAGATCTCTTATTTCCTGCTCTTTTTCTTGCAATCTTATCTCATGTTTTTCCCAAAGTTCTTCAGCCTCCTTCTCTTTCTGACAAAAATCCAACTGGTTGCCCTCAATCTCTTTTTTCAATTTTGCTTCTTGTTCTGAAAGTTTTTGCTTAAATTCTTCCTGCATTTTTTTTACTTTTTCTATAGCTTCCTCTGCTTGTGTCTCTTGCTGCTTTAATTTGCGTTCATATTTGTCTCTTAAAGCACTAATTTCTTCTTCTTTAGTTGATAACAGTTGCCTATACTTTTCAATTTGTTGCTTCATGAAATGCTTTATTTGTCCAATTTCACTTTCCTTGCCAGTACAATGACTTTTTAACTGACTGATCTCTTCTCCAAGGTTTCTTAACTGTGATTCATACTTTTCTGTCAGAGATGAGGTGTTCTGTATATTTTTTCTCTTTTCTTCTTCCAATTCACATTTTAGATCATTTACCTGGGATATCTGAAAATCTAACTCAGTTTTTACTTCATTCAGCTGGGTTTCAGTTTTTACAACCAATTCTTCAAGTTTTGACTTTTTATGCTTTATAACTTCCAATTTCTTTTGCAAATTTTTAAACTTGTTTTCATAAATACTTGCATTATCTAATTCTGCAGACATTCTTTTACATTGTGATTCAGCTTTTTCTAGAGTTTCTTTCATTTTTTTCTGTTCTAATTCTTCATTTTTCTCTTTTGCTTTCAAGAGTTGTTTTAGTTGAATTATTTCTTCTGTAAATGATTTCTCAATTACTTCCTGGTCTTTAAAAATAGCTTCAACTTGTTCCTTATGATTATTCCTTTGCTGATTAAGTTTTGTCTCAAACTCCAACTTTGCTTTATCTGCGTCCTTCTTTAACTTAGAAATATATTGTTCAAGATTTTGACAGGTATTCAGAGCATCTGATAATTCAGATGAAAGTGCTTCTAGCTGTGTTTGTTTCACATCCAGCTTTTCTAACGTTTTTTCATTCATTTCTTCTATATGAGCATGAAATATAGCCTCTTTTTCTTTTAATAGCTTGGCTGTTTCTTCTTCACAATATTTCCTCAGTTTTTCCATTTCTGATTGCTGCTGCTGAGTAAATACATCAAGCTGTTCTTGCTGCTTCAAATATTCAATTTCTTGTCTATGTTTTTCAGTCATAGTACTTATTACTTTACTGTGCTCATTTTTGTCTGATTTTGTCTGGACAAAATCTTTTAACTGACTTTTATCATTTTGTGGACATTTTGCAGGGGAACTTTCCAGCTCAAGAATTCTCTGTTAAGAAGATCAGTGGGAAATATAATCAATGATATAGATTGATTTTTTAAAAAATATATGTTTAAAATATCTACTTAAATGCTATGCATAAAAAAATTCTAATAATTTAAATGAAAAAATTAAATATAAACTATGTTGCTTTTTAGTCTGAAGAATGGAATTAAAAAATAAAATCATTTAGCTTCAGTATTGTTACACCGATAAAAATGATATTTCTATGTAGATTTTATCTATATAAAATTAATAAGTATTTCTGGACTCAAAACCTAGAAAAATAACCTAGAACTAGTGCACTTTGTATAAGGTTATTATGTACTTATTTTCTGCAGACTACTGTAAAATTCTCAAATTCTATCACAGTAATGACTGAAAGAAAAATACAGAAATATAACAAAGAAAAGAAATCCTAAAGAATGTTCTATATGAGAAATGAAATCATCTATACACTAGCTCTTTTGCTGGTGGATTCTCTCTCCATTGCTCCACAGAGCTCCAAGGATTTATCTATCCCAGCCTAATACATCTTTGAACTATTGTCTCTCACCAGGATTTGACAGGCATATTCACAGTGTTACTATGTGTTACCAGGAAGCCTCTCAGATTACAACTCTCTCAACAAATACACATGTTGCTTTTCTCCATGTGTCCCATAACTTCATTGTGAACTGGCTCAGAAATGACTAGTTCTTTAATGTACAATTTTCTGCATCGGACTAAAAATTTCATATTCACTAAAATTATTTTCACCCACTTAATAATGTTCCTGAAGGATAAATCATAAGGAAGGAAGGAAGGAAGGAAGGAAGGAAGGAAGGAAGGAAGGAAGGAAGGAAGGAAGGAAGGAAGGAAGGAGGAAGGAAGGAAGGAAGGAAGAAAGGAAGGAAGGAAGGAAGGAAGGAAGGAAGGAAAGAAAGAAAGAAAGAAAGAAAGAAAGAAAGAAAGAAAGAAAGAAAGAAAGAAAGAAAGAAAAAGAAAATACGTATCAAAAATAGAAAATCTTTAACATTGATACTGATAACCTGTGTTTCCGCAAAAATAAAACTGAGGTCTTATATCTTGGGGGGCTCCAAAATAAGCACTAGGGCTTATTTTGGGGAAAACACAATTTCAGGGTGATCAGCCCAGCTGGGTGCACCAGCTCCCAAGAGGTGTCAAGCACACGCGGACCAGCAGCATTCCCTATCCAAGCAGCAGACGGAGACAGAAGCCTAGGGAGGAGGTAGGTGATCCAGATGCAAGAAGGTGGGGCAGTTTGGACAGGCAGCTGCAGGAGGCTCATCTTCGTGTGGCAACACCAGCAGCAGACAGGAGGCAGAGGTGCAGGATGGAAGGCAAGAAATCCATTGCACTGTGCAGGCCACAGGCAAGCCGAGAGATGTGAAGATAAGCCTCCTGCGGTTGCCCACCTGTTCTGGCCCATTGAGTCTTGGCTTTCCCACGCCCTGCATGGTGCATCCAGATATCTGCCTTCCCCCCTTCACCTCTGCCTCCATCTACCGCCTGTGCTACCGCATGAAGATGTGCCTCCCACAAACACTGGCTGCTGTGGCCCAACAACTCTCAGCTTTCCCACAGCCCACATGTCCAGATCGCATGCCTCCCCCCCTCTGCCTCCACTTCTGCTTGGACAAGTAATCAACTCACCTGCATTGCATGGGCTATGGCTGCTGCCAGACACGGTTAGCTCGTGCATGTTTTCACTGTCTGTGCTGGCCATGTGCTGGCCATGCTCCCCCTTCACTAGGGCTTATTTTTGCAGGAGGGCTTATATTAGGTGCTCTTAAAAAATCAGGCTAGAGCTTTTTTTTGGGTAAATCCTATTTTTGGGGAAACATGGTAATTAATTCAAGGAAAAACTCACAAACCTTCCTGTAGTGTGCTCCCAAGCTGATTAAAGGAAGGGAAGAATAAGATAAAAGAAGATAACTACAGTGACCATATGTCCTTTATTATAAAGGACAGCTCTTTTTTTTCCAGAAAGATGTTGCAAGCCCTGCCACAGGACTTTTTCTGGTTCCTGAGGGCTGGCTGGAGCAGATCCATTGGATCACATTTTGGGACAGACCTTTTTCAATCAACCTCTTTAGACTGCAAGAGTCATCTGACAGATTGATTTTGCCTGCACCACGCATCCCATCCACTCTGAAAGTTCCCAGCTGAAAAGCCAAAAAGGATTTTGGGGCACTTGGCAACCCATTGTTACATGCAAATGGGGTACCAAACATCGAGATCCCAATTACATGACTGCAGGGATTGCTGTATGATTGGACAGGGGTCATAGGGCACACTGTAATATTGAACAATCACTGAATGAATGGTTGTAAGTCAAAGACTACCAGTAGTTCATCTTGTCTGTTTTCTGTCTGATATATCTGGAAAGGCTGAAAAACATTCACTGCTGAACTTCCCTAGAAAGGGAAAGTCGCAAGTCTTTCCCATTTGCACACTTTCCCCTAGCCCCCCTGTATTCATGCCATACCAACCACTCATGCACCCCATGCGCACACTATTCAGCACCTCTCATGCACCTTCTTTGATCTGCATAGAGCTTTTTACATATTCTTACTTATCTGAGTATCCCTTCACAGACCCATTCATGCCCTCCATCCACTCCACAACCCGCAGAATATCCCTCACACTCCTTGTACTCCTAAATGTCCTCCCTAGTTGAACAGGCACCTCTCATACATAATCCCCAACCTGCAAAGTGGCCCTCATATACCCACTCACATCCTCTCTCATCCAGTAGCAGTTACTTACCTCTCTGAGGGTTTGGGACTTACAACTTCCTGATAGCTTCCCAACTGACTTTAGTTGTAGGAAGCTATCTCACCTAACAATCATAGGATTCAACTAACAATAATAACTGAAACTGCAGGAAGCAATGTTATCATCATATCACTTAAACAGAAACTTGGTTCTCAATTGCTATGGTAAATCAAGGATTATGTAATATTATCATGATCTGAATCATGATAATATTACATAATATTATCTGAATCTATATTATTTTATTAATACTAACCACTTCCTGCTTCACCCTTGTTAATTCCTGTTGAAGGATCACACATTCTTCTTCATTTGCCTTTTCAACAGCTTTCATTTTTTCATCCATTTCTGCTTGCACTTTCCTGTGGGCTTCTTCAGCCAACTGAGCTGCACTTAAAGCCTTTTCTAGCTGTTCAAATGCTATAGAAAAAAAAACATACAACAAATATAAATTTAGATTGTGAAAATTCAGGCTAAAATTAAAATCCAGACATATATATTATGTTTTCATTGAATTACTAAATTATGTTTTTAAAAGAAGCTCCAGGTTCTGCATTATACTTAGTATCCATTTTTTAATCTTCTAAATCAGGGGTGTCAATCTCAAGGCCTGCGGGCCAGATTTGGCCCATGATGTGATTATATCTGGCCCACAGAGCTGCCTTAGAAACAATGAAGGGCAGGCCTAGGTTGATCAGGTGCTGATCTACAACCTAGTGGCAGCCATCCAGGCCGGAACACGGTCGGCCTTTGATCTTTGAGACCGCCCTAAAGCTAGCGGGAGGCCGCCTTCATTCCGCCCCCTGGGCATGCACAGAGGATGTGGCAAGCATGGACAGGGCCTGGAGTCCCCGGGTACCATCTTGCCCCACAGGCTGGCTGTGTTCTGAGCGCTTCCCTTTTACCCAGGATGTATGTGCTCACTGCCTCTTGTGCACATATCCAGGGGGCGGGGGGGGGGGGGCAAGGCAGCAGGGTCGGATCTAAGGTTGACCATGTGCCAGGTTGGATGGCCACCCTTCCTCCTTCTCTTGAGTTTTTTCCAAGTTCTGGCATGTATGTGCGTGTAAGTTTTTAATTCCCAGATCTTGGAATAGTGGGTATTAGAGATTCACAGCTGGCAACGAGTATGGGCTGATTGCTGCTGGAATTTGGCAGAGAGAAGGGGAAAGTGTCTGAATGTGATTTTATGTAATTTTTCTGGGAAGGAGATTATAATGAGAGGGAGTGAGGGTCTGAGGAAAGTTCTGCAACCAGTAACCCTTCTGCCCTTTTGGCGTCCCCGTCTCTTCCTCCTGTCCTTTCCTGATGAACTCCCATCCTATCGCTGAGGATGCTTTGGTTACAAAGCTGTTTCCTTGCGAGGAGAGGGAGTAGGCCTCTCTCTGACCCACACACTTTGCCCTCCTGCATACACCATGAGCAACCTGATGAAGGAGAGCGAGCACAGCAGCAGTAGCCTTGAGGAGAAAGTAAGCGCAGCCAGGTGCCCCCTTGGGAAAGTGTGGCTGGGCTGGGCTGTGGGGTCCCGGTGCCCTGGGAGCTTGAGGGCTTACCCTCTGCCGCTCAAGCCTCTGCAGGAGTCCTCTGCATTGCATGAGAGGGTTGGCAAGGCTCCTCTGGTGTACAAGGATTTAGTGATCGCACCGCTCTCAATTTCCTCCATTTGAGGCAATGGATCCCCCCAGCCCCGCCCAGGAATATCCCTGACACAAACAATGTCAACCTGGACATGCTCTCCCTGGCCACACCCACCACAGCAACAAACCATCCTGCCCCACGAGGTCAACCACAATCCTGATGTAGCCCTCAATGAAATCGAGTTTGACACCCCTGTTCTGAAAGAAATACAATAAAATTCAGATAGTGTCAATATGATGGGAATAGTATGTTCGCTTGTAGAATGGTCTCTAAATTAGAAACTGAGTAACCATGCTTGGACATAGTTGGACTTTGGTTATGCTTATAGCAGGGGTGTCAAACTCCATTTCATTGAAGGCCACGTTAGGGTTATTGACCTCGGGAGGCCGGGGTTGGCGTAGCTGAGGTACTTGTGGCCAGCTCAACATCACTCATGTCAAGGGCCCCATTTTCACTGGCAGAGGGCTGCACTGAGCTCCATTTTCATTGGCAGAGGCACCATGGGCCAGTCCTTTGCTGTTTCCAGGGCAGTCCTGCGGGCCAGATCTAAGCACCCCCAGGGCGGATCTGGCCCATGGGCCTTGAGTTTGACACCCCTGGCTTATAGCATACTAGCCAAACTGTGCACACACAAAAAAAGTTTATACCTTTAGGAAGGAATTCTTTAAGCGGCACATATATCAATTCGGTATGTTAATGCTATGCCTTCTCTATTTTAAAACGATACTAATCTTTAGAATGTAGGTATCCATTTTACTAAAATCAAAATGTGATACAGAGGACAACACGTATGATCATAGCATTTGATCATTTGAAATATAAGAGAAGAAAATGACAAAGAACAGAAATTAATAAATCAAATGAATAAAAGAAAAAGAGGAATTGTGTATATCTGAAATTACCAAAAAAAAGTAAGATATTACATCTAAATGAAGGGAGATAAATCTTATGGACTAAGTGAATGAAGATATAAATTAATTATGAACAAATGATGAATAAGAGGACTCAAATCGAGTATACATTAGTATCATTTATTATATATTAGCGTCATTTATCACCACAAGTATGGAATAGCAATTTATAAATTGGTACAGTCCAGTAAATTTAATGGAGGAATCCACTGAGCTTGGGGGAAAATTGCAACATTCCAATTGAATGAATTAGAATAGGGAAAAATATTTTCCTAACAGACATGAATGAATGGATGCAAATGAGACAGAAGAGGTGACTGGGCCACTTGTACATCAAAATTAATAAGAATATGAGGACTGATATTTGCTTAAAATGCATTTTGTTTTAAAGACAACACGCATTTTAAGCAAAATATAAACCTACAAAACTTTTCCTGGCACAGAACAAATTTATATATATATATAATAAATGGCAATAAAAGTATGATTTTCTGCTAGTAAGAAATATGAAAAATTGGACATAATTATGAAGTGAAAGAGACAAGGAAGGCAGTCTTGATAGAAATATGTATAAACCATTACTTGGGAAAAGAATCGGAAATATATTTTGAATCCAAACAAATGAGTAGCATTTAGAAGCAGCTCAAGAAGACACTTCTCTGAATTATTGACACGTAAGGTGGTGGGATAGAATGGTGTAGAGCACAATAAGGCTTAAAAGATTATGTTACTAGATACCAGAGGTTCCCAAATTCTGGGCTCTGTTACTAGAGACCAGAGGTCCCCAAATCCCAGATCATGGACTGGTACCTGGCTTCACCCTGTTAGGAATCAGGCTGCATAAGTGAAGACGACTAAGCTAGATGACGTAAGGCTAGACGACTCACTGAGACTTGTCAATATGCCATATTACATCATTAATTTGCTGTTTACACTAAAAGCCTGTCTAGTCCTGATCTCCATTACATTGCTTGTTTTGATGTTTAAGTTTAAATGGTTTATGACCAGGTTACCTGATGCCTAATCCTCTATGCCAGTGGTCACCAACTGGTGATCCGTGGACCACTGGTGGTCCATGAGAAAATTTTGGTGGTCCTCAGAAAAATTATTTTGCACTAAAATTATATTGCACTAAATCAGGGGTCCTCAAAATACAGCCACTGGCCTGGATATGTACAATGAACATTTGTATTGCTGCAGAGAGTCTCCCCCTTTGAGTTCTTTTTGTGCGGGTCAGAGGGGGGCAGAAATTCCGACTTGGGGTCAGCTTCAGTCTCCTGGTATGGGGCTTTGGCTGGAGGGAAGTGCTGCTTCCAGTGGGACTGCATCATGGCCTGGAACTGGCTGACCATCTCAGCCCGCTGAACCTCCAGGCGCTGATACCTGGCCTTGCACTCCCACAAGTCTTTCCTTTGTTTGGAAAGCCTATGTTCCTAGTCCTCAGTGAAGTGTTTCTGCTGAGCCTCCTTCTTGTCATTTGAACTGAGCCAGCTGTTTTGCCAACTCTTTCTCAAGGGCAGGGAAGCAAGGGCCCGGGCAGGGAAGCAAGGAGTGGCTGGGAAAGGGAGAATAGAGGCTGACGAGGCACCCCTCGATGTGAGTGACATCAAGTTGGCCATGCCCACCCAGTCACATGCCCATCTAGCCACACACACCCAGCTGGTCATTAGGCAGATCATATTGGTAGTCCGTGGGATTTAAATTATGAATTTAGTGGTCCCTGAGGTCCAAAAGGTTGGTGACCCCTGCTCTATGCACCTACCTGGATCTTAAAATTGTCTAATGAGGCCCTCCTCCAGATTCTTCAAAGGATGGGAAGTGGCTTTCTTGCATACAGCTTTTTTGTGATACCCTCTATTTATGGAATTCTCTCCTCAGAGAAGTTCAACTGATATGCAAATTATTGTCATTTCAATGCCAGGTAAAACCTTTGTATTTTCCTATGCTTGTTCAATTTTTTAAATTATATGTTAATTTTTGTTACTTTAGTTTTTGAAAGATCTCTTTGCTACTGGCTACTTAGTATGGTATTTTTATTTTGCATTTTGATGTTATTCCTCATTTCTTAATGAGTTTGACTATAAACTGACCAGAAAACTTTAGCTATTGGGGCAGTTTTAAATAAATATGTAAGGACTCAATTATAGAGACACGGTGGCTCAGGGGCTAAGACAGCTGAGCTTGTTGATTGAAAGGTTGGCAGTTCGGCGGTTCGAATCCCTAGTGCTGCCGTGTAACGGGGTGAGCTTCCGTTACTAGTCCCAGCTTCTGCCAACCTAGCAGTTTCGAAAGCACGTAAAAATGCAAGTAGAAAAAATAGGGACCACCTTTGGTGGGAAGGTAACAGCGTTCTGTGCGCCTTTGGCATTGAGTCATGCCGGCCACATGACCACGGAGACGTCTTCGGACAGTGCTGGCTCTTCGGCTTTGAAACGAAGATGAGCACCGCCCCCTAGAGTCGGCAACGACTAGCACGTAAGTGCGAGGGGAACCTTTACCTTTACTTAAGGACTCAATTAAAATGAAATACTTTTTAAATCCATGGATAGAATAGCTAAAACATTTCCAGTACAAATTACGATTTACTAGTCAAATGCAATAATCCAGCACCATGCCATTCTGGTTTAATAAAATTGCAAGCACACAACACCTCCCAAAAAAGCAAGGCACACAGAAAGACAAAGAGCTGAAAACCATGAAAAAGGACATAACACATTTGTCTTAAAAAGTATAATCATATGCATCTCAGGCATTCTAACACACAAGCAGAAATGCATTTTATTATTCTTCCTAGTTAATACTAAACAAAAGGGCATATCATCTCATAAATACACACAGATACACAAATTTACAGTAACCAAGATGATGAAAATATTCCTCTCTTTTTGGTTACATCATGAGAGATCTCCACCAGCTCGCTTCCCCACTCAAATATCCATACATCCTCCCGCCATTACTATGGCAGCTGATAGCAAGCAAGCATCATAAAGGCTGACATTCAGCCCTCTGCGAAGAGATGTTAGTTCTAGGAAAGAAAGTAAAATGGACAAGATAGATACCTCCCAAAAGTTTCAAAACATAGAATACACATATAGAATAATACAATCAAAATACATGTAGAATAATACAATAATACAGCAATACTGTAAAAGCTTCGAACCTCTGACATCTTGCTCATTCGCCCATTCAGATTGAGAGGAAGGGAAATGTTACCAGGCCACCAAATACTTTATTTTCCCCGTATGTTTCCTAGAATCAAGGATCTCTTTGACCTTGAAATATTGCTCTCCTTCAATGAGGAGGGGAACTAGAGGGTTTGGTCTGGATGAAGTGAGGAGGTATGTTCAGGTTTGAGTAAACTAACATGAAACACTGGGTACAGTTACAGTACCGTGACCAGGTTTACAACTTGTACAATAGGAAAAGGGCCTACATATTTAGGGCCATGTTTTTTTGACTTTTGGGTAGTTTGTAGGTATTTGGTGGCAAGGAAAACCCTATCCCCCATTTGATAGTCCTTTGGTATAGGTCTTTTCTTGTCAGCCTGTCTCTTATGGGCTCAGTGAGCCTTGTCTAACAGCTTATGAGTTACCGGCCAGGTGAACTAAAGCTGTTCAATCCAGTCCAGCATTTCATCATACTTTGACAATTTAGCATACAGCTCAGCAGCCCTGAGTTTTTTCAGGACTGACCGTGCTATTTCCAGGTGTTCATCCATAGTCTCAGTGTAAATAATGTCATCTAAGTAGACCAGGACCCCTTGTAAAGATGTTCATATAGCACCACATTAATCAATTGCATGAACACCGCCAGTGCCCCCTGTAACCTGAACAGGAGCACCCTACACTGGGGACAACCCAAAGGGCAATTAAAAGCAGTCTTCCATTCATCCCCTTCCGTAATTCAAACTCGGTAGTAAGCCTCTCTCAAGTCCAACTTAGTGAAAATCTTCC
This sequence comes from Ahaetulla prasina, assembly GCF_028640845.1. Taxonomy (NCBI): domain Eukaryota; kingdom Metazoa; phylum Chordata; class Lepidosauria; order Squamata; family Colubridae; genus Ahaetulla; species Ahaetulla prasina. The sequence continues at coordinate 77,167,011 of NC_080542.1, forward strand.
CCTTGGCCAGATGAGGTAACATGTCCTTCATAAGGGGCAGTGGGTAAACATTTTCTACACAAATGGCATTCAGGTTCTTGTATGTCAGTTCTTGTATTCAGTCAACACATAAGCAAAGAGAGCCATCTTTTTTCTCCCAGAACAGCACTGGGGTGGCCACTTGTGACTAGCTGGTTGGATGAAGCCCCATTTCAGGTTTTTATCAATAAAGTTTCACAACTCCTCCAACTCACAAGGGAACATGGAGTAGATCTTTGGTTTAGGGAACTTTACCCCTGGGAAGATTTTTATATCATAGTCCATAGGCCGATGGGGTGGGAGCACATTGGATATCCTCTTGCTGAATGTCTCCCTGGGGTCCCAATATTCCTTAGGTATTTTCTCCTCCCCAACAATGCATTTGTTCACTGCCACTGCCAGCTCCTTTGTGGCTTTTGCCATGCAGAAAGGTTTTCCCCCTTCCTTCCCCTGTTGGTAGAGTGGATGCGCAACAAACCCTTCCTCCAATTCACATAAGGGTTTCATTTCTGGAGCCAGGGCAATCTGAGCAAGAGAAGTCATTCCATTCCAGGGGATACAATAAAACTCAAAGTCTCTGACTGGTCCCCCATCCACATCTCAACTGGTTCGGTCACAAAGTGGGCTGCCCCCACCTCCAGTTATTGACCCATGCTACTGGCAAAATGCTGTAGGCCCTTTCATTATTCTCCGTCTCAGTCCCATTTTTTGTATGCTGTGTCGGTTTTGCTGTCCCCTGAGGTAGTTGGAGCTCCTAACTCCTCCAGGCCTGGGGGAGTGAACTCAGCTTCCACACCTTTCAGGGCTGTTTCATGGTTCTTTGCTGGTGGCTTCTTGGCGTTCTTTCCTCCAGTTGAGGTCGGCTTGGAGCCAGGTTTGGAGAAACTATCAGAAGCTCGGTGCCCCTCCTTCCCATATCTGAAGCATGCAGTGGACCTGGGCTTAAATGCTGGCCCCCTTTGGCCACTGTAGGGGTTTCTTCCAGGGCGGAGGGAGAAGGCTTGTTCCAACTGCGCCCCCCCCCATACCAATTTCTAGCCTGGTCAATTTCCACATCAGCCATCAACACGTATCAGCACTGCAGGTCCCAGGGGGCCCCTCGAGAACAACAGCCTTGGTAGTCATCCTCATTGAGGCCATCCTTGTAGCATTCCATCAGGGCCTCTGCAGACCACCCTGCATGTGGGCAACCAGCTGGTGAAATTCCTGGGTGCATTCAGCTACTGATCTCTTCCCCTGAGTTAGGGTTTTCATCCTGATTCTAGCCTTTCGTTCAGCCAGGGGGCCATCCAAACGCACTTGGAGAGCCGTCATAAACAAGTCATAATCCCTCAGCAGTGGGGAGTCCCCATTATGCAGGGCCACCATCCACTCAGCTGCGGTGCCCTCCAGGGCCATGGTGACACCTTTGCTGCTTCCGAGGCGAAATCCTTCCCATACTCCTGCATATAGCTCCAAACGTGGGCTAGGAAGAATTCCAAAGTCTTGGGATCTCCTCTGTATTTTACTCCTAGCTGCAGAATCTTTGGAATTCGGTACCTCTGGAGGATTACCCCCCTGGGCTGCTGCCACCGCTTGAATTCCTGCAGCCTGCACTGGCTCTGGCCAGGCTCTAGGGATCTCATCTGGGTTTGCAGGGGCTCTTATTTCCCTCCCTGGGTGCTCAGCCTCCTCACGCAGATGCAAGGCATACCTTTCATGTGCTTTCTGATTTTGAAGAGCTTCTTTCAAGAGATGCAAGGCTTGGGTCAGTAGGAAGTCTTCTTTGTCCTCTTCCTGCCAGATAGCCTCTCCACACCAGCATCTGGCAGCTGTCACTCCAGGGGGATCTCCTCTGGAGCGTACATCCTTCCCATGCTCAGCGACCTATTTGGCTCTGACCGGCTTTTCTTCAATCTGCAGTTCAGATATCCACTCCATCGCTTCCCAGCTGTGGTGGAACTGGGGATGAATGGACCCAGCAGCTCCCATGTCCTCCTGGTCACTGCCTTGGTTAGACATTCTTTGCTCAGCCCCCATGGTAGAATTTTCTCTGGGATGGCTTTTAAAGCAGATCTTGCATAATGTCGGCTGTACCTCTGTTCAAAACTCAAGAAAGAAAAAAGGTACTTTTACTGAGCATGAACTGATACCAGCAAAAAAAAAAAAAAAAGAGCAAGATCCGAGGAAAAAGGCACAAAAATTACATATTGAAAGTATTCCCAAATCCCTCCCCCCAAGAACCCTGGATGAATGTCCAATCCCCAGCTCCCCAAGGTGTCATGTGAGGTGCATCTTCAGATGGCCCCATCCATCTGGTATGCCAGAACTATTAACCTTGATTGGCTATCAACGAGTCCATTCAGCTGCGCAGAAGACGAGAATATTCCTCCCTTTTTGGTCACATCATGAGACATCTCCATCAGCTTGCTTCCCCCACCTAAATACCTATACATCCCCCCACCTGTTATTATGGCAGCGAATAGCAAGTAAGTATCATAGAGGCTGATAGTAACTCCCCAAATTTTAATTCCTTAAGTAATTCAACCAAACATTAACCTAGTGTCTACAAATACTGAAGTGAACCTATATTAAGTCTATATACATTAACTGCCATATCATACATGAAATATGTTCAGTGCTTAAATTATTGTAACAGAATGCATGAATGGCTTTTGGAAACAAGAAGAGATGCTGCTTAGGAAACAATCATTCGGAGCGGCTTGACAGTCAGGAAAGGGAAATTAGGAAAAACCTGCCCAAAGCAGTTGAGAACAGAGTCTGGAAATTGGTACTCTCAGTCTTGCAAGGCTGATGTCAGCTCTCCCATGTAAACTAGACAGACAGGAAATATGATTGCATGAACTAATTCTACTTCCTGGCGAGGCTACATTAATAGAATCTTGCAAATCTCAAGTATAAACTTCTCACTGCCATATTTAACAGCTTGATCCATTATGGCAAGTGTTTCCTAAGTTTTCTCCCTGATAGTTAAGCCACTGGGGATGTTGGTTAAAACTTTTCACAGCACGTCACCAGACTACCTGAGGAACCATCTACCCCAATGGGATTGGCCCATCCCACTCACTCTGGCAGAAGGGGCAAGCTGCAAACCCTGTTGGTCAAGGAACTTCGGCTGGCAGGGTCCAGAGAAGAGTTTTTGCTGCCATGGCTCTCATCTCTGGAACATTAATCGCTGGAAGTGAGGTCCTTGCCCACTCTCTTGGCCTTGAAAGGGCCTCAAAAGTGGATCTAACATTTGAATTGAGCCCTGAAGGGACTTACCATGATGGAGGTGGCTAGTGGACTATGAAAAAAGAACCAACTCCATTCTGTTTGAGTACTGCTTCCTAATTTTATCCAATCCTTGTTCATTTTAACGTTTTTTCATGTTCTTAATGGTTTCATAATTTTATAATCAGGCTTTTATTCTGCTGAAACCCCTCCAGAGTCGCTTTGATAGTAATATGGGCAAACATATCAATTAATAAATGATAAAATAAATCATATTCTACCATCAAGCAACCTATCTTTCCAAATATAGAAAAAAATGTGATCACTAAATATTTTGTGCTGTTTTAGAAAATATACATTTCCAATGCAAAGAAAATAATTGAGTAGCAATTGCATATTTCTAATGCAGAGTATTCAGTGTATAAAAATAATTAATGCTGAAATTAAAATATATGCAATTAATATGCAATACATTACTGCAAGCAAAATGCCAAATATTTCAATGTATTAAAAGATTTAATTGCAATGAATTAAAGGCTCCCACTTTTGATACTGCCTGAGAAGCATACAATTTACTTTATAATGCTGTGCAAGCAACAGTTTAATTATGAAGATAAAGAAATCCCTTACCCCAATCCTGTTGGGAAAGGCACCATGATTCACTTATTGGCATGTGTGGATGCAAAAGATTAGATGCTTAGTGAGATTTTAATGCAATATACTAAATGCTACAGAACCCAATGCAGTAACTATCTTACATATGCATTTTTATGGATTGTCTTATAACTGCTTTATTGTAAGGACCTATCCCTTATATTCATATAAAGTCCCAGTCGTGCATGCAGTTTTTTAATTTGAAGTTTTCATTTTATGATCTCCTAGGTCAAACACAAAATGCCCCATCTCACATTAAAAACATTCTGCACTGTTTTGAGTTAAAAATATTTCAGAAATGATCCCAACTATACTCCAAAAGGCGCAATTTAGATTCAAAAACATTTGAATATGAAACATTTTGCACATCCTTAATTATTATATGGCTAATTATTATTAAAATTATAATTTTATCATTTGGCATTTCATTTTGGTTTCTAATGTGCCCAAGAATGGCATTTTTTGCAGAGCACTGAAAAAAGGCAATTAGTGGAAGGACTGATTAGGATCAAAATAGACTCTATGCACTTATTACAAAGTTTCTCTGCAAATTATTAAGTAGTGGGTGTACAATACCCCTTCCTCAAACAATTTCTCATTCAGTATTCTCTATTTTCTCATTGTGTATCTTTTCATCAAATAGTATTTAAAGGGAATTGTCCTTTTGTAAATCAGAAAACAAAAAACAGCCTACACATCAAAGTTATGATATCAAACGTGTTAATGGAGAGAAAAAATGAGAAAGGATAGAGACAAAGTGATCTGGAGGATAATGTGATAATGCACATTGATGAATCTTGTAAGTGACTAATGTCACTACAATATTAACTGTTAATTAGTTGATGGAATTTCCCCTACCTAGGACTTGGCAATTCAAAATCTGATCTCCTTGAAAATCAGATAAAATTAACTGATTTAAATTTATATTGAGTGTATATAGTATTTGGGCCTTAAGAAGAAACGCTTAATGGCAATGTATGAAATGAGGAAAACTTGAGTTCTTTCAACCACAAACCTCTTAACATGCTGTTTCTGCATTTATGAGTACATATCACAAAGCATTACCTGTACAATCTTCTGAAAGACACAAATAGCTTACAACTATTTAATTAGTGATGTTAGTTTTAATGTTTAGAAGAATAAAACTCATGACTATCAGCAGAAAAGTGATGCAAAAAGTGTTACTTGTTCAGGTAAGCAATCAAAATTCTTTACCAGATTTTTCAGATTTTTCTTTCTGTTTTTTTAGTTCTTCACTCTGCAAAGCCACCTGCTTGATATGATTATACAACTGGGCAATTTCTTCCTCCTTCAATTCCAGAGTTTCATGCATTTGACGTTTTGTTTCTGCTATAATCATGCCCTAAAAATATGCAGGCACAGATGTAGTCTGTGAGAATACATAAATATAAAACCTAAGCTTAAAAGCAGAATACAATTACTACTTTGCTGCTTAAATCACCCACTCTTGAAGTTGCATCAAAATGAAGTGCTGAGAAAAATGTAGCATTTATTACACAAATAAAATCTAAAGAAACAAAAAGCCAAGGAGAGGAGGAAACTATCTAGAAGTTACAGAAAGAAATATGAATGAACATTGTTAAGTCTACGCTTATCCAAAAGAGGTCAGAGGGAATGAAAAAGAGAAATAAGTTATTTCAATAATAATTATAATAATTATATAACTTTTCATTTTTATTGCTGGAATTGGCATCACTAAGAAATCATGGCACTTCAAAAATGTACATTCCTTACTTTATCTTGCTCTAACTGTTTTATCAAGTTTTTGCTTTCACGTAGCTGAGTAATGATTTTGTTCTTTTCAACCATATGACAATCCTAAGAAACAGAAACAAAGTAAACTTTAGAATACTTAAGACCAGTAATTTTGTCACATTCTTCTATTTGGGTTTTTTTTTTAATGAAAAGTCCACTTCTTCCTTAAAATTTATGTTCAGAAATAAGTGCTTCAGAATTTCCTCTAGCACTGAAGATTAGCATTCCAACTTACATAATAACTAATAATTAACAGTCATTGATATATACCACATTAAATGTTCAATAAAAACTGGATGCATGGAATAAAAAGAATTTGGTATGTGATCGGTGGAAAAAAAATTCTATATTTTATAATTTTATAGATTTAAAATTATAATTAACCCAAAAATATTATTTAACATGAACTGCAAACCTATGTATCTTTTTTATATGATGAATGGATGTAAACATAAGTTTGTAACTTTGGCTAAATCCAAGATATATAGCAACATTGATTAATATGATATAGCAATGCCATCCTGTGTTATAGGCTCTCGTACAGAGATTATTTCAGTAGTTTAATTTTGTACTGAAAGGTATTTTTTCAAATACTGATGTCCCTTTGAATTATATGTCAATAATTGAAAAAGGAGCAACAATGGAAATAGAAATTGAATGCAAACAAACTGTATACTCACTAGCACTAATACTGTTGCCTAGTTGAAACATCTGCAAGGAAATAACCACATTCAGAGAACACCTAAGAATTCCACATCTCAACCCTGACCAGAAATATTCCCTTCTACTGGATGTTCTATTTTTGTTTTAATTTTATCTGCAGGCCATCTAGAGTCCTTATGGAATCAGACAGTTTTGAAATTGAAATAAAAAAATAAATAACTTTTTGTGGGTTTTTTTCCCCTTCTGCATACATATGCATATAACAGAAATAATAAACCAAATAAAAATAGACTCTGTAAATGTCGTGGTACCATTTCCTTATCCTAATATTACTAAAATATATTACTAAAATCTACATCTATGTTTAATCTGAATATATTAACAACCAGTTTCCTTCTAAACATTATCAAGTATGACAAAATTTCTATCTTTTAGCATATTGCATTATTATTTAAAATTTGTTCTGTCTTGCTATTTAATCAGAATGGATTATAATCTCTGGTATCTTTTGTAATAAGATAAAAATTAATATCATGAGAAGCCTTTATTTTCCCAGTACCTTTATTTTCTCTAGCTCCTGAAGCCTCTCATATAGTTGTTCCTGCAGTGCTTCTTTCTCACTGGTCAGTTGTGCTAAGCGCTCCTTCTGAAATTTAATTCTTTCTTTACACTGATGAAGCAAGTTTTCTTGATGTTTTACTCGCTGAGTTAGCGTTTCTATTGTTTTATCAGCATTCTCATTACCAACTACGAACAGCAAAAAAAATATGTTTGGTTTTCATTTGATATTTCACATGTACCAAAGTCTACGCAGTGCTGCCAATTATATGAACTGCTGCTCTATATGGTAACTCTTCACATAGTTCCTGCTACTTATGGAAATAAGACTGTCCATTTGTAATAAGGTTGTCCATCTATACAACATCTGCTCCATATTTAAAGTTGCTTGGCCACAATACAGCTGCTCAACCAGTTAAATAATTCTTGATTTCGATCTTCAGAAAGATAGAGGCAAATCTCATTTCCAGGAACTCTTTTATAGCCCTGGTGGATTCCCAGATACTTCCAAACATCACTTCACATTATACCCAGAAGAACACTGATCCTAGAAAGTTTTAATTCATTACCATTAACCTGACAGAGGGAAGGTTTAACAATATCCTATATTCAGGGCAATCTTGTATTTAATCAAGACTCACTATAAAGTCAGCCACTTTATTCTCTGGTTTGTGATCAGTGGTGTTATCTACTTCTTGACAGTGCTAGCAGGACAGAAATTGAAATTATCCATATATTACTTTCATATTTTCTGTTGCAAATTTCCAGTGATGTTTCTAAGCTCTGCTCTATCACTACTGACATTAAGATTTGGGATTTAGCTTTTACTTTAGAGCAGCAATGGGCAATTAATTTTTTCAAGGGGCTACATGAGAGGTTGGTCCGAACCAATGTCCTCAAATTCCATCACCTCAACTCAGGCTACTCCAGGCGAAGAGCAAGTGCTGCACAGGGACAGAAAAATGCTTCCTTCCTCACCCTCCCATGGTTATCTGCTGACCAAAAGAAGCATGGTGACTGTGCACAGCCATACCAAACTCTGCTCCCTGCAGCATGCTTATTTATATTTGATTTCTAACTTGCAATTGACCTCACTCAGGCCAGACAGAGATATCCAAAAGGTCAGATGTGACCCAGGGACCATAAAATACCCAGGTCTGTTTTAGAGAGTCTTATGCATAATATCAATTATGCTAAAAGTTTTCTCTAATGTTCCTTCATTATGTAGCTTCGTTAATGTGCATTACTATTTGGTTTTATTTGTATTTGTATTTTTATTATTACTATTGCTTTGCTTCACTCTTGTGAGGTCTTTTTGTAAATCAATAAATTAAATACATAGCATGTGGCGTGCAATCTTTTTTTTTTAACTTTTAAAAGCATTTTTTTATAACCTCTTCAATTGAAGAAGTTGTAGAAAAAATGCTTGTAGAAGTAAAAAAAAAATCTGATGATCAGGCAACTCAGCTGGGATTATCAGAGCCTTTTAAAAGCATTTTTATCACCTCTTCAACTGAAGAGGTTGTAGAAAAAATGCTTTTAAAAGTAAAAAAAAGGCTCTGATGATTGCATGGCTCAGCTGTGATTGTCAGACCCTTTTTTTACCTTTTAAAAGCATTTTTTACAACTTATTCAGCCGAATAGGTTGTAAAAAATGCTTTTAAAAGGTAAAAAAAGGCTCTGACGATCGCATGGCTCAGCTGGGCATGGGCGGAGGGAAGGGATTTTTGCTACCTGTTCTCCGAACCACCCGCTGCCATCGCTACCAGATCAACCAATCCAGTCCAAACCAGGAGCATTTCACCCCTGCTTCCCCTCTTCCCACTCTATCTCTCCCCCCTCTCCCGCTTCTGTGTGTCTCTCTCCCTCTGTGTTTCTCTCTCCCTCTCTCTGTGTATATCACTCTGTGTGTCTCTCTCTATTTTTTTTTTTAATTTACATTTATATCCCGCCCTTCTCCGAAGACTCAGGGTGGCTTACAGTGTATAAGGCAATAGTCTCATTCTATTTGTATATTTACAAAGTCAACTTATTGCCCCCCCAACAATCTGGGTCCTCATTTTACCTACCTTATAAAGGATGGAAGGCTGAGTCAACCTTGGGCTGGGCTTGAACCTGCAGTAATTGCAGGCTGCTGTGTTCTAATAACAGGCTTCTTACAGCCTGAGCTATCACGGCCCTATGATATGTGTCTCTCTCTCTCCCACTCCGTGTGTGTGTGTGTGTGTGTGTGTGTGTGTGTGTGTGTGTGTGTGTGTGTGTGTGTTGGAAAGTCAGCAAGCTCTTCTTGAGACACTTCACTATTCCTTTTATTTCTTCTTTTTGGAAACCCAGGCTGGCTGAGGAAAGATTGCCAGCAGCGACGGAGGCTTCCCTTCAGGTGACCATCCTCCTTCTTCCCCCCTCCCTCTCCTCTCATGACTTCCTGGCCAGCTGTGGCTGAGCTGGGAGTATGCGCACGCATGGGGAGACCCTCTGCAACTGAGCGCCAAAGTGCAGCAAAGGCACATGTACTTAAGGAGGGTCTTAACAGGACATGGCTTCTCTTCTGCACTGAGGCTCCAGCCATCACCTTGCCATGTCATCCTCCACCCCTAGCAGATCTTCGGCCGAGCATAGAGGGTGCAAACTCCAGCCTGAAGCGGCAGGAAGCAAAGGCTGCCTTACATACAAATGTGGCGTGAAGGCAGGTACAGGGCCACTTCGGTCCTGCACTCTCCAGTGACCCTGCTCCTCTCGTGATCCCCTGGCTGACTGTGGCTGAGCTGGAGCATGTGCACCCGCAGTGGAGACCCTCCTTAAGTGAACGGCCAGCCACCCCACCTGCACCTTTCCTGCACTTTGGTGCTCGCTTGAGGAGGGTCAGGGGATCCTCCTGACCAGCCAGGGGTGCTCGTTTGAGGAGGGTCAGGGGATCCTCCTGACCAGCCAGGGGATCACAAGAGGAGGTGGTAGAGGAGGGTTGCTCAAAGGGAAGCCTCCACTATGGCTGGCAATCGTTCCTCAGCAAGCCCAGATTTCCAAAAATATCCAAAAAAGAAATAAAAGGGGTGAGGGGCGGGGCCTACCAGTGTTGGGACAGGAAGCCACAGTAGAGGGCCCAAAGAGACACATGCGGCTCCAGAGCCGCAGGTTGCCCACCCCCGCACTAGGAAATATTAAGAAAAAAAACACCTTAATATTGCTAAAATAGTTTAAAAATTACAAGCAGCCAGCCCTATGTATCAGAACTCTGAAATTTTCTCATTTTTCTTTAACGTTTTCTTTTTTAAGATAAGAACTTACCAGGACCTGCTGATTGTGAAGTATTCTCCGTATTCTGATTTTTTACAGGATTCTGAACTTGTGACTGAGTTTGAACATTTGGAATCGGTAGTTCAATGTTTATCTCATTACTATGCAATTGTTGCTTCAGTAATGATACCTGCATGAGCAAAATATTTATCCATTCAACAGTTAGGATTATGTAATATAATTAAGTTAGGATTATGTAATATAAAACTACTAATACAAATTTCTGCATTGTCTGAAACAGCAATATACAAAAGTTATAGGAAGGCAACTCCAAATAAAGTGGAATGATCCATATGGCCTCTGCAAAATCTTTTTCCTGAACTTTCCCTTTGATACATACTATCTTTCAAAATACTGCAAAACACACAATATGTAGTTAAATACATCCAAGTGAGTTTTTTCTCCAGTATATTCAAATCATTTTTTCTTTAAGTATCATAAATCACACCATATTAACAGCCAGTTTAATATAGTGGTTAAGGAAGGTTAAAAACTGGGAGACTGTGAGTTCTAGTCCCATCTTGAACACAAAACCAGCGGGGTAACCATAGGTCAGTCACTTTTTCTCAGTCCTAGTAAAAAGGCGATTGCAAACCATTTCTGAAAAATCTTGCCAAGTAAACTGTAAGAATTTGTCCAGTCTTTAGAATCAGACAATTTAAAGGAATATATATTTATATTATATATTTATAATATAAATATATAATATATATATTTATAAATATATAAATATATAATATATATTTATATTATCATCGTTGTATATCATTCTCAGGATGAAATGGGCATTTATTTGAAAAAATACAAAGATATAAGACAAGAAACTAATTATAGGTACTTCAACAACAATAATTAGGACAGGCAACTCTATCTATATCACAGTAGTGAATTGTGATGTCACATGACAGCAGTAATATAACATAACAGAAGCAGTTCTGGTCACTGTGGTTAAACAAATCACACAAAGTCATTAGGGAAGATGTCACACAGTCACTTTATTAATGTTGCTTGTCAGAAATTCAGAGTGAAGTTGCAAATGATGGCCATGTGACCATAGGATGCTGCAACCATCATTAAAGCAAGTCACTTGCCAGTTGCTGAAATTGTGACCATAGGGATGTTTGTAACAATTAAGGATTGGCCATAATTCTTCTTGTTCAGCAGTGTGGTAATGGAATGCTTGCTGAACAAGGATTCTCTCTAAATACCTTATGGATAGCATACTATTTAGTATAAAAATAGTTGATGTTCTTTAAGAATGTTTTGGAAACCTCTCTTTTAAATCAAGCAGTTACCTGTGTCTGCAGGACGCTGATAATTTGGTCCTTTTCCTCTAAGGATGCAGCAAATTCTTCCTGAAGATGCCTCTTTGTTTTTTGATCTATCTTAAGTTCCTATCATAATATTTTGACAGAAATATAAAACAACTTTAAAGCATATGTTCGTACGCATATTCTGTAGAAATTAAATTTAGCTGGATTTATAACTTTCACTGCTACCATATAAAATCCTATTATAGAACAGTTAAGGTACAGTACTATTCTTTTAGTTTTTCCACTTTCCTATGTGGATCTTATTCTATTTTATGTCACACTATCTTAACAACCTTATTATATTAAAGAAGTATAAAATTACATTTTAACATGGAGCAATACAGTAACACTTTCAATCTTTTTCAGTACTTTATTAGTATATTTCAAAGAGCATAAAGAGAGAAAAGCCAATCAGACCTTTATCAAGATGAAAAGCTTACAGAGGGTACAAGTTTTAAAAAAGGGAATAACCCCAAGTTATGGAAACATAAAGAAAATATAGTTAGGAAAACAGGAAAAATACAGAATGAATCTGTAGTGTCTATAATCCTAGGTTCTTTAGAAGCTTATCAGAAGTATCTAAATTAGAAGACTGATAATAGGCAAACTGTGTAGTGCATGTTTCAGAATACAAACTGAACATTCACATAAATGTGATCTTTCCCAATTTTCATAACCAACAAAACTCATAGTTACCGTATACCCTTTTTCGACATATAAGACACACCAGGGTATAAGATGCACCTTAATTTTGGGGGAGGAAAACAAGAAAACAAGAATTCTGCCTCAGCCTATCATCATCAGGATCAGCGACATCCTCACTTTCATTTGGATTTTGATAACGGGAGCGGCCTGGGGAAGCGCAGAGGTTGGGACTTGCTTGGCGAAGCAGGCACTGCGCAGGGGGCAAAAGGCAAGGTGCTGCCACCCAAAAACACTGTTGCCACGGTCTCCGCCACCTGGAGATCTCCGCTGCCTCTCCAGTTCCAAAAATGGGGTGTGCAGAGGCAAAGAAAGAGCATCGTGTTTTGGGGCAGTTCCAGGCAGCCGAGATCACAGTAATAGTTTTCAGGTAGCAGTGCCTTGCCTTATAACTCCTGCACAGCGCCCAGCAAGCCACCAGTTCCTTGAAGATGCAAGCCCACTCAGCACACCTGAAGCCTGAAGGTGGTTTGCACTGACCACCCTCACTCTATGCCACACAGCAGCCATGGGGGCTGAAATCTCGGGAGGTTAAGGAGAAGTCTACTGCTGTAGGGAATGGGGATCTTCAGTCCTGGCACAAGTTGTGAAGGCAGCCATCAGAACTGCTGGAGCTGTTTCCAGGCAGACCCTGGAAGAACTCGGAGCTCTTAGTGGCTAAAGGGGAAAAAGAAAACTCTGGGCACATTGAGAACACACACACTCTTGTTGCTGGAAGAAAGGGAGAAGGGCTGCTTCTTTTGCAATCCCCCTCCCCCTGTCCTTGCGCCTTCCCTTGCACCTACACTCCTCCCTCCTCAGCCACCTTCTCCTCCCAAATGGTCTTCATGACCAGAGGGGCTTCATCCACAGTTGAAGTTGATTCCCCCCCCCGCCTTGGTCTCTTAAACGGAACTGTACTGAGGAGCTGGGGGGGTGGCATAAAGGAGAAATGTCTCAGCTCCCCACAGCTGCTTGGCATTTTGACCACCTGAAAGATCAGTGGCCATTGCTGCTTTCTCCCAGGATCATTTATCAAAAAGTCAGAAAAGCAGTGCATTTCAGTTTAAGAGAGCAGGAGAGGGGGAAACGAACTTCGACCTTCTTCCAGCTATAGGAGTGTGTGTCTTCTCAACATACCCCGAGTTTTCTTCTTCCCCTTTAGCTACCAAGGAGGAGGAGGGCGCGCGGCTCTGCAAATTGCATCAGAGAATCGGGAGAGTCGGCTTCTGCTCCTGGCCCGGGAGACGGATCTGGCCATGATGAAAGACAAAGTGAGACTGTGGAAATTGGGGAGGAAAAAGATTGTTGTTCACTGCATGGTGTTTTCCGGCGTTTTTTTCCTCAATTCTCCGAAGCAATTTGCAGAAAAGGAAGAGAAGGGTGCGTGGCTTTGCAAATTGCTTCGGAGAATTGAGGAGAAAAAACGCTGGAAAACGCAATGAAGTGAGGCAACGATCTTTTTCCTCCCCAATTTCCACAGTCTCACTTTCTCTTTCCTCGTGGCCAGATCCGTCTCCCGGGCCAGGAGCAGAAGCCGACTCTCCCGATTCTCCGATGCAATTTGCAGAGCCGCGCGCCCTCCTCCTCCTTAGTGGCTAAAGGGGAAGAAGAAAACTCGGGGCACATTGAGAAGGTTAACAGCAGCTGAGGCAGACTGGCTCGAAGCGAGTGCTCCTACTGTGGCTGTAACTGCGCTAGGCGCTCCCACACTCAATGAGCTGGAGGGGAGCCTGTCAGCTGTCCTAGAGCCAAGCATCATCGCTACTTCTTCAAAAGGATTCGGACAGCCTGGCTTGCAAAGAGCGCTCTTACCGCGGCTATGCTGATGCCGAAACAGCAGCCGCTTTCCACACTTAGGATTTTTGGCTGATAACCTCCGAAGGGTAGGGGGCGGAGGGTGGGCGGGGCTACATTCGGCATATAAGACGCACCCAGATTTTCACCTTCTTTTGGGGGGTAAAAAAGTGCATCTTATATGCCAAAAAATACGGTAACTATGCTAACAAAAAACATTGTTTCAAATAAAATGGTATAGTTTAATAATACTAACTGGGAAGACAACAACAGATGCCACCTCTGCAAAGAAACTGGAGAAGCAGTAAAGTACTAAGCTGCTGTAAAAAGTTTGCACAAACTGACTATAAACAATGGCATGACAAAGTAGCAATAATGATGCATGGGAATATTTCAAGAAATATCATTTGCCTGCAAGCAAGAAGTGATGGGACCCAGTAGACAAAGTAATCTAACGTGCTCTGGAACTTTAGAATCCAAACTCACAACCATCTACCACACAACATCCCATGCATAATCGGTGTTAGTAAGACATACAAAAACATCTGAATAGTGGAGATTGCAGGATCTTGAGACAGCAGAACAGAAGGGAAAGAATTGGAGAAGAATCACAAAATATGCAAATAGAAGAATGACCATGGCAAAAGAAAGCAAACAGAAATAGGCACCTTAAGTGCAATTCCAAAACATTTGGAGCACAAGTTGAACATCATCAGCCTTGATAAAAATCATCATCTGTCAACTGCAAAAGGCAGGTTTACTTGAAACAGCTTATATTCTGGCAACAATAATATTATTAAATAACATCTGTCCATCCCAGGTCCTCGATAGGTGCAGAAAAATGACAAATCAAGTCTAAATATCTGGCTGGCTGTGTCAGGAATCATATTTTATTAAATATATATGCTGCCTGATTTCCAGGATTTGTGTCAAATTAAGAGACATTTGTAACATTAAAGTTAAGGACAGAGTAAAGCATGTTATCTCAAGAAACCTGAACTAATCTCTCATCTATGTCACAGGTGTGTAGGTAAGTAAATAGATATCACAATCATCTGAAACATGCAGTGATTTCTTAAACAATGACATAATGAATGAAAAATGCTTAAAACTGAAATGTGGATATAGCAAATACAGAATTGAGGAAGTAGGCTTAGCGAAAAAACAGCGATCACCTTCCATCATCCAATTATCTTCTATTGTACAAGCCATTTTAAATCTATTCTTATCACCACAATGCTGCTGTACATAATTCATATTGTGAGGTTTAATCAAATCTTCTGATCCATTCCTGATTATACCCAAGGGTAAAAAAGTTATATTTTCTGCTTTGCTTTCAATGTTACTCTTTTAATCCACCACAGATCCTTAGAAGCAACTTAATTACTATAGTCAACCTATGAGGATATTACTTAAAGCTAAATATGTAACTAGAAAGTCTTCTATAATATTAATTCTTAACAAAGACACTCATTCTACAACTGTTAAATGCTACAACAGCACTAAATAAGGGGGATTTATATCCTCAGACTATAAAGTTGTGGTCATTGCAGCTCTCCAGTTATATGATTACAATCTAAGTACTTAGGTGCCTAGATTGTGAATATGATGCTGCAGCAAGTTGCAATCATTGGCAACTTTCCCTGCTGGCTTCCCACAAGCAAAGTCAATGGGGAAGCCAGCAGAAAAACTCGTAAGTCAATCTTGCTGCTTACAGACACATGCTCTGTTTTACACATTGGAAAAAAGAATCTGAACACTAAATACAAGCTCGATGGACATTACCTTGTAGATGACCCCCACCCCATTAAAGATCTTGGAGTTTTCATATCAAACGATCTAAGTGCCAAAGCCCACTGCAACTACATCGCCAAAAAGGCTTTAAGAGTTGTAAACTTAATCTTGCGTAGCTTCTTCTCCAGAAACACTACACTACTAACCAGAGCATATAAAACATTTGCTAGACCAATTCTTGAATACAGCTCGCCTGTCTGGAACCCATACCTCATTTTGGACATGAATACAATTGAGCGTGTCCAGAAATATTTTACAAGAAAAGTTCTCCACTCCTCTGATTACAACAAAATATCTTATGCCACCAGACTTGAAATCCTGGGTTTAGAAAATCTAGAACTCTGCCGCCTTCGACATGACCTGAGTTTAACTCATAGAATCATCTGTTACAATGTCCTTCCTATTGAAGTCTACTTCAGCTTCAATCGCAACAATACACAAACACACAATAGATTTAAGCTTAATGTGAACTGCTCCAATCTTGATTGCAAAAAATATGACTTCAATAACAGAGTAATTAATACCTGGAATGCACTACCAGACTCTGTGGTCTCTTCCCAAAATCCCCAAAGCTTTAACCAGAAACTATCTACTATTGACCTCACCCCATTCCTAAGAGGTCTGTAAGGGGCGTGCATAAGAGCATAAGCGTGCCTACTGTTCCTGTCCTAATGTTCCCTTTAATTGTATCCAATTCGTATAGTTATTACATACTTATGCTTATATATATGCTTATATATCGTATAGTTATTTCATGCTTACACCTATATATACTGTTGTGACAAATAAATTAAAAAAAAATTAAAAAAATTCCCAATGTGCCCACAGAGATCCCAGTATTACCCCCATCTATCCCCATTCCATAATGATCCATACTGCCCTACAGACCAACTTGCCCACATTATATTACACCAGTCCTCACTCCATAGTATTCACCCACAACTGCCAACAGGCTAGCAACCAGGAGAACCTGAGTTTTAATCCTGCCTCAGACATACAGCCAGCTGGCTGATCTTGGACCAGGAACTTTCTCTCAGTCCTAGTAAGGCAACTCATTTCTGAAAAGCTTTGCCAAGAAAACTGTATGTTTAGGATTAGGCCACATACTCACTTTAAAGAGAATGTGAATACAGTATTAATTCTCACGTGTATAACTAGAATTAAGAGTTACCTCCCACAGTTCACCAACTGTGGGAAATACCTTATCCTGACTGGCGTAATATTCTCTGAAACAAATTAAGTTGATATTTTAAAAACCTAACACTTAATACTTCTATATCATTGATTTCTGCTGTTTACTAAAGCTCCCCCATCCCACAATCTGAATCAGAATGATGAGCAAAAAAGTTATACTTTTTCCTGTGAAAATCTTTCACTCAATTTAAGAAAAATTAATCAGAACAATGATTTACAGGTCACACTCTAACTTCAGATATTTTTACTAGGTAACTTATTTCATTGTAAAATTCAATGAAAAGAATAATAATATACAGTCATTATAAATTAAAGAGTTGACTTCCTGTTTGGCACCATAGGTGATGGCCTCTGGATTATGTGGAACCTCTGGATTATGTGGAACCTCTGGATTATGTGGAAACGCTAGGACAGCTTAAATCTGCTGCCCAGCGGTTCGAAAAACCTTCTCTTCGGGAGAAGAAGAGATGGTGAGCTGAGGGCAGAGGTTGAATTTCCCTAAAGCCCCTGAGAAAAAAGGGGTTTGAAGGGTTAAGTTCCCTCCAGTAACCCGAAGTGCTCCAGATCCGAGGATTTTTCTGCTTTGGCGGAACCAATCACCACGACCAAACACCAAGATTTATTTTGGACAATAAAGGATTATACCGGACAGAACGAAAGTGGGAGAACTTTATGCAAGTAGCCAAGCCAATTCCCCGTTATTTTGTAACAAGCTTGAAAACAACAAGAAAATGGAGGCGAATTGTTAACAAGTTAACGAGTGGAAAGCGAAAGTGATACTTTTAGCGTTTGCCGTCTGCTGCTGGTAAATTGCATGTTATTTGCTACTTCAACTCTTTAACTCTTTGCTGCCTAGAATCTAGGAGATTTTAAAATATTGCTTTAAAAGACTGTGTTTCTCAGAGGTTAAGAAGATTTAAAGTGAATATTAAGTTGGAAATAAATAAATAATTTTATAGAAGATGGAAGCCAAACAATTAAAGCCTACTGTAACAAAGGGCTCTGGAATTTCATCAGCTGGTGCCTCTTCAGCTCATACAGCAGAGACTAGAACATTGAACTTAGAGGCAGTACAAGAGAATTTAAAAGACTTTATGCAAGAAAAATTTAAAGTAATAACTGATGAGATGTCTGAAATGAAAGAGCAGATATTAGAAATTCAAGTGGGAAATAAAGAAGTTAAGGAAGGATTTGTAACTGCAGTACAAAGTTTGGCAACAAATGTGATTTTATTAGAAGAGGAAGTTGAAGAAATTAAGCAACATAATTCAAAATTAGAAAATAAAATGGCTGAATTTCAAAGTAAAATGGAAAAGACAGATGATGAAATAGTTTTGATACAATATAGAAATATGGAATTTGCTCTAAGAATCCGTGGTTTGAAAGAGAATAAAGAAGAGAATTTAAGGGAAATTTTTTCTGAAGTATTTGCTGAGATATTAGCAGCTCGTCCAGCAGATGTGGCTTATCAAATTGATAAAATATATCTGTGAATTCTTGGATAGCAAGGCAAAAAGTTGCCAAGGGATGTTGTTATTTATTTTACAAATAGAACAGTGAGAAATCAGATTTTGCAAGCCTCATATAAGGGGAGAAGATTCAGATTGCTGGTCAAGATATTTTAATATTAAAGGAAATTCCACCAAAATGTTAAGGGCTAGGAAGGAATTTGCCTTCCTGGTGAATGAACTTAAAAACGTCAGATTGAATATAGATGGGATATTCCAACTGGTATAATAGTATATTATGCAGGAAAGTACATCGTCTCAATACAGTTGGAAAAGCAAGAGAATTTTATGTTGAGGCATTAAAAGTTGGAAGTCTTCCTCCATTGGAAGCTAGAAGAAGGAGGCTGAAGTGAAGGAAGAGAAGTGAAGCAGGTACAAGAACAGATTGTGATGGAAGAAGATTTATTACAAGTGTTGGAAATACCTGATGGGTTCAGACTCAAAAGAACAAAGGCTGACAAGAGCTGCTGCTAAGCCAAGGAACAAGAGATGAAGGCACAACAACAACTGGCAACTACTACAACGGAAACAGTGGGAGCAAGGCCTAAAGCAAAATGTGATCTGCTAGTGTTCCAAAAGTTTCCTTTGGCCGATAATGGCAATTAAACTATTATCTTGGAATGTTAATGGTTTGAATTCACAGAAGAGAAGGAAAGTATTTCACTATTTGAAACAATTTAAAATGACATTACCTGTTTACAAGAAACACATATTAGATCTTTAGACCAGAAATATTTGATAAATTCAAAACTGGGAGTACATTTTGTTGCCTCCTCTTTGGAAAAAAATGGTTTAGTTATATATATAAAGAAGGATATATCAGCAAAATTAATTGAGGTGGATAAGCAAGGAAGATACATTGCTATTGAACTTTTGTTGGAGGAAAGAAGACATTATTAATAGGAGTTTATGCCGAATCAACAACAAGAAAATTTTTCAAGTTTTACATAAAAGAATAGTATTTTGGGATTATAAATCATATATATTAATGGGTGATTGGAATGGTGTGTTGGATACTCAAAAGACAAAAAAGTTTAAGGAAGATATCAAGCGGGCGAAATTACCAAAGGCTTTTTGAAATGATGGAGGACTTGGAATTAAGAGATATTTGGAAGAACTAATACAGAAGAGAGGTTTACCTTCTTTTCTGACAGGCATCAATCATTTTAGATTGATTTTATTTTGATTACTAATGATTTGTATTCTAGAGTGAAGAAGACTAAGATTTGTTCAAGAACTCTATCTGATCATAGTCCGGTTTGGATTGAATTTGATCGAAAAGGAGGCTAGGAGATCATGGAGGTTGAATGAGAATTTGTTTAAATATGAACAAAAGTAAATGAATGTAAAAAGCAAATGAAAGAATTTTTATTATGAATATGAAAAAAACATCTATAGAGATGATTTGGGATGCTTAAGGCCTATATGAGGAAATCTTATACAAATGAATATTAAATACAAAAATAAATTGCAGAAAAGAAAAGGAATTGGAGGAAATTAAAAGAAAGAACAATTATTATTATTATATTCAAAAGTTTTACAAAATTTTTTCCCCTTTCCCCCCTCCCCTCCCTTCGCAACCCTCCCCGACTTCCCGGAACGAGCACAAGGTATAGTTAAAATAAAACAAACATATGCTAAAAATTTTCATCCCAACTTAATTATACCCTACAATCATCAATTCCTAACTTCCCCAAAAGCAATCAAAATAATACATCATAATCATTCAAAACAGTCTGATAACTCTTGTCTGATATCTACTTGAATATAGTCAATCCATTTTTCCATTCCTTTAAGTATCTTTCTTGATTGTCTTTCAAAAGGCTGATATCTTGCCATCTCAGCCAAATTGGCAACTTTCAATATCCATTCTTCTATTGTTGGTACTTCTTTTTCTTCCAATATTGTCCTATTAGTAATCTTGCTGCTTATTAGATTTAAAATCAATTTAGTCTCAATTACTGTACAATCCGTAATAATTCCCAACAAGAAAAATTGCGGCAGAAACTTTATCTTCTTTTTCAAAACATTTTGTAAAATCCACCAAATTTTTATCCAAAAGGCCTTTATGTCCTTACAAGTCCACCAAATGTGAAAATATGTATCATCACAATTACATCTCCAACATTTTGCTTGCATTTCTGGATACATACGATAATTTTTAGGATCTAGATGCCATCTATAAAACATTTTATAAAAATTTTCCTCAGATTCTGTGCTGTGAATTTAACATTTCTAACAAATTTTTTCCAGTTTCCAATAATATTGGCTCCTGAAAATTTTGTGTTTATCATACAGTCCTTTAGTCCTTTCAGAATCTATTTCAAGTAACACATTATACAATCTCTTTATATGCTCCTGAGACTGATTTCTAATTTGCACCAAATTTCCCTCGTTCTGCTCTATACCAATTTTCTGATCTCCTTCCATCTGACGTAGTTGCTCATATTGAAACCAAGTATAATTTTTCCTTCTCTTAATACTTGCAGATTTTAACTGCAAATTACCTCTTTCAGTATACAAAAGATCTTTATATGTAATCATTTCCTGATTCTGTTCTATGTTTATATTTTCTACTGTGTCTAGGACTTGCCCATATAGGAACCTTATAATTTAGTTTATAAGAGTATTTTTCCAAACAGAAGGGCATTTCTTAGCACATGATTTTTAAAGGCCTTATCCACTTTTTGTCATAAATTAAATATGCATGCCATCCATATAGCAAATCATAACCTTCTATATTCAAAATTCTGTCCTCTTAAATTAAACCAATCACTTATTGCAGAGAAGCAGCTGCTTCATAATATAATTTAAAATTAGGCATTTTAAACCTCCCTTTCCGAGAATCTTGAATTATTTTCATTTTAACCTAGCTTTTTACCTTCCATATAAATTTGTTAATTCCTTCTGCCATTCCTCAAGATTCTTATCTTTCTTAATTATTGGTATCATCTGAAGAGGAATAAAAATCTAGGTAAAACATTCATTTTAATCAGCAATTCTCAGAAGATAATTGCAATTTTTCCAAACAATCAACTCCTTCTGAACTTTTGCCATAAAACCTCATAGTTATTCTTATACAATTTCACATTTGGCAATAAACCCCTAAGTACTTAACCTTCTTTACAATTTCAAATCCTGTTATAGTTTTCTTTCTGTTGTCTGGCCATATTTTTTATTATCACTTTTTGTCTCTGATTTATAAACTGAGACATTCCCATATTGATCAATTATTTCCAACAAAGATTTACTAGAATTTATAGGGTTTGTTAAAGTAATCACCAAATCATCTGCAAAAGCTCTTAACTTATATTCATATTGTCTAAAATTCCTCTATCTCCTTTACTTCTGTATTTTATCCAATAATGGTTCTAGAGTTAAAATAAACAATAATGGTGATAAAGGACATCCCTGTCTTGTTCCTTTAATCTTAAAGGTTCTGTTAAGCTACCATTGATTATAATCTGTGCTGTTTGCTCTCCATAAATTGCCCTAATTATTCTTAAAAAACCATCTCCAAATTGCATCTTTTCTATTAATTTAAATAAAAAATCCCAATGCAATCGATCAAAGCTTTCTCTGCATCAGAAAAATAAATATGCTGGAATAAAATTTTTCTTTTCTAAATACTCAGTAAATTAACAATCTGCCTAACATTATTCCTCATCTGTCTCCCAATCCAGATTGATCATTATGAATTCTTCGCTGCAGATCAACATTAATCTATTAGCTATTATTTTAACAAAATCTTATAATCATTATTTAAAAGTGAGATTACTAATTCCCAGGTTTAGAACAATCCTGTTCCTCTTTTGGTATCAATGAAATAAAGAGGTTCTCCATGAGAATTCCCCTCCTAGTTGTATCTGATTAAATAATTCCTTAAATGGACCTAACATCTCATCCTGTAAATTCCTATAATAACTAACTGTGAGCCCATCCGTAGGAGTTTTCCCCATTTTAATTGTTTAATTACCAAAATAATTTCTTGAGGTTATAGGCGATTCAGTTCATCCGTTTGTTCTAAAGTTAAATTTTTAACCTTATATTCCTTCAAATAATTATCAATATCCTATTCAATATATTATCTTTAAGATATAAATTTGTATAATATTCTAAAAAGCTTTTAATTTTATCCTGTTGATATCTCTTTACCTTATATTCTATTTTTTCTATAGTACGTTGTTTTGTCTTTTCCTTAAAGTGTATGCTAACCACCTACCAGGTCTATTTGCTTACAAAAGTATTATGTTTGGCATATTGTATATTTGTTTACCTGATCAGCCATTATCATATTAAATTGATTCTAGTAACTTTATTGCATCTTTAAGTTTTTGATCATGTGGATTATGTATTAATAATTGTTGTTTCTTATAAATTTCCTCTTCTAAATACCTCGCTGTCTTTGTTGCTTATTTCTCTGTCTATTATTAAGATATATTAATACCTCTCATAAAAGCTTTACTGGAGTCCCAAACCATTTCTCGATGTTTCATTATTCAAATTATAATCAAAAAATTCTTTCATCTGCTTTTACATTGATTTACATTATCCTGATATCTAAACAAATTTTCATTTAATCTCAAGTTCTTTACCCTCTTTTCCATGCAATTCCATCCAAACAGGACTGATCAGACACATCTTGAAATATCTTGGTTTTCTAAAGCAAATCATTAGAAATTAAAAAATCAATGAGAAATTGATGCCTATCAGAGAAAAAGTATAGTCTCTTCCTCCAAATTTTGATCTCCATACATCTCTTAACTCAAAATCTTCTATCATATCAAAAGGATTTAGGCAGCTTTGCATGTGTATCTTCTTGGAAGAATTCTCTTGTCCTTTAGTGTATCTATTACTCCATTCCAATCTCCCAATATAATACACGATTTATAATCCCATAGAATCAACTATCATATAACATTCTATAAAATTTTTCTTGTTGCTGATTGGTGCATATATACCAAAAAGAGTCCTTTTTGTTCTTGTAAGTTCAATAGCAATATATCTTCCGTGAATATCTGCCTCTATTAACAGCTGGTATATCTTTCTCAAATAAACCACTATGCCATTTTTTCTCCAAAGAAGCAACAAATGTTTACCTAACTTTGAGTTTATTAGGTACTTTGATCTGATAATTTAATATGTTCTTGTAAGCAAATAACATCATTTTAAATTCAAATAATGAAATATTTTCTTCTCTTCTAGCTGAGTTCAAACCATTGACATTCCAAGTCAAATTTTATGCCATTACTGGGCTGAAGCTGGGCAATCAACTGAAGATCGTCTCCGTATCTTGAGTGCTCCTCCAGCTTCTAGCAGAATCCTGAACTCTTTGGGTTGCTCTTTTCTTTTCAGGGCTCCCTCGTCAGTCTTTGTTCTTGTGGTTGTTCCTCTGATGGTAACATCACTGGAATCACCTCAGCTTACCATTTGAGTCTCTTGAATCTTTCTGATTTCTATTTCAAATTTCCATGTAGAAAGATCTTTGGCCTTAAGCACTGTGTCATGATATCTCCTTCCTTGATACACTGTCAAACCAACTGGAACCTCCCATCTAAATTGAATCTTATCTTAAGTTCTTGGTAAAAATGTAAGTCTTTCTCCCTTAACATCTTGGGAGATCTCTTCAAAACCTTCAACTCCTGTTCCCTATTTTCAGTTTTCTGAAAAGCAACTTGCAAATTTGATTCCTCACTGTTCTTTTTAAAATAAACCACAATGTCTCTGAAGTTTCTTTTCTAGCCAAGATTAACTCTATAAATTTTGTCAATTTGATAAGCAACCTCTGGATCAAGTTCAATAAATTCAATAGCTTCTGATAAATTTTTTAAATCTTCCTTTCTCCTCATTCAAACCCTAATTCTCAGAGCTCCTTCCATCATCTATACTGCATCCACCACTTGATCTTCATTTTTATCAATTTGATTTGCATTCCCCATTCTATTTTCTATTTGTTGATTTGACTGAACAATTTCTTACCTCCTCCTCCACCACCTCCAGTCTTTGCCAAACCTTGAAAGCCATCAAATCTTCTCTTAATTATTCTCTTTTATTTCTTCTATTTTCTCATTATCCATCTCCTTAAATCTTCAGACACTTTCCTTGCTCTTTAATCAGATCTTCTAAATGGTTCAGAATTCTGTGTCTTAAATGGTTTAGTAGCCATTTCAGTTTTTAAAATTAAAATATAAGTCTAGAAACTTCTCTTTTTTTAAGTATAGGAGGCTCAGTTAAATTAAAATCCATAACATTTCTTATCTTCTTAGTTACAGACTGTTTGAAATTCCATTCGTCACTTTCACTGTTCAGTATCTTTAAGAGTCAATTAAACAAAGGAAAAAGTTTCTCTTTTTAAAAGGTAGAATCAAAATCAAATACAATCAATAATTTGCTGCACTCATTCCGTCTGTAAAGAGATCCATAAAGATAAGACAATTAGCAGAGATGGAACTTTCTTCTTTTCCTGCTTTTGCAGGAGAAGTCGGAGCAGGAAATGGGAGTCGATATTTGAATTAAAATGTCTTCTAAGCATTTTGCTGCTCTTATTTTTCATGGGAAAAGATTAAATGATTTCCTGGCTTTTCGATACAATGATTTACTCAGAATGGAGGGATTAGAACAATTATTGATAAAAGCCAGGAAATAGTAAAATAAAGATCAATAAATATATTAAGAGGACAGTTTAATATGTTGATGGCAGATCAAGTAGCAATTAATTTACAATATATAAAATGTTTTATAATGCCAATAAGCCAGGAAGATGCTTAATAAGGAAAAACAGAAAATCACGATGATTGATAAAATAGAATATAGTAGAAGTTTATCAAAGAACTTGATTAAAAAGCATTTTTAGAAATTATTAAGTTATATTCTAGGGACATGATTGATGATACAGAGATAGAAAGATATTTACAACAACAAAATATTTGTGAGCTTACAGAAAATCAAAGAGAAGAACTGAATCAATTAATTACTTCAGAGGAAATTTTGTTAGCAATTAAGCAACTTAAAATCGGTAAAGCACCAGGTACAGATGGTTTAACAGCTGTTTATTATAAAAATTTACAAAATGAGATGGTTGAACCACTTAAAGAGTTATTTAATAAAATTCAAATGGGAGGAGATGTTCCCCCTTCATGGAGGACAGCCTTTATTTCGTTAATACCGAAGGAAGATCAAGATGGTATTAAAGCAGAGAATTATAGGCCTATATCACTTTTAAATACTGATTACAAGATATTTACCAAGATACTTGCTAATAGATTAATGCCAGTGATGAATCAAATAATTCATAATGATCAGTCAGGATTTATTAAGGGTAGGCAGATGAGATATAATGTGAGGCAAATCATAAATTTACTTGAATATTTGGAACAAAACAACCAAGTCTCAGCAGCATTCCTTTTTTTGGATGCTGAAAAAGCTTTTGATAGATTGGATTGGCAGTTTTTGTTTAAAGTAATAGAAAAAATGCAATTTGGGGATTATTTTATCCATGCAATTAAAGCAATATATCAGAAGCAAACAGCACAAATAATAGTAAATGGTGGGTTAACAGAAACTTTTAAAATTGGGAAAGGGACGAGACAGGGATGTCCCTTGTCCCCATTACTTTTTATTTTAACTTTAGAAATTCTTCTGAATAAAATACGTGGTTCCGATTGAATAAAGGGAATTAGAGTTAAACATCAAGATTATAGATTAAGAGCTTTTGCAGATGACTTGGTTGTTACTGTATGTCAACCAATATACTCAGCTACTGGTTTAAAAGATATAATTGGTCAGTATGGCAAAGTATCTGGATTTAAGGTGAATCAGCAAAAGACAAAGATGATAACTAAAAATATGAATATACAACAAAAAGAAGAGTTAGAAAGAACTACAGGTTTTGAAATTGTTAAAAAGGTTAAATATTTAGGAATATATATTACAGCTTCAAATGTTAAATTATACAAAAATAATTATGAGGTATTCTGGCAGAAGGTATGGAAAGAAATGGAGAGTTGGAAGAAGTTACAACTATCTTTGTTGGGAAGAATAGCGGCTATAAAAATGAATGTTTTGCCCAGGTTTTTATTTTTGTTTCAAATGATACCGGTGCTTAAGAATGATATTAAATTACAGGAATGGCAAAAGGGGATTAATAAATTTGTATGGATGGGCAAAAAACCAAGAATAAAAATAAAAATAATGCAGGATACAAGGGAAAGGGGGGGTCTTAAAATGCCTAACTTAAAATTGTATTATGAAGCAGTTGTCTTATCATTAATTACTGATTGGATTAATTTAACTGAGGAAAGAGTTTTGAATATAGAAGGTTATGGTTTGTTATATGGGTGGCATGCCTATTTATTATATGATAAGAAAGTAGATAAAATATTTAAAAATAATATAATTAGAAATGCATTATTGAGGGTTTGGAGGAAATATCAATATAAATTAGATGGAAAGATTCCAATATGGGCAATCCCGAGACACATGATAGAAAATATAAATATCTATCAAAAGATGGAGGTAGTTACCTATAAAGAACTTCTTTGTATGGAAAAGGGGGAATTACAATTAAAATCTAGAGAAAAGATGGGGGAAGAAGGGAAAAATTATACATGGTTCCAATATGGACAATTACAAGCTAGATGGAAATTAGATCAAAAAATAGGTGTTAGGCAAATTGAGGATAATTTGTTAAAACAAATGAGAGATCAAGGCCAACAGCATATTAAGAGGTTGTATAATGTATTAGTAGAAATAGACTCAGAGACTGAATTGGTTAAGGATTGTATGATTAAGTGGGCACAAAATTTTCAGCAACCAATAATGTTGGAAACTTGGGAAAGAATTTGGGTGAGGAATGTTAAATTTACACAAGCGCAAAATATGAGAGAAAATTTTTATAAGATGTTTTATAGATGGCATTTAGACCCCAAAAGTTGTCATGTATGTATCCTAATGTACAGGCTAAATGTTGGAGATGCGATTGTGAAGATGCCACTTATTACCATATATGGTAGACTTGTAAAAAAGTTAAAGCATTTTGGATTAAAGTATGGTGGATTATGCAGAATATTTTGAAAAATATTTGAAAAGTTCTTTTTACTAGGAATAATTATGGACTGTACAGTTATAGAGACTAAATTGATTTTGAACTTAATAACAGCCGCAAGACTTTTGATTGCTCAATATTGGAAGAAAGAAGAATTACCTACAATTGAAGAATGGACACTTAAAGTATCAAATCTGGCAGAAATGGCAAAAATCTCTGCTTATTTGAAAGACTATACACAAGAAAAATATATTTTAGAATGGAAAATGTGGATTGATTATATTCAGAATAAGTATCAGATAAAAAAATATCGAATAGCATATGAGTAAATTTAGGAAATATTTTGTATTAGACATATGTCTGAAGGAGAGGGGAATTGAGAGTGTGATTAAGTGTGGAGAGACTAGAGATTATAATTTAGGAATTATTTTAGATTATGATTGTTAGTTTTGATACCCTGCATTTTGTTCTGGGAAGTCGGGGTGGGGGCGGGGGTATGGGGAGGGAATTGGGGGTTGAGGCTAGAGATGGAGTGATGGTGAATGTACAGGGATTATTGAAGATGTATAAATATAATTAATGTAGGGTCGGGTCTGCCCAGTTACCATTTTAGAACGGTGGGGAGGAAGAAAAGAGAGAGTAGGAGGTAGGAAAGAGGAGAAGAGGAAGGAAGAGGGGTAGAAGAGGGAGAAGGAAGGTGTAGGGTGGAGAGGATGTAGATAAGAGAAGGAGAGGAAGGTTTGGATAGTAAAAGAAGGTAGAAGAGGGGAGTGTTAAAAAGGGGGGTGGTGACTGGGCAGGCCCGACTAAATGTATATAACTGTACATTGAATGAATTGTTTGACATGATTGTAAAAATAAAACTTTTTTACTAAATAAATAAATAAATAAATAAATTAAAGAGTTAAAATAAACACTCCATAGAGGAATTGTCAGCCTCCGCTTGTCAACCTCCAGTGTTACTTTAAGTGTTTTATTACTTAGTAGAGTGCTTAGCTGTTTTATTACCTCGTTAAGTGTTTATGGCCTATTTCAATGTTTTATTGCTACTTTGCTGTCATGCATGATTAATGGGGTTGTGGCTCTTTAAGACCGTTCGGCTGCCATTTGAGAATAGAGGGGGAGTCAAAAGCCACTGGGTGAGGTTATCCGTGGATTCGGGGTGGATTATCATCTGTACGCTGATGATACACAGCTGTACATTTCCACCCCGAACCACCCCAACGAAGCCGTTGAGGTGATGGGCCGGTGTCTTGAGGCCGTGCGGGTCTAGATGGGGAGGAACAGGCTCCAATTCAACCCTTCCAAGACAGAGTGGCTGTGGGTTCCGGCGTCCCGGTACAGCCAGCTTACACCATCGCTGACTGTGGGGGGGGGGGGGGAAGTACTGACCCCCAGGGGAGGAGTGCGCAACTTAGGCGTTCTCCTGGACGATCAGCTGTCCTTAGAGGATCATTTGACAGCCGTCGCCAGGGGAGCATTTTATCAGGTTTACCTGATTCGCCAGTTGCGCCCCTTCCTTGACCAGGATGCCTTACGCACGGTCACTCATGCCCTCGTCACTTCCAGCCTGGACTATTGCAATGCTCTCTACATGGGGCTCCCCTTGAAGAGCACCAGGAGGCTCCAGTTAGTCCAGAATGCGGCCGCGCGGGTGATAGAGGGAGCACCGCGTTGCTCCCATATAACACCTATCTTGCGCGGCCTACACCGGCTGCCGGTAGCCTTCCGGGTGCAGTTCAAGGTTCTGGTTATCATCTTTAAAGCGCTCCATGGCTTAGGACAGGGGTATCTACGAGACCGCCTCCTGCCGCCGATAGCCTCCCAACGACCGGTGCGCTCCCACAGAGCGGGCCTCCTCCGGGTGCCGTCGACCAAGCAATGTAGGTTGGCAACCCCCAGGGGGAGGGCCTTCTCTGTGGCAGCACCGGCCCTGTGGAACGAGCTTCCTCCAGGGTTACGGCAACTCCCAGACCTCCGGACCTTCAGGCGTGAACTGAAGACCTTATTATTTCAACGAGCTGGACTAGCCTAAGAAATAAAATATTTTAGTTAATTTTAAATGGGTTTTAACCGGTTTTTAGTGTTTTAGTCATTTGGCGATTGAAATATTTTGTTTTAATTGGGTTTTTAATTGCTTATTTATTATTGTTGTATTTTTTAATATGCCTGTGAACCGCCCTGAGTCCTACGGGAGATGGTGCGGTATAAAAGTATAAAAATAAATAAATAAATAAATAAAATTCAAACTGTCAGATGCGTGCAAGCAGCAATGGACTCTGCATACCAGACCGAAGAATAACATCAGAAGAAGAACACCACGTTTCCCATGAGGGGAAAGGCATTGGCCTAGATCTGTCTGACCTTCGGAGGGAGGAGGGATAATGAGGGGAAATGTATCTATAAGCAACACCTATTTCCAGTTCAAGCTTTTCTTCTATTGTTATCAGACGTACCTTTTTCTATAATCAAATGGAGTCAGGGTTTTCTTTTCTTGGGTACTAATCGGAGGCAATCTGACATTAAGCTAGAACTGGAAATAGGTGTGGCTTACAGATACATTTTACCTCATTCATCCCTCTCCAAACAATGTCAGCCAAATAGGAACCCACCGAGGGGGCTGAAAAAAAGTTTACACTGGGAAAGAGGCCAACCCTTGAATACAAAGTGGAGGAGGATAAAGGGCGTCGCTCCCTTCAAAGCTTGAAGAGGTTTCCTCAGCGTGGCTGGAGAAATTATAAATAAAAGAGAAGCAAGATAAAGCCAAATGATCGATGGGGGCTGGCAATTTCCAGAGCCAGGGGAGCTTCCATCTGGAGTTACAAGATGGAAGGAGAGACTTTCCGACTGGCAGCAGGAACAAAGAATCAAAGACGAGCTTCAAATTGCTGAGGCGGTAAGACTGTACCAAAATGCAATCGAGAGACAAGAGGCTCGTGAGAGGTATGAATTCCCCACTCAGATCTCCTGGGGGGAGGGGGAAGAAGAAGAAGGAACAACATTGGGAGCTACCGGAGGGGTGGCCTATAGTGGAGAGGTTCTGGAGGAACGAGAGCTAGAAACACATTCTCCTGGGCCTGCAGATTCCGATGGAGGCCAGAGGCCCCCTGCTGGTAAGCTGTTGCCACGCAGAAGGAAAAAAACAAAAATTCCCCAAATCCCTAGGAAATTTGATGGCGATCCTAAGGAACTAGGTCTATTCCTGGCTTTGGTGAGCAACAACATGGAGGATTGGAGTGGAGACTACTGGTCTGAGGCAGCTCGAGTGAGGACCGTGACCCAGGTCTTGGGTGGAAGGGCAGCCGCCTGGTTTGTGTCCCTGCATAATGAGGACTCCCCTCTCCTGAAAAACTACAACCATTTCATGGCCGCATTAAGAATGAGATTTGAGGACCCTCTGGCGGAGCAGAAGGCCAAGATCCAGATGAGGTCCATCAGAGAAGGGAAGGGACCAGTAGCCAATTATACCCAAGAGTTTCGTGATTTGGTGCCCCTCATCAGGGGGTGGTTGGAGGTGGCCCTTTTGGACATATATAAGGATGGCCTAAACAGGGATCTCTACGCACTGTGCAGGACGCAAGCGTCCCCTACGACCTTATATGGCTGGTTTGCCCTGGCAGCGAAGATGGAGATTGAGTTGGCCAAGGATCGAAACCGGAATGATCGCACCTGGAAGCAGACCCCAACCCAGTTCCAGAAAGGCCCCCCAAAGGGCCCTGCTGCAGTAGAAGGGGGGAGGCAGAAAACCACTGCATGCTTCAGATGTGGTAAGGAAGGCCACAGAGCTGCCTGTCATGCCTGGAAACCATACTAGATTTTAGGGTTCCAGACGCCAGATCTTGGCCTTCTGCTCCGCCAGAGGGTCCTCAAATCTCATTCCTTCTTTCGCAGAAGTAGCTCTACCATTAACAGAATTGCTAAAAACTGGGCCATTACCCGCCAAACCCAAACCTAAACAACCCCTACCTTGGACAATGGACTGCCAACGTTCCTTTGAACACCTGAAACGCCTATTCTTGATGGAACCAATTCTTCAACACCCGGATCCAAATAAACCTTTTGTGGTCCAAGCTGATGCAAGTGATGTAGCAGTAGCCGCTGTCTTATTACAACGGAATACCGACAACAATCTAATGCCCTGCGTGTACGTGTCTAAAAAACTGACGGACACTGAACGCAGATGGGCAGTTTGGGAAAAGGAAGCCTTTGCAGTGCGCTGGGCACTCCTCTCCTGGAGACACTTCCTTGAAGGGGGAAAAGAACCATTCGAGGTGTGGACCGACCACAAAAACCTCAAATACTTAAAAACCCCTCAAAAGCTTTCTCCCAAACAAGTTCGATGGGCTCAGTTTTTCAAACGGTTCCATTTCACCTTCAAATACATCCCCGGTGACCAAAATCTACTGGCTGACGCCCTATCTAAGAAACCACAATTTGACAGCCAACGCAAAGAGGTAATACATGCGATGATTCCCGATAGCGAACCGGCCAGCCATGCACTTACTTGACCGCGATCACACCGTAGTACTAACATCCCACCAAATAAACTACTAGTGGAATTAAAATCAGCACTCACTGACGATGCTTGGTTTAAAGAAAACTTGCCAGACCTCACCTTAAGGGATGGGATACCCTGGAAGGGAACCAAAATTTATGTACCCGTCGCTATGCAGCTGCCTATACTACAGAGAAGCCACGACTCTCGCCTAGGAGGTCGCTTTGGATTTTTAAAGACTCTCCACTTGGCTAGAAGACAATTCTGGTGGCCAAAAATGAAATCAGATGTCAAAGACTATGTCCAGAGCTGTGCTACCTGCGCTACGATGAAGTCCAGACCAGGGAAACCCCCTGGACTCCTACAACCCGTAGCCGAACCCAACAGACCCTGGGAAGCGATTGCCATGGATTTTATTGTTGAACTCCCATCTAGTGGGGGAAATACAGTGATATGGACCGTAGTGGACTTGTTCTCTAAACAGGCCCATTTCACTGCGTGCAGCGGATTGCCATCGGCGAGAAAATTAGCAAAATTCGTCAAACACATCTACAGACTGCATGGAGTTCCTAAAAGGATAATATCCGACAGGGGTGTTCAATTCACAGCCAAGTTCTGGAGGGAGTTCCTACGGTCCATTGGGTCGTCTCAAGGACTTAGTTCTGGGTTCCATCCGGAGACCAATGGGGCGGCTGAAAAACTGAACTCGATGGTGGAACAATACATACGGTGTTATGAAAATTACCAACAAGAAAACTGGTCAGATTTGTTACCATTTGCAGAGGTCGCATATAATAATGCTGTACACAGCAGCATGGGGTTAACCCCTTTTCAAGTAACCACCGGCATGGACTTCGTTCCAATGCCTGAACTCCCTGTGCAACCCCCCACTTCTGTTTCCCTAATGGACTGGATGAATTCGTTGAAAAAAGGTTGGGAAAATACAAAAAAGGCCTTAGCTGTGACAGCTCGGAATTACAAAGCCCAAGCTGACAAACACCGTTCCCTTCAACCCCCTTTTCGTATTGGAGATAAAGTCTTTTTATCTACTAAGTATCTGAGGTTGAGAATACCCAGCAGAAAATTTGGTCCAAAATTTTTGGGTCCTTTCCCTATTGTAAAAATTAATCCTGCTACCGTCAACTCAAGCTCCCTCGAATGTTGGGAAAATACACCGGTATTCCATACCAGCTTATTAAAACCTGCTAGACAGTCTGGTCTGAGACCTCAACCTGCGCTCCCCACCACCCTTGATAATCCAAGGTGAAACCCACTATGAAATCAAGAAAATCCTTGACTCTAGACTATACAGAGGTCAATTACAATATTTAGTCCACTGGAAGGGATATCCATTATCTGAATCTACTTGGGTCAAAAGTTGGAAAGTAAATGCGGACAATTTGATTAAACAATTTCACGACACTTTCCCTGACAAACCTAAAAAACCTCTTGGAGAGGGGAGGGGGTGTAGAAGGGAAATGTGGACCACTGACACTCTTCTTTATCAACTCTTTGTTTTCTTTCCTAGAATATAGCTTCTTTTCCAAGGGGGGACGCCTGTCAGGCCTGGAAACCATACTAGGCTTTAGGGTTCCAGACGCTGCCACATTTTTCCCCTGAGGGGAAGAAGGGGGGCTGAGGGGTATGGTAACATTCTTCAAGCGGTCAAGGTCGGATGGTGTTCACATCTGCAGGAAGAGTGGCAAGAAGATATTCGAATGAACTGGGAGAACGTGGGACCATGTGACCATCAAAGGGGTCAGGGGGGTGGGACTCTTGGGGTTTATATAACTGGGAAAAGAATCCGGAAATTCAGTTTTGGAATTTCACTCATCGTGTGCCAGTTTCCTCCTGCTAGTAAAGAACTCTGAAAAACAATGGCTTCTGAGTTTTTTTTATGCAGAAGAGGTTTTTCTGGAACCTTGACATAGCCGACTGTAGGGTCAAATTGATGCCTAAGATGACCCCTAGTGGCAGAAAGGGAGCGGTGAAACTGGCAACCAAGACACGAGAGGCCGCAAAAAGGGGAGCGGACGTCGTCAAGGGTGCTCCTCCCACCCAGGAGGAGTTGGGGATTCCGACCACTTCCGATGACAGCAAGTCTACTTCCGAATCCGATAAAGACCTTCTGGTGAGTTGGTAAGGGGGCCTCCTGATGATCCCAGTTAAATTGCATGTCCCGTCCTTGGGAACACAGGGAGAAATGCTAGCCCTCTTAGACTGAGGATATACAAGGTGTGTCATCAGCCCAAGGTGGTGGAGAGGATGGAAGTAAAATTAAAAACCCTGAGTAGGCCCATCGCATTTTGCCAGTTAGATGAGTCAGTGGTGGGGGGAGGCCCTGCCCATTTTATAATGGAACCAATAGAGATGATCATAGGAGACCATTGAGAGACCCTGAACTTTATCGTGACACCAGGAATGGACCAACCGGTTTTGCTGGTTCCAGAAGTGGAACCCATGAATAAACTGGAATACGGGGGTTCTGCACTTCCACTCCAAGTCGCAGAGGGTGGGGAAAAGAGTTGCCAAAGTAGAAAAACCCTGCATCCACCGAATTACTGGGGTCTGTGACGGAGCGACTAGAGGGGGAGGAAAAGATTCCTAAGGAGTACTGGGACCTGCCGGGGGGGGGGGGTTAGCAAGAAGGTCTCAGACGTGCTACCCCCCACCCCATAGGCCTATGGACTGTGCCATAGAAATCCTTCCAGGAGTAAAGCTCCCGAAACCGAAATCCTACCCCATGACACAAAAGGAATTAGGAGAGTTGCGGAACTTTATAGACAAGAACTTGGAGCGAGGATTCATTCAACCAGCCCGACCTCGAGTAGCAGCTCCAGTGATGTTCCGGGAAAAGAAAGATGGCACTTTTCATCTTATTGTTGATTATAGGAATTTGAACGCAGTGTGCATGGAAAACATTTATCCCATGCCACTTATGAAGGACATGTTGGCCCATTTGACAAAGGGGAAATTTTTCACCAAATTGGATTTACGAGACACTTACTACAAAGTGCGTATAAAGGAAGGAAATGATTGGAAAACTGCTTTCAGTTGTCCCCTTCGCTGTTTCCAATTCCGAATACTCCCTTTTGGACTGCAAAGGGCCCCTGCGTGTTCATGAAGTTGATAAATGAAGTGCTCCATGAACATTTGTTTAACGGAGTTTTGGTTTATCTTGATGACATCCTTATCTACACAGAGACAATGGACGAGCATGTGAAACTAGTAAGAGCAGTACTCAAAAAATTACTAGCCGCAGAGCTTTATGCAAAACTGTCTAAATGTGAATTCCATCAAACTAAGATTTGGGATACCACATATCCTCTGAGGGTTTGGAAATGGATCCTACGAAGGTCCAAGCAGTACTAGAGTGGGCACCCCCTCGCACCCATAAACACTGCAGAGTTTCTTGGGTTTTGCCAATTTCTATTGCCAGTTCATTCCCTCGTTTGCAAACGTTGCCCTGCCAATCACCAATCTCCTGAAAACAAAAAGAAACGCAAAACCCAAACCATCCTTACCACTAGAATGGTCGATGGAGTGTCAAGCAGCTTTTGAAAAGTTGAAACGACTATTTGCGGCCGAACCTATCCTCAAGCACCCTAACATGGAGTCCCCATTCGTGGTTCAAGCAGATGCTAGTGATGTAGCAGTGGGGGCAGTTCTACTCCAAAACAATGCTGAAGGGGAACTACAACCTTGTGCGTACACATCTCGGAAATTGACTGAAACAGAGAGGAGATGGGCCATCTGGGAGAAAGAAGCATTTGCAGTTCACTGGGCTCTCCAAACGTGGAGACAATTCTTAGAGGGAGCTAAACACCCTTTTGAGGTTTGGACTGATCATAAAAACTTAGAGGCCCTGAAAACACCCAGAAAACTGCTGCCAAAGCAAGCTCAATGGGCCCAATACTTGAACCGTTTTAACTTCTCCTTGTGTTATATTCCGGGGGGCAAGAACTTCTTGGCAGATGTTCTTTCCCGCTTGCCTCAATACAATAGCGCTCGCACAGAAGTGGCACGCCCTATACCCCTGGTCCAGCAACTAGCAGCCCCGGCCATTACTTGAACCCAAGCTAAAACCGATGCAGCACTACCAGATGATCTCACCAAGTTACTAAAGGAAGTCTTGGACACAGACTGGTTCTTAGCCTATTCGCACAAATGTACTCTCCGTGATGGATCGGCCTGGGTGGGGGTGAAACTGTATGTCCCTGCATCAGTAAGAGAGACTATACTTCAGCGCAGCCATGATGCTAAAATGGCTGGACATTTTGGGTTCATGAAAACCTTGCACCTTCTGAAAAGGCAGTTCTGGTGGCCAGGACTTAAAAAGGACATTGAATCTTACATAGCAAGTTGTACTGTGTGTGCAGCAACGAAAAGACCGCCTGGAAAACCACCAGAACTGCTGCAAACAGTTGCTCGCCCAGGAGCCCCATGGAAAGAAATATCCATGGACTTCATAGTGGAATTGTCCGAGAGTGGGGGCAATACAGTAATCTGGGTAGTGACGGACTTGTTTTCCAAACAGGTGCACTTCATCCCGTGTTCTAAACTACCCTCAGCTAAAACCTTAGCAAAGTTGTTTGTACAATACATCTATAGGTTACATGGGGTCCTAGAACAAATTATCTCAGACCGGGGAGTGCAATTCACTTCCCAGTTCTGGAAAGAGTTTTTACGACTCCTTGGCTCTGCCCAGGGGTTAAGCTCCTCCCACCATCCTCAAACTAATGGATCTTGTGAGAGATCAAACTCGGTACTGGAACAATATCTCAGATGTTACATTAATTATCTACAAGGTAATTGGGCAGACCTACTACCTTTTGCCGAAGTGGCCTACAATAACTCTGTTCATAGTAGCACGGGCTTCACTCTGTTCATGGTGACTTCTGGTCAAGAGTTTGTCCCCATCCCAGAACTTCCCGAAGAGAGACCTCCTTCTATTACATCATTGGCTGAATGGATAGAGCAAATACAAAGTACCTGGAAAATAACTCCCAAAGCTATTGATGACGCACATCGCTCACACAAGAAACAAGCTGATAAAAAATGGGCTCCTGAAAAGAAGTACCAAGTAGGGGATAAAGTTTATCTGTCCATCAAATATTTGCAGACAACTCAAAAATCAAAGAATCTTGGACCTAAATATGTTGGATAATTCTCCCCATTGTGAGAATTATCAATCCAGTAACAGTCCAACTGGAACTTCCCAAAACACTGAGAAGAATTCACCCTGTTTTCCATGTTAGCTTAGTGAAACCTGAACACACATCCCCTATTAGAGCCATGTCTACTTCCTCCCCAGTACCAATTCTCATAGAAGGAGAACATTTTGAAGTAAAAGAAATCCTAGATTCTAGAAAACATTAGAAATAAAATCCAATATCTAGTTGCTTGGAAACATTTTCCCTTGTCCCAAGCTGAACGGGTGAACAAGGAAGACGTTCGCGCTTCCAAAAAGCTAGCTCAATTCTATTAGAAATATCCTGACAAACCTTAACATGTCTTTTATTCTTTTCTAGGACTAACGTCCTTGTTGCAAGAGGGCCGAATGTCAGCCTCCGCTCATCAACCTCCGTTAGTTTAAGTGTTTTATTACTTAGTAGAGTGCTTAGCTGTTTTATTACCTCGTTAAGTGTTTATGGTCTTTTTCAATGTTTTATTGCTACTTTGCTGTCATGCATGATTAATGGGGTTGTGGCTCTTTAAGAGCGTTCAGCTGCCATTTGAGAAGAGAAGGGAAGAGGGAGTCAAAAGATTCAAATTGTCAGACGCACACAAGAAACAACGGACTCTGCATACCAGACCGAAGAATAACATCGGAAGAAGAACACCACGTGTCCCATGAGAGGAAAGGCATTGGCCTAGATCTGTCTGACCTTCGGAGGGAGGAGGGATGAATGAGGGGAAATGTATCTGTAAGCCACACCTATTTCCAGTTCAAGCTTTTCTTCTATTGCTATCAGACGTACTCAGTAAAAGTACCTTTCTCTATAATCAAATGGAGTCAGGGTTTTCCTTTCTTGGGTATTGATTGGAGGCAATCTGACAGGAATGTACATTTTTTTTAAAACCTCCTGTAAAACTTCCCCTTTGGGTATGAGTGAAATTATATATTTTCTTACTTCTCACTCCCCACAGAGACAGAAAATAAAGACAATTTAGAATATTCTGTTAAAACATTTTAAATCTTTCACTTCCTTAAAACCAGGCCCTGATGATCTGTCTCAAAAATGAACAATGCGACTTCAAAATAAGTTTATTGTTCTATCATTTTTTTACCTGAGGGTAAGAAAATATGTTGCTTGTGTATATTTAATATTAGGATATTTTTAAAAATATTCTGTACATTTAAAATATTCTTATATAAATCATTGGAGATATTATTTTGTACATTGACCCAAAAATCTGGACCCAGCAAAGAAGCAATATAGGTAGTCCTCAACTTATGACCACAACTGAAACAAGAATTTCCGTTGCTAAGCAAGATGGTAATTGAGTCATGCTCAATTGTACCATTTTTTAAAAAACAGCTGCTAAGCACTTAATATTGCAATTGTTGAGTGAATCATGAAGCCCTTAATAAAATTCAGCTTCTCTCTTTGACTCAAGATT
This sequence comes from Ahaetulla prasina, assembly GCF_028640845.1. NCBI lineage: Eukaryota > Metazoa > Chordata > Lepidosauria > Squamata > Colubridae > Ahaetulla > Ahaetulla prasina. Next base: position 77,205,636 of record NC_080542.1, read on the forward strand.
GTCAAAAGCTGGCTGGAAGGTCTCAAATGATAATCATATGACCCAGGGTGAAATGTAAAATTTGTTACTACCAGTTCTGTGGGCATGGCTTGGGGGGGGGGGTTAATGTGATTGGGTGGGCATGGCCAACTATTTTTTTTTACTTTTAAAAGCATTTTTTTAAAATGCTTTTAAAAGGTTATGAGAATCCCAGCTAAGCCACACATCATCAGAGGCTTTTTTTTTAACTTTTAAAAGCATTTTTTCGGCTGAAGAAAAAATGCTTTTAAATTTTTTTTTAAAAAACCCTCTGATGATCGTGTCGCTCAGCTGTGCAGGGGGGGGCAGGATTTTTTTCTCAGAACCACCTGCCATTGCTACCGGATCAAGCGATCTGGTCCGAACCGGGAGCATTTCACCCCTGATATGACCCCTGAATGCTGCAACCTTTGAAAATACTTGCTGGCTGCCAAATGCCCAAATTTTGACCATGTGAGTTGTAAATGTAAGGTCTGATTGTAACTTTTTTCAATAGTGCTGTATCTTTGAACAGTTGCTAAATAGATGGATGTAAATTAAGGACTACCTGTAGTAAGGGATTCATTTCAATCTAAGCTATTTTGAAATTAGAAGACGCCTAGAGAGCACCTGGAGGTCTAGCCGTTCAGAGGCTGATCGGACACTAGTGAGGTCCTATACTAGGACTTACCTAGTGGCATTGAAGGAAGCGAGGCGTTGCTACGCCTCCTCCCTCATTGCGTCGGCAGATAACTGCCCAGCTGCCCTGTTTTGGGTGACTCGTTCCCTCCTTCACCAGGGGGAGCGGGATGACCCGCTGCAGGGACGTGCTGAGGAGTTTAACGGTTATCTATACGATAAAATCGTTCAGCTTCGGGACGGGTTGGACCAAAATTGCGGTGACTCAGGTGAGACGCTCGAGGGTGGTCTTGGTGACATTGTTTGGGATGAGTTTGACCCTGTGGCTCCCGAGGACATGGACAGGTTGTTGGGTAGGTTGAATGCCACCACGTGTTTACTGGACCCGTGCCCCTCCTGGCTGGTGCTGGCCACTCAGGAGGTGACACGAGGCTGGCTCCAGGCGATTACGACCGCTTCTTTGGTGGAGGGTGTCTTTCCGGCCGCCTTGAAAGAGGCGGTGGTGAGGCCCCTCCTTAAGAAGCCTTCCCTGGACCCGGCTGTTTTAGGTAATTATCGTCCGGTCTCCAACCTTCGCTTCGCGGCGAAGGTTGTAGAGAGTATGGTGGCATATCAGTTTCCCTTACACCTGGATGAAACTGCCTATCTAGACCCGTTCCAGTCCGGTTTCCGGCCCGGTTACAGCACGGAGACGGCTTTGGTCGCGTTGGTGGATGATCTCTGGAGGGCCAGGGATAGGGGTTGTTCCTCTGCCCTGGTCCTATTAGACCTCTCAGCGGCTTTCGATACCATCGACCATGGTATCCTGCTGCGCCGGTTGGAGGGAGTGGGAGGCACCGTTTATCGGTGGTTCTCCTCTATCTCTCCGACCGTCGCAGTCGGTGTTGACAGGGGCAGAGGTCGGCCCGGGCGCCTCACTTGTGGGGTGCCGCGGGGTCGATCCTCTCGCCTTCTGTTTAACATCTACATGAAGCCGCTGGGTGAGATCATCAGTGGTTTCGGTGTGAGGTACCAGCTGTATGCGGATGACACCCAGCTGTACTTTTCCACACCGGACCACCCCAACGAAGCTATCGAAGTGCTGTCCCGGTGTCTGGAGGCCGTACGGGTCTGGATGGGGAGAAACAGGCTCAAGCTCAATCCTTCCAAGACAGAGTGGCTGTGGATGCCGGCATCCCGGTACAGTCAGCTAAATCCGCGGCTGACCATCGGTGGCGAGTCATTGGCCCCGATGGAGAGGGTGCGCAACTTAGGCGTCCTCCTGGATGAACGGCTGTCTCTAGAAGATCATTTGATGGCCGCTCCAGGAGAGCGTTCACCAGGTTCGCCTGGTACGCCAGTTGCGCCTTTCTGGACCGGGATGCCCTATGCACGGTCACTCATGCACTCGTGACGTCTCGCCTGGATTACTGCAATGCTCTCTACATGGGGCTCCCCTTGAAGGGCATCCGGAGGCTACAGTTAGTCCAGAATGCGGCTGCGCGGGTGATAGATGGAGCCTCGTGGCTCCCGTGATAACACCTATCCTGCGCAGACTGCACTGGCTACCTGTGGCCTTCCGGGTGCGCTTCAAGGTTTTGGTGACCACCTTTAAAGCGCTCCATGGCATAGGGCCGGGTTATTTACGGGACCGCCTGCTGCTACCGAATACCTCTCACCGACCCGTGCGCTCTCATAGAGAGGGACTCCTCAGGGTGCCGTCAGCAAGGCAATGTCGTCTGGCAACGCCCAGGGGAAGGGCCTTCTCTGTGGGGGCTCCCACCCTCTGGAACGAACTACCCCCCGGACTTCGTCAGCTTCCGGACCTTCGGACCTTCCGCCGCGAGCTTAAAACATACTTATTTAATTGCGCAGGACTGAGTTAGATTTTAATTTATGGGTTTTAAATTGGGTTTTATTTCTATATTTTTAATTATCGGGCTTTTAGAATAAGTTTCTTAATTGTTTTTATATTGTATTTATGTGTTTTTTAAGTGCCTGTAAACCGCCCTGAGTCCTTCGGGAGATAGGGCGGTATATAAATATGATCAAATAAATAAATAAATAAATAAATAAATAAATAAATAAATACTATTAGTTTCTCAACATGTATTTAACTGACTCTCACTCATTCCCCTCACAATCCTTTCTATCTCCAGCAAATAGCAGCAGGAATGGAAATTTATTTTTGTTTTATTGCTTAATATATTATCCAGTTGTCTGTGGCTTGGATATTTTTAAAGGAATTATATAATCAAACCCATGTTTCTGTTTTTTACAACACAAATACTTTGATCAATCTTATTTATCATTAAATATTCCAGTATTTATATGTAAAAAACAAACAAACAAACAGAATTTCCACTTGCTTTCTAAAAGCACAGCTTTCATGTGGCTTTTTTACAATCTCATTCTGACTCAGCAGATTTAATGATTGTTTAACAATAGTGATTCAAATAGCAAAATAACCTCATCCAAAGATACCAGTTTTTATTTTTTATGAGATAATTGATTATGAAATAAAGAATATGCAAACAATACTGAATATTATTGGATTCTTTGTTTCTGTTATCATGTTTCTCTTAGCAATCTCTGCATAAAAATGTATTACACATTGTTCACAATACTGTTAACATGTCATGCAGGCAGTTAACAGTAATTTTTAAAATGAACAGCTTTCAATCCAGCATGCTACTTTAGCAAAGATTAGTCTGTTACTTCTCATGATGAGTGATTATAACCATCCCCCAATACAAAAATAAAGAAAATACCAACAAACTGAATATTCATTATTTCCTCTGATCTTAGTAATATTATTACTGAGCTTTATATAGTAGAATAAAATAGAATGGAATTTTTTATTGGCCAAGTGTGATTGGACACACAAGGAATTTGTCTTGGTGCATATGCTCTCAGTGTACATAAAAGAGAAGATACCTTCATCAAGGTACAACATTTATAACACAAATGATGGTCAATATATCAATATAAATCATAAGGATTACCAGCAACAATGTTACAGTCATACAGTCATAAGTGGAAAGAGGTTGGTGATGGGAACGATGAGAAGATTAATAGTAATGCAGATTTAGTAAATAGTTTGACAGTGTTGAGGGAATTATTTGTTTAGCAGAGTGATGGCTTTCGGGGAAAAACTGTTCTTGTGTCTAGTTGTTTTGATGTGCAAGTGCTCTATAGCGTCGTTTTGAGGGTAGTAGTTGAAACAGTTTATGTCCAGGATGTGAGGGATTTGTAAATATTTTCACAGCCCTCTTCTTGATTTGTGCAGTAGAGTCAATCTTACATAAAAAACCTCCCAAAGAAAGTGTAATCAAAAAATTGAATTATGAACAAAAAAAAACCTGAATTATGAGTAAAGATTTCTACTGAAGAATATTCATGACCACCAACTTTACACTGGGAGTTCTAATTATGCAATAGGTACATTAAATAGGTCAAGTGGTACATATATTATTTTAAACTATTTTTCGCATAACTTATGTTTTAAAATAGATGCATGGGTGTACAAAAAAACAAGATTTGAAGATGAGAGAAAACCTAAGCTCTATCTATCAATAAAATATAACTTATCAATCTAGATCAGGAGTGTCAAACTCACATTGTCACAGTGGCGTCACGTGACATATTGGTACATTTTTCACCTTCGCTAATCTGGATGTGAACATGGCCAGTATGTGATGCATCTGGCCTGCGGGCAAGGCCGGGAGTTTGACAGCCCTGATCTAGATGGTAGACAGAGATGATCGAAGCCTGGGAAAATCAAAACATGAGCAATGAAACAGAAATGGAAAGTTTCTTTTACTTGAACTTTTAAAGAGAAGTACGAGAAGCTCCATTTTATCTTTGTTTATCCTTTTTTAAGAGAGAAACAAGAACACTTTTGCATAGCTAAATGTCTATGGAGATTCTCAGTCATTCAGATCACAGTTGTCCCAAAAGTGTTTTTTCAAGCAACAACTGGACTTTCTTGTTTTTCTTTAAATGATGTTTCTCTTCTTGGATGACAAGTCCTTCTAAATTCTTCCATTCTCCACCACCCAGTCAGAGATGAAGAAGCTTCTTGAATGAGAAGCAAAATGTCTTCAAAGAAAAACAAGAAAATCCAGTTGCTTCTTGAAAAAGCAGCTTGGCTTTAATACACATGCTTAATTGTCAGCATTTTCCCCTGTAGCAGCCTAAACTTTGTTCCATTCCATGCAATAGATGGAACAAACACTCCTTGAGAAGATTGTCTAATTTTCTAGATAACTCTTCTGCTTCAATTTCAAAATCAGAATGTGGACCAATCGTCAGGTAAGGAGAATAAAAATTCATTTTATTCAGAGAATATTTTAAAGATGTCTGTACAAAGGATTCTTTAGAAGGGAACCAAAATAGAGATTCTTTTAAGGGATTTTGAAGAAACGATTCCATTAAAGAAACTCAAAATTGTCACTTCTGTGAAAAAGACCATCACTAGGTTGCAAATAATAAAACAACTGAAATTTATACTCTGAATATCATAGAATTAATATATTCTCATACATACTAAATGTTTAATTATCAACATCAATTTACCGTATTTTTCAGAGTTTTCGGTGTGTTTTATAGACCAAATATGGGCCTGTTTTTGACCTCCCGAACCCTCCACTCATTGCGTTTTCCCCCTCCCCAGCCCCCAGGAAGCACTCAAAATTGTCAAAAAAGTGCTCTGCATGTCCTCTTTTTGGAAAAAACGGGACCTTTTTGGCCTCCCAAGCTATCTATACATCGCATTTTTGCCCTCCCTGGCCCCCAGAAGCACTCTGCAGTGCTCCATTTTTTTATTTATTTTTTTGTGAAAAACAGGCCTGTTTTTGTTCTGCAAAGTGCTTCTGGGGGCCAGGGAGGGCAAAAATGGGACGTACGGAGGGCAAAAATTATATTTTTTCTTGTTTTCCTCCTCTAAATCTAGGTGCGTTGTAAAGTCTGATGTGTTTTATAGTCCGAAAAATATGGTAGTTCTGAAACTAAATTAACTTAAGAACTACATGTGGATGGAGGGATGGAGTGACTAAACAATGTAAATTCAGGAATTTTTATCTATAAAAATACGTATTTTAGAACATAATTAAATATAAAGCTTTATACTACATACCACTGAAGAAGATACTTCACTTTCATTATTGCTAGTATTTTGTTTATGTATTATCTAGAAGAGAAAAAAGGGAAATATATATATCAGAATAAGAATAAGATCAATTCCCCTAGAATATAATGTGTTCTTTTATTCTATTTCTAAAATAGAAATATTTTTATAGAAAATATAATATGAAACAATTATATGAAAAAGCATTGCAATTTCTTTTATTGTTGTTAATTATTAGTATCTGTATAATGAAGCACACTGAAAGAAGGATATTTAGTGGGAAGGTTAATGAGCCTCCTATCAGGGGTGAAATGCTCCCAGTTTGGACTGGATCGGCCAATCCGGTAGAGATGGCAGTGGGTGGTTCGGAGAACCGGTAGCAAAAATCCCTGCCCTCCACCACTCATGCCCCCACAATGCCTTGTCGCCCACTTGCCACTTCTTTTAAAAATTGCTTTTAAAAGGTAAAAAAGAGGTTCTGATGATCCCAGCTGAGCTGCTCATCGTCAGAGCCTTTTTTTTTTTTACTTTTAAAAGCATTTTTTTACAACCTATTCGGCCGAATAGCTTGTAAAAAAATGCTTTTAAAAGTAAAAAAAAAAAGATTGCGGGCCATAGCTGATCACCCCCTCCCCCCTGCTGGCTGTTCTACTTACCCCATGCCTGCTCTTGGTGTGCACTGCGCGTGCGCGTGCACACCTTGCATTTGGTGCATGGTGCGCAGTGCACATGCGCACCAGCAAACCAGTAGTAAAACAGTTCAGATTTCACCACTTTCTTCTATAATATGCAAAACTATGAAACAGTATAATTAAATAGAATTAAATAGAAAATGCTAATGAAAAAAAATAAACAAGATGTTCTTAAAATATATATCATTTGTCAAAACTGCATTCCATAAAAGATTAAAAAATACAGATCTAAAATGCAGGTCCAAGAGGCTATGTTTCCTGATTAAGTATTTTACCCCACAAAAAAACCTAGACATGTAACTCTCTATCCTTGGTTTCAGAAAAAATCTAAACAGAACAAGAATGCACAATTGCTTGTAACAATCAATACTTCTATTACTTCACTGTTATAATACCCACGTTTGCAGCACTCACATTCAAGGCTTAATGTGATCAAGTATTACTATTCTCAAATCCAAAATAATTTTAGAAAGACTTTTAGAAATAATCCATAATTAAATATAAACATCTTTAAATTGCAAAAATGTATAATCTATATATTATAACATAAACCACACAAGAATACCAGATAAAGATTCCCTGAAGTTAATTCTACTTAGCCATAACCATGTAATACAAAGTTTGGGATGTTGTTGATTTATGATTAGTCACTTAGATGATCAGTGTCATAAAAAGGGAGTTACTTAAGGGATCAGTAATATGATCCTTCAATTATGAGAACAATAATTTATGACTGTAATTCTGGGCACAATAAAGGCCATAAATAAAGGATTACTTGTAGTTTGCCATTCCCTTATTTCACGGTATTTTTTTTCAAAGTCTCAATCTAATCTACTATCAGGAGTTTCCTACTGAGCTAACATCCAAAAATTTACCTTGTTCAACATTGCTTGGTTTGTTTGAGATCAGCCAAGTTCTACTAGTTGCTATCAAGTGCTAGTCTGTGGCACAGTTCTTGACTGCCAATTATTTAGTGTTGATGGGCAATGCAAAAAGTCAAAAGCTATCCACTGATAATTCTAAAGCTAGCTGCTGTACAGTTAAGAAACAATATATTCAAATACATTTAATTAAAAGACAGTTAATCTAATAGATTAGATTTTTATGATAGGAAGATGAAGAATGCAGCCTACATTCTTAATCATTTAACTTAAAATATAATTCTCATTACATTTTAGGATTAATACCTGAGGAACAGTATTTAAGAGTAGATATTTATTGTCTGATGTTAATACACATAAATTATCTTGTATTCCTTAGGAACACCAAGGACTGAAACAGCTGTTTGAAATAATTGCATTGTTTTAATTGTAAAAATAATTGTCTGACATAGAAACATACAGTGGTGCCTCAGTACTCATTGATAATTTATTCCAGAAGAATAGACAAATACTAAAACGGACGAGTATCAAGAAACCATGTGTCTTACTGCTCTTTTGGCCAGAAGAAATAGCGAGTCACAAGGCAGCCAACATCAGCAAGTTCTTCCTTGCATATCAACTACCAGGAGAAAGATGAGTGCAGGAGCAGGATTTTTGTTTCAAAATGTGTTGAATATCGAATTGGACAACTTTTGAAGCAGTTGACTACTGAGGTATGACTGTAATTACTTAGCTCAAACATCAGACACCTACATAAATTAATTATTATAAAATATAATGTAAATGCAATAAAATTAATTGTAAGTTTAGATAATTTAATATTCATACATTACTTATTTGATAAAACAAGTGCATCCAGATCAATGCAAAGTAAGAATAACCAATGAGGAACAATATTTATTTAGCTATGCTGCTGCATCTATATTATTGAAAAGTCACACAACAAATGGTATAAGCTATGATACCTTATTCTGGCTTCATTTATTTAAAATATTTTTTAAAAACTGATGCAAACTTTGTATAAATTATGGAACAGCCTGCCCCTATTGATGCAATCATTTAACTCACAGAAAGGGAGTTTGGGGAGAAAGTACATCTTCTAATTCTGAATAAATTCCTTTTATTTTTTCTCTCATTTTTTCTCTTGTTTTAATTCTTAAATCTCTATCTAATCAGATCCACAAAACATTACTTTCTGTAAAACTGGTCCACAAAGAGGAGTTGTTATTCTTCAATACCCTCAATTATGTCAAATAGCACTCTTCCAAATACATTTTACAGGAAAAATGTAGAAGAAGAAAAAGGAACATTTGATTTGATTTTTAAAAATCTAAACAATCATATATAATCAACTATATTACAAAAAAGCTTCGCATGAATGTTTATATGTCTAACTTAGCAATGTTAATTTTAATTGCAATATTAAAGTAAAAAAGGGGAGAGGAACTAATGGCTTGCAGGTGGCTCCGGGGCGGATTTCAAAACCTGTCGCTACTGGTTCACTTGTGGGCGCGTGCATGCTCGCATGTGCACGCAAGCTTCTGCACATCCGGGCGGGTGGGCAGAGCCTCCCACCATCACCACTACTGGTTTGCCCAATATGGGGCAAACCGGTAGAACCCACCACTGGGTGGCTCCCAAAACCCTATCCCTACCCTGTCAACATCCGGAATTCACACCAGGTAATATTTAGAAATGAAATAGCTAGGTTTGAGCATCAACATTTCAAACCATATGATTTTAAGAGTAGAAATTGGAACAGTTCATCTGATTCTTTGCTCATATTCTTACTCTTATACACCCTTCCAAAAGCAGTAACCACTATAACAAAAGAGGCTGACAAATTTCAATCATTCTCTTTTCAAAGAAATCACATCATTAAATGGCCTCTTTGGATATTTCAGAAAGTTGAGAATAAGGTTGTAAGCTGAGTTACAATCCACAATTTCTCAGTAGTTGCCCATTGCTAATTAAGGTGAGTTAATTGAGTGTAAGCATTCTGTAGTACAGGTTAGCAACATAGTATTTAGTATGATTTAAAAATGTAAACAAAAAGCAGGATTATTTTTGGCTTCTAGTATTATAGTATCTTCTTGCATCTGTCAAGCCATCACTGTGAAGGATGGAGCAGTGGGGACTCACCGCACACTCACTCTTCGACTTAGGTTGTATGGTAGGTTCCAAAGCAAAAACAGTATATTCAGAAAGAAAAGCAGGCTCTGATATCATCCCAGCTAGTAGCTGTGACATTCCATGAATAAAACAAGAAAGTAAAAAATAACAGTAAAGAACAATAGAAAAGCACATTGTACTTTTATCACAATAGATTTCACATTCAGCTGCAAATATGTATATGATTTCATATATAACTACAACACAAAGATTGTTTAATAGATGTTCAAATCAACCAAGATTTATACATGGGCATAAATGCATAAAACAGCAGATAAAATTATAACTGGGAACACTATAAAAATTCATGAAACAATAACAGTTCTAGGATCTATTTACACATAGTCTTCAACTTATGACTGCAATTGGGATCAGAATTTTGCTCACTAAGCAACAAGTTAAGCAATTCCAGATCCAAGTTTAGAACCATTTTTACCATTGTAATTGAGAGAATCATATGGTTATTAAGCAAATCTGGCTTCCTCAATTGACTTTGCTTGTTGGAAGTGGGCTGGAAAGGTTGCAAATCATGATCACATGATAACAAGAGGCATGTTCATAATTGTGAGCCATTTGCCAAGTCCTTGAATTGACTGTGACTGTAGAGAGTTAGGGTTAGGTTTGTAGGTTGTAAGCCACTTTTTTCTGAGATCATCAACTTTGAATCATTATTAAATCAAGTTGTAAATCAAAAACTACCGTTAATGTATATACCAGTGTTATACTCAGAGTATTTTAAACACTTAATATATTGTTTCCCTGAAAATAAGACATATCCTGAAAATAAGTCCTAGCATGATTTTTTATTAAGCCCTATCCCAAAAACAAGCCTTAATTAAGACCCTGCCCACTCTGTCCCATCATCTGGTTGCTCAAAGCTGAAATGGTGCAGGAGGCTGCTCAGTCCGCCAGTACTGCTGCCACAAAGTAGGTGGGGGTTGGAGCTGCCCCATGCGCCCTGGACCTGTGCACCTCAGGGCCCCCCAAGCCAGGCCACTCCTCCCTCATGACTTATCTCTTTTCATTCCCCTCCTATGCCAGATTGCCATGCTGTGGAGGATGGGTGGGGGAGGCTGTAAGAAGCTGAGTGTATGTGTGAGTCCAGCCCCCTTGTCATGGCCAGGCCAGCCCTGCAGGAAGCGGATCTGCTCCTCCACAAAAAACAAAACCTCAAGAGCTTGGACTAAAATACACACATGGTTGGAGAAAATGATTAAAAAACATATAGACTTTAACCAAGATGTTTTTCTTGGGGATATATCTGAAGCATAGTAGAGAATTGAAATATTTGATGGTGAATGTTATAACAGCAGCTAGGATTCTGTTTGCTAAAAATTGGAAAAATGAGAAATTACCTTTGCAAGATGAAATTATTAGGAAGATAATGGAATGTGCAGAAATGAGTACATTGACATTCGAAATCAGACAACAAGAAGATAAGCAATATTATAAGATATGGGGTTTATTTTACCAATGGTTAGAAGGAAGGATATGCTAGAAAAGATTTGAGAAAGGTTGCTATCAAGAGAAATAATTGAATTAAATTGATTAAGATGATGGAATGAATAATGTTATTAGATAAAATACTAATTTGGGGAAATTAACATGAAATGAGAACATGAAATGTATAGCCACTGGTTAATTAAAAGCTGATTGAGTAAGAGATTTGGATAGATATTAGATGGAAGTAATGTAAGATTAAATGAATGAAAGATATGTTTATTTTGAAATTGTACAAGAGATGTGTAACCACCCCACCAGCACACTGTAACTGGATTGAAGATGCTTTTATGTTTGTTTGTTGTAAAAAATAAAAAAAACTTAAAAAAGAAACAAACCTCAAGGGCTTTGCAGAACCATTGGGGAAGGGGAGCTTGGCCTTCCTCATTCAGCTTACCTATGCCCAAGCAGCATAGTTTTCCCAGAGCTTAGCGTCCTTCCATATGAAGTAGGAACACAATGCCGGGAAGAAAAGTGGCAGAAAATGGGGCTGCCATCTCCAGAACGGAGGCCGATCAGAAAGTGGGGACCAGTGATTGCTGTGCAGTGGAAGGAAGGGGAAGAGTGGGGAGAGAGATCCGTAACAGGGCAGACGGCATGTGTATGTGAGTGTGTATGTGTGTGTGAAAGATAGATAAGAGAAATCCAATCCAACCTCAGAAAGTTATATGGTACTAGCACTTGCAACAGCAGCCCTCTGAAGACTGCACTGTTGTGACTCCAGCCATCAACACTCCCATGGTTATGTGAGCACATCCTCAAAAGGAGCCAGGTGGCTGAAATCACCAGCCCAGGGACGATGCAGAGAGCCTTCCAGCAGCCTCCAGAGCCATTGAAACCTTACAATGCAGGTGGCAAACAGGGAGCAGGCAATTCAAAGCGGTACGGCAGGTGGAGGTGATGGTGGCCACTGGGCAGATTATCTATGGGGTGGGGAAGTGAGGACCAAAGAAAGCTCCTCCAGCAAAGGATGTGGCTGATGTGCAATGGCTCTGAAATGGTGGAGGAAAACAAGCCTCCCCTGCCCATCCTCCATAACATAGCAGTCTGGCTCTGAAGGGGAGTGAAAGGGAAGAGGCAATCAGGTCAATGAACAGGCTGGGGTAGGTTGCTGAGCAAGATATGGCCTGGCTGCGGGAGTCCTGAGGTGCACAGGTCCAAGGTGCGTGTGGCAGCTCCATCTCCCCACTGCCTCGCCTCATCTTGTGGCAAGGCAAACCCCCCAAGGGCTCCAAGTGCTGAAACAGGCCCACCTCTCTTCCAGCAGCTGCCCATAAATCTGCTGAAATGCAGCAGTACTCTGGCTCTGGCAGGGAATGGGAGCAAGCAGGGGTGCTGTAAGCAGGACATCTGCTTGCTTCAGAGCCCTGGCCAACTCTCTGGGTCTCTGCCAGTGCTTTGGCCATGGGCAGCCGCCTTCCCGTTCACCTCTTGGATGGGACAGACCAGGGAGGCAGCCCCCCAGCATCTCAAGGGCAAAGGCCCCCTGCTTTGCCCAGAGGAACATTGATCTGGCTATCCCTGCCTTGGTGCCCTTTCCGCCCCATTCAACATAGCCTCCCCAGGGCTGCAGGGGCCAGCCTTGCACGGGAAAGGCATATGCTCCCACTATCCAAACTCTTAGTTGGTGCACCACATTATTTCTATATAGTCAATAAAAGTCACTAAAATTGGGAATATCTTCAAAAAGCCAAGCGAGATCTATGATGGAACGTAGTGAGGAGTGGATCTCCAGGAGAAAAGAGTAGAATGCATTCCAGAGGAGACAACTTATCCAGATACCATGTGCTTGAGAAAGAGGGTGAAAACAACTCTTCCCTAATAGTTCATTGTTGATTCAGTATATTGTTGATTCAGACAACAGAGATTTCAATCTGGCAAGATTTTGTCTAAAGTGTGAAACAAGAAAAAAGAACTCAGCTTGGTGATTGGAAATATTTATAATGGGAAATATAGATTAATTAGCCATGTATTATATTAACCTATTTATGAATTTGTAGTAGTACCAGCACCTTAAAGCATGTCCAGAAAACAACTAGTAATCAGAGTACTGTAGATCTTTCAAAGTATGCATTTGATGCTATTAGCCTACTGCTCTTATTTAGCACAATTCTACTGCAATAATCAAGTCATCATATAAAAAAGATTTGGACCAGAATTATACACAATAATTCAGAGAAAGTTACAGCTAGATATAATTATTTTAAAAAGTTCTTTGTAACCAATTCTTTGACAGGAGTTCAACCTCACATAGAAAACAATGAAGTTCAACCCAAAGAATATTTTCCTCCAAATCTCTTATCTTTTTGAATTTGTTTGTTCTTCTTTATCCAGCCTGTTATATGTAAGGATATTGGTTATTTTCTTGGAGCTAGTTATGCAGCTGACAACATACTGATACATTTCATACCAAAGCTTTGAATTGACTCTCTCAGTGGCTTCTGCTTGATATTAATTAATGCATTAGACAAGAGAACTTACAGAACAAGTTCACTGGCATATCAGCAGTAGGCAACCTGCTCACAGCTCTGGATACAACCTAATAGCGAACCATTGCACAATAGTTCTGTTGTGGCCAATTTTCACCAGGTGGCTCAAAAGAATACAGCAATCGATGAGATGAAGCTGCCAAAAGGTTAAAATATAGTAAGTAGGACTCATACAATTGAGTCCATAAGGTCACCCAGAAAGATTGTCAACTAAGCGATTTTTAGTTCCTTAACTCAGGTAAAAAGCCCAACTGAAATGTGTCTTGGTAACTAATCTGAAGCCACATATTAGTTTTAGCTAGAAGCAATCTATTTGAGACAAATTTGTATTTACATCTACTGAAATAGGAAATATTTTCAATACATGTCATATAATGGCTTCTTTAAATCAAATGATTACTTCATTTTACTGAGATTGGCACATCTCAGCATGAGTAATTTAATCAGCCTATAAGGGCAAGGATCAATCCTCATAACTTTAAGTAAAAGGATACCAGGGTCAATGGTACTAAATATCACTGAGAGTTCAAGGAAAGCAAGAATGATTGTATTATCCCCATTATGCTTCCACCGGAGATCATCCATGAATGCGAGCAAGATAGAACTGGCTGGATTTCACCCCTACTCTAAGATGTGTCCTGTCAAAGTCATCCTTCATTTTCCTCCAGTGGTGATCTAGATTTTTCTTAGCCCATTTCAGAACTCTCAGTTCCCTGTGAATGATGCAGGGAATGATGGGAGCAAAGAGTCATGAGAGGTCACATAGATGTGATCCTGTCTAGAATCTCAGTGGCCTTTTAGTTCCAGGCCGATATTATAACTTTGGCAGGACCATGCAGTAAATCCTCTGTGATATCTCTCAGTTTTTTTCTGGAATCCATTTGGATCAATTAGTCTCCAAAGGTGGACCACTCTAAATAGGTCCCGTCTCTCTATGGAGGGGGATTGTATAAGACAGTCTCAGTGATATCAGGTTGTGTCCTGTCCATTGGCAGGGAAAATAATATTAGATTTCCCATCAGATCATGTTGACATTGTTCCAATAAGAATATTAGATCTAGTGTCAGAGTTTGTTGCAGAAATCAAATCTAGAAAGCACAGACAGGTAACTGATTCAGCAGGATTCATTAACTTTTCTTTATATATAATAAGACATGAAATAAATATACAATACCAATGGCAGATTCTGCAAAGTGGTATACAAGCAAACACAAGCAGACGAGAGAAGAGTTTCAGTTTCAATTCAGCATACAGAGAAGACCAGACTAGTTTAGTTCTCAGCACAGAATCAGAGCTGCAGGGCTAAGCCACGCTCAGGCTCCAATCTGTTTCAGTTTCCAAACAGTCTCCATTGGCTGATTTAGTTGCTATGTCTATTCATTGGCTGATCTTGTTACCATGTCTCTGCCAGTCATGAATTCTCTGACAGTGCGTTACCACTATTCCAGGTTGGACATTTGACAATCTGAGAAAGGCACATAATTATCATGGAAGTCATGAAATCCTAACTTAAGGAAGGTAGATTGAAATAACCCGGAACTATAAGTTTGGAGAACTCTACTGACAATCCTGAGATGACTTCTAGCAGTTCAGGAATGGAAGTTGCTATGTAGCAGGGAGAAGAATACAATAGCAACAATTCCAGCTGACCCCATAAGCCCAGAGTCAGAAACAGGGTCACACAGTCAGAGACTTGGGGAGCAAGGCTGTTAAAGCAGAAAGACTCTTTGATGTCACTGCCACTCTACCTCAGGTGTCTTGGGGTCTTGGCTTGTACAAACCCTAAATCTGGCTGGAGACATCTCTGAGGCAACATCCTACCAATCCAGTGACAGCCAGGTCTTGATGATACATGCATCATATCATGCTCGTCCTCAATAAGGGGAGCCTTGTTGTTGACTGACTGTTGGTATTTACTAGCAGCAGCCAAAGTTCCAAGCATCTCCACAATATCCAGATGAAAAATGTACCTCATAGTTCACTATAGCAGAAACTTGTTTCATGAATTGTTGTGACTCGTCCTCCCTCCTCTCCTCCGCCGGGCCCCTCCCGTCTCCAACCGGGCCTGTTATCAGATCTGAGTCTAATAATGAAGATGAACGGCCTGTCATGCCTCCAGCCCCCGGCCCTGGCCCCATGCCCAGAGACGATTCCAGGAGTGAAAGGAGTAGCCCAATAAATCTCACTCACTGTGTTCCTTTGGCTCAGCCGTCAGAGCAGGAAGCCAGCCAGGTATTGGAATTGCTCGGACCTATTCCTTCTGACCCCTCCCTTTCCCAGACAGCAGATCCATCTGAAGACAATTCAAAGTGGGAGGATCCTCGCTTCCGGAGATCTGAGAGGCGACGCCAGAAGAAGGAAGGGAGGGGCAGGCCTGGATAAATGCTGAGTCATGGAGCCACACCCCACAGCCTATATAAAGGACCTGCTTTTGGCATTCCAACCTTGAGTCAAGCAAAGTCTTATCGAGTTTGCTGATACCGGACCCTATCATTGAAGTCACAACTTGGACTGCCCTGATAAACCTCGAAGGAACTTGGCAAGCTGCAGAGGCTTCGTTGCCAAGTTTGTTACAAACTTCCTTGACTCGTTCGTCGGAGTGGGGGGTGGGACACAAAATGAATATGTAACAGTGGTAGAATACTGTTTTACAATCCCTGAGAAATAATGGTGTCCTATTGCTGGGGCTCTCAAATTTTGTAGTGCCGTGAGTCCTTAAGATTTAAAAAAAATGTATGGACTCTTCCCAGGAATATGTCACAAATCACAAAGCCACTGATAGGTACTAGAATAAGGAAACTGTACTTCCAACTGATGTAGTTGCCATGGAGAGGTCCACTTCTGTATCTTGAGAAAGCCAGTCTGAAAGGGTCAAGGACATAGGGAAGCACTCCAAAAATACTTGTAGCCAAAGCATACTAGTCTCCCACCACTGGATTTATCCTCAAATTAGGACTTGGCTGCAAATCAGGAATTTGGCTGCTTGAACATTAGTGCAAAGTAAGGCCCAGACCCTTATAACATGCAGCCCTGAAAGAGGTGCCCTTTGAAGAGGAGGAAATTGAAATCAGGCAGAACCTCAACCCTGTGGGGGTGATCTTGAATATGTTCAGCAACAAAAGCTGTTGGAACTATCTAGAATCAATGTCAAAAGCCCATCGAAATTTGTCCACATCCAAGTACAACTCATTTCATTACTGGGAAAGAAACATTGCAATCCACAATCTGAGAATCTCTGTCTGAATGTTTAAATGAAGTTTTATCGTGAAACTGAAGCACTGTCCAAAGCTATCAACCTGCTGGGAGAGGGCTATATGTTCATCCCTAACTCTATGGGCTTTAATTTGGCAATTTATATTGAAGACAATAGTATCAATTACTCATTTAATCGTATCTGCCAACCTGCATTGGACCATCATGGCAGATTATAGTCTACTCCTTCAACATGTCAATATAACCTCAAAAATGTCCCTCACTCCCCAGAGGCCCTAAGCCTAGGGCAACTACACACAGCAGCAGAAAGACCTGCCTGAAGGCAAAGAGTACTAATAACTGCCAGGCTAAATTAGGCTGCCTTTGGACTTTGGACATAGGAACATTCACCATTCAAATAATAAAAAACGGATTCTCGACTAGAAGAACTGCTGATTGAACTCAACAATGTTTATTGGGATATCATTGGATTTTGTGAAACACAATGAAAAAGTAAAAATTAGTTGATAGAACTGGGCATTTATGCTACACTAGAGTTACCAAGGACAGACAATGTGGCAGAGGTGGTTTTCTCATCAAAAAAGTGAAAGATTTGTAGTAAAATTTGAAAGTGTATCAGACAGAGTACCCGAATGCATTATGCATTATTCAATAGAATAAACCATACAAGATTCAAATCCTCAAATCTTATGTGCCAAGTTATAGTGTAGATACCCTAAGGCAAAGAAATATTGGACAAAAATACATATGTAGTTAGAAAAAATGGTAAAGCAACATGTAGATTTAAAACCACAAATATTTTTGTTGGATATTTTACCAGAAAACTACAATAAAGGGACTATATATTTAATTTTACATGTGTTAACAGCAGTTAGAATTATGTGTGCACAACAGTGGAAAAATAAAGGGATCCCTACAGATGAAAATGTAATTTAAAAAATACTACAATGTGCAGGAATGTACAGATTAACAGCTAAAATTAAGGAAAAGGGAGAAACAGAAGTTAGAAATTTAAAAGTACAAGAGAATGACTATATAAAGGTGGTTTACTAAAATGGATAAGCAAATACTATTATGTGATCATTATTATTATGAATATCATTATTTCTCAAAATTAATTATACCCAGACAACACATTGTTTATGTTTAATTAAACATTGATGTTTAATTTAAAAAAAAAAAAGTTGTAGTGAAGATGAGGTCAAAGAGTTATAGATGATGTAGCCCGTCTTCTACAAAAAGAAAAATACCGATACAAAATACTAATGGGTGACTAAGAATAGAAAGAACAATACTTTCCTTGCAGCTCCAAATAATAGTTTCCCCCGCTGCTCTCCACACACACACACACACACACTTTAACGATCCTCAGCCTTGTAATTAAACTCATCAAACACTTAAATAAGGTTCGCTCTTCCACTCAGCTTCTACATTTTCATAGAGGCTCCAAGAAAACTCCTATTAATAAAAAAAAAAAACCCTCAAAGATAGCTCATTTACTTACTCAGTTGATGCCATTTCAAAGAGAAAAGCACAAATTTCCAAACTTCAACTCCTGCTAAATCCAAACACACAGGAGTAAACCCAGAAAATGTCCTCATGAGCTCAGGACAGAGTTGAAAATGGGAGGTCTACAAAGGGGGCGTCTCTTAAGTTTGAACCCTGTCCATAGAGCCAGAAGACACAGAGTGATACCATGCACTGGAGTCACGACTTCTCAGGCAGGAAAATGACTATATCATGTCAAGTGATAAAACCGTATTTTGTAATTATACTGTCATCAATCGCTTTAATATTGGAAGTGACCATAGAATGGTACGAGCTAAAGTGAAGATAGTTGAAAAAAACATGAAAACGATAAAGACGTGACAAAAATGAAAATAATGATTTTCTTTAAAAAGCAATTTTCTTTAAAGCAATTTTGAGATTAATTTATCAAATTGCTTCACTCTATTGCAAGATTTGGAAAAGATAAACATTACAGACCAAAATGAAGAAATAGCAAAAAATGTCCTTGAATCTGCTTTATCTATAGCACCACTGGAAAAACACTTTGTGCAGTCAAAAATTTCTGATGAAAGTTAATGAAAAAAAGTCAGACAATGAAGAATATTGGAAGTTTCATTAATAAAATGGAGTACATTGAACTTTACAAGACCATAAGGAAACGTATCCAGGAAGAAATGTGTCAGTTTAACATGAAGCTTGTGAAAAAGGCACAAAGCAAGAGAACAATTAGGCTTAAAAATAAACCTGAGAAAGAGCCAAGTTATGTTTAATAACATCACCAAAGAAATAAAAATAATAATAATAATAGGTGATACAATAAAGGAAATTGAATTGCGTGTTAAATGTGGTTGGCAGGCATTCAGCAAACTAAGTGTAATTTTAAAGAAACACACACACTCCAAATGCCTGAAGAGAAAAGTTTTTGATCAGTGTGGTACCTGTTCTAACATAGGCCAGCGAAACATGGACACTAACTTATTTATTTTATTTATTTATTATTCATATTTATATACCGCCCTATCTCCCGAAGGACTCAGGGCGGTTGAACTTCACAACTGAATGCAAAAGCTACAAGTGGTGCAGAGTGTTATGGAAAGATACACGCTTAGCATCACAAGATAGAAAGACCTACACATAGATCAGAGAACAAATGAAACAATATATCATCGAGAGTAAAATAACTGAAATGGAAATGGGCTGGTCACATAGCAAGAAGTGATGGCAAGTGGACTAAAGCAGTTATAGAATGGATTCCATTTGATAAGAAGCATCCACAAGAGAGATCTAAAACAAAAGGGATCGACAAATCAGCAAGTATTCCAAGCCCAATTGGCAAAACAAAGCTCAAGACTGTATTGGTTGGAAACATGAGGAAGAGGCCTTCATCCTGCAGTAGATAGACAATGATTAGAATGACTGTTCATTTAATTATTAATTTATATCCCACCTTTCCTCCAAGAACTCAAGGAAATGTACCTAATCTGTTCCTCCAATTTTTCCCCACTACACTAAAACCACAATTGGGAGTGAAATCAGTCATTGAGCAATGTGGCTGTTAAACAAGACATCAATAATTGCTTCACACAATTGGATTCCTGGGTAAGGTCACAGGGCATTAAGCAGACAGAATCCCAGGTAAGGAGCATACAATGCCTGGGGAACAGCAGCAATCGTGGGAGGGTCTTTGGGGAAGCTGAAAGTTTGCCAAAGCCTATGTAGGATTTTCAGCCTCTAGGTTGCGAGGCTTGGCTTGGCTGAAAGAACTGCCTGCTAAGAGAATTCAGTTCTCCTCTGTACATAAAAAGGAACTCCTCTGGAAGGGTACAGGAATGAAGCTCACATCTTGTTTCTGCACCCCACCAGAGGCACTCCCCCCTAGGAACAGCAACTTACAACTGTCCTGCTGGCTTCCCCTTTGATTTTCTGGGGAGCTGGCAGAGAAAGTTGTAAATGGTGTTCACATGATTGTGGGGTACTTTGCAATTGTGTGAGGTTGCCAGGCGCCCTGATCACAATCACACGATTGTGGAAATGGTAGTGCAAAATTTATGACAGCTAGGGCTTTACAGACTATAAAAACCTTTTCAAAGGTTGTCGTAATACCAAATTTTCTTTAAGTGAACAGATATTAAGACAATGACTATCTGTACTATCTAAGTAGTGCAGGAAAAGTTGAATTGGGCTGAGAGAAAGAGCAATGACAAACTTCTGTGGCTGAGAATAGACTGAAATAGGTTTCCATAGTCAAAGTCTTAATCCATAATTTTAATCACATCACATTAACAATAAATGACAATAAAAACAGATGATTTGTGGACAAAGATACCTATAGATTTTAATAAGTACCTATTGGCATTCTAGGAACTCAAATTTCTGTATTGAGTTCTGTCTTTCAAGAAAGTTACCATTTTTGTGCTATTCATTTACACAGCAATTAATTTATACCACATTAACCAATAGAGAACAGACTAAAATTAATTTAATAAAATGTAACAAAAATCATAGGGTAGGTAGCTCAGTGGCTAAGACGCTGAGCTTGTCGATCGAAAGATCGGCAGTTCAGTGGTTCAATTCCCTAGTGCCACATAACGGGGTGAGCTCCCATTACTTTTTCCAGCTTCTGCCAAGCAGTTTGAAAGCATGTTTAAAAAATGCAAGTAGAAAAATAGGGACCATCTTTGATGGGAAGGTAAGGGTTCTGTGTGCCTTTGGCATTTAGTCATGCTGGGCACATGACCATGGAGACATCTTCAGACAGCACTGGCTCTTCAGCTTGAAACGGAGATAAGCACTGCCCCCTAGAGTTGGGAACAACTAGCACATATGTGTGAGGGGAATCTTTACATCTATCTCAACAAAAATCATATATTTGTTTTAACTTTGTTGATGTCCTCCGCCTTTATGATATAGATCAGTGGTAGTCAACCTGGTCCCTACCGCCCACTAGTGGGCGTTCCAGTTTTTATGGTGAGCGGTAGGGTTTTGTCCGATATTGAACCACTTTCCTTTTTTTAAATTTAATTGACTTTTTAAAAAAATTTCATAGCCTTATTTAAAAACATTTTCATTAGGTTTTCATAAAATTCCCTGTGACAATTTAAATTTCTGAAAATATACTATTTGTATCGCCCGCGCATAGGTTTTGTTCATGTTACGTAAGTGAAACTAATTGGCACTATAGTGCGACCGCAAACAAAAGAGCCTCGTCCCAGAATAGCTCACGCATCTCCCTCCCACACCACCCAGCTGTAAAAGACAAGCAAAGCTGGTAGCTGGCACCCCCCCCAAACCCAATCTACGATGCGCGAGAAGCATGCACAGACAAGGATACACGGTGCATTACTGTGGCACTGGTGGGCGGTTAGAAAATTTGACTATTAACAGAGATACAAAAGTGGGCGGTAGATATAAAAAGGTTGACTACCCCTGATATAGATCTTCAACCCACCTCTCTATTAGGAGTTGAAGTATTGTCATCATTTTGCTCTGTAAGAGATGTTCTGTTCCTGTGTATTGATGATGACAGTGCAGAAGATTCAGAATATCTCTGTAAAGAAATACCAAGAACAAATCAGCTCCTTCCTACAAATAATTTGATATACAATACAGAGTATAGCTAGTCATACCAAATTGTTCACTGTACTAAAATTATTTTAAATTGAATTAAAAATATCAATACTTCATTAAGTATAGCCATTTTGAACAATATTGGTTCTTCCAACCATATAGCTTTTAGACTATTTTTATATATTTGACAAGGATGCATATGGTTTTTTACTATCTGATCTTCACATTTTTTTCCAATTATGCTAGTTTTGTTTTCTGGAGATAGTTGTTTATCTAGAGACAGAAACAAAGTTGTTGTATAGACTAATTGTTATACAGATCTAAATGACTGATATATTCTAATCTGCAACTGACCACTAATGAAATACACAATGTATATCTGATTGTGCATTGAAAGCTTTATAGCTGGCCTTTTTTCTGAATCTGATAGTATTCTTACCAGCTCAGTAATAAATAAATTGATGGCCTAGCCATGGCAAGATAGATAGTAAATAAATTTAACAAAAAAAATGTTGTTTGAGCACTCTTTGCATTTTTATGTAGGCATTCATTGGCTAGCATTTTCCCATTAGCTTTTTAGTTAATAATATAGCTGGGAAATGGGAGGACTTCCGGTTTGGCTCCGCTTCGTTGAAAGCAGTCTTGTTTAGACTGCTAACTCCTTAGTCTGTAGAGCTGTCAGGACATCGTAAATCTATTGTCCGACAGCTTGTAAGTCTCTCCCCTTGGGCAAAGAGAGAGAGATGAGCATTCAGGCTGAAGTTGAGACACCCAAAAAAGCCACAGAAAAAGTTTCTGGGGGCTTGAGGGCAGTGCTCCTTCCATAGCCTGAAAAGCTCCAGACTTGGAGATGCATCTGTCTTCTGACAGAAAAAAACGTAGCGTCCAGTCTCCGTGGCGGAAATTGATTTATGATGGATTGTAACGCGGACGGAGCAGATACTGGAGTTTTAGCATTTGTTTGTAAGAAGACTGCAATCCCGAGGATATACTTGTTGCAAAGATAGGACAGAAGAAAGCAAATGGCGTTTTGTGGAATGTGTGTATTAGAAACGAAAGTTAAAGAAATGCTTATTAACAGCTAGTGTGGAACTAGAAGATACTGACTAAATGGAAGAAATGAGAATTTTATGATTTATATTTTTTCTTCTTCTTTGGGATTATAGTGATTCAGAAGAAAAGCTTTTTGAATTTTTCTTTTTTAACCCCTTTTATCCGTTATTAGGCTATATTTTTAAAAATGGCTTTTAAGCAAATAGTACCAAAAGTCACTAAAAACTTTGAAATTTCTTCAGTTCAGATTCGAAACTTAAAAGAAGAGATTAAAAAGGAATTAAGAAACTCTTTACAGGAGTTTTTGGAGACTCGTTTTTCAGAAATAGATCAAAAATTTGATGAAATAGAGAAAGAGATGTTGGATTTTAAGGAAGTGGTGGAAGAGCAGAAGAGGGAAATGAAAACGGTAAAGGATGCAATTTCGCAAATATTAAGGTCTTGTATTCAGATGGAAGATAATCTTGAAGAAATTAATAAAGCTAATTTAGAGTTGCAAAGGAAAATAGAGGAAATTCAAAAGAATCAAAATAATTGGAACTTAGATAATAAGATGGAAGATATACAGGCAAAGGTAGATAGGGCAGATGAAGAAAGAGTAATATTACAATATAGATTAATGGAATATGCTATAAGGGTGAGGGGATTGAGGCAAAATAGGAAGGAAAATTTAAAGAGATTTTACGCAAGCCTTTGCTCAGATAAAGGTGTGGAGCCAGAAGATTTTGAGATTAATATTGAAAGAATTTATCGTGTTAATTCTTGGTGGGCAAGACAAAATAGATTACCGAGGATGTGGTTATTTATTTTACAACTAAAAGGTTAGGTATGAAATTTTGCAAGCCTTTTATAAAAATAAATTTCAAATATTGGGACAAGATATAAAAATGATAAAGGAAATTCCTCCTAAAATGTTAAGAAAGAGAAGAGAATTTGCTTTTTTAGTGGATGAGTTTAAGAAACATCAGATATATTTTAGATGGGAAGTTCCAATGGGTTTGTCAGTGAATTTTAGAGGCAGAAAGTATTTTCTTAATTCAGTTATGAAGGCGAGACATTTTTATATTAATGTTTTAAAGAGTGGGAATCCTTTGTTGTTAGATGCTAAGTTAATTGGTTTGGAAACGATGGAAAATAGAATAGGAGAGGGGAGGAATGTTTAAGATGTGAATATGATGATTATGGTTAATTTTTGGAATTGATTTGTTTAGGATATAAATTATAGGATTTTTTATTTGCTATTTGTATAGTATAAATCTATGGGTTGATATTATTTAATTGTGAAGGATGGAAAGTAAAATTTATGAATTTAGATAATGTTGTGGATGTAATGATTTTAACTGTTTACTGTTATATTGTGGATGTAGTTTAAATGAATATTTGTTTTAATTGACACGTTTATAGATAGTAAAAGTTATGAAGTTAAGCTGGAAATATTGTATTTGAGAGATTTTATTCGTAATGATATTTGATTGATGGAGTAGTATTGGAAGATTGGACATTAAATGTTATGACAATTGAAGAAAGATATAAGTGATGAGTATTTGAGTTCGAGAAGCTGGATCGTAATTTAAGAAATGGACATGAAATTTGAAGAAATATACAAGTGGGAGAAAAAATTTGAATTTGAGAAGATGGACTAATTTTTAAAATGGGCTGTAAGAAGAACGGACATTAAATGTTACGACAATTGAAGAAATATATAACTGATGAAAATTTGAGTTCGGGAAGATGGACTGTAATTCAAGAAATGGACTTATGAAATTTGAAGGAGTATATAAGGGGGGGAAAATTTGAATTTGAGAAGATGGATCAATTTTAAAAATGGATTGTAAGAAGAAGTAATATGTGAAGTTGGTATTGTTTCTTGTCTTTTTTCTTTTTTCTTATTCTTCCTTATCTCTTTATTTTTATTGTGAGGGGATTTAGAGTTTTAAATTTTTGAGGGTGGGAGTTTATGTATATTTTGTATATTTTAGCTTGTGATTGTTGGTCATAATACCCGGTATTTGCTCTGGGAAGTCTGGGGGGGAAGGGGGGGAAAATGATATATGGATTGGTTATTAACGTACAGTAATGTTTGAAGATATGAAATTAAAATTCAAAATGATATTGGGGCTGCTCGACTGCCATTTCAGAAAGAAAAGGAGAGAGGAGTAGAAGGAGGGAAGAAAGTAGGTAGGAAAGAGTTGAGAAGGAGGAGGGGAATAAGAAGGTTAGATAGGGTGGAAGAAGGGAGGAGTGGAGAAGGAGGAGAGGAAGTAGTAAAGTGAAGGAGATGAAGGATGGGAAAGTAGTAGAGGGTAGAGAGGGAGGTTGTGAAGAAAGGAAATGGCAGTTGGGCAGGCCTGAATCAGTAATAAATAAAAATTAATGATTAATGATGGATAATAGTTTGTACATAAATATGATGTTGGAAAATGGAAATAAAAATTATTTTTTTAAAAAAATATAGCCGGGAAATGGGGACTTTCGTACATTCTGCACTCTAGGTGCAGAACATGGTCAGGTTTTTAGGACCTTACAAAAGGCTAATAGATTTGGGGCCATTCTGATCTCCAAGGGAAGACTGTTCCATAAAGGAGGGGCTACTGCAGGAAAAGCTCACCTTCTGGTCCCTGCCAGTTGACATTCTTTGGCTGAAAGGATCTCAAACATGCCTATTCTGATTGATCTAGTTGGATGGGTAGATACTCTAGAAAAAAGGCAATCCCTCAGGTATTTCCAAACCATGTAGTAGGTAATCATCAGCACTTTGAACTGCACTCAGGAATGCACTTGTAGCCAGCACAGCACACACAAGAGTGGTGTTACATGTGACATATATCTGGCACCATTTACTATCCACACAACCACATTCTGCACCAGCTAGCAGTTTCCAAATGGTCTTCAGGGGCAGCCCCATATAGAGTGTATTACAATAGTCAATCCTGGAGATTACAACGGCATGAATTATGTGAGCAGGGCCTCCCAGTCTAAGTATGAATGCAACTGATGCATCATCTGAAGATATGCAAAAGCCCTCATAGCCATGGTTGCCACCTGCTCTTCAAACAGCAGCCATGAGTCCAGAGGGCTCCCACACTGTACACCAGATCTGTTTGGGGCATTGCAACCCCATCCAGAATCACAGATGGAAGAACTTGGGGGGGAGGTACAACCACTCTTTCTTGCTAGGGTTGAGTCACAATGCATACAAAATATGACATTTATGTTCATGTTTCTTTTAACATTATTCTAAATTTGTAGTTGATTCTCAAATACAACATTCTATATTCTTTCTGAACTAAAGGGGCTTTGAATATCTGATGCTTGTTTCGATTTATTAAAGATACTTTTTTAAAAATGCATTGTTTTCATATACATTTTTTCTGAACCTAATAATTTGCCACTTTAAAGTGCAAAAAATTCCTTACAACATAAAAACATGACTTGTTTAGCTACATAAAATAAAACACTTCAGATTTTAAGTGGGGAAGAGTTGACTACCGGTTTTTCTTACAAGTGTTTGGAGACTGCTTTGAAACCCATATAATTTGACTAATATTTTCAGTGTTGCTAGCGAAGGTTTGAAATTAGCTCTTACTTTTCAATCCTATAACCACTAAGAATAATGGAAAATATCTAATGTTATTTCAAGATTAGTATTTAGTGGCTTGTTTACATCAAAATCCATTTTAGAAGACATGACAGAAAACACATTTTCAGAATATATATGTAACTCATATTCAACAGTCAAACAATAAAACATCTAAGAATGCACTACAGCATGACCTAGCTATTGAACAGTATATCGCATTCCATCCTTGGCAGATTCTCAAAAATCTTGTTCATACACTAGTTTCTTCCACATCAGGACATTGTTACAATGAAATATAGTATATTCTCTAATCATTTATAATTAGAAAATATATTTTATATCTTAATTTAAGGAGCTACAACTCAAAAACTATTCATAACTGTTCACGTCAGGGGTAAAATGCTCCCAGTTCGGACCGGCTCACCCGATCCAGTAGCGATGGTGGCTGCTGGTTCGGAGAACTGGTGGCAAGAATCCCTGGCCCTGCCCCACTGCCTCTGCTGAGCCGCACCACCAGCAGAGTTTTTTTTTACTTTTAAAAGCAGTTTTTCTTCAGCCGAAAACATGCCTTTAAAAGTAAAAAAAAGCCTTTGAGGATCCCGCCCCTCAGCTGAGATCCGCAGAGCCTTTAAACTTTAAAAAAATATTTCTTTTTAAAGGCTCCTCTGGCAATCTCACCTGAGATCAGCAGAACCTTAAAACACTTGTTTTCTACAAGTAGAAAACTTCCTTTTAAGAGATTCTAAGGCACTTATCTGATTACTGATCTAACGCATGGCTTTCCCAGCCCAAAAGCAGTAGTTTCACTTTCAGCACCAGACAGAATCAGTTGCTAGCTAATCTATTTCCTCAGTGAGCAACTAATGCTGGCTGGCTTTGCTGGCCGAGGAACTCTGGAAATTGAAGTCCACAAACCTTAAAGTTACTAAGGTTGGAGACCCCTGATCTAAAAAATATAAATAAAATAGAATAAAATAATAAAATAAAATATTTGTTCAGCTTTCTGAGATTTGGTGTGTTTCTGTAGTGTTTCACTCTAACTACACAAACACACAAAATCTCATAAAGCTGTATGTGGCATTTGTGTATGTGTGTGTCAGTTGTGCTGTGTTGTGTGTGTGTGTAAAGTGTGAAAGTTGGTTTTTGAGCTTTTTGTGGCTGTGTGAGGTTCCTGCTTGTTGCAAAGGCCATTTTGTGTGAAGTGCAGCTGCTTTTAGATTGTATGTGTCAGTTGTGTTGTGTTGTGTGTGTAAAGTGGGAAAGATGGTTTTTGGTACCACTTATTGTTTTGAATACTTTGTTTATTATTTTTATTATTTATTGTTATTGGCCATGCCCACCCAGTCATCTGACTACCAACCCACGCCCACCAATTAAGCCACGCCCACAGAACTGGCAGGGAAAAATTTTAGATTTCACCTCTGGTTCAGAAAAACGACACATCACATCACTAGAAGGGCACATCATTGGAAAATTCAAATCAATTCTTAATAAAAAGGGATTAATATTTGCTCCTGCACAAAATCAAAGGCAACTTATTTATGTCTCTTTTTACTAAAAACTGTCATGAATACTTAATACATTCCTATAAATAAAAGGCTATGCTGGCAAAGATAGGACATATTTGAAAGGGAAGTCTTTGGGATTCATTCTTTTTGGTGGGTTTAGGTACATAATCCTATAAACTCATAGCTGAAATCGAGCCACATCAAACTTAATGGGACCTATCCAAAGTAGTGGAAAAACTGCCCTTAAATTAGCAGCCCTCTGTTCTGAATAAACATAGTCGAGTTGCATTTATATTTCTAATTTACCCAAGTTCTTAAATACTCAAGAGAACACAATTTCTTTAACAAGCATACACTTAACAGTCTGGTTCTCACAACACTAGGTTAAATGCAATGAATTTTGGTGGGTACAGAATGTCTTGTTCAGACAATTATCCGACCAGGCAAGAACACGTCCTACAAGGGCAGAAATTAAACTAGACAACCTAAATTAACCTAGCAAGAGGAGAAGCCTGCTTTTGTGGCTAGCGCGAAGTGTCCTAAAGCGATAAACTGAAACAATGGCGCCTTAACAAATGTGGCTCGGAGAAGGGCGGCACCTGAACCCTTTCAGCGATTCCTCCCAACCCGTAGAGGACGCAAAACTCCATCAGAATTCGCACATATTCCGGAGCCCCTCTGAAGCGTCTAATTACTCCCTTTTAAACCATCGGACATTTTCCGGGAGAAAAAGAACCATTCTCCATATTCTATGCCAAGCAAGCGCGCCGCGTCGCGGATTTTCTACCGCGTACCCGAGGAAACCCTGAAGCGCCACCGCCGGAACTTCCGCGGCCCGAAGTTTGTTCCTCGCTGATCTTCTGCTTTAATTTTTTGAACATGACGACGATCTGCTGAAGCAGACGAAAGAAAGGTTCGGCCGGAGGAAAGCCTTCCTTTTTGCAAGCCCCAGGGCATCAAACGGTACCGGAGGTACTTTGCTTCTTCGAAGATTGACGGAAGTAATGCGAAAAGCGGCCTACAACAATCTCCCTATTTTCCCTACATCCGCTTTACTTCTTTACCCTGTTTATAAGCCTCAGGTGATCAAATAATGGTTAGGACGCATGCGTGAGCAACGTGGACAGGTTTTTGTGTTTTTTTTAAAAAACAAGCCTTCAAGACTAAACTACGGCAAAGGACAAAGGACAAATTTTCTCCTCGATTAGCCCGATTTAACTTCGTATGTTTCCCCACCGATGCTGTTCCAGATTCCAAGGAATCGCCAAACTGATCTCGGACTTGGTCTGCACAAGCAGTTATTCCGATAATAGCTTTATGACTTCACCTGTCTGCAGATGTTTAACTTGGAACCCAAATTTAGACAAGTTGTTTGCCAGTTGAAGCAAAAACGACCACGTAAGCATCTTCCATTGACAATAAACTATAGAGACAACAACAACAACAAAAATTAACTATTGTCTCATATTTCTTACACTACTCCAATAGATCTGTGTTGCCCATTGCACTTTACTTAAAAGTAAGATAGTTTAATTAACCCATGTGTCAAAGTTAGGTTTACTGTATTAGATTTGGGTTGCAGAAATCCAGGCAACCACTAGATAGCAATAAATGCAAGAATTTCTAGCTATGTTGCTGGCTAGTGGTCATTCTGATTTTTGAGCCCAGATCCAGTTCACACCACTTCGGGAGAACCGGTTGTTAACTTTCTGAGCAGTTTGGCAAACTGGTGGTTGGAAAAAATCATTAAGTTAGGGTTTGATTATTTGATTGAAGATAGCGACCGGCATGGTCGCACAATGAGTAGCTGCTCCTCAACTGCATTGTGAGAAAGCTGTGGTGTTGAGGATTCTGTTTGAAGCTGCTTGCAAAAAGACTTGTTTTTCACCCAAGCAACCTTTAAGAAAGAAAAGAACTGAAAACATCGGGGAAGCAGAGGTAAGGATCATCCGGTAGTAAAATCCCCCTTCCCCCTCCGCTGCTACCGCTGCTACCGCCACCCCACCACCACCACTGCCTTACTGCTGTCACTGCCGCTACCCTCTAAGCCTCAAAAAAATCAAAAAATCACAAAAGAAAGAAAGTTTTTTTTAAAAAAAAGATTGAGAGAGAGAGCGTGGAGCGCTCTCACATAGAGCAAGCGCAGAGGCGGCAAAGAGGCTGAAAGAGAGAAAGTTAGAAAGTAAACCTAATCTTGCGTAGCTTCTTTTCCAAAAACACCACACTACTAACCAGAGCATATAAAACATTTCCTAGACCAATTCTAGAATACAGCTTGCCTGTTTGGAACCCTCACCACATCTCTGACATCAATACAATCGAACGTGTCCAGAAATATTTCACAAGAAGAGTTCTCCATTCCTCTGAAAACAATAAAATACCTTATCCCACCAGACTTGAAATCCTAGGCTTAGAAAGCTTGGAACTCCGTCGCCTTCGACAAAATCTCAGTTTAACTCACAGAATCATCTATTGTAATGTCCTTCCTGCTAAAGACTACTTCAGCTTTAATTGCAACAACACAAGAGCAACTAATAGATTTAAACTTAATGTCAACCGCTTTAATCTAGATTGCAGAAAATATGACTTTTGTAACAGAATCATCAGTGCTTGGAATACTTTACCTGACTCTGTGGTCTCTTCTCATAATCCTAAAAGCTTTAACCAAAAACTTTCTACTATTGACCTCACCCCATTCCTAAGAGGACCATAAGGAGCGTGCATAAGCGCACATTCCTGTCATATTGGTTTTTTTTCTTTTCTTCTTCCTATCTATCTATCTATCTATCTATCTATCTATCTATCTATCTATCTATATATATATATATATATGCTTATAACTCCTAATATTTACTCAAATATGTGTTTATATGCTATATAATCTTTTTGTATGGTACCTACATATATTGTTGTGACGAAATAAATAAATAAATAAATAAATTAGAGCACGGAGAAAGACGGCCACCTTACTCCAATCAAACGAGCCGCCCAGAAATATTTTTCAAAGGGATACTTAAAGAGATACTTTTTAAAGAGATATTTTTAAAGAGAGTGATTCCAACGTGATAGAAAAATCCTCAGTGTATGAGAGATATCCCCAGCGTATGAAAGATCTCAGCGTTTAAAACAGAACGTGAGAGAAATATCCCCAGCATGAGAGAAATATCCCCAGCATGAGAAAGATCTCAGTAACGTTTAAAACAGAACGTGAGAAAAATATCTCCAGCATTTGAAAGATCTCAGTAACATCTATAAGAAAAATACCCAGTGTGTGTGAGAGATTGCCAGATCATCAGATTGTTTTCCCAGCACATATAATCAGAACAGTGCTTCATCCCCAGCTCCAAGACAAAACTTCTTGGAAACACTCCATTCAACTCACTCAGATTTAAATCTACCGTCGTTGCAAAAAATCCTTCCACCGGAGCTACAGTAAACAGCTAATTGTCTTCTAAACAAAGGAGAGTTTCGGCTGTTCCTGAAAACTGCAAAAGCAGGCTTTTGCTAAAAACCCTCCAACTGGAGGAAAACAGAAAACAGACTGATATTAGTAGCCACAATCTTTTAAAACTTAACTTTTTCAGTATAATTAATTGACATCCTAAATTGGAGAGAGAAATTTTCCCAGGAAAGATTGAGGAGAAAAACTTCCCCTACCAGCTGAGTAAGCCCCTGGAAGACCACGTGGGAAGATCAGAGAATTTAAAAAGTAGCAGATAAAATTAATCTGTAAAATACACACAAATCATTGGCCATGCCAGGCAAAAATTCAAACAGATCTGCCAAACGCCCTCAAACAAAAACTGTCACTACAAATAATGATCAAAATGAATCAAATATATGCTATAAATGTAACAATATAATAAAAGAAAATGAAGAATCTGAGATATGCCAACTATGCTCAAATGATGTCCATCACTCCTGCCTGAAAATAAACAAGTCTGCAGTAAACTTCCTATCAGATCCTACATTTATCCATTTTTGTCAACCTTGTTTACCTAAATTAGAATACCTAATTTCCATGTCTAATAGACTCCATGTCATTGAAACAACTTTAATGTCACAACAATCCACTCAAACAAACTTAGAAGAAAAAATCACAAATCTCGAAAAATAATTATTACAATTCAAAAAAATGATAACACCACAGAACAAAATCTCTTCCCAATCCAACAAACATTGCCTAACGCACAAACTAAACCGCAAACATATTCCAATCAATCAATCAAACAAACAAACAACGTAGCCATTTTAATTAAAGATACCATTGAAAGAGAACAAAAGTGTCAAAATGCTATATTATTTGGATTAGATAATACCAGTGAATCAGATTTTTTTTTTCCTACCTACTTTCTTCCCTCCTTCTACTCCTCTCTCCCTTTCTTTCTGAAATGGCAGTTGGGCAGACCCAATATCATTTCAAATTTTAATTTCATATCTTCAATCATTACTGTACATTAATAACCAATCCATGTATCATTTCCCCCCCTTTCCCCCCCTCCCCCCTTCCCCCCCCCGGACTTCCCAGAGCAAATACCGGGTATTATTATTTTATTATTATTATTATTTATTATATTTGTATACCGCCCATCTCCCGAAGGACTCAGGGCGGTTCACAGTCAAAAACAACAGAAAAACATATAATACATAAAAAGCTAAAAGAATAGACAGTTAAATTCAATTGATGCTCTAACTTTTAAATACAAATTTAAAACCTCATTTAAACCCTTTTTTTTAAAATCCCAAGTTTAAAACTACGCTCAAGCTAGTCCTGCTCTTCAAACAGCAGCGTCTTCAGCTCACGGCGGAAGGACTTGAGATCGGGAGTTGAAGCCCCAGAGGAAGCTCGTTCCAGAGGGTAGCCCCCACAGAGAAGGCCCTCCCTAGAGGTCGCCAGCCGACATTGTTTAGCTGACGGTATCCGGAGGAGGCCCTCTGTGAGAGCGCACTGGTCGGTGAGAGGCTAATGGTGGCAGTAGGCGGTCCCGTAAATATCCCGGTCCTAGGCCATGGAGCGTTTTAAAGGTGATAACAAGTACCTTGAAGTGAACCCGGAAGACCACTGGGAGCCAGTGCAGATTACGCAGGAGGGGTGTCACATGGGAGCCAAAAGGTGCTCCCTCTATCACCCGCGCAGCCGCATTCTGGACCAGTTGGAGTCTCCGGGTACCCTTCAAGGGGAGCCCCATGTAGAGAGCATTACAGTAGTCCAGGCGGATGTAACCAGGGCATGAGCAACCGTGCATAAGGCAGCCCGATCCAGAAAGGAACGTAACTGGCGTATCAGGCGAACCTGATGAAAAGCTCCCCTGGTGACGGCTATCATATGATCTTCAAAAGACAGCCGTGCATCCAGGAGGACGCCCAGATTACGAGCCCTTTCCGTGGGGGCCAATAGTTCGCCCCAATGGTCAGTGATGGAATTAGTTGACTGTACCGGGCCGCCGCATCCACAGCCACTCGGTCTTGGTGGGATTAAGTCTGAGTCTGTTCCTCCCCATCCAAACCCGTACGGCCTCCAGGCACTGGGACATCATTTCAACAGCCTCGTTGGGGTGGTTAGGGGTGGAAATATAGAGCTGGGTATCATCAGCGTATAGATGACAACTCACCCCAAAACCACGGATGATCTCACCCAGCGGCTTCATATAGATGTTGAACAGAAGAGGCGAGAGAACCGACCCCTGAGGCACCCCACATAAGAGGCGCCTTGGGGTCGATCTCTGTCCCCCCGTCAACACCGTCTGCGGCCGGTCGGAGAGGTAGGAGGAGAACCACCGATGAACAGTGCCCCTCACTCCAAGTCCCCCGAGCCGGCGCAGCAGGATACCATGATCGATGGTATCAAAAGCCGCTGAGAGATCTAATAGGACCAAGACAGAGGAATAACCTCTGTCCCGAGCCCTCAAGAGATCATCAACCAATGCGACCAAGGCTGTTTCCGTGCTGTGACCAGGCCGGAAACCAGACTGGAATGGATCAAGATAGACATTTTCATCCAGGTACTGGGGCAACTGTCGTGCAACCACACTCTCGACAACCTTTGCCACAAAGCGAAGGTTGGAGACCGGACGATAATTTGATAAACTAGCTGGGTCAAGGGAAGGCTTCTTGAGGAGGGCCTCACCACCGCCTCTTTCAAGGCGGCAGGAAAACACCTCCATCAAAGAAGCGTTCACAATTTTCTGGAGCCAGCCTCGTGTCACCTCCCGGGTGGCCAAAACTAACCAGGAGGGACACGGGTCCAATAAACATGTGGTCGCATTCAATCTCCCCATTAACCTGTCCATGTCCTCAGGAGTCACAGGATCAAACTCATCCCAGATAATAACATCAAGACCTGCCTCCTCCACCCCGTCTGGATCCACCCAGTCTGTGTCCAACCCCTCCCGAATTTGAGCGATTTTATCAAACAGATATTGTCCAAATTCCTCAGCTCGACCCTTTAAGGGTTCCTCTACCGCTCCCTGATGGAGGAGCGAGCGGGTCACCCTAAACAGGGCGGCTGGGCGGTTATCTGCTGATGCAATGAGGCTGGAAAAATACTCCCGTTTTGCCAGCCTCATCGCCACTAGATAGGTCTGAATTTGAGACCTAACTAGTGTCCAGTCAGATCGAGCGGCTGACCCTCCAGATACTCTCTAGGCGTCTTTTCCGCGCTCATTTCCCTCAGCCCCTCGGAGTACCAAGGGCCAAAACGAGATGGGCACGGGGTCAGAGGCCGCAAGGGCACGACTCGGTCTAGAGCGCCAGCCGCCGCCCGATCCCAGGCGGCGACCAGAGCTTCAGCCGAGTCGTGGGCTAAATCCTCAGGGAATAGCCCAAGCTCCGTCTGGAACCCTTCAGGGTCCATCAGGCGCCTGGGACGGAACCAGCGAGTCGGTTCTGTCTCCTGCGGTGGGGTCAGCGGTTCGAAAGTCTAGTTGAAGGAGCGAATGATCTGACCATGACAAGGGTTTGATAACTAACTCCCCTAATTCCAGATCAATCAACCACTGTCCAGAGACAAAAATCAAATCCAGAGTGTTCCCCCCGATGTGAGTGGGGTCGTTCACTAATTGGGTCAGGTTCAAGGCCGTCATGGAAGCCATGAACTCCCGAGCTGATGTGGATGCTATCCCCACCGACGGCAAATTGAAATCACCCATGACCATAAGCCTGGGGATCTCCACTGCCATCCCGGTGATCATCTCCAACAGCTCAGGCAGGGTTTCTGTCACGTAGCAAGGAGCTAGGTACGTGATCAGTAAACCCACCTGAACCCCACGGCCCCACTTCACAAGGAGGGACTCACATCCGGTTAGCTGTGGTACAGTGATCTCCCTCGGCACAAGACCCTCGTTGATAATAACCGCCACTCCCCCACCCCTACCCTGGGCCCTGGCCTGATGGAATGCACGGAAACCCGGTGGGCACATCTCTATCAGGGGAACCCCCCCTTCCGTGCCCAACCAGGTCTCCAAATGCCAATCAAGTCCGCACCCCTCCTGTATAAGATCGGAGATGAGGGGGCTTTATTATAACGGACCTGGCATTGCATAACATCAGGCGAAGGTCCAGCTTCTGAGGATTTAAGCCACTCGGGAACGGAAACTGTCGGGGACCGGAGTGCGCAATCGTCAGAGATAGCGTGGACGCACTCCTGAACTCGATATGGGCCCCGCGTCCGCCATACCTGCCCCTCCCACCTACCGTGCAGATATAGTTATCCCCAAGACCATGAGCTCTAGCCTCTTCTTCCACCTCAGAATCAATGATGTTTATGCCGTGAGCCGGCACAGGATCTAGCAATGGCTCAGATAGGTATCCCCTGAACCTAACCGCCGTCCCACCCTTCCCTTGGATAACTTATATAAGAATTTATTATAACACTTAGTTAAAAACCCTAAGCCTCCTCTTAGAGGCATGCCACCTCTCGGGATTCCAAAATCCGTCATCAAGGTAGGCCTCGATAAAGTGGAAGGCCATGTCCATGAGAGGGGAGACTCGAGGTTAAGAAGCTGCGATCATGAGTACATTTCGGAGTTTATAGAGGGTGGCAGATGGTAAAAGTCTTAATCTGGCCAATCAGATGGTCACAATAAGTTCCGGACAAAAGATGGAATTTAAAGCTCCTCCGGTAAA
Organism: Ahaetulla prasina; assembly: GCF_028640845.1. NCBI lineage: Eukaryota > Metazoa > Chordata > Lepidosauria > Squamata > Colubridae > Ahaetulla > Ahaetulla prasina. The sequence continues at coordinate 77,241,667 of NC_080542.1, forward strand.
GCAATGCTATCTGATGACAAACGAACGTAAGATGATAGGACCCCATCGCCGCCGTTGTCATAACCAGAACAACGTCGGTCTCCGATCGGGCTCCCATCATAACGCCACAATCGCCTTTAACCGGGTTCGGTCATTCAGACTCTTCCAGATGAGGTCAACTCCGTTGATGTATTAAATTGAGCAGGCACAACTGGCGCCTGAGTGCCCTGCCTCCCCGTCAGCCAGTTCTTCTCGGCTGAGATGGTCTCTGAGGGAGAGGGAAGCTCAACCAAAAACGCTGCCGCTGCTACTATAGAGCGGCTAAAAATGCCAACTGTAGCAAATCCAGCAAAGAGCTCCCTGCACTCCAGCCAGCCATTCACCTTGGGGGTTAAGAGACCCCCTTTCGGATGAAAGAAGTATCTAAGGAGAAAGGGAGGTTCTTCCGATGATGTCAAGATCAAAAGGAGCGCCGTCGCTGCTGCAGCTGATGAAGAACAGCTGAGAACACCAACCGTCGGCTGAATCGGCAGCGAAGTTAAAGAGGACACCCACCCAGTCCTCAGCCAGCCAGATCTCTTCGAGGGTCCAACGACCCCATCATTATAACCAACAATCACAAGCTAAAGTATACAAAATATACATAAACTCCTACCCCTCTCTAAAACTTTAAATCCCCTCACAATAAAAATAAAGAGATAAGAAAGAATAAGAAAAAAGAAAAGGAACAATACCAATACAAACTTCCTTCACATATTACTTCTTCTTACAGTCCATTTTTAAAATTAGTCCATCTTCTCAAATTCAAATTTTCTCCACTTGTATATTCCTTCAAATTTCATAAGTCCATTTCTTAAATTACAGTCCATCTTCTCGAGCTCAAATTTTCATCACTTATATATTTCTTCAATTGTCATAACATTTAATGTCCAATCATCCAATATTACTCCATCAGTCAAGTATCATTACGAATAAAATCTCTCAAATACAATATTTCCAATTTAACTTCATAAATTTTACTGACTATAAACGTATCAATTAAAACAAATAATCATTTAAATTACATCCACAATACAACAGTAAACAATTAAAATCATTACATCCACAATATTATCTAAATTCATAAATTTTACTTTCCATCCTTCACAATTAAATAATATCATTCCATAGGTTTATACCTTACAAATAACAAATAACAAAAATCCTATAATTTATATCCTAAACAAATCAATTCTAGAAATTAACCATAATCATCATATTCACATCTTAAACATTCCTCCCCTCTCCTACTCTATTTTCCATCATCTCCAAATCAGTTAACTTAGCATCTAACAACAAAGGATTCCCACTCTTTAAAACATTAATATAGAAGTGTCTTGCTTTCATAACTGTACTAAGAAAATACTTTCTACCTCTAAAATTCACTGACAAACCCATTAGAACTTCCCATCTAAAATATATCTGATGTATCTTAAACTCATCCACTAAAAAAGCAAATTCTCTTCTCTTTCTTAACATTTTAGGAGGAATTTCCTTCATCATTTTTATATCTTGTCCCAATATTTGAAATGTATTTTTATAAAAGGCTTGCAAGATTTCATACCTAACCTTTTTAGTTGTAAAATAAATAACCACATCCCTTGGTAATCTATTTTGTCTTGCCCATCAAGAATTAACACAATAAATTCTTTCAATATTAATCTCAAAGTCTTCTGGCTCCACACCCTTTATCTGAGTAAAAAATCTCTTTTAAATTTTCCTTCCTACTTTCCCTCAATCCCCTCACCCTTATAGCATATTCCATTAATCTATATTGTAATATTACTCTTTCTTCATCTGCCCTATCTACTTTTGCCTGTATATCTTCCATCTTATTATCTAAGTTCCAATTATTTTGATTCTTTTGAATTTCCTCTATTTTCTTTTGCAACTCTAAATTAACTTTATTAACTTCTTCCAAACTATCCTCCATCTGAATACAAGACCATAATATTTGCGAAATTGCATCCTTTACCATTTTCATTTCCCTCTTCTGCTCTTCCACCACTTCCTTAAAATCCAATATCTCTTTCTCTATTTCATCAAATTTTTGATCTATTTCTGAAAAATGAGTCTTCAGAAACTCCTGTAAAAAATTCCTTAATTCCTCTTTAATATCTTCTTTTAATTTTCATATCTGAACTGAAGAAGTTTCAAAGTTTTTAGTGGCTTTGGTACTATTTGCTTAAAAGCCATTTTTTAAAATATATGACCTACCCAGTAACAGAGGACAAAAAGGGGTTAAAAAGGAAAGATTCAGAAAACTTTTCTTCTAAATCACTATAATCTCAAAGAAGAAGAAAAAATATAAATCATAAAATTCTCATTTCTTTCATTTAGTCAGTATCTTCTTGTATATCTCCTAGTTCTAAACTAGCTGTTAATAAGCATTTCTTTAACTTTCGTTTCCAATACACAAATCGCCATTTGTTTGCATTCCATTAAACGCCATTTGCTTTCTTCTCTCCTATCTTCGCAACAAATGTATTCTCTATTAGGGGCTTGCAGTCTTACAAACAAATGCTAGAACTCCAGTTTCTGCTCTGTCCACGTTACAATCCATCACAAATCAATTTCTGCCGCGGAGATTGGACACTACATTTTTCCTGCCAAAAGGCAGATGCCCTCCAAGTCTGGAGCTTTTCAGGCTTTGGAAGGAGCACTCCCCTCAAGCCTCCAGAAACTTTTCTTTGGTTTCTCCGGGTGGCTCAACTTCAGCCTGAATGCTCATCTCTCCCTCTTTGCCCGAGGGGGAGATTTACAAGCTGCTGGACAACTGATTTACAGTGTCCTGGCAGCTCTACAGACTACGGGATTTGCAGTCTAAAAAAGACTGCCATCAACGAAGCGGAGCCAAACCAGAAGCCTTCCCCAGACTCTGAATCAGATATTTCTAAAGTTAAAAACATCATTAAAAATTACATTTTTACATGTAAAAATTACATTACACCCTCTCCCCTGACGATATAACCAAAGTCTCCAGAGATGGTCCTGACTACAAAAACAGTGATGGCTCATTGGCACCTAAATTCTATAGTCATTTGCATAAATGAGATCAGCAAACAAAAGTTCATTTATGCCATAAACAAAATTGCCAAAACAAACCTCAGCCTCAACAAACTTAGAGCAAGACCTGGTTTATCATTTCTGCAATGGATTCGATCCCGTGAACTTCGTGCAGAACTCAAACGAAGGCAAGACAAAGGAAAAACCAACCTTTACATTGACTACTGTGCTGACTGCTTAAAAAGAAAAACCTACAGACAATTGGCCAACATCCAACCCCCATCAATCAAAGCATCCAACCATCTGTCACACCAAACTTCCAATCATCCGTCGTACAAAACCCTCAACCAGCCATTGCTCAGCCAGCCGTCACTCAACCAACTAACATCCATCCATCCTTCTTACAGAACCCCCAAACATCAATTGTTCAACCATCCACTGCTCAACCAATTGTAGTTCAACCAACCAACCTCCAACTGAACGTTGAACAGAACCTCCAACCAACTATCATCAATAATTAGGTATGCACGCCCCTTATTTCCTCTTCACCTAATGCTGCAGATCATAAATGCAAATTGATAAATGCAAGAATCATTGTAAACAAATTGCCTGAATTTATACTCATGTTAAACAATGGTACATTTGATATTATATTTGTATGCAAAACATGGCTGAACTCATCCATCCCTGACTCCATTATTTCAGACAAAGAGTACCATGTTTTTAGATCAGATCGTGAAATCTGCAGAGGAGGTGGAGTAGCTATCTTTCATAAAGAGTCACTGAATCTAAAAAATTTTCAAGTTGCACATAAACTTGCTCTCCCTCTCATATTGTATGCGACCTGTCCCTTAACACCATACTTCGATTCCTACTATGCTACAGAGCCCCTGACTATGACATCGCACATGCGAACATGTTAACCTCACTGCTAACTTGGGCTATCTCTTGCCCATATCCTCTCATCTTCCTGGGTGACCTCAATCTACCTCATATTAACTGGATAACAAATGAAGGTACAACTGAACCCATCCATACTACCCTATACAACGCTGTCACAAATCTCGGTCTTGAACAACTAGTAACTAACAATACAAGAATCAACAACTGCCTTGACCTCATCTTCTGCAACAACACAAACTCAATTTATGGACTACAAATAAAAGAACCCTTTTCCAACAGTGACCACAGCATGATAGACTTTTGTCTCAATCTACGCCCTTACAAAAATCGTCATAATAATAATATTCCAAACTACAATTTCAAAAAAGCCAACTATGACCTTATAAACACCTACCTCTCATTTCTTGACTGGCAAGTCTATTCTCATCCTGTATCACTGCTGAAGACCACTACAGAGTTTTCCTACTTGAAATCAATAGAGTCATTAAACTCTACGCACCAAAACCACCAAAAAAATCAAGAAAAACAAATTACCCATATCGATAAAAAAGCTCCAATCAAAAAAAAATCCCTCTGGAGAAGAAATATAAAGGGCTATGTAGCTAATTTAAAAAACTGCTACAGAAATATATGCAACCAAATAAAAATTGAATGCACCAATTACCACACCAAGCAAGAAGAAGACCTTCTGCACACAAATTCCAATCGTGCTTTTTATACTTTTGTGAACAACAAACTTAAAGACTCGAGATCCATCCCACCACTAAAAGAATCCAACGGAAAAGGAAATAATGATGAAACAGTTAAAGCAAACTTCTTTAACACATTCTTCGGCTCAGTCTTTGTTAACAGTAATGGCTCATACCCGATATTCCCCAACCGCACCAACAACGACCTAACACATATAGATTTCACTGAAGAAAATGTTGAAAAAGTTCTTTGCAAACTGAAACCATCCGTATCTATAGGACCTGATGGACTATGTGCATATTTCTTAAAAAAGCTTTCCACTAATATAGCAGAATATCCTAAGCATAATCTTTGGAAAAGCCTTCACGACCAGTTCACTTCCCAAACTTTGGTCACTAGCCACGGCCATCCCTATCTTCAAAAAAGGAGACCCCAGCTTAGTTGAAAATTACAGACCAATCTTTCTATGCTGTGTCACCTGTAAAGTTATGGAATCTATCATCAACCAATCTATTATCCTCCACTTAGAAACAACAATCTACTCTCTAATAAACAATTTGTTTTCAGAAAAAAATTATCATGTAACTTACAACTTCTCCACTGCAAAAACATATGGACTACAAATCTTGATCAAGGCAAAACAATAGATGCAATTTACATAGACTTCTGTAAAGCTTTTGACTCAGTGGTACATGACAAACTTCTCCTAAAACTAAAATTCTACGGCATATCCGGACCCCTCCACAATTGGATATCAGCGTTTCTGTCAAACAGACAACAAGTGGTCAAAATAGGCAGTTCCCTATCAAATCCTGTTCCGTCAATAGCGGCGTTCCCCAAGGCAGTGTTCTTGGACCAACACTCTTCATATTATACGTTAATGATCTCTGTGACCATATTAAAAGTAATTGTGTTCTTTTCGCTGATGATGTCAAACGATTTAACACTACCAACAATACAGCTACTTTTCAAAAAGACCTTGACTTTGTGTCAGAATGGTCAAAAACTTGGAAACTCCAAATCTCAACCAGCAAATGCTCTGTCTTACACATTGGAAAAAAGAATCTAAACACTAAATACAAACTCGATGGACATTACCTTACAGATGACCCCCACCCTGTTAAAGACCTTGGAGTTTTCATATCCAATGATCTAAGTGCAAAAAACCCACTGCAACTACATCGCAAAAAAGGCTTTAAGAGTTGTAAACTTAATCTTACGTAGCTTCTTCTCCAGAAACACTACACTACTAACCAAAGCTTATAAAACATTTGCTAGACCAATTCTTGAATACAGTTCACCTGTCTGGAACCCATACCACATTTCAGACAACAATACAATTGAATGTGTCCAGAAATATTTTACAAGAAGAGTTCTCCACTCCTCTGAATACAACAAAATACCTTATGCCACCAGACTTGAAATCTTGGGTTTAGAAAACTTAGAACTCCACCGCCTTCGACATGACCTGAGTTTAACTCATAGAATCATCTGTTACAATGTCCTTCCTGTTGAAGACTACTTCAGCTTCAATTGCAACAATACGAAAGCACACAATAGATTTAAGCTTAATGTTAACCGCTCCAATCTTGATTGCAGAAAATATGACCTCTGTAACAGAGTTGTTAATGCTTAGTGGAACACATTACCTGACTCTGTGGTCTCTTCCCAAAATCCCCAAAGCTTCAACCAAAAACTGTCTCCTATTGACCTCACCCCATTCCTAAAAGGTCTGTAAGGGGTGTGTATAAGAGCACAAACGTGCCTACCGTTCCTGTCCTTTTGTTTCCTTTCATTATATCCAATTAATATAGTTATTACATACTTATGCTTATATATATGCTTATATATTGTATAGTTATTTCATGCTTTTGCTTATATATACTGTTGTGACAAATAAATAAATAATTTACAACTTGCTCACATTTGTTGGTTAAAGCTGTCAAGCATACTGATATACAATGAGAAAAATTTCTAACTTAGGCATTTAATTAAGATGGGTATGTCTGCTTATATATACTGTTGTGACAAAATAAATAAATAAAAATAAATAAATAAATAGAGAACCGGTTGTTAAATTCCTTGAATCCCACCACTACCCAGATCCTATAGGCTTCCTAAAAATGATTAAATGGAAGTGGTCTTTGTTCTAATTGCTTATGTCTGAATTTAAATAACTCAGTAAAGGAAAATTTCAAACTGGCTGTGTTATATCAATGAGACTGCACCTACATGAACTCAAAGAACCTGACTGAAAGAGACAGGTTGATATAGTTTTAAATAATAACTTTAAATAATATATTATTTAAAAGCAGCACAATTCAGTTTGAGACAAACTTCAAAACAGTCACTTTCATTTTGTGAGGTCAGATTTCTTTCATTTAAAGTCTTAAACAGTCTTTAAAAACAAAACAAACAATACTTTTCCTGCACTGTTTTAGGTCAGAAACATAAATTGCTTATCGAATTATGATTGGAACTTCAGATCTGTATATCCCTATCATACAAGGCATTTTCTGTGTTACCAAATACTAGATAATACCGTGTTTCCCCGAAAATAAGACATGTCCTGAAAATAAGGCTATTATAATTTCAGCGAGGGTCAGCATGAATGAGGAGATGGCTTGTAACTCGAACCATTTACTGACAACAAGGCAAGAACAGAACAGAACAGAATCAACACTAGAAAAAAAGTTGACAGCTCTTAAAATATTGAGCTGTCCAAAACAAAAACCAATAGTGAAGCCCAAATTTTCCTACCTAAAAGGATGCGGAACCAAACCAATCAGATCGCATTGCAAGAGCACACTCAATACTCCTATGGCAGCTCCACAGACACAACACCCCTTCCCTCCTAGATGGAGCATGTGTAATCCGCCAGATAAACTGGAGGCCAGCAGCTCTGCCCCAATCTTCTTACAATAGGACCGGTAGGCCCAGAAACAAACTGTTGGCTGCCGAACCTCTGACTCTACCAATGGTTGGGAGACAACTTCGCTTGGCGGCTTCTCTGGTGATGGAAGACCAATGGCAACAGGTAAGTTTGGTGAGGTAGCCACTTCATGTGTCGAGGGTTTATCAAACATCGGTAGGTCAGGGAATTCAATGCTTGTGGGCAGGCCTGTAGGTGCCATTGCCAGTTGTTGGTTGATGTGACGCCACCAGGTTCGTCCATCATGGAGAGTGACCCTATAAGAGTATGGTCCGGTTATTCCGGCACCCACTTATGTTCACCTTCAAATTCATAGCATACACTGCATCCCCAATGTCAAAAGTTCGAGCGTGAGCAACGACTATTGGCTTTTGTTCATTTTTATAATCGGGATGGAGTCAATCTAAGGTAGTCCTAAGTCGCCGACCCATTAGTAGCTCCGCCGGGCTGCAGTTGGTGATTGGACACGGTATTGAATGCTGGGCCAAGAGATATTTGAATACCATGTCTTGCCAATTCCCTGGGCCTAATTTATGTATCACATCTTTGGCTGAGTGGACGGCTAATTTTGCCAATCCATTAGAGGCCAGGTAGAACGGCGCTGTCCGGGCATGCCAGATTCCCTGCCCTGCTAGGAACATCTGGAGAGTGGCAAATTGCGACCCATTATCTGACACTATGGTGTCGGGCAATCCGTGGATAGCAAACAGGCATCGCAATACACTGATTATTGCATCAGAATAGTAGATGCCATAATACTCAAGTCCACCTACTTGGAATAGGCATCCACTATGATCATGAATATATGTCCCAGGAATGGTCCAGCAAGATCTACATGTATTCATGACCATGGAAGCCTAGGAGTTTCCCATTCTCTTACCAGGACAGATGGAGGTGCAGCTCTTGACAGTTGGCATTCCTAGCATCCGGCCACCCATTGAGTAATTTCTTCATCCAGACCTGGCCACCAAACATAGCTGCGACCCAGTGCCTTCATTCTCACCACCCCCAGGTGCGCTTCGTGTAGACATTTTAATACAAGAGGCAGCCTTTTAATACGGATAGCTCATGCTGTCTATTCCAGTAAGGCTGGAATTCAGCAGGCATCTTGTCCTTTGGCCACACCCTGCGCACCCAATCCAAAATGCGGGCTAGTATTTTATTGTGGGCTGTGTGTTTGGCAATGTCAGAGGCCATCAATGGACCCTCTAGGTCGTCAACTAACAGTACTGAGGATACAGGAGCGGGATCAATTATAGCTGTTGGAAGTGGGCAGTGGCTCAGTGCATCGGCATGGCTTAAAGTTTTTCCTGGTCGATAGGTCAGATGGTAATTATATGACGCCAGGAATACTGTCTACTGCGTCATACGTGGGGACAGTATTTGGAGTGTTTGATGGTTCCCCACGATCAGAACTAAAAGAGGCTTATGATCTTTAATTAATTCAAATGGGCGTCCATAAACATAGTTGTGGAATCGTTTGACTCTTGCTACGATAGCCGCACCTCTTTAACTGACTGTAATTTCTCTCAGTGGATGACATGGTTCTAGAGAAATATGCAATTGGGGCTCCTAAACCATTGGGAAACTTATGGCTGAGGATGGCCCCCATCCCGTATGGTGACACGTCACAGGCCAAGGACAGCGGTAGGCTGACATCATATTGTACCAACACAGCTTTTGAAGTAAGAAGGGCCTTGACAGCTGCAAAAGCACGAGCCTCCGATATACCACAATGCCAATTAATTTTATTTCCTAAAAGCCTACGGAGTGGCTCAGCCACCGAGGCTTTGTGTGGTAGGAGAGTAAAAAAAACCAACACAGAGTAAAAATTAAGGAGAGTAAAAATTAAGGAGAGTAAAAAAAAAAAACACAGAGTAAAAATTAAAGAGCCCCAGGAATGCTTGTAGCTCCACTTTATTTTTAGGGACAGGTGCCTTCTTAATGGCATCCACCTTGGATGGTGTCAGGTGAATGCCTTTTGAATCAATTAGGAATCCTATGAATTCTACCTTATCTACGTCCAGTCGGCACTTATTACAATTTAATTTCAACCCTGCTTCTTGAAATCAGGACAAAACTGCACATAATTTTCCTATGAGATCAGATCTATTTTTTGTGGATATCAGGACATCGTCAAAATATGAGATGATGCCTGGAATCCCATGGAGTAATTACTCCATTAGACTTTGAAATATGCCAGGGGTTATGCTCACCCCAAATTGAAGGTGGTTGCATTTAAAAGCCTCCATGTGTCACTATAGCCTGTGCCATTGCGGTGGCCTCATCAACTGGGACCTGTTGATATGCTTGCACTTAATCAAACTTAGCAAAAAGGCTACCTTGGCCCAGAGAATGTAGAAGGTGCTGAACCACCGGGACAGGATAGGGGTGAGATTGTAATACCCTATTAATCGAACATTTATTGTCAGCACAGATTCTGATTGTGCCATCTGGCTTAATTGGAATGACAATTGGGGTTTCCCACTTTGAATGATTGATAGGTTCTAATATGCCTTGATCAATTAATTTATCAAGCTCCTTATCCACTTTGGGACGAAGCGTGAAAGGCACTCGTCTTAGTTTCAGGCGGACTGGAGTAACCATAGGGTCGAAGCTGAAAGAAATGGGGCTGCCCACATATTTACCCAGTGAGCCATCAAACACATCAGGAAACTCTGTGATCAACTCGCTGAAATCATTGTAAGACGTGGAATGGATGCCGGAAACACTGAGGCCCAAAGACTAGAACCAATCTAACCCTAGCAGGCTTGGTAGGGTTCCTTCTACAATGATGATAGGCAGCTTGCCAGTGAAATTCAGACTCTCAACCTGGAATTCCCCTTTTCCTAGAACCTTGATAAGCTCAAAGTCGGATGGAACAATGGCTTAAACTGCGCTAAGATATGTTGGGAACCAACTTGTTGAGTATGCACCAGGAAATGATGGAATTCAATAACCCAGTGTCAATTTCTATCTTGCAAAATTTGCCCTCTATTTTAACCATGAAGTGCAGCTTGCTGTTGTTTTTTTATTAAAAGTTTTACAGAAAATTTCCGCAAATGCCTCCCCTCTCCCTCCCTCTCCCCCGCCCAACCTCCACCCGATCCCCCCCCCCAGACTTCCCAGAGCAAAATACAGGATATAACATTTAACAATCATAAGCTAGAATACACTAATTATCCATTAACTCCCATCCCTCCCCTAGAGCCTTAATTCCCCTTTTACATAAAGAAAAATATACAAATACAATTTTTACTTTCTATTCATTCATAAGCTATTTGGTACTTCTTGGTCTGATATTTGTTTTGAATATAATCATTCCATCTTCTCCATTCCAGTATATATCTTTCTTGTGAATAGTCTTTCACATACGCTGAGATTTTTGCCATCTCCGCTAAGTTCACTACTTTTAATATCCGCTCTTCCATGGTAGGCAGATATTCCTTCTTCCAATATTGTGCTACCAATAGTCTAGCTGCTGATATTAAATTTAAGATCAATTTAATCTCCATTGCCGTAAAGTCCGTAATTATACCCAATAAAAACAACTGCGGAGTAAACTTTTTCAAAACCCACCAAATTTTTATCCAAAATGCTTTGATTTTTTTTACAATTCCACCATATATGATAATAAATAGCATCATCACAATCACATCTCCAACATTTAGCTTGCAAATTTGGATACATACAGGCCAGTTTTTTAGGATATAGATGCCATCTATAAAACATTTTGTAAAAATTTTCTCTTAAATTTTGTGCTTGTGTAAATTTAACATTCCTAACCCAAATTTTTTCCCACGTTTCCATCATTATAGGTTGCTGAATATTTTGTGCCCATTTTATCATACAATCCTTAATTAATTCCGTTTCTGAGTCTATTTCTATCAACACATTATATAACCTTTTAATATGCGATTGACTTTGATCTTTAATTTGTTTTACCAAATTTTCCTCATTTTGCATGATATCAATTTTCTGATCTTTTCTCCATCTAGCTTGCAGCTGTCCATACTGAAACCAAGTATGAATTATCCTTTCTTCTTTTATTATATTTAAAGGTTTCAATTGTAATTTACCTTTTTCCATAAAAAGAAGCTCTTTGTAAGTAACCACCTCTTGTTTTTGTTCTATATTTATGTTCTCTATCGCATGTCTGGGGATTGCCCATAAAGGTATTTTATAATTTAACTTATATTGATACTTTTTCCAAACCCGCAACAAAGCACTTCTAAGTATATGACTTTTAAAAACCTTATCCACTTTCTTACCATATAATAAATAAGCATGCCATCCATATAACAAATCATAACCTTCTATGTTTAGTGTTCTTTCTTCTGTTAGGTTTTTTTTTTTTTTAAATTTATTTGCATTTATATCCCGCCCTTCTCCGAAGACTCAGGGCGGCTTACACTGTGTTAAGCAATAGTCTTCATCCATTTGTATATTATATACAAAGTCAACTTATTGCCCCCAACAATCTGGGTCCTCATTTTACCTACCTTATAAAGGATGGAAGGCTGAGTCAACCTTGGGCCTGGTGGGACTTGAACCTGCAGTAATTGCAAGCAGCTGTGTTAATAACAGACAGACTTAGTCTGCTGAGCCACCAGAGGCCTTAGTTAAACCAGTCACTGATTAGTGACAGGGCAGCTGCTTCATAATATAATCTTAGATTAGGCATTTTAAGACCCCCTCTTTCACGTGTATCCTGTATTATTTTTAACTTTATTCTCAGTCTTTTATCCATCCAGATAAAGTTGTTAATACCTTTCTGCCATTCCTGCAAATTTGCATCTTTTTTAACTATTGGTATCATTTGGAACAGAAATAAAAACCTAGGCAAAACATTCATTTTTATTACTGCTATTCTTCCCAATAAAGATAATTGTAATTTTTTCCAGTTCTCCATTTCCTTCTGCACTTTTTGTCATAACACTTCATAATTATTTTTATATAATTTCACATTTGAAGCTTTTTTACTATTTCAAATCCTGTTACTCTAATTCTTCTTTTTGATGTGTAGTCATATTTTTAGTTATTATCTTTGTCTTTTGTTGATTTACTTTAAATCCAGATACCTTCCCATATTGACTAATTATATCCATCAGGTATATAACCAATTGTGTTGGTGAGATAAAGTAACAACCAAGTCATCTGCAAATGCTCTTAATCTATAAGGTGTATGAGCGCATGCTCCAAGATGGTGGCAGGCTGAGCTAACGGTGAAGTCGGGGGGTCTTTCTCCTCACCAGCCCCCGCTTTTTGAGGTAAACTATGCCCATCCGGTCTTGTTCTGGCCGGGGGAGCATTCTGCCATCCGGAAGGTGTGGATGCCGGCTTCGGATGAGCCCCAGGGAGCCCAGGGGCGCCGGGAGGGGCAGCGGCTGACCGTTCAAGTTCGGCGTGGGGGGGATCCGCATGGGAGGGGGCCAGACCTTGCTAGAGATCGCGATATAAAGGTAGGTCCGAAGGTGTTATTGGGGGAGGAGGCTAGTGCCCATGTCTAGGGGGGCTATTCGATTGGCACGGTCTATGGGAGGGGCAGATATGGCGGAAGTAGGGGACCACATCATGTTCGGGGAGCGCGCCCTCGCTGCTTGCAAGCGATTGCGCGCTCCGTCCCTCTGCCTTTACCCGTTCCCCGAGTGGCGGGACTCCTCAGGGTCTTGACCTTTGCTGCAACGCCAGGTCCATAGTTAATAAGGCCCCCCTCATTTCAGACCTGATACAAGAGGGGGGTGCGGACCTGATGGGTATTACGGAGACCTGGTTGGGCACGGAAGGGGGGGTTCCCCTCATTGAGATGTGTCCACCGGGTTTCCGAGCATTTCATCAGCCGAGGGTTCAAGGAAGGGGTGGGGGGTAGCAGTTATTATTAACGAGAGTTTGGAGCCGAGGGAGGTCACTGTCCCGCAGACAGCCGGATGTGAGTCTCTCTTTGTGCGGTGGGACCAAGGGTTACAGGTGGGCTTACTGATCACATACCTGGCTCCCTGCTACGTGACAGCAGCCCTGCCTGAACTGCTCGATGTGATAGCCAAGTTGGCAGTTGATACACCCAGGCTTATGGTCATGGGGGATTTCAACTTGCCGTCGGTAGGCGAGACATCATCGACAGCTCAGGAGTTCATGACCTCCATGGCAGCCTTGGATCTGACCCAGTTAGTGAATGGGCCCACACACACTGGGGGACACTCGCTGGACCTTTTTTTTGTCTCGAGACAGTGGCTGAATGACCTGGAAGTGAGGGACCTAGTTATTACTCCCCTGCCATGGACGGATCATTCGCTTCTTCACCTGGACTTTCGAACCGCAAACCCACACCGCAGGGAGACGGAGCCAGTTTGGTGGTTCCGTCCCAGGCGCCTGATGGACCCCATTAGGTTCCTGATGGAGCTTGGGCCGATTCCTGGGGATCTAGTTGCCGCCTGGGAAAGGGCGGCGACGGGGGCTTTAGACCACGTCGTGCCTTTACGGCCTCTGACCCGGCGCTGGTCCCGACCGGCTCCTTGGTTTTCAGAGGAGCTGAGAGAGATGAAGCACCGGAAAAGACGCCTAGAGAGCGCCTGGAGACCCAGCCATTCCGAATCTGACCGAACACTAGTACGGTCACATATTCAGGCCTATCTAATGGTGATAGGGACAGCAAAGCAGGAATACTTTTCCGCTCTTATCGCATTGGCAGATAACTGCCCAGCCACCTTGTTTAGGGTGACCCGCTCCCTTCTTTTTCAGGGGGCTCAGGAGGACCCCTTGCAGGGACGTGCTGAGGAATTTGGAAGGTATCTGCACGATAAAATTGCTCAGATCTGGGACGGGCTGGATGCTGATTGGGTGGATTCAGGCAGGACAACGGAGGCAGGTCTTGAGAATATTGTTTGGGCAGAGTTTGACTTTGTGACTCCCGAAAACATGGACAGGATACTGGGGAGGTTGAATGCTACCACATGTTTATTGGACCCGTGTCCCTCCTGGCTGGTGCTGGCCACTCAGGAGGTTACATGAGGCTGGCTCCAGGGAATTATTATTATTTTTTTTTTTATTGAAAGAGTTTTAAAAAACAAAAACATTTTTCCCCCTTTTTTCCCCCCTCCCTCCCAAAAAAACAAAAAAAAACCCTTCCCCCCCCCCCCCGGCTTCCCGGGTCAATCACAAGGTATTGTTATACATAAACCAAGCATAGAATAAAATTTTCCCTTCCAATCCAAATAACCACATCCAAAGCTTTTCATCTCCCAACCCCCTCCCCATTACATAAAATAACTTTCTAATTATTCAAAGGCAATCTGATATTTCTTAATCTGATATCTGTTTTGTAGATAATCAATCCATTTTTTCCATTCAATTAAATATTTTTCCTGCGTATTGTCTTTTAAAAACGCTGAGATTTTAGCCATCTCAGCCAAATTAATAACTTTCAATATCCATTCTTCTATTGTAGGTATCTCTTCTTTCTTCCAGTATTGTCCAATCAACAGTCTTGCTGCTGTTATTAAATTCAGAATCAATTTAGTCTCAATCCCTGTACAATCCGTTATAATTCCCAAAAGGAAAAATTGTGGCAGGAACTTTATCTTCTTCTTCAGTACATTTTGAATAATCCACCAAATTCTTATCCAAAAGACCTTAATTTTCTTGCAAGTCCACCAAATATGAAAATATGTAGCATCATCACAATCACACCTCCAACATTTCGCTTGGATATTAGGATACATACATGATAATTTTTTGGGATCTAAGTGCCATCTATAAAACATCTTATAAAAATTTTCCTTAAATTCTGTGCTTGTGTAAACTTAACATTTCTAACCCAAATTTTCTCCCATGTTTCCAACATTATTGGTTCCTGAATATTCTGTGCCCATTTTATCATACAATCCTTTACCAAATCCTTTTCCGAATCTATTTCAAGCAACACATTATACAATCTCTTTATATGCTCCTGGGTCTGATTTCTAATTTGCTTCATTAAATTTTCCTCCCTTTGCATTATACCAATTTTTTGATCTTCTTTCCATCTAGCACTTATTTGCCCATATTGAAACCAAGTATAATTCCTCCCTTCTTCATTTAATACCTGTAATGATTTTAATTGCAATCTACCTCCTTCAGCATACAAAAGTTCTTTATAAGTAATCATTTCCTGTTTCTGTTCTATATGTCTGGGGCTTGCCCATATATTCTCTATTGCATGCCTAGGGCTCGCCCATATAGGAATCTTGTATTCTAATTTATAGGAATATTTTTTCCAGACCCGCAAAAGAGCACTTCTCAACACATGATTCTTAAAAGCCCTATCCACTTTTTTTTCATAAAATAAGTACGCATGCCATCCATATAACAAGTCATAACCTTCTATATTCAAAATTCTTTCCTCTGTTAAGTTAAACCAGTCACTTATTACTGAAAGGGCTACTGCTTCATAATATAATTTAAAGTTAGGCATTCTTAAACCACCTCTTTCCCGTAAGTCCTGTATTATTTTCATTTTAACCCTCGCCTTTTTACCCTGCCATATAAATTTGTTAATCCCAATCTGCCAGTCTTCCAAATTTTTATCCTTTTTAATTATTGGTATCATCTGGAACAGAAACAAAAATCTAGGTAACACATTCATTTTAATAGCCGCAATCCTTCCCAATAGGGATAACTGCAATTTCTTCCAGCCACTCATATCATTCTGAACTTTTTGCCATAGCAAGTCATAATTATTCTTATAGAGTTTCTTGTTCGATGAGCCTGGGGGGGAGGCTCCAGGGAATTATTAGTGCTTCTTTGATGGAGGGAGTCTTCCCAGCTGCCTTGAAAGAGGCAGTGGTGAGGCCCCTCCTTAAGAAGCCTTCCCTGGACTCGGCTATTTTGGCTAATTACCATCCTGTCTCCAACCTTCGCTTTGTGGTGAAGGTTGTTGAGAGTGTGGTGGCATGGCAGCTTCCCCGGTACCTGGAGGAAACTGTCTATCTAGACCCGTGCCAGACCAGTTTCAGGCCTGGGTACAGCACGGAGACGGCTTTGGTCGTGTTGGTTGATGATCTCTGGAGGGCACGGGACAGGGGCTGTTGGATCTGTCAGCAGCTTTTGATACCATCGACCATGGTATCTTGCTGTGACGGTTGGAGGGCTTGGGAGGGGGGGGCACCGTTTTTCAGTGGTTCTCCTCCTACCTCTCTGACCATTCGCAGACGGTGTTGACAGGGGGCAGAGGTCGACTGCTAGGCAACTCACTTGTGGGGTGCCGCAGGGGTCGATCCTCTTGCCTCTCCTGTTCAACATCTATATGAAGCCGCTGGGGGAGATCATCCGTGGCTTCGGGGTGAGTTATCAACTGTACACTGATGACACTCAGCTGTACCTTTCCACCCCGAACCACTCCAACGAAGCCGTTGATGTGGTGACCCGGTGCCTTGAAGCCGTTCGGGTCTGGATGGGGACGAACAGACTCCGACTCAATCCATCCAAGACGGACTGGCTGTGGATACCAGCATCCCAGCACAGTCAGCTAATTCCATCGCTGACTGTGGGGGGCGAATCGCTGGCCCCCAGGGAATTGGTGCGCAATTTAGGCATTCTCCTGGACGCATGGCTGTCTTTAGAAGATCAGCTGATGGCCGTCGCCAGGGGAGCTTTTTATCAGGTTCGCCTGATTCGCCAATTGTGCCCTTTCCTGGATCAGGACTCGTTATGCACAGTCACTCATGCCCTCGTTACTTCCTGTCTGGATTACTGCAATGCTCTCTACATGGGGCTCCCCTTGAAGAGCACCAGGAGGCTCCAACTGGTACAGAATGCGGCTGTGCGGGAGATAGAGGGAGCGTCTCATAGCTCCCATGTAACATCTCTCCTGCGCAGGCTGCATTGGTTGCCGGTGGTCTTCCGGGTGCGATTCAAGGTTTTGGTCATCACCTTTAAAGCGCTCCATGGCATGGGACCGGGATATTTACGGGACCGCCTGCTGCTGCCAGTAACCTCCCATCGACCTGTGCGCTCCCACAGAAAGGGCCTCCTCAGGGTGCCGTCAGCCAGACAATGTCGGCTGGCGACCCCCAGGGGAAGAGCGTTCTCTGTGGAGGCTCCAGCCTTGTGGAATGAACTACCTGTGGGGCTACGTCTTCTCCCTGATCTTCGGACCTTTAAGCGCGAGCTCAAAACTTTCTTCTTTCACCAAGCAGGGCTGGCCTAATGATAAATTTTTAATTGAGGGTTTTAGTGGGGTTTTTAAGGCAATTAATCTATTTTATAATTTTTTATTTATTAATTTTAAATTTCTCAGCTTATTGAATCAGATATTTAATGAATATTGTATTTTAAATCTTTTTGATATTTATATTTTATTTCTGCTGTACACCGCCCTGAGTCTTCGGAGAAGGGCGGTATAAAAATACGAAAAATAAATAAAAATAAATAAATAAATATAATCTTGGTGTCCAATTTTAATTCCCTTTATTTTGTCTGAGCCACGTTTTTTATTCAGTAAAAGTTCTAGAGTTAAAATAAACAGTAACGGGGACAGAGGACATCCCTGTCTTGTCCCTTTTTCAATTCTAAAAGCTTCTGTTAAACTACCATTAACTATTATTTGTGCTGTTTGTCTCTGATATATTGCTCTAATTGCTTGTGTAAAATATTCCCCAAATTTCATCCTTTCTATTATTTTAAGTAAAAATTGTCAGTTCAATCGATCAAATGCCTTCTCAGCATCCAGGAAAAAGAGCGCTGCCGGGACTTGGTTGTTTTTTTCCAAATATTCCAATAGATTTACAATTTGTCTTATATTATATCTCATTTGTCTCCCTTTTATAAATCCTGATTGGTCACTGTGAATCATTTGACTCATAACTAACATTAATCTATTTGCTAATATTTTAGCAAAAATCTTATGATCAGTGTTCAAAAGCGATATCGGCCTGTAATTTTCTTGTTTATTGCAACCTTGGTCTTCCTTTGGTATCAATGAAATAAATGCCGTTCTCCATGAAGGAATCACTTCTCCTCCAGATTGAATTTTGTTAAATAAATCTTTAAGCAGTTCTATCATTTCAAGCTCACAAATATTTTCTTCCTGTAAGTATCTATCTATATCTATACCTTGGATTGGATCACTTCTAAAAACTTCTGTTAAACTACCATTAACTATTATTTGTGCTGTTTTGTCCCTGATATATTGCTCTAATTGCTTGTATAAAATATTCCCCAAACTGCATCTTTTCTATTATTTTAAATAGAAATTGCCAATTCAATCGATCAAATGCCTTTCAGCATCCAAGAAAAAGGGCGCTGCCGGGACTTGGTTGTTTTTTTCCAAATATTCCAATAGGTTTACATTGCATTTGTCTTGCATTATTTCTCATTTGTCTTCCTCTTATAAATCCTGATTGGTCATTGTGAATCATTTGTTGCATAACTAACATTAATCTATTTACTAATATTTTGGCAAAAATCTGTAATCAGTATTCAAAAGCGATATTGGCCTGTAATTTTCTTGTTTATTGCAACCTTGGTCTTCCTTTGGTATCAATGAAATAAATGCCGTTCTCCATGAAGGAATCACTTCTCCTCCAGATTGAATTTTGTTAAATAAATCTTTAAGCAGTTCTATCATTTCAAGCTCACAAATATTTTCTTCCTGTAAGTATCTATCTATATCTATACCTTGGATTGGATCACTTCTAAAAAAGCTTTTTTAATCATATTCTGTTGATATACCTCTTTGCCTTTGTACTCTATCTTTCCAATAGTACGTAATTTCTGTTTTTTCGCTATTGCATATGCTAACCACCTACCTGGTTTATTAGTGTTACAAAATGTATTATGCTTAATATATTGTAGGTTAGTTGCCACCTGGTCTGCCATCAACATATTAAACTGCCCTCGTAGTATTTTTTTTTAATTTCATTAAAAAAAATATTATTTTTTAAAATTTCATTTTGTCACAACAGTATACACAAACATCAATATAAGAAAATCAACACATTATAAAAGAAATATATATATATATATATATAAGCAAAAGTATGCAACAACCTTGTTAATTTGTTATAACAAAAGGGAACAATAGGACAGGAACGGGAGGCACATTTGTGCTGTTATGCACGCCCCTTATTGTCCTCTTAGGAATGGGGTGAGGTCAATAGTAGACAGTTTTTGGTTGAAGAATTTGGGATTTTGAGTAGAGACTATAGAGTCTGGTAATGAGTTCCAAGCGTTCACAACTCTGTTACATTGTTGTGTATTACATTGTACAATGTAACAACTCTGTTACATTATATTGTTTCTTTTACTTTCTTATCTCCTGGGCTAAGTATAAGTAATTGCTCTTTCTTTTTTATTTCCTCCTCTACTTCCATCCACTTCTTCTGCTGTCTAATTCTGTTTATTATTCATATGTATTAAAATTCCCCTCATGCATGCCTTACTTGCATCCCAAACCATTTCCATAGATGTACCCTTATGCATAATCATAACAAAAAATTCTTTCATTTGTCTTTTACATTCTTTTATATTTTCTTCATATCTAAACAAATTTTCATTTAACCTCCAAGATCTCCTAGCTCCCTTATCCTGATCAAATTCCACCCATACCGGGCTATGATAGGTCAAAGTTCTTGAACGTATCTTCATCTTCTTCACCCTAGAAAGAAAATTGTTAGTAATTAGTATAAAATAAATCCTAGAAAAGGATTGATGTCTATCAGAAAAAATAAAAACGGAAATCTTTTTCTTCAGCATTCTATTCTCACCAAATGTCTCTCAGCTCCAAATTTTCCATCATATCAAAAAAAGCTTTGGGCAATTTCGCACGGCTTGAAATATTATGAGTTAAGCCTTTTTTAGCTTTTTGAGTATCCAATACTCCATTCTAGTCACCCATTAATATAGATGATTTATAAACCCACTGTATTATTTTATTATGCAAAAAAATTTTCTTGCTGTTGTTTAGGTGCAAATACTCCAAGTAAAAGTATTTTTTTCCCTTCCATTGGAAGCTCAATTGCAATATATCTTCCTTGAACATCCACCTCAATTAGCTTAGCTGTTAATTCTTTCTTTAAATATATAACTATACCATTCTTCTTCTCTGGAGCTGATGCAATAAAGTATTTACCTAATCTTGAATTTATCAAATATTTTTGATCTAATATTCTAATATGTGTTTCCTGCAAGCAAATTACATCATTTTTGAATTGTTTCAAATAATGAAATATCTTCTTTCTCTTTTGTGGTGAATTTAAGCCATTAACATTCCAAGTTAAGAATCTATTTGCCATTCTTGGCACCTTGAAGCTTTTGGAGCATCAGCTGAGTATCTTCCTGGATCTTCCTCTTCAGCCTAGCCCCTCCCCAGCTTCTGTTTGAGTAATGTCTTGAATTATCGCTTGAGATAGTTGCATCTTTTCTTCTTGTTCTTTGCACTTAATGGCTGCTCGAGTCAATCTTTACTCCTTTGTTCCTTTTGTTTTTTCCTGTGATTCTGGAGCTTGAGGACTATCTGGAAGTTGCAATGAACCTACAGCCCCAGCTTGAACTTGTGCCTGCTCTCCTTCCTTCTCCTGCTCTCTTGCTGTCTTCACTTCTCTTCTCCTCCTGGCCTCCGACGATGGTGGAAATCCAGCCTTTAATACATTAGTGTAAAAATCTCTTGCTTTCCAAACTGTGTTGAGACAATATCTTTCTCCTGCATAATTCACTATTAGTCCAGCTGGCACATCCCATCTAAACTGCATCTGTTGATTTCTGAGTTTGTGCACCAAAAAAGCAAATTCCTTCCTATTTCTTAAAATTTTTGGAGGAATTTCTTTCAGCACTAATACCTCTTGACCTGTTATTTGGATTTTATTCTTGTAAGATACTTGTAAAATTTCATTTCTAATCTTCCTAGTTGTAAAATAAATCACAACGTCTCTTGGCAACTGTCTCTGTCTAGCAACCCAGGAGTTAACACGATCAATTTTGTCAATTTGGATTACAAAATCTGTTGGTTGCTCTCCAATCATCTGTGCAAAGGCTTCTGAAAAATCTCTTTTAAATTCTCTCGGTTGTTTTCTTTCAATCCTCTCACTCTCAGGGCAAATTCCATCAATCTGTATTGTAACAAACTACTTCATCGTCTTCCCTCTCCGCCTTAATCTGAACCTCCTCCATCTTATTTTCCAACTTCAAATTAGATTGATTAATTTCCTCCACCCTTTCGTCCAGCTGGATCATATTTTTTGCCAAACCTTGAAATGTTACCACGATGTCTTCTCTTATTTCCTTATTCCGAGCCTCAACAACATCTTTAACATCCGATATCTCTTCTGCAATTTCCTTAAAATTTTCCTTGATAACAGAAGTTTGCAGCTCTAAGGCTTCTTTTAGAGGTTCTTTTAGAAATTCTTTCAAAGATACTTGTAAAGCACCCAAATTTAATGCTTTTGGGTCAGCCGAATGAGCTGGCGAATCTCCAGCACTCTTGGAAATGCCAGGCTTTATTTGCTTAGATGCCATCTTACTTTAAATTTGTGGTTTGCAGCAATACAATCAATAAATCCAATTCTCAAACCTTTTCATAAACACAGTTCTATAGTCCTTTTCCTTTTCACTTTTAAAACTCTTAACTTACATTTAAAATCCATCAGCCTTGAACAACGCTAAGGGCGCTAACAACATTAACAAGAACTCTCTTCACTTTTGTTTTCACACCTTCTTAAATCAGAAGCACTATTTCCTTTAATCTTCTTAAGTTGTCTCAGCAGAAAACAATGTAGCTACAGAGTTACTTGCAATTGCCAGCACTCCTGTCTTTGCTCCATTTGCTTTAAAGTCCAATTAAGATTTAATGTTGATTGCAGAGGTGGTCGCAGTGTTTTGTTCTGCTTATTTTAAAGCAGAAACATCCCGGATCTGGAGATCTATCGGGCTTTCCAGAGAGCGCTCACCCTTCAAGCCCCTAGAATTATTCCTGGGGCTTTTGGGGAGCTCTACCTTCACTCGACTACTCACCTTTCCCTCTTCTCCCAAGGGAAAGGTTTCCAAGCCGTCAGACAGCTGATTTAGGCTGTCTGAATGGCTCTTAACGCAATCACAGGGCTGGTGGTCTAAAAGACCATCTTCAACACCTACGGTGCCACCGGAAGTCCCGAAGTGCAGCTTGTTATTGGGATAGCCCATAGTTGCATGGCTGACAGCTTCTTCAGCATATTCTTGATCGCAAGCAACAGTGAAACAGTCTTGTTTAAACATTGGTGATTTTTTGTTGAAGTTGTTGTAAGATTGGTCATAAAACCTATCCCAATGTGGTTTTTGGTCGTTGATGGTAGTGAAGCATGGCATACTTTAGCCAAGTGACCCTTTTTTCCCCAGTGGTGGCAATAGGTTGCTTTGAACTTTCAGTTTGCCCTGAGGTGATTTCCCCCACAACCACTTCAGGATATTTGAGGAATATATTTTTTCTCAGTGACCCCTTGTCTACCAGGATTTGACTTAAGTCGACTAACATCACCCTCCTCATCAGAGGTATCATTCTGGTCACTGGCCTCATCATAATGGACAGCTGAGGACTGTCCAGCAAGGACAGATGAATAAAACTGCTGTATCTCTACTGTTGATTTGTGTGACATTTCAGCTGGGCAGGCTTCATCAATTGCAGTCTGCAAATTTAGCTCAGTCGTTCCTAATAAGTGGCACTGTAGCCTTAAGTCTCTCACACCACACACTAGCTGCTCTAACAGAGAGTCATCTAAATCATAAAACTCACAGTCTAGCACAGCGGCCCTTAGTGATGCCATATAATTATTAATTGACTCTCCCTCTTTTTGTGTCAATTGTCGGAATGCGAACCTCCGGGATATTCTTGATGGCATTGGGGAATAATGCTTCCTCAGCTTTTCTAATAGCACTTCCCATGGCACATCATATATAGCTTGAGGGGCTACTAAAACTCTAGCCATTCCGAAAATTTCATGGCCACAAGAGTTTAAAAAATGATCTCTCTTCCTATTGTTTGACAGTCCTGTGAGATCATTTGCCCTCAGGAAACAATCTTTCCAAAAAGGCATCCCAGGTTTCATTAGTAGGACTACATGCTGCAAATGCAGTTAAAGTAGTCATTCTGAAAGAATGTGTCAGCTGTGGATATTGCTAAACATGGCAGCCTTCTATGTGCCTTCTATTTATTCTGTAATCAGCCTGAGTCTCCTCAGAGGAGAGATCCCATCTTCGGCGCAGTATTATAATCTCAGCAAGGGTCGGCATGAATGAGGAGATGGTTTGTAGCATGAATCATTTATTGACAACCAGGCAACTCCAGAACAGAATCAACACTAGAAAAAAAGTTGACAGCTCTTAAAATACTGAGCTGTCTAAAACAACAACCAATAGCAAAGCCCTAATTTTCCCGCCTAAAAGGATGCAGAAATAAACCAGTCAGATTGCATCGCTTGAGCATGCTCAATACTCCTTTGGCAGCTCCACAGACACAACAAAGGCCAAGCCTGATTTTTGGGGTGGGTGTAAATATACGCCCTCCCCTGAAAATAAGCCTAGTGAAGGGTGGGCATGGCCAGGACTGGAGGCAGCCCTTCCATTCCCCTGTCAGGAATTGTCAATAATGGCAATTGGGCCCTTTAATTGTGAACCACAAATCAGCTGAGCTGATCAGGAGCTGCCTCTCATTCTCTCTCTCCCCAGCATTCTTGGCGCTCACCCACCTTTCAGCCATCCATCCACCCATCCATCCCCCTCACCTGAAAACTCCTGTCCTGCTCACAAGAGAGCAGCACTTCTTGCCACATGGTGCCCACCCAGCATTGAGGATGGCTTCCTTTGCGGCTTCTAAACCACAGCTGGAAGCCTCTGAAAGCGGAGAAGACACCAGTTGGGCCAGCCACCTGCTGCCAAGTCTTCCTGGAGCCGGGGCAGAGAGTCTTCCAGCAGCTGGGGCAGAGAGGCGATGAAGGGCAAAATGAGCTGCAGCCCTGCATGGGGAGACAGTGCCACTGCTGCTGCTGCTATTTGAGCCCTGTGGATGGCTTCCTCTGCAGCTTCCAAACCTCGGCTGGAAGCCGCTGGAAGTGGAGAAGAAGCCGGTCAGGCCAGCCGCCTGCTGTTAAGTCTTCCGGGAGGGCAGCTACATGGAGTTGGAACCATAGAGCAGGAAGCGCAATCCCAGAGCAGCCGCTGCCAAAAGACTTCTGTTGGGGAATTCTCCCCCAAAACAACTTTTTGAGAGTGAGATTCAAAAGGGGGAGGAAGGATTCTCTTTTTCCTGCTCCCAAAGTATAGTTGCGACCAAGATTTTGAGCTACTGACAGATCCGGGGGTGGGGGAGTGGGAGACGAAAGAATTTTTAAAGAGATGCACCTCATGAAAGTCTGGACTGGTTATTTTTATACTATAAATACAATATTTTATTTAAAATATTTAAAATGTTGGAACTTATTTTATTGCTTTTTAGCCTTGATGAATTTTTAAAGGGAGATTCTTGAATATTTTATTCAAAATAAAGCTTGCAGTAAAAATGGAGAAATGGAGAAACAGAGCAAGGGCAACACTTTCTGGTTGAGAAGGACACTATAAAAACTGCTCCAAAAATACAGTACTTCCTGAGATTCCAAAATATTGAAGAGGAAAAGGGGAAGATCTTCCTGACATAATGACAGAGTTGTTAGCAGATGCTATACAGATAAACAAGCAGGAAATGCAGGCAGAGATGGATGAAATATTCAGAATACATACAAGCTATGCAGTGGTAGGATTCAAAAATTTTTACT
The DNA here is from genome assembly GCF_028640845.1 of Ahaetulla prasina. Classification (NCBI taxonomy): domain Eukaryota; kingdom Metazoa; phylum Chordata; class Lepidosauria; order Squamata; family Colubridae; genus Ahaetulla; species Ahaetulla prasina. The sequence continues at coordinate 77,266,966 of NC_080542.1, forward strand.
ACTGGTTCTGTGGGTGTGGCTTGGTGGGCATGGCAGGGGAAGGATACTGTAAAATCTCCATTCCCACACCACTCCAGGGGAAGGTTACTGCAAAATCCCCATTCCTTCCTGATCGGCTAGGACTCGGGAGGCAGAGAATTGGTGGGGCCAATCAGAGGTATTTACTATTTCTCTGAACTACTCAAAATTTCCACTACCGATTCTCTAGAACTGGTGAGAACCTGCTGAATACCACCTCTGAAGCTATGCAAGAAGACATAACCTCCCTAGAGAAGTACATATGAGATTTGTTAAAAAGAAAATAAAAACTCAAGAATTCAAGCCACGGCCGTCACCGCTGCAGCCGATAATCAAGCCGCCGCAAGCCACTGCCAGATTCACACCTGAAGATCGGGGCAGCCGCTTGAAACGGCTATGGTCTCCCCCTCCACCGCCACCCTCCACCAAAGTGCTGCTGAGATTCACCACCAGCCGAAGGTAAATTCAAGCAGTGACCAGTACTCAAGCCGCTGCAAGCCGCCGGCGGATTCAAGCCGTGGCCGCCACCGCCGCAGCCAATAACTCAAATTTTTGAAATTCCTGCCAAAGGGAATCTCAACTAAACAGAGCAGATTGCCAGGGTGAGTCTTTTAAAATTATCTCCATCCCCCCCCAAACTCCTTTTCTACTACCTCCAGCATCCACCATCGCTGTCATCACTGCTTTCATCCATCTTCATCTTCCCACCACTTCCTTCTCTACTAACTCCAACATCCGCCATCACTATCAACCATGCTACCTCCATCATCAACATCCCCACGAACTCAAACCTCACATCCTTAAAAAGTGTTATCTTACAGTGAAAAGGTATGGAAAATAAAGATTAAAGTAGAAAAGCTGCGAAAAAGAAAAATTAAAGTATATAAAGTAATAGAGAGATTCTACTTCACTAAATTTGATTCATCCTACATCCACCCATTCTCCAACTTTACAACACTGTCATCTTGTGGAAAGATTGACCATCTATTAACATTAGTATAATTACAGCAAAATTAACTGTAAAATACTAACGGAATATCAATCATGCCCGGCATAAATTCCAATAAAAATCCAAAACGCTCCCGATCAATAGATGCAACTGCAAATAATGACCAATACGAAACAAACTTATGTTGTAACTGCAAAATCCCCATTCCTTCCTGATCGGCTAGGACTGGGAGGCAGAGAATTGGTGGGGCCAATCAGAGGTATTTACTATTTCTCTGAACTACTCAAAATTTCCACTACCGATTCTCTAGAACTGGTGAGAACCTGCTGAATACCACCTCTGAAGCTATGCAAGAAGACATAACCTCCCTAGAGAAGTACATATGAGATTTGTTAAAAAGAAAATAAAAACTCAAGAATTCAAGCCACGGCCGTCACCGCTGCAGCCGATAATCAAGCCGCCGCAAGCCACTGCCAGATTCACACCTGAAGATCGGGGCAGCCGCTTGAAACGGCTATGGTCTCCCCCTCCACCGCCACCCTCCACCAAAGTGCTGCTGAGATTCACCACCAGCCGAAGGTAAATTCAAGCAGTGACCAGTACTCAAGCCGCTGCAAGCCGCCGGCGGATTCAAGCCGTGGCCGCCACCGCCGCAGCCAATAACTCAAATTTTTGAAATTCCTGCCAAAGGGAATCTCAACTAAACAGAGCAGATTGCCAGGGTGAGTCTTTTAAAATTATCTCCATCCCCCCCCAAACTCCTTTTCTACTACCTCCAGCATCCACCATCGCTGTCATCACTGCTTTCATCCATCTTCATCTTCCCACCACTTCCTTCTCTACTAACTCCAACATCCGCCATCACTATCAACCATGCTACCTCCATCATCAACATCCCCACGAACTCAAACCTCACATCCTTAAAAAGTGTTATCTTACAGTGAAAAGGTATGGAAAATAAAGATTAAAGTAGAAAAGCTGCGAAAAAGAAAAATTAAAGTATATAAAGTAATAGAGAGATTCTACTTCACTAAATTTGATTCATCCTACATCCACCCATTCTCCAACTTTACAACACTGTCATCTTGTGGAAAGATTGACCATCTATTAACATTAGTATAATTACAGCAAAATTAACTGTAAAATACTAACGGAATATCAATCATGCCCGGCATAAATTCCAATAAAAATCCAAAACGCTCCCGATCAATAGATGCAACTGCAAATAATGACCAATACGAAACAAACTTATGTTGTAACTGCAAAAATCCCATTTCTGATAATTCACCAAACATAGACACATTTACAAAATCTCAACAAAATATCACTGAATCCATTCAAGCTAACCTAGAAAAAACTATCACTAACTCTATTATATCAAACATTGAAAAAACCATCATTAACAACAGTCAAACAAACTTAGAAAAAAAATTACTAGCACACCTGGATGCACAACTTGATGCACGTTTCACAAACCTGGATGCACAACTTGATGCACGTTTCACAACCTTGAAAATAAAATTATAGCTAACTTTGAAAATAAAATTACAACTAAAATAAATGAAAACACAACTGACCAAAAACATCTCCCAACTCAACAAACATTGTCTTGTACACAAACTAAACCACAAACATCTACCAATCAACCTAACAACGTAGCAATGCTAGTAAAAGATACAATGGAGAGAGAGAAAAAACATCAAAATGCTATATTATTTGGTCTAGGTATTACAAATGAACCAGATATTGATAAAATATGAAACATCATTTCAAATTACAAATTAACATCCTTTGACCCTAGTGAGATAACCGAAGTCTCCAGAGATGGACCTGAATTCAAATACAACAATGGTTCAGTAGCACCCAAATTCTGTAGAATCATATGCAAAAATGAAACCAGCAAAAGAAATCTCATTTATACTATAAACACAATAGCCAAAAACAACCTCAGCTACAACAAACTTAGAGCTAAACCAGACTTATCATTCCTACAACATATTAGATCCCGTGAACTTTGTTCAAACAACGACTAGAAGAAGGAGAAACTAACTTTTATATTGACTACCGTGCTGACTGCATAAAAAGAAAATCCTTCAATCAAAACCCCATCACCCATCCCATCATCCAACCCATCACTCAACCTCACTCCAATCAAAACATTCAACCATCCACCAAACAAGGTATCCATCCATCTATAAATCAAAACACCCATTCACCCATCAATCAACCTGCAAATCCTCAACCACCCATTCAAAACGTCCAATCATCCAATGATCAACCACTCATTGCTCAATCTACCATCTACCACCTGTGACAAAAAACCCTCAATCAACTACCAATCAAAACTAGGTATGCACGCCCCTTACCTCTTCTACACTTAATACTACAGGTCTCAAATGTAAATTATTAAATGCAAGAAGTAAACAAATTACCTGAATTTATCCTCTTATGTACCTCTTATGGTACATTTGACATAATATTTGTTTGTGAAACATGGCTAAACTCATCCTTCACTGACTCCATTATTTCAAACAAAGAATACCAAGTCCTTCGATCAGATCATGATCACCGCAGAGGTGGTGGAGTAGCTATTTTTTACAAAAAATCACTGAACTTAAAAAATATTCAAGTTGCACATAAACTCTCTCTACCTGAAACTATTGTATGTGACCTGTCCACCAATACCACACTAAGATTCATACTATATTACAGAGCCCCTGACTACGACATCGCTCATGCAAATATGTTAACCTCACTACTAACATGGGCTACTCTTGCCCATATCCTCTCATCTTTCTGGGAGACCTAAATCTACCTTCTATAAACTGGATAACAAATGAATGTACAACCAAACCAATCCATACTACACTATACAACGCAGTTACAAACCTAGGCCTTGAACAACTAGTAACTAACAATACTAGACTCATGAACTGCCTCGACTTCATCTTTTGTAATAACGTGAACTCAATTTATGGACTACAAGTAAAAGAACCCTTTTCCAACAGTGACCACTGCATGATAGACTTTTATCTAAACATACGCCCTCGCATAAATCGTCTCAACAATAGTACTCCAAACTACAATTTTAAAAAAGCCAACTATGACCTTATAAACAATAATCTCTCATTTCTTGACTAGCAAAATCTATTCTCAACCTGTATCACTGCAGAAGACCACTATAAAGTATTCCTACTTGAAATCAATAAAATCATCAAACGATTCGTACCACAAATCATTACCAAAATCAAAAGGAGAAGCAAATTTCCCATATCAATAAAAAAGCTGCAATCCAAAAAAATATCCCTCTGGAAAAAAAACAAAAAGGGTTATGTAGCAAACTTCAAAAACTGCTACAAAAATATTTGCAAACAAATAAAAACAGAATGTAACACTTACCACACTAAACAAGAAGAAGACCTTCTACGCACTAATTTCAATCGTGCTTTTTATAATTTTGTGAACAATAAACTTAAAGAAACAAGATCCATTCCACCACTAAAAGAACCTAACGGCAAAGAATGTATTGACGAAACAGTTAAAGCAAACCTCTTTAACACATTCTTCGGCTCAGTCTTTGTAAACAGTGATGGCTCATATCCAACATTCCTCAATGGTACCAAAAATGTTAACAATGACTTAACACATATAGACTTCACAGAAGATAACGTTGAAAAAGCCCTTCGCAACCTGAAACCATCATTATCTATTGGACCAGATGGACTATGTGCATACTTTTTAAAAAAAACTTTCAATTAATATAGCTGAACCCCTAAGCATGATCTTTAATAAAGCCTTCAAAACTAGTTCCCTTCCAAAACTCTGGTCTCTAGCCACAGTCATCCCTATCTTCAAAAAAGGAGATCCAAGCCTAGTTGAAAATTACAGACCTATCTCTCTATGTTGTGTCTCATGCAAAGTAATGGAATCCATTATAAACCAATCCATTACACTCCACCGCGAAACAAACAACTTTCTATCTAATAAACAATTTTGTTTCAGAAAAAAATTGTCTTGTAATTTACAACTACTCCACTGCAAAAATATATGGACTACCAACCTTGATCAAGGAAAAACAATAGATGCAATCTACATAGACTTCTGCAAAGCTTTTGATTCAGTAGTACATGATAAACTACTCCTCAAACTAAAATCCTACGGCATTTTGAGACCTCTTCACAATTGGATAAATGCCTTCCTGTCAAACAGACAGCAAGTGGTCAAAATTGGCAACGCTATATCAAATCCTGTTCCTGTCAAAAGTGGCGTTCCCCAAGGTAGTGTTCTTGGACCAACACTTTTCATATTATACATAAATGATCTCTGTGACCTCATCTCAAGTAATTGTGTTCTCTTTGCTGACGATATCAAACTATTTAATACCACTAATAATACTTCTACCCTTCAAGAAGACCTTGACTTAATTTCCGATTGGTCTAAAACTTGGCTACTCCAAATCTCAACTAGCAAATGCTCAGTCTTACATATTGGAAAAAAGAATCCTATCAACAAGTACAAACTTGATGGTCATTGCCTTACTGATGACCCCCACCCTGTCAAAGATCTTGGAGTTCTCATATCAAATGACCTTAATGCCAAAGCCCATTGCAACTACATAGCAAAAAAGTCTCTAAGAGTTGTAAACCTAATTTTACGCAGCTTCTTTTCTAAAAACTCTACACTACCTAACTAGAGCATACAAAACATTTGCCAGACCTATTCTTGAATACAGCTCATCCGTCTGGAACCCATACCACATGTCTAACATAAATACAATAGAAGAGTTCTTTGCTCCTCCGAAAACAACAAAATACCTTATACCACCAGGCTTGAAATCCTGGGATTAGAAAACTTACAACTCCGTCGACTTCAACATGACCTGTGTTTAACACACAAAATAATCTATTGCAATATCCTTCCTGTAAAAGACTACTTCAGCTTCAGTCACAATATTACAAGAGCAAAAAATAGATTCAAGCTTAATGTCAACCGCTTCCAACTTGATTACAGAAAATATGACTTCTGTAACAGAGTTGTTAATGCCTGGAACTCATTACCTGACTCCATAGTCTCTACTCAAAATCCCAAAATCTTCAACCAAAAACTGTCTACTATTGACCTCACCCCATTCCTAAGAGGACTATAAGGGGCGTGCATAAGAGCACAAAAGTGCCTACCGTTCCTGTCCTATTGTTCCCTTCATTATATCCAATTAATATAGTTGATGCATATTTTTTTACTTATATATATATATATATATATATATTCTTCAAGATACGTTGTTTTATTTATGAGAATGTTTGTGTATACTGTTGTGACAAAAAGAAATAAAAAAAACAAACTGAAATACTTAAAAAAGAAAGAGATGAACCATTGCAATACAAAGGGAAAGAAATTGTGGTCTTAAAACAGGTCCCAAGAAGAGTAAGAGATCCATGGAAACAATATCAATTTTTGACAGGACAGCTGATTAAATATAATGTAATGTAAACCTGAGGGAATATTATAGTAGTGGCCAAAATTGTGGAAATCTTTTGGGAAAATCGTATTTTTGAGGTTTGATGGCTAATAGTACCACTTTTTTTGGGGGGGGGGAATTTTAAGGTAATCATGTTCCACTGTTGGAATAGCTTGCTGGAAAACCCAATTGAAAATCTATGGAGCCCACTAAAGAAACTTGTTAATCAGAAATGACCCAGCAATAAAACCTAGTTAATAGAAGCAATCATTCAATCTTGGTTTCACATTATAACAGCTGCAGAAATAAAAGACTTGGTTCACTCCATGGGAAGATGTTGTAAGGCTGTAATTCATGCTAAAGATTACCCAACTAAGTATTAACTGATGTGATAATTTTTGTATATCTCGTTTTTTCTACATGTTTCACTTTTTTCTTTATCCTGTAACTGCTACTCTAATAGCAAATCCTTCAAAAACATTAATTGCATTACATTCTTCATTAAATTATCTTTCCATTATTGGGGGTACTACTCCCCAAAAAATTGATGTTATTAGCTAGTTTTAGAAAATATACTTTTCCTAAAAGGTTTCCACAATTTTGGCCATTACTGTAGTTACTTGGAATGAAAAAAGATATAGATTGATTCACTAGATAAATTCTTCTTCACTAGAAGAAAAATTAAATAAGTTGTCAATCAACATAAATGAACTGAATTCTCCCATGAAAAGGAAAAAAACTTTCACAAAATTACGAAAATTAAAATTAGACTTAATTTGTCTCCAAGTACACATAGTACTTGGAGACAAATTAGTTATCGGATCCCTAAAGTGATACTGTCATTCAAATAGAGGGAGGGAGGAGCATGGAGACAAGCTGCATTTTATAACCTTTATCCTGGTGCCTAAGTGCCCTAAAATATTCTCACCTTTTGTGGAATGTAATAAGGAGGGAAGGCCATTGGATTGTTTCAATTTGCTGCAAGTGGAAGAAGATCCTGGGAACAGCTCCTTATCTTTTCTCAGGACAGCCATTACAATAACATCTTCGTATCTGTGGATTGGCTAAATCGACATCGGACAAGAGGGAGGAATTTTAATGTCCTTACTTCTACCTGTATAGTTTGGGAGGGAATTTAGAATCTACTTTGTTTGTCCTGCTATCACTTCTTCTCAATAAAAGGTTCTTTTTGAATCACCATGTTTCAAGAGCCTATACTTTCTTGGGAAAGAAGGAGAGGCAGTGCCTTTCATAAAGCAGACTCTGCAAACTTAGGTCAACCCAGAGAAGCGTATCTTTTATCATGGGGACCTTGCAATGATATCTGAAGAAAGCAGTGAATAAGAAGACTCCATGAAACCTTGCTGGTCACTCAGAATTGAAAAAAGAGAGAAAGCTGGATGGGAGAACCCGAGGAGTCACCCTAACCCAAGGGAGTCGAAAACCCAGCTGGAAACTAAGCTGGAAGCCCTATCCGATCAAGAAAAAACTTTTGAAGAAATCAGGAGAGAGGACCAGCTGAAGCACTACATCAACTGGCTAGTAATAGAGGCAATGGAAAACATCAACTTGAGGGGAGAACTGCCACCCGGAGGGGCTGAAGCAGCAGCTGATGCAGCCAACGCCTGGGCGATTACGGATCAGGCTGATGCCGCAGGGATAGCTTCAGCCGCCATGAAACACACACACACCTGCAATCTGGACAGCTGTGAATGTACCAGGTCTGCCCAGGGGCCTGCAGTTGGAGAAGAAGGCACCTCTGTTAGGAATGAAATTTGATAGAGACCCAAAGCAACTCGGGTTTTTCATGGCACATGTACTCACTTACATGCAAGAATACAGGCATGCATTTCAAATCCAGGGCACGTGAGTATAGGTTGTGACACTCGTCTTAGAAGGGGCTGTGACCAGATGGATGGTCACGCTGTACAATGCGGACGCAGCAGAGTTAAGAAACTTTGACAGATTCATGATGGCTTTGTGTTCCCATTTTGAGGACCCCCTAGCAGACCAGAAGTCCCGAGACCGAATCAAAGCTGTGAAGCAAGGGCAACGATCCTTAGCCGAATATACTGAGGGGCTCCGGGACCTGGCCTACCACATCAAATGGCCTGACATCCTGGTGAGCTGTTTCAAAGATGGATTAAACAATGACCTCTACAATGCTTGCATCACCAACGCTTGCCTGAGTGGTACCTCACCGACATGGCTAGAAACCCATACCGAGCAAGCTGATAGAGGCTGGAAGAAATCCCCATCCCAGAGGAAACAAGAGCAATTCAGATAATCACCCCCTTTCACACCGAGGTCGTTGGCATGCTTTAAGTGCAGGAAGAAGGGGCACCAAGCTGCAGAGTACCGCTCAAAGATGCCAGCAAGAAAACCAGACCACCTGTCAGGGTGGAAACCTACAAACCTAAGTCCCAGAGGGAAGGAAAGTGCCCTACAAAGCAAGGCAATCTTCAAGTTTCAAGACCCTCCGGGTAGCATGGCCAGCAGGGGGGGCATGGCCAGCATCGCAGCGGTATGGCATGGAATTCCAGGGCTGTTGTAGCTCCCGCCCGTGAACCTGGCCCCATGCCCGAAAGTGCCTTGGAGCTGGGCCTGCTGCCAGAAAGTGACTCAGAGCCGGGCCTGCTGCCAGAAAGTTACTTGGACAGTGAGGGGGAAGGGCCGTCAGGACTTACCTTGGAAGCACCAGCCTCTTTGGCTCAGCTCCAGGAGCCAGAAGCAGGCCAGGTGAAAGAGATAACGAGGCCTCCTTTCCCTGACTCTTTCCCCCCCCCCACAGACCACGCCTGCAGACCCAGCTGACAGCAATCAGGCTTGGCTGAATCCTAAGTTTCATAGGCAGGAGAGAAGGGAACAACAGAAGCAGGGGAGGGGCAGGCCTAGGAAGTGCTGAGTCAAGGAGCCACACCCCACAGGATATAAAAGGCAGCAAGAGCTGGTGTGTCTCTTTGTATCAGGCAAATCCACTGATTGACTAGAGCTGAAGGTTGTGATTCACCAGCGTCTTGGCAGCTAACGAGGGGTCTTGGCAGATGCTGATTCTTTTGCTGCCAGAGCTGATAAGAGCTGGCTAATTAAGCCATCGTTCGGACGGAGGTGAAGAGGACAGAACAGGGCTCTGGAAAAATCCCGATATCCAAGCCGATCAAGGGGATCCCCAGGAATCATAGCTGTCCTGTAGGTACAATGAAGAACGGAGGTGCAGGTTGGCATGAACAGGGAAGTTGCAAGTTCCCTGAAGTGCTGGCATCAACCTCTGACCCAGCGGCGAGGGAAGACAGCCATTAGGGGCTGTCAAAAGCCGGGTGGCCACACGAAAGAAGAAAAGAAAAGAGAGCGAGGCGATAATCTGGGTGGGGAACTGAGGTTTTGGAAACAAGATTCCTTTTATTTATTTTTTAAATAATTTTTATTAAACAGATTTTAAAAAATATTGACACTTTTTTCCTTCAAACAGTTTCGCGTCGTTGATCAATACTTATACATTTTCTCTCTCTTATCCTAATAAATCTTATATATATATATTTCTAATATATCATATAAATATTACTATATTATATTATTCTAATTATTTTATTTACATATATACTTAGATATACACGTGTACCCAATTTCCTTTCCACAATTCCTGTTTCTTCCTATTTGTTCTTCTATTTCTACTCCTAGTTTATCAATTATTTAATCTTTTCTTACACTTTTTTTCCTCCTTTTCCTCCAACCATTTATACCATCTTCTGTTTCTTCCTATTTGTTCTTCTATTTCTACTCCTAGTTTATCAATTATTTAATCTTTTCTTACACTTTTTTTCCTCCTTTTCCTCCAACCATTTATACCATCTCTCCCATACTAATTCTTTTTCTTGTATCTCCTTCATAAGCTTATCCATATCTGCACATTCCATGATTTTTAAATTTCATTGTCTTCAGATGGTATATTGTTATTTTTCCAGTTCTGTGCATAGACTATTTGTGCTGCTGTAACTATGTGGATCATTAAATACCGTATTTCTTTTTCATATAATCCTGGAATTATTCCCAGTAAAAATGTTTCTGGCCTCATTTCTTATATGTTGATTTATAATTTATTCTATTTGTAATTTAATTTTTTGCCAATATTGTTTCACTTTATGACAGGACCACCACATATGATAATACATTCCCTTTTGTTGTTTACATTTCCAACATAGTGGTGAAGTACTGGGGAATATCTTTGCCCAACTAGCTGGTGGCAAGTGCCACCTATAAAACCTTTTATACATGTTTTTTTAATAGGGTACAGACATTGTTAGTTTATAATTTGTATTCCATAATTTCTCCCATTTATTTAATTCAATATTATAGCCGAAATTTTTTGCCCAAATAATCATGTTTTCTTTTACTTCCTCTTCTTCCAATTTGTATCTTAATAAATAATTGTAATTTTTTTTAAAAAAATTTAAATTTGTCTTCTGTACCTTGAAGAATTTTGTCTAATTCATATGCTTCCTTTTGGAATCCAAATTGTATCAAATCTGTCTTGTATCTGAATTTTATATGCATATAAGTCCACCAATCAATGTCTGTACCCTGTTCTTTTAATTCCTGTCTTGTTTTTAGTTCCCCTTGATTATTTAACAAATCTTTGTATCTTTTCATTTTACCAATGTCTAATGCGTTCGGGTAAATTTGGGCCTCCACTGTGGATAACCATTCCGAAATTTTATCATAGTGGTTCTTTTTTATCCCTTGCCATGTCTGTAACAGTGCTTCTCTAATTAAATGCCTCTGAAAATATCTATGTTGTCTACTTTCCTCCCCCACAGAAATGCACGCCACCCTCTTTGTAGATTGTACCCCTCTAATGCTAAAATTCTTTTATTTTTTAATTCTGTCCAATCCTTGATCCATATCAATGATGTTGCTTTGTGATAGGTTTCCCAATCTGGGAGTCCGAATCCTCCTCTTTTCCTGCCATCTTGTAAAGATTTTATTTTAATCCTTGGTTTCTTCCCCTACCAAATATAATTCGCTATAAGCTTATTGAAGTCTTTTAAAAAAATTCCCTAATTTTATGGGTATTATTTGGAATAGAAATAATATTCTTGGTAACACATTCATTTTGACTGATGCTATTTTCCCTAGCAAAGATAGCTGTAATTTGCTCCAAATTTCTAAGTCTTTCTTTGTCTGTTTGTTAATTTATTATAATTGTCTTCTCTGATTGATGAACCTTTATTTGTTAGCCAAATTCCTAGATATTTTTTTTGGTCATTTGTATACCCATTTTGTCTTCTAATTCCTTCTCCTGTTGTTTTGTAAGATTTTTCGTTAGTGCCTTTGTTTTTGCCCTGTTTATTTTGAGTCCTGCTACCTTCCCATATGCTTCTATTTGTGATAGTAGTTTGGGTTCTGTCGATATCGGTTCCTCCAGGATGAAGACCAAGTCATCAGCAAAGGCTTGAAGTTTGTATTCTTCTTTTTTTACTTTCAGTTCTTTTATTTCTTTATCGCTTCTAATTTTATTTAACAATATGTCTAAAGTTAGAATGAACAATAAAGGAGATAAGGGGCATCCCTCCTTTTATAAATTGTTCAGTCATATATCCATTTATTGCTACCTTTGCTGTTTGGGTTGAGTATATCTTCTTTATCATATTTACAAATTTATCGCTAAATTTCATATTTTCTAATTGTAAAATAAGGAATCTCCAATTTAAATTATCGAAGGCCTTTTGTGCATCTAAGAATATTAATGCCATTTGTTTGTCTGGGTTTGCTTCGTAATATTCCAATACATCTATTATTATTGTCATGTTCTTTATTTGCCTTTTTGGCATAAAACCATTCTGGTCAGAATGTATGTATTCATTTATTACTTTCTTTAACCTTTCCACCATTATCAATGTAAATAGTTTATAATCTATGTTTAGTAATGATATTGATCTATAATTTTTGATTTGTAGTTGGTCTGTCTCCTCTTTTGGGATAAGTGTGATAATGGCTTCGGTCCATGAATTAGATATTTAGGGCTTCAAAAGTGTTTCATTAAAAGTTTCTAATAAAATTTCATCTAATGATTGCTGACATGTCTTGTAAAATTCTACTGGTAGACCGTCTGGACCTGGTGTTTTGTTATTTTTCTGTTTTTTCCTTGCCTCCATTAATTCAGTCAAACTAATTGGCCCATTTAATATTTCCCTCTGTGTCTCTTCTAAGTCCATTAGATCTGATTTGTTTAGGTATTGTTTAATATTTTCTTCAGGTATGTTTTCTTGTGCAGATAGGTTTTGAAAGAAGTTTTTTGCTATATTTTTCTTATCTTCATTTCTATAGCGTGTCTCCTTTTTTGTCTAGTAATTGGTGTATTGTTTTTTTCTCTTTTTCCTTTTTCAGTTTGTATGCCAGCCATCATCCTGTTTTGTTTGCGTATTCAAAATGATTTGTTTTGCTGTCTTAATTTTCCTTGCTATCTCTATTTGTATAGTCAAATTAATTTTATGTTTTATCAAATCTATTTTTCCTTTAATGTTTTTATTTTGGGGTTCCTTCTATAGGTCGGATTCTGATTTTTTGAGTTTTTGAAACAGATTATCTCATTCTTGTGTTTTGTTTTTATTTTTCTTCACTGTGTAGGCAATTGTTACACCTCTTATGTATGCTTTTGCAGTGTCCCATAGGTTTTGAAGGGAAGTTTCTTCTTTTGTGTTTATCTTGAAAAATATATTCATCTCCTTTTCAATCATCTGGGTGTATTCTTTATCTTTTAATATTTCTTTATTCATCATCCACCTTTTTCTTTTCTTTTGGCCTTTCCATGTTACTCTTACTGGATTATGGGTCGCCCACATGTTTGTCCCTATTTCCACTTCTTCTACATCTTTTCTAAACTCTGTCGTCATCCTTACCATATCTATCCTAGACCACAATTGATGTGGACTAGAATAGAATATGTATTTTTTTCCTTGTTTATTTCCCTCCATGTATCCTGCAGATATAATTCCTCATGAAATGTGTCTGGTAATGTCTTTTTCTTGGTTTTGTTTTTCTTGTTACTTTGATAGTCTTTTTTTCACATCTGTAATCACATCAAAGTCACCTATTAGGCAGAGGATTTCATATTCTAATTCTTTTACTTTATTGTGTATCTTTTATAGAATTCATTTTGATTATTGTTTGGTGCATAAATTGAGATCAGTAATAATTTTTTTTGTTCTATTTGTACTTCGATCACTAAAATCCTTCCTTCCTCATATGTGTATACTTGTTTTGTTTTTAGATGCTTTTTGATATATACTGCTATTCCTCATTTTTTTTTTGTTCTGCCAGTGAGGTGTACAGTTCGCCTAGTCTTGGGTATTCTAATATCTTTCTATGTTCTTTCTTGATGTGGTCTTCCTGCAAATTTATAATATCCATATCTAATCTTTGTAGCTTCATGAATGTTTGCGTTCTTTTGACTGGTGCGTTTAAACTGTTTATTTTTATTGAAATCATTTTTATTTCTTCCTCCATATTCGTTCTTATTCGTTGGTTACTCTTAGTTTTCTTGTGCTTCTTGTTTCTATTTGGATCTTCCCTTTGCCCCTTCTCTCTTGGTTCGTTCCTTTTCCAGTTTCCTTTTTTCTTCTTTCTCCCCCTCGTTTTCTTCCAGATAGCATTCTTCCTGACTCTTACTCTCGACTTCTTCCCTGCTTTCTTGTTCTTAGAAGAAGACAAAATGATGTTCAAAGAACTCTTGAGCTTTATCTAATGTATCTATTCTATATTTTTTGTCTTGCCAGGAGATTAAAATACCCTCTGGTATTAGCCATCGGAACATGATCTTATACTTATTCAATTGTGATGTTTAAAAATTATAATTCCTTCTCTGATTTCTCACTCGTCTGGAGATTTGTTTGAGAGTTATTATTTCTTTTCCTTTATATAGTATCGATTCTTCTCTCATTTTTTTTATAGGTTTCATCCTTTGTAGTTTTTTTTTGTAAACCTAACATGGACTTCTTTTGGTAGTTTATGCCTGTGTGCATAATTTGTGTGTATACCTCACTGATATTTCTTCTCATAACTTCCTTATCTCTTTGTGTTGCTGCTGCTAGGATTTCCACCATTGTTTCCCCTAAATCTTCCTCTTTATTTTCTATAATGTTTTGAAATCTAAGATAAAATGAAGCTTTCTCCATTTCCAGAAATACTATTGATTCCTCTTATTCTCTGTTGATTACTATCTGTTTTTGTTCTATTGTCTCTATTTTCTTTTCCGTTTGTTCCATTTTTGACTCCACTGTTTGAATCCTTAGTGTGTTTCTGGAAATGTTCTGTTGGATTTTTTCTATTTTGTCATCCATTTTTTTAATGTTCTCCTTCATTTCTCCCATATCTGATTTAAGGTCCTCATGGTTTCTTTTTGTCTCTTCGTGATTATTTGCAATGGTTTCTTGTGTTTTGATCGTTGCTTCCTGTATCATTAGCAATATCGCTTGGATGCTTTGTGGTTAGATGTAGAACCTGATTTATCTGCTCCAAGCATACTCTCTATTGATCTCTGCTGTGCTGGTGAGGATCTAGTGGGTGTGGGGTTTGTGGCTGTTTTCTTATTTATTTTGGTTATTGTTGTTTTACCTGTTGTTGACATTTTCCTATCTGCAATAAATTTTTCCAAATTATCATCCAATAACTCAATTCTAAAAATTTCAAAAGTATTAACTGTAGAAGTCATCAGTTCTCTTTCTTACCTAATTTTTAAATTTAATCTAAATATTAATATTCTTATTTTCTATATATCTATATTCTATGTAGTTCTATTTGTTTTTACATGTATATAGTTTGCTTATTTATATATTTATACCAGCAACAAGAAAATATAAAATTATACACTTATTATTCTTATTATACACTTATTATTCAATATAATATCTATCTATATATCTTGTATGGATTTTTTGAAATAAATATCAATATATGCTACACAAAGTTAATTTTCCAAATATCAATAATCAAGTATATCAATAATTACTCATTTACCAATAGTTAATTTTCTACTATCGATAATCATATTCAATAATATGATTCAATATTATATTCAATAATATGTTCAATAATTTATATAATTTTTAAATTTAATCTATATAGTATCAATATTCTTATTTTCTATATATCTATATTCTATGTACTTCTATGTACTTATTTGCGGCTATATATGGTTTACTAATCTATATAGTTATATGAGAAGCTATAAATTTATATACTTATTGTTCAATATAGTATCTGCATATATATCTAGTTATAAAAATATATGGAAATAAATATAAATATAAACTACACAGAATTAATTTTCAAATAGGCAATAATCAAATATTTATCAATAGTTAATAACAGTTACTAATAATTCATTTTCTACTATCACTAATCAATGATTCAATAATTGCTTAGCCGTACAAAACTCTATAAACTCGTTAATTTATATATTTTACTATTTATCTTATATTTAACTCTTAATATTTATTATATTCCACAAGGTGAAAGTCTCTTTGCTCTTTACTTCCATGTATTCTTCTCTCAATCTTGCATCATTCTCAGCCTAGTCACCTCCAGTCTTTCTTCTGTTTCAATTCTCTCCACTTATAGGGTTTCTTGTCAGTCTCCAAAAGTGTCCAAAATGTCCAATTTCAAAAATCTTAATTAGGAATTATCAATCCTATTATTTCCCATTCCGTTCCTTCTATGCCTCTTTCCAAACACCACATCTCAAATTACCATTCAGGTCACTAAATCTGTATTTTATCCCGTAAATTTCATAGTGCTATAAAAACTAGCCTTAATAAAGTAAATATATTTAGTTTATAGTCACCACTTTACTCAGTTCTCAGGATAAATCCAGGCCAGAGTTTCCTTTCCTCTTGTCCCTCTGTTCTCTCCTTTTGTGCAGTCACTGCTGTCAAACCATCTCTTCTGCTCCTCCTCCACCTAGTCACCTTGTTTGTTTGGCAATGTTTCTGCGTCAAGTTTTGGAGTCTCAATGTTTCTGCTCCACCATTTTCAATATAATTTTACTCCTTTTTAAATTTTTCTCTCTTACCGCTTGCAATCCTGTTGTTTTCTTGATCTTTGGTTCCTACTCCTCAGCTGTCAGCGCTTCGGGCCAGCCAGAATGGCTGGTTTCTTCCCGGCCAGAATTAGGAGGTTTCTCCTGAACCTTTGGGGAAATTGCTTTTCCCCCCAAGGTCCTTGAAGATTCCACTTTCTCAACCAATCTCTCTGGGACTGATTGTGCCTATTTTAGGCTTCCTGGCTGGGAAAATTTGAGCTTCAGGAATGGAGCTCCCGTTCTCTCACTCTGCTCATGCTGACATCACCGATGGAAGATCATCAGCCTCCGACCCAGCAGTGAGGGAAGACAGCCATTAGGAGCTGTCAAAAGCCAGGGCAGCCACACAAAAGAAGAAAAGAAAAGAGATTGAGGTGATTATCAGGGTGAGAAACGGAGGTTGTGGAAACAAGATTCCTTTTATATATTTAACTCCTGAACTTTTAAAAAAAAGTTTTTTGAAAGACATGGCAGAGGAGACGGGAGGGAGAGGAATAAGGCTACCTAATAGCGGCGAAGAAGCGGAAGCCATTAACAAAGGCTAATTACAGAAAATTTAAAAATCAATTTAATGAATTGAAAGCAGATTGGACAAAAAGGTTTTGTTTGGCTAATGGATTGTTTTCTGAAAATTGGAATTGTGTATCTGGAAGCACAAAGTGGAAAGAAAAAAATATATTGATACGTTTAAGAGTAATTTAAGTGAATTGTAGTGCCATCTAGTGGTGACAGAGAAAACTAAATAGATATATTGAATAAGGGAGAAGATGAGAGCAGAATGACCTTGGACAATGTTTTGGAAAATGGCAAGATGATGTGGTCTTGTGATTCGTAACAAAAGGAGGGGGGGGGAAAGAACAACAAAAGTTTTTGTAAACTACTAGGATTTTTTTTTTTTATTTGAAAAAGTTTTACAACAACAATTAAATTTTTCCCCCTCCCCCCCTCCTTCCAAACAACCCCCCCCCGGACTTCCCGGAGCAAACATAAGGTATAGTTCCTTAAACAAAACAGTCATACATTAAATTTTTAAAATCTAACACAATTATAATCTTTCTCTCTCACATAACCTGACTTCTTCCATTAAAATCAAAAATAACATCCTTCATTCAAAAGCAATCCGAAATTTCTTAATCTGATATCTATTTTGAATATAGTCAATCCATTTCATCCATTCATTTAAATATTTTTCTTGAGTACTGTCTTTCAAGAAGGCTGAGATTTTAGCCATCTCCGCCAAATTGGAAACTTTCAATATCCATTCTTCTATTGTGGGTAATTCTTTTTTCTTCCAATATTGTCCAATCAACAGTCTTGCTGCTATTATTAAGTTCAAAATCAACTTAGTCTCAATCACTGTACAGTCCGTTGTTATTCCCAAAAGGAAAAATTGCGGTAGGAACTTTATCTTCTTCTTCAGAACATTCTGCATAATCCACCAGATTCTTATCCAGAAAGACTTAATTTTCTTACAAGTCCACCATACATGAAAATATGTAGCATCATCACAATTACATCTCCAACATTTCGCTTGCATATCTGGATACATACATGATAATTTCTTAGGATCTAAATGCCATCTATAAAACATCTTATAAAAATCAAAAATTTATTTGCCATCACTGGCCTCTTGAAGCTTCTGAGCAATTAGCTGAAGACCCTCACTCTTCGGCTTGGCTCCTCCCACAGCTTCAGTAGTAGAATCCCGTTCCTGTCTTTGAAGTCGTTCCTCCATCTCCTTACGCCTAGTAGCTCCCCTTGTCACTCTTTGTTCTTGAGATTGTTCTTGAGGTACTGATATCACAGGTGCAGTTTCAGCTTCCCCACTCTGTTTCTCTTGAAGACTTTTATCCACTGTTTCTACATCCACTTTCAATACGTTAAAAAGAAAATCTTTTGCTTTCAATTCAGTATCAATTCGATATCTCCTGCCTTGAAAAAATACTGTTAAACCAATTGGAACCTCCCATCTATATTGAATCTGATGCTTCTTAAGCTCTTGTGTAAAAAACCTAAAATCCCTTCTATCCTTTAACATTTTAGCAGGGATCTCTTTCAAAACCAACACCTCCTGTTCTGCTATTTGCAATTTCTTTTGGTATGTAGCTTGCAAAATCTGATTTCTTATTGTAGAAGTTAAAAAATAAATTACAATATCTCTTGGGAGCTTTTTCTGCCTCGCTACCCAAGAATTAACCCTATATGCCTTATCAATTTGAAAATCAACTTCTCGAGGGTCCGCGGCGGGGACGCTTTGAGGCGACGGCCGGGCGGAGGTGGCGGTGGCGGCGGCCTGCCTCGGCGCTTCAAGGCGGCGGATGGCCTGTTTAACATCTCTACCATCGGTCCGTCCCCCCCTCCTTCTTCCTTAGTCCACCCCTAACTATTTATAGGGGGTGGTGAACTGACTGAATGAGTGGTTTTGTTTTCTACCCCACGAGGATCACTATTGACTGCTTCCCATCAGGACTGACTGACAGACTGGTTGTGGTCATTGTATCATCTGTTACCATCTTGACCGGCCCAGGATGGGCCTCCTGCCGGACTTTCTGTTTTACAGCGGCTGACCTTCTTGCCTCATGAGATGCCCTCTCTGCGGGTTTGGCCTCCATACTGTTGAGGGCCCACCTTGAGGACGGGCTGTGGAGCCCCGAGAGGTGGCATGCTAAAAATAGGAGGCTTAGGGTCTTTTTAATTAGTTGTTTTAAGAGATTTTTTAAGGGGAGTTTTAATGGGGATTTTAAGGGTTGGGAGGGGGGGAGGGATTTGATGGGTAGGGGAGAGAACCCGTGGGAGGGGGGGTGGAGGTTAGGGCGGGTATTGGGAGTAGCTCGCCGGGTGGGGAGCCAGTCCTGCGCGTGCTCGTGGCGGTTCAGTAATGGGTCTGGAGGTTATAGGGGGGATTGCATGCCTTTGGTGAGGGTGGTTCCATTTGCAGGTAAGTGGAGGGGCAGATATGGCGGAAGGGGGACCGATCGTTTGGGGGCACGCGCCGATGTTTGCAGGCGATCGCGCGCCCCGATCCCCCTCCCTTCTCCCGTTCCTCGGATGGTCAAGACCCTCAGAGCCTGTGCCTTCGCCTGATGTTATGCAACGCACGGTCCGTGGCCAATAAGGCCCCCTAATACATGATCTGATTCAGGGGTGCCGCGGATATTATAGGCGCACGGAGACCTGGTTGGGCACTGAAGGGGCCCCTGGTCGAGATGTGCCCACCGGTTTCCATGCATTCCATCAGCCGAGGGCCCAGGTAGGGGTGGGGGTGGCGGTTGTTATTAAAGAGAGTCTAGAGCCGAGGGAGACCACTGTACCTCAGATTGCCGGGTGAATCCTCTTGTGAGGTGGGGTCATAGGTGTCAGATGGGCTTGCTGGTCACGTACCTGGCTCCTTGCTGCGTGACAGCCGCCTGCCCGAGCTCCTGGAGGTGCTGGCTGGGTAGTTGAGACCCCAGACTTTTAGTCATGGGGACTTTAACTGCCATCTTCCGCTCCATCGACGGCAGCTCGGGAGTTCATGGCTTCCATGACGGCCTTGGACCTGACCCAAGTAGTTGATGGCCCTACTCACATTGGGGGTGGCACTCTGACCTGATTTTTCTCTGGTCAGTGGTTGAGAGATCTGGACTTAAAGGAAATAGTCACTGAACCTTTGTCATGGTCAGATCACTCTCTTCGCCTGGACTTTCTGACCGCCATTCACCACCGCAGGGAGACAGAGCCGATACGCTGGTTCCGCCCCAGGCGCCTGATGGACCCGGATGGGTTCCGGACGGAGCTTGGGCCATTTCCTGAGGGTCTGGCTCACGGGTTGAGGAACTTGTTGCGGCCTGGGAACGGCCGCGCGGGGCCTTAGACCGTGTCGTGCCTTTGCGGCCTCTGACCCGGCGAGGTCCCAACCGGCTCCTTGGTTCTCCGAGGAGCTGAGAGGGATGAAGCGCCGGAGAAGACGCCAGAGAGTTCCTGGAGGTCTAGCCTCGAAGCTGATCGGACACTAGTGAAGTCTCATACTAGACTTACCTAGTGGCATTGAGGAAGCGAGGCGTAGCCACGCCTCCCTCATTGCATCGGCAGATAACCGCCCAGCCGCCCTGTTTCGGGTGACTCGCTCCCTCCTACACCAGGGGGAGCGGGATGACCGGTTGCAGGGACGTGCTGAGGAGTTTAACGATTATCTATACGATAAAATCGTTCAGCTGCGGGATGGTCTGGACCAAGATTGCGGTGACGCGGGTGAGATGCTCGAGGGTGGTCTTGGCGATATTGTTTGGGATGAGTTTGACCCTGTGGCTCCCGAGGACATGGACAGGTTGTTGGGTAGGCTGAATGCCACCACGTGTTTACTGGACCCGTGCCCCTCCTGGCTGGTGCTGGCCACTCAGGAGGTGACACGAGGCTGGCTCCAGGCGATTACGATCGCTTCTTTGGTGGAGGGCGTCTTCCCGGCCGCCTTGAAAGAGGCGGTGGTGAGGCCCTCCTCAAGAAGCCTTCCTGGACCCGCTGTTTTAGGTAATTATCGTCGTCTCCAACCCGCACGCGAAGGTTGTAGAGAGTATGGTGGCATATCAGTTTCTTACACCTGGATGAAACTGTCTATCTAGACCCGTTCCAGTCCGGTTTCCGCCCGGTTACAGCACGGAGACGGCTTTGGTCGCTTGGTGGATGATCTCTGGAGGGCCAGGGATAGGGGTTGTTCCTCTGCCCTGGTCCTATTAGACCTCTCAGCGGCTTCGATACCATCGACCATGGTATCCTGCTGCGCCGGTTGGAGGATTGGGAGTGGAGGCACCGTTTATCGGTGGTTCTCCTCCCATCTCTCGACCGTCGCAGTCGGTGTTGACAGGGGGCAGAGGTCGGCCCCGAGGCGCCTCACTTGTGGGGTGCCGCAGGGGTCGATCCTCTCGCCTACTGTTTAACATCTACATGAAGCCGCTGGGTGAGATCATCAGTGGTTTCGTGTGAAGTACCAGCTGTATGCGGATGACACCCAGTTGGCTTTCACACCGGACCACCCCAACGGTTATCAAGTGCTGTCCCGTGTCTGGAGGCCGACGGGTCTGGATGGGGAGAAACAGGCTCAAGCTCAATCCCGCCAAGACAGAGTGGCTGTGGATGCCGGCATCCCGCACAGTCAGCTAAATCCGGCTGACCATCGGTGGCGAGTCAGTGGCCCCGATGGAGAGGGTTCGCAACTTAGGCGCCTCCTGGATGAACGGCTGTCTCTAGAAGATCATTTGACGGCCGCCTCCAGGAGAGCGTCTACCAGGTTCGCCTGGTACGCCAGTTGCGCCTTTCTGGACCGGGATGCCCCATGCACGGTCACCCACGCACTCGTGACGCCCTCGCCTGGATTACTGCAATGCTCTCACATGGGGCTCCCTTGAAGGGCATCCGGAGGCTACAGTTAGTCCAGAATGCGGCTGCGCTGGGTGATAGATGGAGCCCCTCGTGGCTCCGTGACACCCATCCTGCGCAGACTGCACTGGCTACCTGTGGCCTTCCGGTGCGCTTCAAGGTTTTGGTGACCACCTTTAAAGCGCCCATGGCATTGGGCCGGGTTATTTACGGGACCGCCTACTGCTACCGAATACCTCTCACCGACCCGCGCCTCACAGAGAGGGTCTCCTCAGGGTGCCGCCAGCGAGGCAATGTCGCCTGGCGACGCCCAGGAAGGGCCTTCTGTGGGGCTCCCACCCTCTGGAACGAACTACCCCGGACTTCGCCAGCTTCCGACCTTCGGACCTTCTCCGGGCTTAAAACATACCTATTTAATTGTGCAGGACTGAGCTAGATTTTAAATTTATGGGTTTTAATTGGGTTTTATTTTTATATTTTAATTAACGGGCTTATAGAATAAGTTTTTTAATTGTTTTTATATTGTATTTATGTGTTTATGTGTTTTTTAAGTGCCTGTAAACCGCCCTGAGTCCTTCGGGAGATAGGGCGGTATATAAATATGATTAAATAAATAAATAATAAATAAATAAATGGGGCAATCTTCTGCTATCCAGCCGCTCTTGCTAATCTCTTTCACCCAGAGAAAAGCTTTGAAGCTGGCTAACAGCCGTTCTCCTCTGTTTCACCAGCTTTTACAAAATCTCAGTTCGGGACGCCATTCCAGATGTCCTCCGGGGAAAACGAAACCACTGGAAGTCCGTAAACTACTAGGATTGAGCTGGCTGTTTTGTTTTTCTTGTTCTTTCATTTGAGGGACTTATAAATTTTGGAAGATTTTGGAATAGTGGTATTTTGGAATATTTGGAATAGTTATATACCCCCACTGTATCAGTACTGTGTAGAAGAGATCAATTGTAGAACATTCAGATATGAAATTGTCAATAAGATTGAGACAACAAATGATGCAAGTCTGAATACTGTTACGGATAGTCCTCACTTATTGACTACAGTTCAGACCTGCAACTCTATCACTAAAGGACATTATCATTAAATGAAATGTCACATGACTGTACTGCACTTATGACATCAGTTCCGGCTACATTTGTTAAGAAAATCACTGTGGGTTGTTAAACAAAACATCACATGACCATGGCTTGTGACTTCCTGCCAGCTTCTCCATTCATTTTGTTTGCTAGAAGCCTGCTATGAAGGTTGCAAGTGGCATGACCATGGGACATAGTGACCATTGTAAATGTTTTGTTGCAAAGTGCCCGAATAATGATCACATGACCATGAAGATCATGTCATCACTATGGGGATGTTGCAATGGCTGCAAGTCATTAATCTATTTTTACAGTGCCATTGTAACTGAATAGTGGCCAAGAGAAGCAGTCAATAAATAAGGACTATATTTTCCCTTTCTAATTAAGTTTTTTAAGTATACCTGGTAATTAAGTGAAATGAACTTGACTATCTGGCTGTATTCTGTGTTTCAGTGAAAAGTTAGTCCAGTAGATAAGAGTGTCACTCTGCTATTTTATAAACTTAATTTTGTACCACATTATAAAACATTGATGCAAACATTTGACTGACATAAACTCCTATTGGGATTTTCAGCTGCTCAGATCGGAAATTCATTTGGGTCCTGTCAGGAAAAGAAAATTTTCCCCTTTCATCATGCACCAGACCGATTAGGTAATGCGTTCGCACCAATTAAAGGTGATCCTGATCGTGGACCTGGAGCTTATAATCATGCAGAGGTAAGTAGTGCTCCTTTTCATTTTTCTTTATTTTCTCTCCAAAGAGATCTTTAATTTGAAGTAAAGGATATTTATTATTCAGATTATAGTGTACCATTTCTTCAACCGTTCTTTTGAGTGGCTCAAATTATTCCAATAAGCAGAGGGAGGGGGAATTGGGCAATTGCTTTGAGAAAATTCTGTTTAAGAAAAAGTTAAATGTAGGTAGAGTGCTACATTATAATTATTTTAATTTATTATTCACCACCCAGCTCCCAACATTGACTTTTTAGTTGTCTGTATATTATAATTAAGTCTCATTCTATTTGTATATTTACAAAGTCAACTTATTGCCCCCCCAACAATCTGGGTCCTCATTTTACCTACCTTATAAAGGATGGAAGGCTGAGTCAACCTTGGACCTGGTGGGACTAGAACCTGCAGTAATTGCAGGCAGCTGTGTTTTAATAACAGGCTTCTTACAGCCTGAGCCACACCGCAGATATATGAAGATCTTAAGATAAGATTAGATAAGGTAGATGGGAGAATGGAAAAAATGGAAGGAAACATGGAAAAAATGGAAGGAGAATTGAAAACTAAAAGAGATGATAGGGGAAAATGAACAACAATTGCAGCAAATGGAAGGAAAAAAAGAGGCAACGGAGAAAAAAGTTGAGGATTGAGCTGGCTGTTTTGTTTTTCTTGTTCTTTCATTTGAGGGACTTATAAATTTTGGAAGATTTTGGAATAGTGGTATTTTGGAATATTTGGAATACCTTGGTTTTGGAATTTTTTGTTGGTGAATTTTTATTTTTGATCTGATTTGTCTTTTTGTTTTTTCCTTTTTCCTTTTTCCTTCTTTTTTCCCTCTTTAACTTTTTGGGTGATTGTTGGTTTGTTTTTGATATTTTGTTTTTCTCTGATTTAGCCATCTTACCTTTTTTGAAATGGATTAAATCTACGTGGATTAAAGTATCAAGAACCTGAAGTGTTTGATTGATTTGGGAGCAGATTAGGAATTTGAATTTAGAATTTAAATAAAGAAATAGCTGGAATTTAAGGATTGGATTATTTGGATTACAAACTGGGTGGTGTGATTTGAAGAGACAAGATGAAGAAACCAACACAACATTTATCATCACCATCAATATCTACAGTATCGAGTGTCACAGGACAAAAGCCAGAAGAAACTGCATCACAGCAAGAGAAAATTTACACGGAATTAAAAAACATGTTACAGAATATATTTTTTTATTTTTTTAAATTTACATTTATATCCTGCCCTTCTCCGAAGACTCAGGGTGGCTTACAGTGTGTAAGGCAATAGTCTCATTCTGTTTTTCTGTTTCTTTATAGTACTTATGCTTTCTCTGAGAGTACCCAAGAATTATTTTTTATTAACTTCTTCAGTAGAAATCTTAGTTTTGCAGGCTCTATTATGATGCTAAACATTGGTTTTTTCCCCCATTAATTATAGTGTAGAATAACTTTAGCATTTGTTTTAATATATAGAGGAACAATCTTATATATAACTTGGCTCAGAGACCACAGAGTACCAAAGGTTACAGCATGGGAGCAAGAACAACACCACGTTTTGTAATAATAAATGGTGAAATGACAGAGAAAGTAGAAAAGGAGCTAGACAAGGATATCCGTTATCTCCATTGTTATTTATCTTGATGCTAGAAATTTTAAACAGAAAAATAAGACAAGATAAAGAAATAAAAGGAATGAAAATTAAAAGAGAAGAATACAAGCTACAAGCATTTGTGGATGATTTAGTATTTATTATGAAAGAACCAATAGAAATTGTCCCAAAGTTAATAGAACAAATAGAGGAATGTGGAGAAGTAGCTGGACTGAAAATAAATAAAGATAAGACAAAAATTATAGTTAAAAATATAAGAGAAAAACAAAAGAAGCAATTAATGCAGAAGCTAGCTAATCAAATAGTGAAGAAAGTAAAATATCTGGGCATCCAATTAACTTCAAGATGTATAACAGTGAAGGAAGATAACTATTATAAACTGAGAAATCAAATTGAAATAGATTTGGAAAATGGAAAAATTTGCAATTATTATTAATGGGAAGAATAGCGTTAAATCAAAATGAATGTTCTGCCGAGAATTTTGTTTTTCTTTCAAACAATTCTGATAAAATTGGAGAAGAAATATTTTGAGAGTTTGAATAAAATGATGTGGAAATATATATGGCAAGGGAAGAAAGCAAGAATTAATTTCAAATTGCTTCAATTCTAAGATCAGGGGCTTCCGGTGGCGCCACCTTCTTCGCTGAGTTCCTAATTAAGGAGCTCCGTACTGAACTTCGTAAAAGCCAGGAAAACGTCGGCTTTAATCTCTTTCCCTGGATGAAAGGGAAAGATAAGAGCTGCAGGGGTGTGGTAGACCTCCCCAGGGGCTTTGTTTTTTATTAAGCAGAGCCCTGAGGGTCGAGAGTCCCATAAATATTCCTGCCAAGCTCCGACTTCAGTGCGTGCCTGTAAAAGCAGGAAAAGAAGAAAGTGTCCATCTCTGCTAATTGTCTTATCTTTATGGATTCCTATAAGCAGACGGAATGAATCCAGTGAACAACTACTGGATTGCAAGTATTTTTGATTTCCTGACTTCTACCCTTTTAAAAAGAGAAACTTTTTTTTCTTTGTTTCAACTGACTCTTTAAGATGGCGCCTGAAAGGGAGTGAAAGTGAAGAATGGAATTCTAAACAGCCTGTGTAACTAAGAAGCTAAGAAATGTTATGTGTGGATTTTAATGAAGTGAAGTGAGGTCTCCTATACTTAAAGGGGAAAAGAGAAGTTTCTAGACTTATATTTTGTGAATTTTAAAAACTGAAATGACTACTAAACCACCTAAGACTGGGGGTAGAAGGGGTTCTGAACCAGCTTTAGAAGATTTGATTAAAGAGCAAGGGAAAGTGTTTGAAGAAAGGTTTAAGGAGATGATGGATAATAATGAGAAAATAAGAGAGGAAATAAAAGAGAATAATAAAAAAAATAAGAGAAGATATTTTGATGGCTTTCCAAGGCTTGGCAAAAAGACTGGAGGTGGTGGAGGAGGAGGTGCAAGAAATTGCTCAGTCAAATCAGCAAATAGAAAATAGAATGGGGGGAATGCAAATCAAATTGGACAAAAATGAAGATCAAGTGGTGGTGATGCAGTATAGAATGATGGAAGGAGCTCTGAGAATTAGGGACTTGAATGAGGAGAAAGGGGAAGATTTAAAAAAAATTTTATCAGAAGCTGTGGCTGAACTTATTGAACTTGATCCACAAGAGGTTGCTTATCAAATTGACGAAATTTATAGAGTTAATTCCTGGATTGCTAGGCAGAAGAAACTTCCTAGAGACATTGTGGTTTATTTTTTGAAAAGAACAGTGAGAAATCAAATTTTGCAAGTTGCATTTCAGAAAAACTTGAAAATAGGAGAACAGGAGCTGAAGGTTTTGAAAGAGATTCCTCCCAAGATGTTAAGGGATAGAAAGAACTTTACATTTTTTACACAAGAACTTAAGAAATACCAGATTCAATTTAGATGGGAGGTTCCAGTTGGTTTGACAGTGTATTATCAAGGAAGGAGATATCGTATTGATACAGTGCTTAAGGCCAAAGATTTTCTTTCCACCGTGCTGAAACTTGGAGTAGAAATAATAGAAAAAAGAATTCAAGAGACTCAAATGGGTGTGGAAGCTGAGGTGATTCCAGTGATGTTACCATCTGAGGAACAACCACAAGAACAAAGACTGACGAGGGGAGCCCTTAAGCATAAAGAAAAGGAGCAACAAACTCAAAGTAAAGTTCAGAATTCTGCTACAGAAGCGGTGGAGGAGCACGTCAAGATACGGAGGACGATCTTCAGTTGATTGCTCAAAGCTTCAGCAGCCCAGTAATGGCAAATAAAATCTTGACCTGGAATGTCAATGGTTTGAATTCAGCTCAGAAGAGAAGAAAAATATTTCATTATTTGAAACAATTTAGAAATGATGTAATTTGCTTACAAGAAACGCATATTAAATTATCAGATCAAAAGTACTTAATAAACTCAAAATTAGGTAAACATTTTGTTGTTTCAGCTTTGGAGAAAAAACATGGCATAGTGGTTTATTTGAGAAAAGATATACCAGCCAAGTTAATAGAGGCAGATATTCACGGAAGATATATTGCTATTGAACTTACAATAGAAACAAAAAGGACTTTTGTTTGGTATATATGCACCCAATCAGCAACAAGAAAAATTTTATAGAATGTTGTATGATAAGTTGATTCTATGGGATTATAAATCGTGTATTATATTGGGAGATTGGAATGGAGTAATAGATACACGAAAGGACAAGAGAACTTTTTCTAAGAAGATACCTGCACATGCAAAGCTGCCTAAATCCTTTTTTGATATGATAGAAGATTTTGAGTTGAGAGATGTATGGAGACTGGAATTTGGAGGAAAGAGACTATACTTTTTCTCTGATAGGCATCAATCCTTCTCACGTATTGATTTTATTTTAATTTCTAATGATTTGCTTTTTAGGTGAAGAAAACTAAGATATTTCCAAGATGTTTGTCTGATCATAGTCCTGTTTGGATGGAATTGCAATATGGAAAAGAAGGTAGAAGAACTTGGAGATTAAATGAAAATTTGTTTAGATATCAGGATAATGTAAATCAATGTAAAAGCAGATGAAAGAATTTTTGATTATAATTTGAATAATGAAACATCGATAGAAATGGTTTGGGACCAGTAAAGCTTTTATGAGAGGTGTATTAATATATCTTATTGTCCTTGAGCAACAGCTTACAAGAAACCATGTGGTAGCACAATGATGGCGAACCTTTTCGGCACCAAGTGGCCAAACCAGAAGGTGTGTGCGTGTGTGCGCACATGCAAGGGAGCTCCAAAAACTCAAAGACCAGCTGGCCAGTGCGCATGTTCTGTCCCCTCACGGCCTCAGCCACACGAGCTGGCTAAACGAGCCACTAATTGAGTTCACGGCTGCTATCAGTCCTGGCAGGGAATCTGCAGCTGCCTGCCAAAGTCTCCCTTTTATCTTGGGGTTGCCAGGCAACCAGGAAGTCAGCAGTCCAGGTCGAACGTTCAGCTCAATTTTCCAAGAGTCAAAAGAGTTCAGCTCAATTTTTGCTCGTCATGGAGCAGAAGAGCAGCCAGGGCTGCTTTTATACTCTGTGGGGTATGGCTCTGTGACTCAGCACTTCCTAGGCCTGCCCCACCCCTGGTTCTGTTGTTCCCGCCTCTCCTGCCTACGAAACCTAGGTTCCAGCCAGGCCTGATTGCCATCAGCCTGGCGGGGGGAAGAGTCAGGGGACGGAGGCCTCATTATCTCCTCCACCTGGCCTGCCTCTGGCTCCTGGAGCTGACCCAGGGAAGCTGGTGATCCAGAGGTAAGTCCTAATGGCCTTTCCCCCTCACTTTCCGAGTCACTTTCTGACAGGGGCCCGGCTCGGGGGGGGCGCAGACACAACAGCGCATGTGCATGTCGTAGCACCAGAAACATGAAAGAAACACCTGGTCTTTGGGTTTCCGGGACTCCGGCACTCAGCTGGCTGGCACACATGCATGTGCTGGAAACCAGAAGAGCAGCTGGTGATGGCGCACGTGCCTACAGAGAGGGGTCTCCATGCCACCTCTGGCATGCGTGCTATAGGTTCACCATCACAGTGGTAGCCTATAGCTACTAGGCCAGTGATGGTGAACCCTTTTTCCCTTGGGTGCCGAAAGCGTGCACACGCGCAACAGTGCATGTGTGTGTGCCAACACCCATAATGCAATGTCCCCTGCAAGCCTCTCCCCCTGTGCAAGTGCGCAAGATGCCCTGCGCTCCCCCTGCTTATGTGCGTGTTACTCCCCCCGCCCATGCACGCGTGACTCCCCCCGCCCATGCACGTGCAACACCCATTTTGGTGCTAGCAGGCCTCCCTGAAGCCTCATGAGACCCAAAAACAGGATACAGGGGGGTGCTGCACCCACCACCATCCTGTGCATGCCCACACGATCCCCCCCCACATGCCTGCATAACCCGCCACGCATGTACATGCGCCTCTCGGCAGAGAACCAAAACTCATCTACCGGCGGGAGGCACACGGCATGCGTGGTGGAGCTGACCTGAGCGTCAGCTCACGTGCCCACAGAGATGGCTCCGTGTACTACAGGTGGTACACATGCCATAGGTTCGCCAACACGGTACTAGGCTGTTTGTTGCAGGAACAGATGGTCTGGATATTATACAGTAATCACCTTATTCATTTCTTATTTTAATTTCTAATGATTTGCTTTTTAGGTGAAGAAAACTAAGATATTTCCAAGATGTTTGTCTGATCATAGTCCTGTTTGGATGGAATTGCAATATGGAAAAGAAGGTAGAAGAACTTGGAGATTAAATGAAAATTTGTTTAGATATCAGGATAATGTAAATCAATGTAAAAGCAGATGAAAGAATTTTTGATTATAATTTGAATAATGAAACATCGATAGAAATGGTTTGGGACCAGTAAAGCTTTTATGAGAGGTGTATTAATATATCTTAATAATAGACAGAGAAATAAGCAACAAAGACAGTAGGTATTTAGAAGAGGAAATTTATAAGAAACAATTATTAATACATAACCCATGATCAAAAACTTAAAGATGCAATAAAGTTATTACAGAATCAATTTAATATGATAATGGCTGATCAGGTGGCAACAAATATACAATATGCCAAACATAATACTTTTGTAATGCAAATAGACCTGGTAGGTGGTTAGCATATACCTTAAGGAAAAGACAAAACAACATTATAGAAAAATAGAATATAAAGGTAAAGAGAGATATCAACAGGATAAAATTAAAAAGCTTTTTAGAATATTATACAAATTTATATCTTAAAGATAATATATTGAATAGGGATATTGATAATTATTTGAAGGTCTGTTGATATAAATTCTAGTAAATCTTTGTTGGAAATAATTGATCAATATGGGAAGGTTCTCAGGGTTTAAGGTAAATCAGAAAAGACAAAAGTGATAATAAAAATATGGCCAGACAACAGAAAGAAAACTAGAGGAAATAACAGGATTTGAAATTGTAAAGAAGGTTAAATACTTAGGGTTTATATTACATCGTCAAATGTGAAATTGTATAAGAATAACTATGAGGTTTTATGGCAAAAGTTCAGAAGGAGTTGATTGTTTGGAAAAATTGCAATTATCTTTGCTGGGGAGAATTGCTGCTATTAAAATGAATGTTTTACCTAGATTTTTATTCCTCTTCAGATGATACCAATAATTAAGAAAGATAAGAATCTTGAGGAATGGCAGAAGGAATTAATAAATTTATATGGGAAGGTAAAAAGCTAGGGTTAAAATGAAAATAATTCAAGATTCTCGGAAAGGGAGGTTTAAAATGCCTAATTTTAATTATATTATGAAGCAGCTGCTCTCTGCAATAAGTGATTGGTTTAATTTAACGGAAAGAATTTTGAATATAGAAGGTTATGATTGCTATATGGATGGCATGCATATTTAATTTATGACAAAAAGTGGATAAGGCCTTTAAAAATCATGTGCTAAGAAATGCCTTCATGTGTTTGGAAAAATACTCTTATAAACTAAATTATAAGGTTCCTATATGGGCAAGTCCTAGACATACAATAGAGAATATAAATATAGAACAGAATCAGGAAATGATTACATATAAAGATCTTTGTATACTGAAAGAGGTAATTTGCAATTAAAATCTCTGCAAGTATTAAAAGGAAAATTATACTTGGTTTCAATATGAGCAACTACGTGCTAGATGGAAGGAAGATCAGAAAATTGGTATAGAGCAGAACGAGGGAAATTTGGTAAAGCAAATTAGAAATCAGTCTCAGGAGCATATAAAGAGATTGTATAATGTGTTACTTGAAATAGATTCTGAAAGGGACTTGGTAAAGGACTGTATGATAAAGTGGGCACAAAATTTTCAGGAGCCAATATTATTGGAAACTTGGGAAAAAATTTGGGTTAGAAATGTTAAATTCACGCAGGCACAGAATCTGAGGGAAATTTTTTATAAAATGTTTTATAGATGGCATTTAGATCCTAAGAAATTATCGTGTATGTACCCAGATATGCAAGCAAAATGTTGGAGATGTAATTGTGATGATGCTACATATTTTCATATTTGGTGGACTTGTAAATAAAGGCCTTTTGGATAAAAATTTGGTGGATTTTACAAAATGTTTTGAAAAAGAAGATAAAGTTCCTGCCGCAATTTTTTTTTGTTGGGAATTATTACGAACTGTACAGTAATTGAGACTAAATTGATTTTAAATCTAATAACAGCAGCAAGATTACTAATAGGACAATACTGGAAGAAAAAAGAAGTACCTACAATAGAAGAATGGATATTGAAAGTTGCCAATTTGGCTGAGATGGCGAAGTTATCAGCCTTTTTGAAAGACAATATGCAAGAAAGATACTGAAAGGAATGGAAAAAATGGATTGACTATATTCAAAGTAGATATCAGATTAAGAGTTATCAGACTGTTTTTGAATGATTATGATGTATTATTTTTGATTGCTTTTGGGGGAAGTTAGGAATTGATGATTGTAGGGGTATAATTAAGTTGGGACGAAATTTTTTTAGCATATGTTTGTTTTATTTTTAACTATACCTTGTGCTCGTTCCGGGAAGTCGGGGGGGAGGGGGGTTGTGAAGGGAGGGGGGAGGGGGAAAGGGGGGAAAAATTTTCTGTAAAACTTTTTGAATTAAAAAAAAAAGATTCAAAGATCAGAGGAGGATTTGGTCTTCCAAACTGGGAACCTTATCACCAAGGAGCAATGTTAACTTTGATTAAAGAATGGATTTTACTGAGAAATACAAGACTAAGGACATGATCTGCAACTAGGCTGGCACGCTTTCTTATGCTATGGAAAAAATAGGATACATGGATACTTTCAGAGACATTATATAAGAAACGGCTTGTTAACAGTATGGGAGAGAAGGAAGAAAAACATTATATGGAAATACCAATGTGGCTTTCAATAATAAAAGTGTTGACACATCCGAATATGATTAACATGAACAATATTGTAAGGTATAAAGACATTTTAATGGAGAAGGGAGAACTAAAGCAGAAACAAGACTTAGAAAAACAAGGGATTGAGACTGGTACACAAGATTGCAAATACAATCAATATACAATACAGATTTGAAACAATATGGTTTTAATTTAGGGAAAACAGAGTTGGATCAGATAATGACTGGAAAGGATGAAAAAATGATTAAAAGATTGTATAATTACTTACTGCAAGTTAAATTAGAAGATGAAGAAGTAAAAGAGACAATGATAACATGGGCAAACAAATTTGGTCATGCAATAGAGCTAGAGAAATGGCAACAACTATGGGAAAGGAATTATAAATTGACAATGGCAACTGCATAGAAAGAAAATGTATATAAAATGTTTTATAGATGGCACATGCTAGCAAAAATGTTTAAAGATAAATCAGCTAAATGTTGGAAATGTTCACATTATCATATGTGGTGGTCATGTACAGAAGCAAAAAACTATTGGTTTAGAGTACAGACATGGTTATAGGAAATATTACATAAATCTATAGAATTAAAGCTAGAGATTTTTTTTATTGGGTATTTTGCCAGAGAGATATAGCAAAGAAGATATGTATTTAATTATACACGTAATAACAGCAGCAAGAATTATATTAGTGCAAAATTGGAAGACAGAGAGAATCCCATCAGAAGGTGAAGTAATAAAAAAGATTTTAGATTGTGCGGAAATGAATAGATTAACTCTAAGAATAAAAGATAAAGAGGAATCGGTGTATTTCAAAACATGGGAAAAATTCTATGTATGGTTAGAAAAGAGATATGAATAAAAGAGGATAGATAAATATTTAAATTATAGAAAGCTAAATGAGAGAAATGACAAAAAAGAAATAGAAATCCAGATTACACCAGAGTAAATGGAAAAGGCGGGGTGGGAGGGAGAAAGAAGATTATAAATATAAATTGTACAATTATGAAATGATAGATTGGGTAAAATGGAAAATAAATTGAAAAGAAAGTATATATTACGACAGAATCAGAATTGCTCGGATACCAAATAAAGGAAATATTATACAACAAAAAAAAAAAAGAAAGAAGAGAGGAATAGAGAGTAAGATAGAGGAGGAGAGGGAAAGAGAGGAATGGAAGAAAGGGGAAGGAGAGGAAATTAGGATAGGAGACAAGAGTAGGAGAGAAGATGAGAAAGGAGGAAAAGAGGGGAAGAGTAGGGGAGAGAAAGGGGAAGGAGAAAGGAAGAAGGAGAGGAGAAGGAAGAAAGTAGGAGAGGTGAGGAGGGAGAAAGGGGAAAGAGAAGAAGAAGGTTTGTTGTGAAATTAAGGGAAAGAAAGGGTAGAAGAGCAACCCCAAATGTAATTAAAATGTTTTATCTTTGTGCTTCTGTTATGTATTTGAACTTTAGGAGGGAAGTTTGGGCGGAAACAAGAACGTTGCTGATTGGCTGATGCCTCAGCCAAAATAGTATTTAAAGAGGGGTTTTGCCTGTTGGTCTTTTGCTGGGTCACAATAAACTAAAGAGCTGTTATCACTTGCATGGTCTCCTGCCTCTTCATTGCCCAAACTTAACATTGGTGACGAGGGTGGGATACTGAGGCAGCGAGACAAGGAAAAGAGCTGAAGGAGTAACGGATTCACAAAACCCAGCCAGTATCGGAAGCGGTTACATAGCAATGTCCAGCTATACACTGCCAGTGCCGTTCAACCCTGCCAAGGAGAAATGGGGGTCGTACATGGCTCGTTTCGAGTGTTTCCTTGAAGCAAACCAACTACAGGGAGTCTCGGATAATCGGAAGCGTGCTTACTTCCTGAATCACTGCGGACCAGAGGTTTTCGATACTGCCGAATCGCTGTCGGAACCAACGCCGGTACAGTCGGTACCATGGCAAACGCTGCAAATGACACTGAAAGCACACTACGCTCCGGTGCCGTCCAAGTTTGTTCAGCGTTTCAAGCTAAGACAGAGAGTTCAGCGAGAGGGCGAGTCGATAAGCATGTACATGGCCACATTGAGGAAAGCCGCGAACCACTGTGAGGATTTGGATGACTCCTTACTGGAACAACTCATTTGTGGGGTCCGGGACATTCGTTTACAGAGGCGGTTGCTGTCCAAAAGCAACCTAACCCTAGCCCTGGCCCTGGATGAGGCAAGGGCACACGAAATGTCCACCAAAGCGGCGGAGATCCTACAGAAACCGAACACATCGAACACCGGCACGAAAGCAATGCCAGTCCACAGCGAAGTCGTCGAGGCCGAATCCGGGGGCGAGGAAGAAGAAGAGGTCTTCCATACCGGAAGGTCAGAGAGAGGCGACCGAGACGATTGCGTGAGCTGCGGAGGCCAACACCAACAACAAAATTGCAGATTCAAGGACGCAATTTGCCGGCGGTGCAAAAAGAAAGGGCACATCGCACAGGCCTGTCGAGCCCCACAACCGTCCTACCCAAAATTCAAACCGGCCAATCAGCAGAGCGCTGGACCGACGAAATGTCCAGGGATTGGCCCATCCAAAAGAGGCACGAAATTGAACCAAACAACTGTACGAGAGGGTCACGCATCAACGCAACTAGAAAAGAAGATATTCACACGGACGCACATCGAAGGAGTGCCATGTAAGATGGAGATGGACACCAGCTCGTCGATCACGATCATGTCCTGGGACACCGTCGCGAGAAACCTGCCAGATGTCGTGAAACGCCAACTGCAAACCCAAAGGCTGAGAGTGCAAGACTACCAGGGAAACCGGATCCCTGTTTGAGGAGTCACGTCCGTCAAAGTGAGATACAGGAATTTTAAGAAAACTCTACTGATCACCATCGTAGATGGAAATCTTCCAAGCTTGCTAGGCCTGGACTGTTTCAGAGCCCTAGGGATGGAAGTGACCGGGGTTCACAGCAGTGGAGTCAACCTGAAGGATGAACTGCTGAAAGAGTTCGAGGACGTCCTCCAGGACTGCCTGGGCAAGTACGTGGGGACCCCTATTTCGTTTAATTTAGATCTCCAGGTGGCTCCCATTAGGTTAAAGGCTAGGCAGGTCCCCTTCGCCCTTAAGCCCAAGATTGACTGGGAGTTAGACAAACTAGTAAACCAGGGCATACTAGTCCCCGTCGACCATGCCAAATGGGAGATACCGATTGTGACCCCAGTCAAACTGGACGGATCAGTCCGGATTTGCGCTGACTACAAGGCAACGCTTAACAAAGCATTGCAAAAGAGCGCATATCCCGTTCCCGTAGTGCAACATCTGTTGCACTCCTTTTGACAAGGGCAGGTCTTCGCCAAACTCGATTTGGCCCAAGCCTACCAACAATTACCCGTAGACAATGACACAGCCGAGGCGCAGATGATTGTAACACATCGAGGCACTTTCAAATGCACTCGACTCCAGTTTGGAGTCAGCGGAGCCCCAGGGTTGTTCCAAAATCTAATGGAACGCCTGCTACAAGGAATACCGGGGGTCGTGCCATATTTTGACGACGTACTAGTTTCAGCAGAGAACTTAGACGAGTTAGGGGTCAAACTACAGAAGGTCTTGGGCATTTTCAGGTCTGCTGGACTTAAGGTCAAGCTCAACAAATGCCAGATAGGAGTTGAATCTGTAATAATAATAATAATAATAATAATAATAATAATAATAATAATAATAATAATAATAATAATAATAATAATAATAATAATAATAATAATAATAATAATAATATTTTATTTGTATACACTTCTCCCGAAGGACTCAGGGCGGTGAACAGGCAGATAAAATATAAATACACACAATAATTAAAAACATCCCTTAAAAAACTAATTTAAATGCCCAAAATGTTAAAAAACGTACTCCCCCTTAAAATAACACAGTTTTAAAACCCATCCAATAAAAATAAAAATCAGGCTAGTCCAGCCATACGAAATAAATAAGTTTTAAGTTCGCGGCGAAAGGTCCTAAGGTCAGGTAATTGTCGAAGTCCGAGGGGAAGTTCGTTCCACAGGGTCGGAGCTCCCACAGAGAAGGCCCTCCCCCTGGGGGCCACCAGTCGACACTGTTTGGCTGACGGCACCCTGAGGAGTCCCTCTCTGTGGGAACGTACCGGACGATGGGAGATAGAAGCCGGCAGTAGGCGGTCCCGTAGATAGCCCGGTCCTAAGCCATGGAGCGCTTTAAAGGTGGTAACCAATACCTTGAAACGCACCCGGAAAACAACAGATAGCCAGTGCAGTCTGCGCAGGATAGGTGTTATGTGGGAGCTCCGAGACGCTCCCTCAATAACCCGCGCAGCCGCGTTCTGAACTAGCTGAAGTCTCTGGGTGCTCTTCAAGGGGAGCCCCATGTAGAGAGCATTGCAATAGTCCAGAGGTAACGAGAGCATGAGTGACCGTGCATAAGGCATCCCGGTCCAGGAAGGGACGCAACTGGCGGATCAGGCGAACCTGATAGAATGCTCTCCTGGAGACGGTCGCCAAATGGTCTTCAAAGGACAACCGACCATCCAGGAGCACGCCCAAGTTGCGTACCTTCTCCATCGGGGCCAATGATTCACCCCCGACAGACAGCCGCATCTGCAGCTGACTGTACCGAGGTGCCGGCATCCACAGCCACTCCGTTTTGGAGGGATTAAGTTTGAGCCTGTTCCTCCCCATCCAGACCCGTACGGCTTCCAGACACCGGGACAGCACTTCGACAGCTTCACTGGGGTGGCCCGGGGTGGAAAAGTACAGCTGGGTGTCATCAGCGTACAGTTGGTATCTCACCCCAGAGCCACTGATGATCTCACCCAGCGGCTTCATATAGATGTTGAACAGGAGGGGTGAGAGAATCGACCCCTGCGGCACCCCACACATGAGGCACCTTGGAGTCGATCTCTGCCCCCCCGTAGAATTCTTGGGTTATCAAATAGACAGAGAAGGCATCCACCCCACGGAGAGCAAGGTGCGAGCCATTAAAAAGGCTCCGTCTCCCAAAAATAAGGCTGAGTTACAGGCATTTTTAGGGCTTGTGAACTTCTACGCAGTTTTCTTGCGAAATAAGGCAACAGTAGCAGAGCCGCTGCACAAGCTATTGGCGAAAAAGGCTGTTTGGACGTGGGGCAAGGTTGAGGCTAGGGCATTTGAGGGCATTAAGAACCTCTTGTCCAGTGATAGCTTGCTAATCCAATACAACGGGACATTACCACTAGTGCTCGTCTGTGATGCGTCACCCTACGGGGTAGGAGCTGTCCTCAGCATAGGCTACCGAATGGATCGGAAGCCCCCATAGCATATTTCTCCCGCACGATGTCAGCAGCAGAAAAAAAACTACAGCCAGCTAGACAGGGAGGCCCTGGCCATAGTTTCGGGAGTTAAAAAATTCCACGAATACCTATTTGGGCGACAATTTGAAATAGTAACGGACCACAGACCACTATTGGGACTCCTGGAGGGGGACTGTCCAACTCCGGTGGCACTATCACCCAGAATGACCCGTTGGACTATCTTCCTGGCGGCATACTCGTACAAATTGTCCCACCGTCCGGGGAAGGACCTAGGACACGCAGACGCTTTGAGTAGATGCCCTTTACCAGAGACAATCGAAGACCTGACCCCAGGGACGCCCATCTTACTAATTGACTCTCTAGACTCTGGCCCGGTCACTTCTAAGGAAGTGACTAGGGCATCGTACAGAGACGTTATCATAAGGACTGTAATCGGTTGGGTACAGAGGGGATGGCCCGATGCACCGGGGGATCGGTTCAAAGACTTTACAAAAAAACGTTCGGAACTGTCGGTTCAAGGGGGTTGTCTGTTATGGGGGGATAGAGTGGTTATTCCGGAGAAACTGCGAGAAAACGAGTTGGAACTGTTACATGTGGGTCACCCGGGGATTGTGAGGATGAAAAGCCTGGCGAGGAGTTATGTGTGGTGGCCACAAATGGACAAAGACATTAGCGACAGGGTAGGAAAATGCCAGGCCTGCCAAGAGTCAAGGCCACTACCCCCAACAGCCCCCATAAGGGAGTGGGAGAAACCCTAGGGTCCTTGGTCCAGGATCCACATAGACTTTTCCGGGCCATTCCATGGGCAAACCTTTTTAATCGTGGTAGACGCATTTTCAAAGTGGCTAGAAATCTTGCTCATGAAATCCACAACAGCCGAAGCCGTAATTACAACATTGCGGCACCTTTTTGTAACACATGGGTTGCCCGACACCCTAGTGTCTGATAACGGCCCGCAATTCATGGCGACCCAATTCAAGGGGTACTTAGCAGAAGAGGGCATCCGACATGTCCTCTCGGCACCCTTCCACCCGGCGACGAACGGACTTGCAGAATGATTCGTTCGCACTGCCAAGGAAGCGCTATCTAGAATAACCCCCGGTGATTGGCAAGCCAAAATCGATACCTTTCTAACTGTACAACACAGAACCCTCTGTGTAGCCACAGGGCACAGCCCATCAGAATTATTGATGGGTAGGAAACTCAGGTGTCCCTTAGATCGATTAAACCCAACATACTCCCCTGACGGGTACCAAGGCATCCAGGAAAAAACCAGGGAAATGGCAATGGGTGATTTAGTGTGGGCACATAACTATAGTGAAGGCCCAGCATGGCTTAAAGGAACTATCATTGGAGTAACAGGTCCAAAATCATATACAGTGGACATGGGGGATGGCCGAGTATGAAGGCGCCACATAGATCAATTACGAAAAAGGGTACAAAACAAACCAGAAACTGCGCAACCAGACCCTGACTACCAAATATTTGAACCAACAGTAACTCAAATCTGCGGTGATCGGAGGACTTATCTAAACTTGAAGAAGTCCAGCGACGCCAACCGGCTCCTCCAGAAGACTGCAGGGACGACTCTGCAAGTAATCCAGGGCCGGAGGGCCCAGAGGAGGAGCTGGGAGGAACAAACAGTCCCTCCGACCAGCTCGACTCACTTCCAGGGAATGAATTGCGCAGGTCAGAAAGAGTCAGGAGACGCCCTGTCTACCTGCGTGACTACATGGAAAAATAACATGCAAATTCCATGCAAAAAGTGGCACAATGCGTTCTGGGAGGGGAAGAGTGTTATGTATTTGAACTTTAGGAGGGAAGCTTGGGCGGGAACAAGCACGTTGCTGATTGGCTGATGCCTCAGCCAAAATAGTATTTAAAGAGGGGTTTTGCCTGTTGGTCTTTTGCTGGGTCACAATAAACTAAAGAGCTGTTGTCACTTGCATGGTCTCCTGCCTCTTCATTGCCCAAACTTAACAGCTTCCTTTAGAAAAAATATGTATGATTATTTATGGACAAGAGAACGTACATTTACAATATGTGTATAAGAAAAGAAAAAATAAAAAACTTTTTTATTTTCAGCTCTTGGGGGCTGAAACTTTGGAAATCCAAACGGAAGAACCAGGGGTGAAATGTAAAACTGTTTGCTACCAGTTCTCTGGGTGTGGCTTGATAGGCGTGGCTTGATGGTCATGTGACCGGGTGGGTTTGGCCAACTTGATATCACTCACTGTTAGAGCCAGTGTTAGACACATTCTGTCCTTCTGAAGCTCCCAACACTTTGAGTTTCCCTCCACCACCAAAGTGAACATCAGAGCCTTCTCCTGCAGAAGCAGAATCCAGGCACAGAAATGGAAAATCGAGGGGGGGATGGGGAAGAGAAGGTGTAAGAAACAGAATCCAGGCACAAAAATGGAAAACTGAGAGGGGGATGAGGAGGAGAAGGTGTAAGAAGATGTTTCCTTAGACTGCTGACATTTGACAATCTAAGGAAACATCTTCCAGTTCTTCAAGATCAACTTTAAGAAGCTGACAGCAAAAATAATGGCAGCAGGGGCAACGGGTGTATGTCTATGAGTTTGTGTGTGTCCCTCTGCAAGGATTTGGAGGCAGACACCGCCCCCTTAGGAAAAGAGGAGGCAGCAAAGCCCTGGTTGTCCCCTGGGAGAGGAGGACCGAGGAGGGACACACACACACACACACACACACACACACA
This sequence comes from Ahaetulla prasina, assembly GCF_028640845.1. Taxonomy (NCBI): domain Eukaryota; kingdom Metazoa; phylum Chordata; class Lepidosauria; order Squamata; family Colubridae; genus Ahaetulla; species Ahaetulla prasina. The sequence goes on from NC_080542.1 coordinate 77,307,632, forward strand.
CACCCCTCTGTCGCCCCCACTGCCACTGCTTTTGCTTTCAGCTTCTCAGAGCTTTTAAAGTCGATCTTGAAGAGTTGGAAGACGTTTCCTTAGATGCTCTGAGCAATGTGTTTGGTAGTGTGGAAAGCAAGGAAGCATGGCAGGGCTGCGGGCCTTGGACCAGTTTGGGGGCATGGCCAGCCAGCAATTGCTACCAGTACAGCGAACCATCCCCAATCTCTGCTACTGGTTCTCCTGATCCGGTCCAAACCGGTAGCATTTCACCCCTGGGAAGAGCCAACTTTCCCCCAAAGTGACCCAGAAGATGAGCTGCTGGTAAGCAACCCAATTGAACCACTTATCCTCCCCCTAAGACGGTTTATACCCAGTCGAGACAGAGAAGTAAAACTGTTTGCTTTTCTAGACTTGGGATGCACCCGGTGCCTGAAAAGTCCCACCCTAGTAGGGAAACTGGGGTTAAATCTAAGAAGGCTAAGAAACCCAATCGCATTTTGCCAGTTAGACTGATCAATATCCCAGGGAGAAACTGCCATGTTTGCTACCGAACCCCTACAAATAACTATATCCATAGTTATCAGAGACACTGACATTTATATTGGCAACTGGCATGGAATGGCCATTAGTTTTGGGGCTAGCATGGCTGAAAAAATGGAATCCCAAAATTAACTGGAAGCATGGGTCGGTCAGGTTTTGTTGTGACCCAGGTTCCTGGACCCGGACTCCTGGACTCGGATGATTCAGAAAGTGAGGGAGAATTATTATTATTATTATTATTATTATTATTATTATTATTATTATTATTATTATTATTATTATTTAAATTTGTATACCGCCCTTCTCCCGAAGGACTCAGGGCGGTTCACAGCCAGGTAAAAAATACACAATAAATACAATTAAAATACAATTAAAAAACTTATTAAATTGGCCATAATTAAAAATTTAAAATAAAAACCCATTAAAAACCCATAGACTTAAAAAACGAACCCAGTCCAGCGCAGATGAATAAGTGAGTTTTAAGCTCGCGGCGAAAGGTTCGGAGGTCCGGAAGTTGACGAAGTCCTGGGGGGAGTTCGTTCCAGAGGGCGGGAGCCCCCACAGAGAAGGCCCTTCCCCTGGGCATCGCCAGACGACACTGTCACGCCGACGGCACCCTGAGGAGTCCCTCTCTGTGAGAGCGCACGGGTCGGTGAGAGGTATTCGGTAGCAGCAGGCGGTCCCGTAAGTAACCCAGCCCTATGCCATGGAGCGCTTTAAAGACGTTCACCAACACCTTGAAGCACACCCGGAAGGCCACAGGTAGCCAGTGCAGCCTGCGCAGGATAGGTGTCACTCGGGAGCCACGAGGGGCTCCCTCTATCACCCGCAGCTGCATTCTGACTAACTGTAGCCTCCGGATGCCCCTCAAGGAGCCCCATGTAGAGAGCATTGCAGTAGTCCAGACGAGACGTCACAAGGGCGTGAGTGACTGTGCACAAGGCATCCCGGTCTAGAAAGGCGAACTGGTGCACCAGGCGAACCTGGTGGAAAGCTCTCCTGAGACGGCCGTCAAGTGGTCTTCAAAAGACAGCCGCTCATCCAGGAGAACGCCCAAGTTGCGCACCTTCCATCGGGCCAATGACTCCCCCCCGACAGTCAGCGCGGGACTCAGCTGACTGTACCGGGATGCCGGCATCCACAGCCACTCCGTCTTGGAGGGATTGAGCCTGAGCCTGTTTCTCCCCATCCAGACCCGTACGGCTTCCAAACACCGGGACAGCACTTCGATAGCTTCATTGGGGTGGCCCGGTGTGGAAAAGTACAGCTGGGTGTCATCAGCGTACAGCTGGTACCTCACACCGAAGCCACTGATGATCTCACCCAGCGGCTTCATATAGATGTTGGACAGAAGGGGGGAGAGAATCGAGCCCTGCGGCACGCCACAAGGGGGGCGCCGGGGGCCCCACCCCTGCCCCCCCGTCAACACCGTCTGCGACCGGTCGGAGAGATAGGAGGAGAACCACCGATAAACGGTGCCTCCCACTCCCAATCCCTCCAACCGGCGCAGCAGGATACCATGGTCGATGGTATCGAAAGCCGCTGAGAGGTCTAATAGGACCAGGGCAGAGGAGCAACCCCTATCCCTGGCCCTCCAGAGATCATCCACCAACGCGACCAAAGCCGTCTCAGTGCTGTAACCGGGCCGGAAGCCGGACTGGAACGGGTCCAGATAGACAGTTTCCTCCAGGTGCTGGGGAAACTGATATGCCACCATACTCTCTACAACCTTCGCCGCGAAGCGAAGGTTGGAGACCGGACGATAATTACCTAAAACAGCGGGTCCAGGAAGGCTTCTTGAGGAGGGCCTCACCACCGCCTCTTTCAAGGCGGCCGGAAAGACTCCTCCAACAAGGAAGCGCCAGAATCCCTGAGCCAGCCCCGTGTCACCTCCTGAGTGGCCAGCACCAGCCAGGAGGGGCACGGGTCCAGTAAACATGTGGTGGCATTCAATCTACCCAGCAACCTGTCCATGTCCTCGAGAGTCACAGGGTCAAACTCATCCCAGACAACATCACCAAGACCGCCCTTAGATGCCCTGTCCGAATCACCACAATTTTGGTCCAGACCGTCCCTAAGCTGAACGCCCAGGGCAGCTGGGCGGTTATCTGCCGACGCAATGAGGGAGGAGGCGTAGCAACGCCTCGCTTCCCTCAGTGCCACTAGGTAGGTCCTAGTATAGGATCTAAGTAGTGTCCGATCAGCCTCTGAACGGCTGGACCTCCAGGAACTCTCTAGGCGTCTTCTCCGGCGTTTCATCCCCCTCAGCTCCTCGGAGAACCAAGGAGCCGGTTGGGATCTGCGCCGGGTCAGAGGCCGCAAAGGCACGACACGGTCTAAAGCCCCAGCCGCAGCCCGTTCCCAGGCTGCGGCTAGTTCCTCTGCCGTGCCATGAGCCAGACCCTCAGGAAGTGGCCCAAGCTCCGTCCGAAACCTCTCTGGGTCCATCAGGCGCCTGGGACGGTACCAACGTAATGGTTCCGTCTCCCTGCAGTGTTGGGTAGCAGTCAGAAAGTCCAGGCGAAGGAGAGAGTGATCTGACCATGACAAAGGTTCTGTGACTATATCTCTCAAGTCCAGATCCTTCAACCACTGACCAGAGATGAAAATCAGGTCCAGTGTGCCTCCCCCGATGTGAGTGGGGCCATCCACTACTTGAGTCAGGTCCAAGGCCGTCATGGAGGCCAAGAACTCCCGAGCTACTGTCGATGACGAGCCGGCAGATGGCAAGTTAAAGTCCCCCATGACTAACAGTCTGGGGGTCTCCACTGCCACCCCGGCAAGCACCTCCAGGAGCTCGGGCAGGGCAGCCCGACCTGGCAAGCCCTGCTTCTCTTGAGCCCTCTCCCTCCCTGGCACCCACTTAAAGGGAGGAGGAGGGGCCGACAAGGCCTGATTCTCTGGAGCCTTCTTCTGATTTGGCAACGCCCCAAGAACAGTTTTGGAGTGATGCAAGACTGCGCAGACGTGACCAGCGCGCGCAGCAGAAGCAGCGTTGGGATAAAGCCAAGTCATAATTGTCATGCAGTGACATCTGCAGAGACTATAAATAGGAGGCGGGACTTCCTGGTTTTTTGTCTTGGACAAAGCAATGAATTTGCGCGGGCAAACTGTATCAATGGAGGGAAGAATATATTCGTGAGTAATTCTGGCCTTATCTATAATTTCCTCGTTATCTCCAGAAACTTGGCAGGCCCGTGGGTAGACGTGGCCAGGACATCTATCTATGTAAATAAAAAGGAGAAAAGGAGGCCTCTGACTGACTCTTTGCTGGGAGTATTGGGGGGAGGGAAACAGAACATTTTTGTCCAAGACCCTGACTAAAACATCTTCCACCAAAGATGGACCAGCAGCAGGTACAGCAGCAGTTACAGCAGCTACAAGCGGCTAATCAACAGCTCCAGTAGCAAGTGGCTCACTTGGCAGGCCAACTTGCTGCCGGGAATGTGCCTGTAGCCCCCCCCCATCCTCCCACTACTCCTCCTCGTCGCAAGTGCCCGATAACCGTGCCGGATAAGTTTTCTGGGCAGCCTGAGATGTTCCCGACCTTCTTGGGACAGTGCCAGCTCTACATGGCTATGCGGCCAGAGGATTTTCCAGACGACCGGGCTAAGGTGGCCTTCATGATTAACCTTCTTTCCGGCTCGGCTGCTCGATGGGCCACGCCCCTCTTGCTCCAGCCCCCTGCTGGCGGACCAACAGCGTTTTTGGCAGCACCTGCGCACCATGTACGAGGACCCCGTTCAAATGCTGACGGCAACCAGGTGCCTTAAGGAACTCCGTCAAGGGAAACGCCCTCTGCAGGAGTACATTGCCGAATTTCGTCTTTTGTGCCAGGACTCTGACTGGAATGATGCAGCGCTGGTGGACGCGTTCCAGGAGGGACTCTCAGAGGAATTGCAAGATGAGCTGGCCCGGGTGGAGGCGCCGCGGACCCTCGACAACTTGGTGCCCCTTTGTCTCCGCCTCGATGCCCGTCTGCAAAGGCGACCATCCCATCGCACCCCCCGGGACCTGCCGTCGACATCTGCACCCCCACTTCCTGCACCACCAGCACCCCAGGTCGCCCCACATTTTGTAACCGTTGCGGAAGAGCCCATGGAGTTGGGAGCGGCCAGACCTCGCCTGACAGCCCAGGAGCGGATCCGGAGGCGCCAAGGGGGATTGTGCCTGTACTGTGGGGAGCCCGGCCACTTCGCCGCTTCTTGCCCCAGAAAGCGAAGTGGGGCACGCCCACCGGTCCCCGAATCACAGCGTGACCAATCGGGAAACGGAGCAGGCCCGACCTCGGGGAAACCCTAGGTCGGGCACGTACTAAGCCCCCACTGGACGTTGCGGAAGTAGACTCTGGGCCCCCTCGGCATCTGATTCTGGACACACGGATATGGTTGGGGAACCAGTCGGACGGGCTCCAGGCGCATGCGCTGGTGGACTCAGGGGCCACAACAAACTTTATGGACCAGGCCTTTGTGACCCAGTTTGCGGTCCCCGTGGTTCCGGTGGACCCTCCGATGCGGGTAGAGACAATTGATGGACGAGAACTGTTGTCCGGCCCCATTAAATTTGCCACCCAGCCTTTGCGCCTGGCTATTGGGGACCATGAGGAGGCGATCCAGTTTTATGTCACAGCGGACCTTCATTTTCCCTTGGTCCTTTGGTTGGCCTGGCTTCAGACCCATGATCCTCAGGTGGCCTGGTCACGGAACGCCATCTCTTTCCCGAGTCTGCAGTGCGTCGATCACATCCGCCACACCTGTGCCGGCCAGAACGTCCCCACCGCTGCCATCGCCTTGCCTCCTGAGCTGACGGACTTCGCCGACGTGTTCAGCAAGAAGGAGACGGACCGACTACCCCGGCATCGGCCCTACGATTGCCCTGTGGACCTTCTGCCCAATGCACCACTGCCTATGGGACGCCTGTATTCCATGTTGGAGCCCGAGTTGGCCGCCCTCAGGGACTTCCTGGACAAAAATCTGGCCCGAGGGTTCATCCGGCCTTCAAAGTCCCCTCTCTCGGCCCCGGTCCTCTTCGTGAAGAAGAAGACAGGGGACTTGCGCCTGTGCTGTGATTACCGCCGGCTAAACGCCATTACGGTATGGAATCGCTACCCCCTGCCGCTCATACTGCTGGAGAGGTTGCGGGAGGCCACGATCTTCACCAAGCTCGATCTCCGGGGGGTCTACAACCTGGTGCGGATGCGAGAAGGAGACGAATGGAAGATGGCATTCGGCACCCGATATGGAAACTACGAATACACTGTCATGCCATTTGGGTTGACCAACACTCCCGCCATTTTCCAGCACTTCATGAACGACGTGTTTCGAGACATGTTGGATCGGTTCGTGGTTATCTACCTGAACGACATCCAGATTTACTCCCGGTCCAGGGAAAGCCACCTTCGACACGTCGGTCTGGTTCTGCAATGCTTGCGGGAGCAACAACTCAATGCGAAGCTGGAGAAATGCGTCTTCTTCCAGACTTCCATAGAATTCCTCGGGCATATCATCTCGCCCGAGGGCATAGCCATGGACCCATGCAAAGTAGAAGCTTTGTGTAGCTGGGAAGCCCCTCGTCGGGTGAAGGATGTTCAGCGCCTGCTGGGCTTCACCACCTACTACCGGACTTTCATCCCGGGCTTTGCCACACTGACGGCTCCACTTACCCAGCTCCTCAGGAAGAAGGTTGCGTTTTGGTGGGGTCCCCCGCAGCAAGAAGCATTCACAGCCCTCAAGAAAGCCTTCATCACGGAACCCGTCCTGAGGCATCCCGACCCGCTCCGGCCTTTTGTGGTGGAAACGGACGCGTCCAATGTGGCTCTGGGAGCGGTGCTGCTACAGGCTCCGACAAATGGCAGCACACTTTTTCCCTGCGCTTACTACTCCTGGAAACTCAATCCTTCCGAGCGCAACTACACCATCTGGGGAAAAGAGTTGCTGGCTATCAAGGCTGCATTCGAGGCTTGGCGACACCATCTGGAGGGGGCCCGACATCAGGTGGAGGTCCGAACGGACCATCGGAATCTCGAGCACCTCACCACAGCTCGGAAGTTAAACCAGCGGCAGATCCGGTGGTTGTTTTTTGCCTGGTTCAACTTCCGCGTGACCTACATTCCCAGCGGTCACAACCGGAGGGCGGATGCCCTGTCCCACAAGCCCGAGTACCTCTGCACCAAGGACCCCCTTCCTCCACGGACAGTGCTGCCGGCAGAAGCCTTGGCCGCAGCACGGGAACCAGTGGACTTGCGGGCCCAGGTGCAAGAGGCGCAGCGCCAGGACGCCTGGTTGCAGCAAAGGAGAGTGGAGGTGGGCCCCGCGTCTCCTTGGACCTTGGAGGAGGACTTACTCAAGTTTCGGGGGCGATTATATGTGCCCACAGGACCACTCCGAGCCCTCGTCATGACCCAGTGCCAAGACAACCCTGCAGCAGGACATTTTGGGTTCTTCAAGACCCTCCATCTGGTGACACGGACCTTTTGGTGGCCCCGAGTGCGCATGATGTACATGCCTACGTGACATCCTGCGTACCGTGCCAGCAAGCCAAGGCCGCCACGGGGGGCCCTCCCGGGCTCCTCCAGCCCTTGCCGACACCCGACAGACCCTGGGGGGCGATCTCCATGGACTTCCTGATGGACCTGCCGCCGTCCTCTGGGTTCACCACGGTGCTGGTGGTGGTGGACATGCTCACCAAGATGGCACACTTCATCCCATGCCGCGGACTGCCCACAGCCACAAAAACGGCCCATCTCTTTCTGCAGCACATCTTCCGCCTCCATGGTCTACCGGACAGGGTGGTTTCAGACCGCGGAGTTCAGTTCACAGCTCGCTTCTGGAAGAGCCTGGTGGCCGCGTTGGAGGTGCAGGTGTGTCTGTCGTCATCGCACCATCCAGAGACCGACGGGGGTACAGAGAAGATCATCGGTATCCTGGAACAGTATCTCCGTTGCTTCATCAACCAGCAACAGGACAACTGGTCCGATTACCTGTCCCTGGCGGAGTTTGCTTTTAACAACTCTCAGCACACTTCTACTCAGATGACCCCGTTCTTTGCCAATGTGGGGTACCATCCGCGGCTCTTCCCTCTGGCACCACCGGATTCTCCTGTTCCCGAAACGCAGACCTTCCTGACGGAATTGCATGCGGTCCAACAGTTGGTACGCCAGCAGCTGGATCGGGCAATGGAGGACTACAAACGATCCGCCGACCGCTCCCAACGGGCAACGCCCCCGCTGGCAGTTGGAGACTGGGTGTGGCTCTCCACCAAACACCTCCCGTCCGACCGCCCGGTAAAGAAGTTGGATCACCAATTCATCAGCCCGTTCCCTGTCGAGGCTGTCATCAACCCGGTAGCCTACCGACTGACCCTGCCACGATCCATGCGGATCCACCCCGTCTTTCACCGGTCCCTTCTGGTTCCTGAGGCCACACTGAGTCCCCTTCGGTGCCCAACAGCACCCGTCACTGTCGCCGAGGATGGGTCGGAGGAATACGAAGTCCACAGCGTACGAGACTCCTGCTGGCTGAAGGGTCGTTTCCAATATTTGATCGTGTGGAAGGGATATGGGACGGATTTCTCCTGGGTAGATGCCTCCGACGTTCATGCCCCTGACCTGGTGCAGGCCTTCCATGAGCAGAACCCAGCCCGACCGCATCCCGATCATCAGCCCCGGGGGAAGGGCCCTGCGGTGAGGGATAGTGTTGTGACCCAGGTTCCGGACCCGGACTCCTGAACTCGGATGATTCAGAAACTGAGGGATAAGACCTGGGAAGCCCTGCTTCTCTTGAGCCCTCTCCCTCCCTGGCACCCACTCAAAGGGAGGAGGAGGGGCCGGCAAGGCCTGATTCTCTGGAGCCTTCTTCTGATTTGGCAACGCCCCAAGAACAGTTTTGGAGTGATGCAAGACTGTGCAGACGTGACCGGCGCGCGCAGCAGAAGCAGCATTGGGATAAAGCCAAGAAATAATTGTCATGCAGTGACATCTGCAGAGACTATAAATAGGAGGCGGGACTTCCTGGTTTTTTGTCTTGGACAAAGCAATGAATTTGCGTGGGCAAACTGTATCAATGGAGGGAAGAATATATTCGTGAGTAATTCTGGCCTTATCTATAATTTCCTCGTTATCTCCAGAAACTTGGCAGGCCCGTGGGTAGTTGTGGCCAGGACATCTATCTATGTAAATAAAAGGAGAAAAGGAGGCCTCTGACTGACTCTTTGCTGGGAGTATTGGGGGGAGAGAAACAGAACAGGTTTCATCTATGCATAACTTTTGCTGATGACCAAAAAGGGGACCGAGAGAGGGGGCTTGACTGTGAAGCAGCGGTGCCGGTTGGGGAACGCCGAATGGGAACATACCAAAGGAATACAGAGACCTAACTGAGTTCTTCAGTGACAAAGCATCCAATTGAACTCCCCCCACCCCCGCACTACCGACTGCACAATGAAAATCCTTTTGGAGTAAAACTCCCCAAACTAAAGATGTATTGCATGTTCCATAGAGAACTGGCAGAATTAAGAACTTCCATTGACAAAAACCTGAAGAGAGGGTTCATCGAAATAGCACACCCAAAAATTGCAGCCCCAGTTCTTTTCAAAGAAAAGAAAGATGGCTCTCTGAAATTATGCATGGATTATAGAAAGCTACAGGCATGTTTTGACTGCACTGATTGGAATATTTTTAAAGATACTTCTGCAGACCTGGATGAACTCACAGATACTGTAACATCATATGTCAGCTTCTGTGAAGACCTATGTGTACCTACAAGGAACTTGCGAATATACAGTAACAACAAACCTTGGTTCACACCTAAACTTAAGCAGCTACAACATTCCAAAGAGGAGGCCTACAGAAAAGGTGATAAAATGCTGTACAATCAGGCCAGAAATGCACTAACAAGGGAGATCAGAGCAGCAAAAAGAAGCTACTCTGAAAAGCTAAAGAATCAGTTTTCAGCAAATGAACCAGCAAACATGTGGAAAAGTCTTAAAAATATCACCGGCTATGGAAAACCTCCTTCCCAGGCTGAAGGTAATCAACAACTGGCAGATGACCTGAATGAGTTTTACTGCAGGTTTGAAAGGAAACTACAGCCACCTATCTCCACAACCCCCATCTCAGACACACCAACAACAGCCAAGCCTCCTACAACTGACCCCATTTCATTGGGTTCACAACCCCTAGCGATCACAGAAAAAGAAGTGCAGGACCTATTTCACAGACAAAAGCCAAGAAAAGCTCCAGGCCCAGACAAGACAACTCCTTCTTGCTTAAAAGTCTGTGCTGACCAATTGGCCCCCATCGTCACACATATTTTCAATAAATCTCTAGAGATGTGCTATGTTCCTTCTTGCTTCAAACGCTCTACCATCATCCCAGTGCCGAAAAAGCCCACCATCAAGGAACTGAATGACTACAGACCAGTCGCTTTAACATCTGTAGTCATGAAAACCTTTGAAAGGCTAGTGCTTTCCTACTTGAAAACCATTACGGATCCGTGTTAGACCCCTTGCAATTTGCATACCGAGCAAACAGATCAACAGATGATGTTGTTAATATGGCTCTGCATTACATCCTACAGTATCTTGAGTCTCCAAAGACCTATGCAAGGGTCCTTTTTGTAGACTTTAGTTCAGCATTCAATACCATCATTCCAGACATTCTTCTAACTAAGCTAAACCAGCTACAGGTACCGGAACAGACTTGTAAGTGGATCACAAGCTTCCTAACAAACAGGAAGCAGCCGGTGAAGCTAAGCAAGATCACATCAAATACCTGTACAATTAGCACAGGGCCCCCTCAAGGCTGTGTGCTCTCCCCACTTCTCTTCTCTCTGTATACCAATGACTGCATCTCCAATGATCCATCGGTTAAGCTACTGAAGTTCGCAGATGACACAACAGTGATTGGTCTCATTCAAGACAATGACGAATCCGCATATAGAAGAGAGGTCGAACGACTAGCCTTATGGTGCAACCAAAACAATCTGGAACTGAACACACTCAAAACCATAGAAATGGTGGTAGACTTTAGGAGAAACCCTTCCATACTTCCACCTCTCACAATACTAGACAACACAGTATCAACAGTAGAAACCTTCAAATTTCTAGGTTCTATCATATCGCAAGATCTAAAATGGACAGCTAATATCAAAAACATCATTAAAAAAGGACAGCAAAGAATGTTCTTTCTGCGCCAACTCAGTAAGCTCAAACTGCCCAAGGAGCTGCTGATTCAGTTCTACAGAGGAATTATTGAGTCTGTCATTTGCATCTCTATAACTGTCTGGTTCGGTTCTGCAACCCAACAAGAAAAACACAGACTTCAGATAATTAGAACTGCAGAAAAAATAATTGCTACCAACCTACCTTCCATTGAGGACCTGTATACTGCACGAATCAAGAAGAGGGCCGTGAAAATATTTACAGACCCCTTGTATCCTGGACATAAACTGTTTCAACTCCTACCCTCAAAATGACGCTATAGAGCACTGCACACCAGAACAACTAGACACAAGAACAGTTTTTTCCCGAAGGCCATCACTCTGCTAAACAAATAATTCCCTCAACACTGTCAGACTATTTACTGAATCTGCACTATTAATCGTTTCATAGTTCCCATCACCAATCTCTTTCCACTTATGACTGTATGACTATAACTTGTTGCTGGCAATCCTTATGACTTATATTGCTATATTGACCATCAATTGTGTTGTAAATGTTGTACCTTGATGAACGTATCTTTTCTTTTATGTACACTGAGAGCATATGCACCAAGACAAATTCCTTGTGTGTCCAATCACACTTGGCAAATAAAAATTCTATTCTATTCTATTCTATTCTATTCTATTCTATTCTATTCTATTCTATTCTATTCTATTCTATTCTATTCTATTCTATTCTATAAATTTAAATGTACCTTGAGTGTAGAAAACATGTACCCACTTCCTCTTATGAAGGACATGCTGACACACCTCTCCCAAGGATTTTTTTTTCAAAACTAGACCTGAGAGAGGCATATTATTAAATAAGAATAAGGGAAGGGGATGAGTAGAAAATGGCGTTTAACGCCCCACTTGGCTGCTACCAATTCAAGGTACTTTATTTTGGATTACAAGGAGCTCCAACCATATTCATGCAGTTGATAAACAAAGTGATCCATGAACATTTATACAAAGAGGTCCTGGTTTACATGAACAGCATTTTAATCTGTACGGACACAAAAGAAGAGCATGTAAAATTATTCAGGACGGTCCTAAACAAATTCAACTCAGCAAAGCTCTATGCCAAACTCTCTAAGTGCAAATTCCACTAGGAAAAGATTGACTACCTGAAGATATTGCATTTTACACCAAGGAACAGAAATGGATCCCCAAAACGTCCAAGCTGTAATTGATTGGGAAACACCCCGTACATGCAAGCAACTACAAACCTTCCTGTGATTTGCCAACTGCAGTATCACCCTTCCCATAACTAACCTCCTAAAGACAAAAGGGGAGGGAAAACCAAAGCCCAAACAGCCATTGAACTGGACAATGGAATGCCAGGTGGCATTTGAAAAACTCAAGCGGCTTTTTTTGGTTGAACCAGTTTCAAAGCACCCAGACCCAGCGAAACCATTTGTAATACAAGTGAATATAAGCGATGTGGCAATATTGGTAGTCCAGTTACAAACAAACAAACAGGGACACCTTCAGCCCTGCGCCTACACATCGAGAGACTGAACAAAGGTGGGCTATCTGGGAAAAGGAAGCTTATGCAGTCTGCTGGGCACTCCTTACATGGAGACAATTCTTAGAGGGAAGTAAGATCCCTTTTGAAGTCTGGACTGATCACAAAAATATGAAAGCTCTAAAAACCCAAAGGAAACTCTCCCAAAACAAGTCAGTTGGCCCCAATATTTCAAACAGTTTGACTTTACACTTAAGTATATCCCTGGGGGGGGGCTTCTTAGCAGATGCCCTGTCAAAGGAACCGCACAAAACCCGAAGTAATCGGTCAGCGCAAAACCCAAAGTAATCAGACCGATTCTTCAAGATAGCCAATTAGCAGCTAAAGTAATCACTAGATCACAAGCCAAACAAGAGGGGATTACTGATAATGCAATCACCCGAGCATTTAAGCAAGCCTTAAGCACAGACGAGTGGTTCCTAAACCACAAAAACCTCTGTCTCATCAAGGATGACTTAGCATTGGTGGGAGGGAAATTATATGTGCCAGCCAGTCAAAAGCTGGACCTTATGAAATGCTGCCATGACTCTAAACTGGCTGGTCACTTTGGATTTGTCAAAACGTTACACCTCATCAAAAGACAATTCTGGTGGCTGTCACTGAAAAGGGACATTGAAAACTACTTGCTGCCCCATTTGCGTTGCAGCAAATAAAAAACCCGGGACTTTTACAAACAGTAGCTAAACCTTCAGCACCCTGGAAAGGGATCTCTGTGAACTTCATTGTAGAATTGCCGGAAAGCACAGGGAAAACTATTATTTGAGTTATAACAAACCTATTTTCTAAACAAGCTCATTTTATTCCTTGCCAAAAGCTCCCTACAGCCAAAACTTTGGCAAGACTGTTCCTCATACACATTTATTGCTTACATGGGACTTCACAAAGAATTTTTCTGACAAGGCGGTCCAATTCACCTCAAAATTTTGGAGGGCATTCTGAGGCTTCCAGTGGCACCGTTTGAGTGCTGAAGACGGTCTTTTTAGACCGCCAGTCCCGCGATCATGTAGAGCCACTAAGACAGTGTAGATCAGCAGTTTAGTGGCTCAGAAACTTCCCCCTCGGGAGAAGAGGGAGAGGTGAGCAATCGGGCGGAGATAGAGTTCCCTAAAAAGCCCCAGGAGTAATTTGTGGGGTTTGAAATGTGAGCTCCCTAGAAGCCTGAAGAAGCTCCGGATCTGGGGATGTCTCTGCATAAGCAGAGCAAAGCACCGTCACCACCTCTGGGATCAATATTGGATTTTAATCGGATTCTAAACCAGATGGAGCAAAAGCAGGAGCACCGGTAGCTGCAAGTCACAAATCCTAACTCCTTTGATACATTGTTTTTTTCTTGAAACAAACTAAGAAGGCTAGAGGAAATGGCTAGAGGAAATGGTGCCTGTGCTCTAACAGGGCGTGAAAGTGAAAGTTAAGAAGTTTTTATTACTGTTGCTGGTGAGTAGCTCTCTTAAGGCTGCTGGATTTTACGTTTAATTGAAAAGAATTAATAGTGAGAAAAGGCTAAACAACATTGAAAAGAAAAGATTATAGAACTGTGTCTAGGAAAAGAATTAAGAAACTGTTTTGATTGACTTTATTTTTGCAAAGTACTAACATAAAATATGGCATCTAAACAAATAAAACCTGGTCTTTCTAAAAGTGCTGGAGGTTCCCCAGCCCATATGGCTGATCCAAAAACAGTGAATTTGGAAGCCCTACAAGATTCTTTGAAAGAATTTATGAAGGAATCTCTGAAGGAAGCGCTAGAGTTGGGAACATCAGTTATTGAGGAAAAATTTAAGGAAATTACAGAGGAGATATCAGAAGTCAAAAATCTGGTTGAGGCAAGAAATAAAGACATTAGAGATGACATTGTGTTAGCATTTCAAGGTCTGGCAACAAATATGGTCCAGCTGGATGAAAGGGTGGAAGAAATTAGTCAATCTAATTTGAATTTGGAAAACAAAATGGAGGAAGTTCAGACTAAGGTGGACAGGGCTGATGAAGAAATGACTTTGCTACAATATAGATCAATGGAATTTGCACTGAGAGTGAGAGGCCTGAAAAAAAATAAGAGAATTTGAGAGAGATCTTTGCAAAGGCCTTTGCACAGATTTTGGAAGAACAATCAGCAGATCTTGCATTTCAAATTGACAAAATTTATCATGTTAACTCCTGGGTTGCCAGACAGAAAAATTTGCCAAGAGATGTTGTGATTTATTTTACAACCAGGAGGATTAGAAATGAAGTGCTACAGGCATCGTACAAGAACAAGATTCAAATAACAGGCCAAGAGGTATTAGTGCTGAAAGAAATTCCACCCAAAATTCCACCCAAAATTTAACATTTAATTGGTAAATGTTAAATGGTAAATGTAGGAAGGAGTATGCCTTTTTGGTGAATGAACTGAGAAACCGACAGATGCAGTTTAGATGGGATGTTCCAGCTGGAATATCATTGATATACATGGGCCAAAGATATCATCTCAATACAGTTTGGAAGGCAAGAGATTTCTATGTTAATGTATTAAAGGCTGGAAATCCACCATCTCCAGAAGCCAGGAGGAAGAAGGAGGGAGAAGGAATGCAGGCACAAGCTCAAGCTGTGGACGTAGCTGTTGATGAAAGTTTGCTGCAACTTCCAGATACATTTCAAATATCAGAAACCCAGGGAAAAATAGAAGAAGCAAAGGAACAAAGAATAACTCGAGCAGCTACTAAATGTAAAGAACAAGAAACAAAGAAGCAACAATCGTAAGTGATAACCCAAGATTTCACAAAAACAGAAGCTGTGTGGGGAGGAAGGCCGAAAAGGAAGATGGGGGAAGATTTCCAGGTGATGCTCCAAAAGCTTCAAGGAGCCAAGAATGGCAACTAAATTTTTAACCTGGAATGTTAATAGTATAAATTCACCACAGAAAAGAAGAAAGATATTTCATTATTTGAGACAATTTAAAAATGATGTAATTTGCCTGCAGGAAACACATATTAGAACATATGA
Source organism: Ahaetulla prasina (assembly GCF_028640845.1). Taxonomy (NCBI): domain Eukaryota; kingdom Metazoa; phylum Chordata; class Lepidosauria; order Squamata; family Colubridae; genus Ahaetulla; species Ahaetulla prasina. Next base: position 77,322,866 of record NC_080542.1, read on the forward strand.
TCAGAAATACTTGATAAATTCTAGACTTAGTACTCATTTTGTTGCATCAACACCAAAAAAGAAGAATGGTATAGTTATATATTTAAAGAAGGAATTAATAGCTAAATTAATAGAGGCAGATCCTCAAGGAAGATATATTGCAATTGAGCTTTTAATGGAAGGGCAGAAAATACTTCTAACTGGATTATACGCGGCTAATCAACAATAAGAAAAAATTTTTAAATTATTGCACAATAAAGTAACACAGTGGGATTATAAATCATCTATATTAATGTGAGATTGGAATGGAGTATTGGATACCTATAAAGACAAAAAAGGTTTATCACAAAAAAATTTAAGTCGAGCGAAATTGCCCAAAGCTTTTTTTGATATGATGGAAGATTTGGAGTTGAGAGACATTTGGCAAGAACAGAATCCTGAAGACAAGAATTTTACTTTTTTCTCCGATAGACATCAATCTTTTTCTAGGATTGATTTTATATTAATTACTAATGATTTTCTTTTCAGGGTGATGAAAACGAAGATATGCTCAAGAATTTTGTCTGACCGTAGCCCAGTATGGATAGAATTTGATCAGGAAAAGGGTGTTAGGAGATCTTGGAGGTTAAATGAAAATTTGTTTAGATATGAAGATAATATTAAAGAATGTAAAAGACAAATGAAGGCATTTTTTATTATGAATATGCATAGGGGTACACCTATGAAAATGGTCTGGGATGCAAGCAAAGCATACATGAGGGGAGTCTTAATAAATATGAATAATAGATATAGAATTAGATAGCAGAAGAAACAAATGGACTTAGAAGAGGAAATTAAAAAAAAGAGCAATTACTTGTCTCCAATCCAGGAGATAAGAAAGCAAAAGAAACTATAAATATGTTACGAGGGCAATTTAATATGTTGATGGTTGACCATGTGGCAACTAACTTACAATATGCTAAGCATAATACATTTTGTAATGCCAGTAAACCAGGTAGGTGGCTAGCATATGTAATAAGGAAAAAACAGAAATCACAAACTATTGTAAAGATAAAATACAAAGATAAAAAGGTATTTCAACAGAATATGATTAAAAAGGCTTTTTTAGAATTTTATACAAAGTTATATGCTAGCGACTCAATTCAAGGTATAGATATAGATAGATCTTACAGGAAGAAAATATCTGCAAACTTACAAAGGAGCAAAGGGAAGGATTGAATCAACCTATAACTTCTGAAGAAATTACATTAGCAATTAAACAGTTAAAAATGGGTAAAGCCCCAGGAACAGATGGATTAACAGCTGTTTATTATAAAAACTTACAGTCCGAAATGGTAGAACCGCTCAAGGACTTATTTAGCAAAATCCAACTTGGAGGAGATGTGCCTCCATCCTGGAGATCTGCGTTTATCTCATTGATACCAAAGGAAGATCAAGATTGTAGCAAACTAGAAAACTATAGACCAGTATCGCTTTTGAATACTGATTATAAGATCTTTGCTAAAATATTAGCAAATAGACTAATGGTAGTTATGAGACAAATGATTCATAATGATCAATTAGGATTTATAGAAGGGAGACAAATGAGATATAAAGTGAGACAGATTGTAAATGTATTGGAATATTTGGATAGGAACAACCAGGTCCCAGCAGCGCTCTTTTTCTTGGATGCTGAGAAGGCATTTGATCGATTGAATTGGCAATTTTTATTTAAAATATTAGAAAAGATGCAATTTGGGTAACATTTTATACAAGCAATCAGACTAATATACCAGAGACAAACAGCAGAAATAATAGTTAATGGTAGCTTAACCGAAGCGTTCAGAATTGAAAAGGGGACAAGGCAGGGATGTCCTTTGTCCCCATTATTATTTATTTTAACTTTAGAAATTTAACTGAATAAAATACGCAGGTCAAATAAAATAAAGGGAATTAAAATTAGACATCAAGATTACAGGTAAAGCGCATTTGCAGATGACCTGGTTGTTACCTTATCTCAACCAACACAATTGGTTACATATATGATGGATATAATTAGTCAATATGGGAAGGTATCTGGATTTAAGGTAAATCAACACAAGACAAAGATAAAAACTAAAAATATGACTATAGATCAAAAGGAAGAATTAGAAAGAGCAACGGGATTTGAAATAGTAAAAAAGGTTAAATACTTAGGCGTATATATCACAGCCTCAAATGTGAAATTATATAAAAATAATTATGTGGTGTTATGGCAAAAAGTGCAGAAGGAAATGGAGAATTGGAAAAAGCTACAGCTATCATTGCTGGGAAGAATAGCAGTAATAAAAATGAATGTTCTGCCTAGGTTTTTATTTGTTTCAAATGATACCTATACTTAAAAAAGATGCAGATTTGATACTTCCTGGTTGGCTCCGTTGGCAATGGAGGTGATCTTTCTGGTCACCAACCTCTGGATCGTGTTGGACTGCTAAGACAGCGACAATCAGCTGTCCAGCAGTTCGGAAATCCCCCTCTTCGGGAGAAGAAGCGGAGGTGAGCAAAAAGAAGCAGAGGTAGAGCTTCCCTAGAGCTCCTGGAAGATACCAGGGGCTCGAAAGCCCTCAGAACTTCAAAGTGCTCCAGATCTGAGGCTTTTTCCTGCCCGCAGACCTAATTGCCGACCAACTGCCGGGACCAATTTTAACTTAAAGAAGATAATACCGGACTGAACAGAAACAGGAGAGCTCTAATTATAAAAGCAAGTAATCAATCAATTCCCTGTTATTTTTTTTTTTAAGTTTTGGATTTGACTTCAAAGTGAAAATGGCGATCGTTCTTTAATGAGCTACGCAGTTGAAAACGAAAGTGTTACAATTCTCACTGCCTGTTGTTTATTGCTGAAGGCCAGCTGGAAAAAAATTTTTTAAACATTGTAATGAGAAGGGAGAAGAGATACTGAGGCTGAAAAAAAAAAGACTTAAAAGGTTTATACGTAATATTAAGTTAAAGAGAAATTTTAAGAGATGGCAGCAAAACAATTAAAGTCAACTGTTACAAAAACCCCAGGAACATTAACACTGGGAGTCTCTCCAGCACATACAGCAGATACAAAATCATTAAATTTGGAAGCACTTCAGGATAACCTGAAAGAATTTATGAAAGAATCTCTTAATGATGCTATGAATTGGCAAACTTCCCAGATAGAGGATAAGTTTAAATTAATTACAGAAGAAATGTCAGAGATGAAAAAACAGATGTTAGAAATTCAAACTGGAAATAAAGAAGTTAAAGAAGGTTTGGTGTCAGCAGTACAGGGTCTGGCATCAAATGTGATTTTATTGGAGCAGGAAGTAGAAGAAATAAAGAAAGTTAATTTAAAATTGGAAAATAAGATTGAGGCAGTTCAATGTAAAATGGATAAAGTTGATGATGAAATTGTTTTGGTACAATATAGAGCTATGGAACTTGCTTTACGAATCCGTGGACTTAAAGAATGTAAAAATGAGAATTTGAAGCAAATTTTTTCGGAGGCCTTTGCAGAGATTTTGGCAGTTCGGCCAGCAGATGTGGCCTTTTATATTGATAAAATTTATCGTGTGAATTCCTGGATAGCAAGACAAAGAAATCTTCCCAGAGACATTGTTATTTATTTTACTACTAGAACAGTGAGAAATGAGATTCTACAAGCTTCTTTTAAAGGAGACAAGATTCAAGCGGCCGGCCAAGATATTTTAATACTAAAGGAAATTCCCCCCAAAATGTTGAAAAGTAGGAAGGAGTTTGCTTTTTTGGTGAACGAACTTAAACAACGTCAGATTGAGTATAGATGGGACATCCCAATTGGTATAATAGTTTACTATGAAGGGAAAGCACATCGTCTTAATATAGTCAGTAAAGCACAAGAGTTTTATGCTTATGTGCTTAAGGCTGGAAGTCCACCATCTCCGGATGGTAGGAGAAAAGAAGGTGAAATTAAAGAAAAAGAAGTGATAGTAATGGAAGAAGACCGTTTACAAGCGTTGGATGTGTCTAAGATGGGATCAGAGATTCCAAAAGAGCCAAGGATGACAAGAGCAGCTGTCAAACGCAAGGAACAAGAAGAGAAGGCTCAACAGGCTCAATCTGCTATTACCAAGACGGAAACAGTGGGAGGAGCAAGGCCCAAAGAAAGATATGATTTGCGGCTGGTGCTTCAAAAGTTTCCGATTGCTGATAATGGCAATTAGACTTTTATCTTGGAATGTCAATGGATTAAACTCACCACAAAAGAGAAGAAAGATATTTCATTATTTGAAGCAATTTAAAAATGACATTGTATGTTTACAAGAAACACATATTAGAACATTAGACCAGAAATATTTGATAAATTCGAAATTGGGAATACATTTTGTTGCATCTGCTACAGAAAAGAAGAATGGACTAGTTGTTTATATAAAGAGTAATTTATCTGCAACATTAATTGAGGCGGATAATCAAGGAAGATATATTGCTATTGAACTTTTATTGGAAGGGAGAAAAATACTTTTAATAGGAGTTTATGCACCAAATCAACAACAAGAAAATTTTTATAAGTTTTTACATAAACGAATAACATCTTGGGATTATAAAACTTATATATTAATGGGTGATTGGAATGGAGTGATGGATACCCAGAAAGATAAAAGAAGTCTTAGAAATATTTCCAATCGTGTAAAACTGCCAAAGGCATTCTTTGATTTGATGGAAGATTTAGAATTGAGAGATGTATGGCGAGAACGCAATGAAAAAGAGAGAGATTTTACATTTTTTTCTGACAGACATCAATCTTTTTCTAGGATTGATTTCATTTTAATTACTAATGATTTGTTTTCAGAGTGAAGAAGACAAAATTCTGTTCTAGAATTTTGTCTGATCATAGCCCGGTATGGATTGAGTTAGATCGGGAAAAAGAGGCCAGGAGGTCGTGGAGGATGAATGAGAACTTGTTTAAATATGAACAAAATGTAAATGAATGTAAAACTCTAATGAAGGAATTTTTTTCTTTGAACATGGATAAAGGGACACCTATAGAGATAGTTTGGGACACCAGCAAAGCTTATATGAGGGGAATTTTATTAGAGATGAATAATAAATATAGAAATAGACTGCACAAAAGGCGAAAAGAACTAGAAGAGGAAATTAAAAGGAAGGAGTAGTTATTGGTATGCAACCCAGGAGATAGTAAAATAAAAGAGTCAATAAATATATTAAGAGGTCAATTTAATATGTTAATGGCAGATCAGGTGGCAACTAATTTACAATATGTAAAACATAATTTGTTTAATAATTCTAATAAGCCTGGAAGGTGGTTAGCATATTTATTAAGAAAGAAACAGAAACGACGTATAATTGATAAAATAGAATATAGAGGTAAGGAAGTATATCAGCAAAATTTGATTAAAAAAGCTTTTTTAGAATATTATACTAAGTTATATTCTAGAGATGTGATTAATGATAAAGATATAGATAGGTATTTACAGGACCACGGTATTTTAGAAATTACAGTAGATCAAAGGGAAGAGTTGAATCAATTAATTTCTTCAGAGGAAATAGTGTTTGCAATTAAGCAGCTTAAAGCGAATAAAACACCAGGTACAGATGGCTTGACAACTATTTATTATAAAAATTTACAAAATGAGATGATTGTACCACTTAAGGAGTTATTTAACAGAATACAAAGGGGAGGAGAAGCTCCTCCTTCATGGAGGACAGCTTTTATCTCATTAATACCTAAAGAAGATCGAGATGGTGTTAAACCAGAGAATTATAGGCCAATATCGCTTTTAAATACTGATTATAAGATACTAGCGAATAGATTGATGCCACTGATGAATCAATTAATTCATAATGACCAATCAGGATTTATTAAGGGGAGACAGATGAGATATAATATGAGACAAATTGTAAATTTACTTGAATATTTGGAAGGAAACAGCCAGGTTTCAGCAGCATTCCTCTTTTTGGATGCCGAAAAAGCTTTTGATAGATTGGATTGGCAGTTTTTGTTTAAAGTAATAGAAAAAATGCAATTTGGGGATTATTTTATTCAAGCAATTAAGGCTATATATCAAAAGCAAACAGCTCAAATAATAGTAAATGGTGGATTAACAGAATCTTTCAAGATTGAGAAAGGGACTAGACAAGGATGTCCCTTGTCACCATTATTATTCATTCTAACTTTGGAAATATTATTGAGTAAGATACGTGGTTTAGATCGAATAAAAGGAATTAGAATTAAAAATCAAGATTATAAATTAAGAGCGTTTGCAGATGATTTGGTTGTTTCTTTATCTCAACCAATACATTCAGCTGTATATTTGATGGAGACAATTGATCAGTATAGTAAGGTATCTGGGTTTAAAGTGAATCAACAGAAGACAAAATGATAATTAAAAATATGAATACACATCAGAGGAAGAATTAGAAAGAATAACTGGATATGAAGTAGTTAAAAGGTTAAATACTTAGGAGTATACATTACAGCATCGAATGTAAAATTATATAAAAATAATTATGAGGTATTGTGGGAAAAGTAATTAAAGAAATGGAGAAATGGAAGAAGTTACAATTATCGTTGTTGGGAAGAGTGGCAGCTATAAAAATGAATGTTTTGCCTAGATTTTTATTTTTGTTTCAAATGATTCCAATATTGAAGAAAGATGCAAATTTACAAGAATGGCAAAAGGATTAATAAATTTGTATGGAAGGGTAAAAACCGAGGATAAAGTTAAAAATAATGCAAGGCGTTAGGGAAAGAGGGGTTTAAAATGCCTTGAAATTGTACTATGATGCAGTTGTTTTAACTTTAATTTCTGATTGGATTAATTTAACAGAGGAAAGGATTTTGAATATAGAAGGTTATGGTTTGTTATATGGATGGCACGATATGTAATATATGACAAGAAAATTGATAAGACATTTAAGAATAATATGGTCAGAAGTGCGCTGTTGAGGATTTGGAAAAATATCAATATAAGTTAGATGGAAAGATACCAATATGGACCATCCCCAGACATATGATAGAGAATATAAATATATTACAAAAATGGAAGTTATCACTTACAAAGAGCTTTTGACTATGGAAAAGGGGAATTACAGTTAAAATCTAGGAGAAATTGAGGATGAAGGAAGAAATTATACATGGTTCCAGTATGGACAATTGCAATCTAGATGGAAAATAGATCAGAAAATTGGTATAAGGCAAAGTGATGATAAATTGGTAAAACAAATAAAAGATCAAGGTCAACAGCATATAAAGAGATTATATAATGTATTGGTTGAAATTGATTCAGAAATGGAGTTGGTTAAAGATTGTATGGTAAAATGGGCACAAAATTTTCAACAACCTATAATGTTAGAAACATGGGAAAAAATTTGGGTGAGAATGTTAAATTCACATAAGCACAAAATTTAAGAAAATTTTATAAAATGTTTTATAGATGGCATTTAGATCCTAAAAAACTGTCATGTATGTATCCAAATGTGAAAGCAAAATGTTGGAGATGTGATTGTGAGGATGCTACCTATTATCATATATGGTGGACTTGCAAAAAAGTTAAAGCCTTTTGGATTAAAATATGGTGGATTATGCAGAACATTTTGAAAAAGAAGATCAAGTTTGTTCCACAGTTCTTTTATTAGGAATAATTTCAGATTGCACTGTTATAGAGACAAAACTGATTCTGAATTTAATAACTGCTGCAAGATTATTGATTGCACAATATTGGAAGAAAGAAGACTTACCTACAATTGGAGAATGGATTAGTAAAGTATCAAATTTAGCAGAGATGGCAAAATTTCTGCCTACTTGAAAGACTGTACACAAGAAAAATATATTTTGGAATGGAGGAAGTGGATTGATTATATTCAAAATAAGTATCAGATTAAAAATATCAATTAGTTTTGAGTGAAGTTAGGAATTACTATGTATTAGTTTAAGAAAGAAGGAATTGATAGTGTGATGGTGTGAAATGGAATATGTTTTATGTTATATTTTAGATTATGTTTGTTAGTTACAATACCCTGTATTCTGTTCTGGGAAGTCTCGGGGAATGAGGCGGGAAGGGAAGATTATAAATTGATTGGTTGCCATTGTACAGGAATAATGGTAGAATTAAACAAGTTGAATGGTGTAATGTCGGGACTGCTCGGCAAACACTCCCGAAGGAAAGGGTAAGGAAAGAGGAGTAAAGAAGGAAGAAAGTAGGTAGGCAGGTGGGTAGGGAGGAAAGAAGGAGGAGAAGAAAAGATAGGAGGAGGAGAAGAAGGAGAAGATAGAGGGTTAGAAAGGATGGTAGTGAGAAGTGGGAAAGAGGAGGGGAAGTAGGAAAGCGAGGAGAAGGTGGTGGGGGAAGTTTAAGAAGGATGAGAAGGGAAGAAAGGATTAAAGGGGGGAGTGGCAGTCGAGCAGCCCTGATTGAGTATAATTTGAGTATAGGACTGATTGTTGGATAAGTGATTGTATTGTACACTGGTCAAATTGTGGGAATTATTATGGAAAAATTAAAATTTTGCAAAAAAAAAAAAAAAAGATGCAGATTTGCAGGAATGGCAAAAAGGGATTAATAAATTTATTTGGATGGGTAAGAAGCCAAGATTGAAACTAAAAATAATACAGCATATACGTGAAATAGGGGGTCTTAAAATGCCTGATTTAAGACTATATTATGAAGCAGCTGTTCTGTCATTAATTAGTGATTGGTTTAACCTAACAGAAGAAAGAATATTGAATGTGGAAGGTCACAATCTTTTATATGGTTGGCATGCTTATTTATTATATGATAAAAAAGTGGACAGGATCTTTAAAAGCCACGTACTTAGAAGTGCTTTGTTGCGGGTTTGGAAAAGGTACCAGTATAAATTAAACTATAATTTAACAGAACCGCCCTGAGTCCTTCGGGAGAAGGGCGGTATAGAAATTAAATTATAATTAAAAATAAATAAATAAATAAATATAAATAAATAAATAAAATAAATATAAAATTCCCATATGGGCAAAGCCAATCGCATATTAAAAGGTTATATAATGCTTTGATAGAAATAGATTCAGAAGTGGAATTTGTTAAGGACTGTATGATAAAATGGGCACAAAATATTCAACAACCTATAATGATGGGAAACAATATGGGTTAGAAATGTTAAATTTATGCAAGCTCAAAACTTGAGAGAAAACTTTTATAAAATGTTTTATAGATGGCATCTAGATCCAAAAAAAATTGGCGTGTATCTCCGAATTTGCAAGCTAAATGTTGGAGATGTGATTGTGATGATGCTACTTATTATCATATATGGTGGATTTGTAAAAAAATCAAATTGAATTAAAATTTGGTGGATTACGCAAAATACTTTGAAGAAGATAAATTTACTCTGCAATTGTTTTTATTGGGTATAACTACGGACTGTACATCAATAGAGACTAAATTAATTTTAAACTTAATATCAGCAGCCAGATTACTGGTGGCACAATACTGGAAGAAGGAACATCTGCCTACTATTGGACACTAAAAGTAACGAACTTAGCAGAAATGGCAAAAATTTCAGCATACTTGAAAGACTATTCACAAGAAAGATATATAGTGAAATGGAAAAGACGGATAGAATATATTCAAAACAAATAACAGACTAAAAAGTATCAAATAGCATATGAATGAGCAGAAAGTAATAATTGTATTACTATTATATTATATTATATTATATTATATTATTTTATTTTATTTTATATTATTTTATATTATTTTATATTATTTTATATTATATTATATTATATTATATTATATTATAATTATTATTATAATTATTAATAATTGTATTATACAGTATCCTTTTTTCTTTTTTTCCTTTTATATGAAATAAGGGAGTTATGGTTCTAGGGGAGGGATGGGAGTTTATGAATAATTAGCGTATTTTAACTTATGATTGGTAAATGCTATATCCTGTATTTGCTCTGGGAAGTCCGGGGGGAGGGGGGGAGGGTGAAGGGGGTGGAGGGTGGGGGGTGAAGGGAAGAGGAGGGTAAATACTTGTTAAAATTGTGATAAAACTTTTTAATTAAAAAAATATATTTTGGAGGGCATTCCTAACACTACTTGGCATTGTCCAAGGCTTAAGCTTCTCCCATGATCCAATGACCAATGGAAACTATGAGAGAACTATGGGCCGGTTTAGCTCACGCTGGTAAAGCCTGTTATTAAGAACACAGTAGCCTGCAATTACTGCAGGTTCGAGCCCGGCCCAAGGTTGACTCAGCCTTCCATCCTTTATAAGGTAGGTAAAATGAGGACCCAGATTGTTGGGGGGGGCAATAAGTTGACTTTGTAAAAATATACAAATAGAATGAGACTATTGCCTTATACACTGTAAGCCGCCCTGAGTCTTCGGAGAAGGGCGGGGTATAAATGTAAACAAAAACAAAAACAAAAACAAACAGGATAATAGAACAATACTTAAGATGTTTTATTAATTATCAACACGACTACTGAAGTGAACTATTGTCGTTTGCATTCATCAACTCAGTATACTTCAGCACAGGCTACACTCCTTTTAAAGTAGCTACAGGCCAAGATTTCACCTCCATGCCAAGAACTACCTATGGAAACATCCACCATCCCCTCCCTGAAGGATGGAAACCCTACAAAACACCTGGCCTGTAGTCAAATTACACTGAAAGACACCAAGCAGACAAAAAAAGAACACAATTAAAACCTTTTCAAGTAGGAGACAGAGTATATTTATCTACAAAATTCTTGCAAACATTACAACCCTCAAAGAAACTAGGCCCAAAGTTTGTGGAACCATTCACAATCACTAGAATCATCAATCCAGTAACAGTATAATTATCCCCAAAACATTCAGACAAGTAAACCCAGTTTTTCACATTAGCCTATTAAAGAGAGAAGTCATATCCCCACTTAGAACTCAGACACCTGCACCTCCCACACCCATAATGATTGAGGGTGAGCAACATTTTGAAGTCAAAGACATCCTTGATTCTAGACTCCTTAGTGGGAAAACCCAATACCTAGTATCCCCTTCCCAAAATGAGTGTGTGGACAAAAAGCACATCATTGTTCCCACACTCTTAAAGAAATTCCACACCAAATACCCTCAAAAACCTTGCTAAGATACTATAGTGGCTCTTTTTCTTTATTTCTTACAGGTGGATCTATCTTTTTTCCTAAGGAGGGTAGCATGTCAGATTCCTAAAATGATACTGTCATTCAAATGGAGGGAGGGGGGAGCATGGGGACAAGCTGTATTGTATAACCTTTATTCTGGTGTCTAAGCGCCCTGAAACAGGGGTGAAATGCTCCTGGTTTGGACCAGCCAATCCAGTAGAGATGGCGGCGGGTGGTTCGGAGAATCAATAGCAAAAATCCCTGCCCCCCCTGACCATGCCCACTCAATGCCCAGTCGTCTGCTTCCCCATTTGCCGCACAGCTGAGTCACGTGATCGTCAGAGCCTTTTTTTTTACTTTTAAAGGCATTTTTCTACAACCTATTTGGCCAAATAGGTTGTAAAAAATTTTTTTAAAAGTAAAAAAAAAGATTGTGCACCACAGCTGTTCTACTTACCCCATGCCTTCTTTTGGTGTGCATTGTGTGCGTGCACCTTGCATTTGGTGCATGGTGTGCACTGCACATGCATGCACACAGCGAACCAGAAGTAAACCGGTTCAGATTTCATCACTGCCCTGACGTGTTCTCACCTTTTGTGGAATATAATAAGGAGGGAAGGCCATATTTATTTATTCTTCCGTGCAGGACGGGCATAGAATTAGTATTATTATTTGTAATGTTAAATGGGGTTTTAAATGGGGTTTTATGGTTTTATGTATTTTAATTTAGGGGCCAAATTTAATAAGTTTTTTAGCAGTGTTTTTATTTGTATTGTATCCATTGATTGTTGATTTTATCTGGCTGTGCACCGCCCTGAGTCCTTCGGGAGAAGGGTGGTATAAAAATTAAATAATAATAATAATAATAATAATAATAATAATAATAATAATAATAATAACAACAACAACAACAACAACAACAACAACAACAATAATTATTATTATTATTATTATTATTATTATTATTATTATTATTATTATTATTATTATTATATGGATTGTTTCAGGTTGCTGCAAGTAGAAGACGACCCTGGGAACTGTAATGTATTTGAACTTTAGGAGGGAAATTTGGGCGGGAACATGCACGTTGCTGATTGGCTGATGCCTCAACCAAAATACTATTTAAAGAGGGGTTTTTGCCTGTTGGCTTTTGCTGGGATCACAATAAACCAAAGAGGTGTTGTCATTTGTATCGTCTCCTGCCTCTTCATTGCCTGAAGATAACATTGGCGACGAAGGTGGGATGTTGAGGCAGTGAGACTAGGAAAAGAGCTGAAGGAGTAACGGATCTTCAACCCAGCCAGTATTAAGGGCGGAAACATAGCGATGTCTAGCTATACGCTGCCAGCACCATTTGACCCAGCCAAGGTCAAATGTCGTACATGGCTCGTTTCGTACATGGCGTGTTTTCTCGAAGCGAATGAACTGCAAAGAGTCTCAGATAATCGGAAACGCGCTTACTTCCTGAGCCACTGCGGACCAGAAGTCTTCGATACCGCCGAATCGCTGTCGGAACCAACGCCGGTACAGTCGGTGCCATGGCAAATGCTACAAACGACACTATGAGCACACTACGTGCCGGTGCCATCAAAGTTTGTGCAACGGTTCGAGTTGAGGCAAAGGGTTCAACGAGAGGGTGAATCGATAAGCGTGTACATGGCAGCGTTAAGGAAAGCCACAAACCACTGTGAGTACAGAGATTTGGAGGACTCTTTATTAGAACAACTCATTTGTGGGGTCAGGGACATCCGACTACAGAGGCGGCTGCTGTCAAAAAGCAACCTAACCCTGACAATAGCCCTGGATGAGGCCAGGGCACACGAGATGTCCACCAAAGCGGCGGAAACATTACAAAAGCCAAACACACCTAATGTCGCGGTGAAAAAATTGCAGGTTCAAAGACGCAATTTGTCGGCGGTGTGAAAAGAAGGGACACATAGCTCAGGCCTGCGGAGCCCCTCAACCTTCCCGCCAAAAATTCAAACCGGCCAATCAGCATGGCGCCGGATCAGCAAGACGGCCAGGGATTGGTCCATTCAAAAAAGGCACGAAATTGAATCAGACCACTATAAGAGTGGGCCAAGCATCGACACAGCTGGAAAAGAAGATATTCACCAAGACATACATTGAAGGAGTGCCGTGTAAGATGGAGGTGGATACCAGCTCATCGATCACAATTATGTCTTGGGACACCATCGCGAGGGACCTGCCAAACGTCGCTAAATGCCAGCTGCAAACCCAAAAGCTGAGAGTGCAAGACTACCAGGAAAACCGAATCCCTGTTAGAGGAGTCACATCTGTCAGAGTGAAATATGGACATTTCAAGAAAACCCTACCGATCACCATTGTAGATGGAAACCCACCCAGTTTGCTAGGTCTGGACTGGTTCAGAGCCTTGGGCATGGAAGTAACCGGGGTTTACCGAAACGGATGGAGGATGAATTGCTGAACGAATTCGAGGACGTCTTCCAAGACTGCCTGGGCAAGTACATGGGGACCCCCATCTCTTTCAATTTGGACCGCCAGGTGGCCCCTATTAGATTAAAAGCTAGGAGGGTCCCGTTTGCCCTAAAGCCAAAGATTGACAGGGAACTAGACAGACTAGTAAGCCAGGGAATACTAGTCCCCGTCAACCATGCAAAATGGGAGACACCAATAGTGACCCCAGTCAAACAGGACGGATCAGTCTGGATTTGCGCTGACTATAAGGCAACGCTTAACAAAGCATTACAAAAGAGTGCATACCCCGTTCCCGTAGTGCAACATTTGTTGCACTCGTTAGGACAAGGACAGGTTTTCGTCAAACTCGATCTGGCTCAAGCCTACCAACAATTACCAGTAGACAACGACACAGCCGAAGTGCAGACGATTGTCACACGTCGAGGCATTTTTAAATGCACTCGACTTCAATTTGGAGTTAGCGTAGCCCCCGGGTTATCCCAAAACCTAATGGAACAACTCCTACAGGGTCTACCGGGAGTAGTTCCATATTTCGACGATGTACTGGTATCAGCCGAGACCTTAGAAGAGTTAGGGGTCAAACTACGGAAAGTCTTGGGCATTTTCAGGTCTGCGGGACTTAGGGTTAAACTCAACAAATGCCAGATAGGAGTTGAATCTGTAGAATTCCTGGGCTACTGGATAGACAGAAAAGGCATCCACCCCATGGAGAGCAAAGTGCGAGCCATTAGAAAGGCTCCTGCTCCAAAAAACAAGACAGAATTACAAGCGTTTTTGGGGCTTGTAAACGTCTATGCGGTATTTTTAAAAAATAAGGCAACAGTAGCCGAACCGCTACATAAACTGCTAGCCAAAAAAGCTGTTTGGACTTGGGGCAGGGTTGAGGCTAGGGCATTTGAGGGTGTTAAGAATCTCTTGTCCAGCGATAGCCTCCTAATCCAGTACAATGGGATGCTGCCACTAGTGTTAGTTTGTGATGCATCACCCTACGGGGTAGGGACTGTTCTCAGCCATAGGTTACTGAACGGCTCAGAAGCCCCTATAGCATGTTTTTCCCGCATGATGTCCACAGCGGAAAGGAACTACAGCCAACTAGACAGGGAGGCCCTGGCCATAGTTTCGGGGGTTAAAAAATTCCACGAATACCTATTTGGGCGGCAATTCGAAATAGTCACAGACCACAGACCATTGTTGGGACTCTTGGCGGGGGACTGTCCGACACCAGTTGCATTATCACCCAGGCTGACCCGTTGGACTATTTTCCTGGCAGCATACTCTTACAAACTGTTTCACCGCCCAGGAAAGGAACTGGGGCATGCGGATGCTCTAAGTAGATGCCCCTTGCAAGAGACTGTCGAAGACCCAACTCCAGGAACGCCCATCTTGCTAATTGACTCTTTGGACTCTGGCCCAGTCACATCTAAGGAAGTGACTAGGGCATCTTACAAAGACGTTGTCATAAGAACTGTGATCGGTTGGGTGCAGCAGGGATAGCCCACTGCACCGGGGGATCGTTTCAAAGAATTTACAAAAAAGAGTTCGGAACTGTCGGTACAAGGGGGTTGTCTGTTATGGGGGGATAGGGTGGTTATTCCGGAGAAATTACGAGGGCATGTGTTGGAACTGTTGCATGTGGGCCACCCGGGGATTGTAAGAATGAAAAGCCTGGCGAGAAGTTACATGTGGTGGCCACTAATGGATAAAGACATTAGCGACCAGGTGGGGAAATGCCAAGCATGCCAGGAGTCAAGGCCACTACCCCCAACAGCTCCCATAAGAGATTGGGAGAAACCCCAGGGTCCTTGGTCCAGGATCCATATAGATTTTGCTGGGCCGTTCCATGGGCAGACCTTTTTAATTGTGGTAGATGCCTACTCGAAGTGGTTAGAAATTTTGCTTATGAAAACCACAACAGCGGAAGCCGTAATCACAGTATTGAGGCATCTATTTGTAACACACGGGTTGCCCAACACTTTATTGTCCGACAACGGCCCACAATTCATGGCCACCCAGTTTGAGAGGTAGTTAGCTGAAGAGGGCATCCGACATGTCCTCTCGGCGCCTTTCCACCCGGCGACAAACGGACTTGCAGAACGTTTCGTACACAGTGCCAAGGAAGCGCTATCTAGGATAAGCCCAGGAGATTGGCAATCTAAAATTGATACCTTCTTGGCAGTACAACATAGAACGCCCTGTGTGACCACCGGCCGCAGCCCATCAGAGTTATTGATGGGTAGAAGACTCAGGTGCCCCCTAGATCGGTTAAACCCAACATACTCCCCTGATGGGTACCAAGGTACAAAGGAAAAAACCAGAGAAATGACAACAGGTGACCCAGTATGGGCACATAACTATAGTGAAGGCCCGGCATGGCTAAAGGGAACAATTATAGGAGTAACAGGCCCAAAATCCTATGTAGTGGACATGGGGGATGGCCGAGTGTGGAGACGCCACATAGATCAGTTATGAAAGAGAGTACACAATAACCTAGAAACCAAACAGCCAGACCCTGACTACCCAATATTTGAACCAACAGCTAACTCAAACCCGAGGCGATCGGAAGACTTAGCTGAGTATGAAGAGGTCCAGCGATGCCAACCGGCTCCTCCAGAAGACAGCAGGAACGACTCTGCCAATAATCCAGGGCTGGATGGCCCGGAGGAGGAGCTGGGAGGAGCAAACAGTCCCTCCGACCAGCTCGACTCACTCCCAGAGAATGAATTGCGTAGGTCCGAAAGGGTTAGGAGACGCCCTGTCTACCTGCGTGACTATGTGGAAAAATAACATGCAAATTCTATGTAAATAGTGGTACAATGCATTCTGGGAGGGGAGGAGTGTAATGTATTTGAACTTTAGGAGGGAAATTTGGGCGGGAACATGAACGTTGCTGATTGGCTGATGCCTCAGCCAAAATACTATTTAAAGAGGGGTTTTTGCCTGTTGCCTTTTGCTGGGATCACAATAAACCAAAGAGCTGTTGTCACTTGTATCATCTCCTGCCTCTTCATTGCCCGAACATAACAGGAACGGGTCCTTATCTTTCCCAGTACAGCCGTTACAATAACATCTTCATACCTGTGGATTGGCTGAATTCACATTGGCTGAATCCACATCCAGAGGGAGGGGTTCTAAAGTCCTATTTCTAACTGTATAGTTTGGGAGGAATTTAAAATCTGTTTTGTCTTTGTTCTGCTATCACTTCTTCTTAATAAAAGGTTCCTTTTGAATCACCATGTTTTAAGTGTCTATACTTTTTTGGGAAAGAAGGAGAGGCAGGGCCTTACAATAGTAAATTATTGGAATACCCCAAAACTGAGAAATAGATTTTTCATTAGCACAACAAAAGAAATGGGGGGTGGCTTTTTATATAAAGGAAACAATAAATGCTAAACAAGTTTATATAGATGAAGAAGGGAGAATATTGATGGTGGAAATAACAATAAACCAAAAACAAATACTCCTGATAGCAATCTAGGCACCATATAATAATAAGAATTTTATTTTAAAAACTCCATACAAATAATAGTAATAGATTATGAAAATATTTGTGTGGTAGAGGATTTCAATGTAATTGAAATTGGACTATAGAAGTAGGAAAATGGACAAAAGGCATGAAAAACTTTACCAAGTACTTTTTTTAATGACAGAAGAAATACTGGAGTATAAGGTGCACTCCCCCCCTAAAAAAAGTGGGTGGAAATGTCTGTATGTCTTAAAAAGCTAATAGTGTGGTGAGGAGGTGGTGCAGTGCTGATCAGCTGTTCTAGAATGGGCCATGGCGGCGGCGATGAATGGATGGCAGTGAACGAGCCATGGCGAACGGGGGGTGGCAGCAAACGAACCATGGCAAATGGTGGTGAACAGGCCATGGTGAATGGGGTGCAGTAGTGAGTGGGCAGCAGTGAGTGAGCAGCACTGAACAGTTGGCGATGCCAAATGGGTGGTGGTAGTGAATGGGCAGCTGTGGTGAATGGGCGCCAGCACTGAACAGGCAGTGGCAAATGGGCCATGGAAAACAGGCCAATGAATACGAGATGGATACTGGGAGGCAGAGGCACTTTTGTTCTTGTTTTCCTCCCCGAAAGCTAGGTAGGTCTTATTGTCCGGAGTGTCTTATAGTCAAAAAAATATGGTATGTCTTCAAGACATATGGAGAGAAAAAGGCGTGGCCAGCATCGTGACAGGACAATGTGAACCTCGGGGAGCTTCAGGGAGAGCGCCGAAATTCCTGCCGTTTTGGAGGTTCTCAATGAATCATAGCTGTTCTGGAGGGACAGTGAAGAAAGAAGGCACCAGCCAGCGCGAACAGGGAAGTTGCAAATTTCCTGCAGCACCGGCACCCAGCCTTCAAACCAACGACAGGAAAGGCAGCCATTAGAAGCTGCCAAAGTTGGGACGGCCACACAAGAAGATTGAGCAGGAGGCAAGATCTGAACAGAGTATTGTTACTGGGTGAGTGATTGGCCAACTTGCAGGTAAGAAGAATTTTTTTTTTTAAAGCTCAAAAACTTTCCGGCTTGAAATTAGCAGCTAATTAGCATGCAGAAACTTAAAGTGAGAGGAAACAAACAGTAAAGACAATTTATAAGACAAAAGCCCTAAAAGAAACAACGTTTCATCTGGATTTAAAATTGGTTTTGGAAGAAAATTAAAATATTAAAAGGAGAAGAAGATTGAGAGAAAGCATCTTCTACTAAGAAAAGGATTTAATAGAGGAAGAAAAAGAAACTGCTTTTGTGGATTAACGAGTGACATTTTGTTGCCAGGAGTTGTGGATTGGAGAGAATCATTGCTGGAGAAGGAAAAAAAATAACATCGCATAGTTTAGACTAAGAGGAAAGGAACATTGAAGGAGTATTTGTTTGAACAGCTGTGGTAAGAACTGGAAAAATCAAGATTGGAATTTGTACGACCTAGCAAAAATAAAAACATTTGAACTGGCTTGCATTTGGAAACAGAAGAAAAGGGGTTAGGGAAGAGAGACAATATTTTGGATTTGAATTTGGACTATACATAAGTTAAGATAAATAAATCTAAAACCTTTTTTTCCTCACATCAAAAACATGGAGAACTGGGAGGAATTATGGGAGATGCTTCAAATGGTGTGAGAGTCCTTTAATGGGAACAAACAAGCAGAACTGTGGCCTAAAATAAAAAAAAAGAAATAAGAAAAAATTATGAGAAAACAAGAACAAAAATACAATGTTGAAAAAGAAATGACTGAGGATAATACAGATGATCATATTGGGATTGATAGGGAAAGAATAAAAATGGAGAGGGGGAAAGATATCTTAAACTGGGATATTTACGGGACCGCCTGCTGCTGCCAGTTACCTCCCATCGTCCAGTGCGTCCAGTGTGCTCTCACAGGGAAGGCCTCCTTAGGGTGACGTCGGCCAACCAATGTCAGCTGGCGGCCCCCAGGGGAAGAGCGTTCTCTGTGGGGGCCCCGGCCTTGTGGAACGAGTTGCCGGTGGGATTCCATTCTCCCTGATCTTTGGACCTTCAAGACTTTCTTTTTTCACCAAGCGGGGCTGGCCTGATGGATTTTAATACTGAGGGTTTTTAGTGGGTTTTTAACAGGGTTTTTATCTTTTGTAATTTTTTCTTATCTAATATTTTTAATTATACAGCGTTTAAATTAGATTTTTAAGCTTGTTATTGTATTTTAATATTTTTGGATTATTGTTGTTTTATTTGCTGTACACTGCCCTGAGTCTCCGGAGAAGGTCAGTATAAAAATGTGAATAAATAAATAAATAAATAAATAAAAAAGAAAGGGAAAAAGAAAAGAAGAAAAGATTGAGGGGAAAAATTAAAAGAGTGAAAAAAATAGATGATTACACTGGGATTAGCAGTGACAGAACAAAAAGAAGAGGAGGAAATAGAGAAAAATTGGGGGGGGGATTAAAAGAGTAAAAGTAAGAGAAAGGAAGTGGAAAAGAGGATGTAAGAAAGGGAGAAAGAAGAAAATAAAAGAATGGGAGAAAGGGAGAAAAATATTAAGAGATGAGATCTGGAAGAGACTGAAAGAAAATGGTTAAAAGAAGGAGAAAATGAATAATAGAAAAGAAACTAAAATAGTGTTAGAAACTTTCTTTTTTTGGAATAATGGAAATTAGAGGAAATACATAGATTATTGCAAAATAATAATCTGGGCCTCTGGTGGCTCAGACTGCTAAGACAGTCTGTTATTAACACAGCTGCTTGCAATTATTGCAGGTTCAAGTCCCACCAGGCTCAAGGTTGACTCAGCCTTCCATCCTTTATAAGGTAGGTAAAATGAGGACCCAGATTGTTGGGGGCAATAAGTTAACTTTGTATATAATATACAAACGAATGAAGACTATTGCTTAACATAGTGTAAGCCGCCCTGAGTGTTCGGAGAAGGGTGGGATATAAATGCAAATTTAAAAAAAGGTAGTAAAAAAGGTTGAAATGAAATGAATGAAGGAAATTTAAAAAAAGAGGAGGAGGAGAAGTAAATTAAATGTGGAAGATATAATGGGATATATGTTTTCTTTTTCTGTTTGTGTCTGAGAACGCATGGAATGAGAGAGAATTATAGTTGATGGTAAGGAAATAAAATTTAAATATATAAAAGAATGGAAAATCCAGCAGATGAAATGTGAAAGATAGTATGGTTTATAATGAAAATGATTGAAATTAAGATGTAAAAGGGAATAAAATTGAAATGTTAGTAAATGATGTACACTATTGGAAGAAAATAATAATTTTCTTTAAAAAATAATTGAATTGTGAACAAAAACTCTAAGAAAATAAGAGGTAGAAAGTTGCATCAATTGATTGTATGATATAAATGGAATAAGATGAAGACAACGTTAATAACTAAAATATAGGAGGGGAGGTTTGAGATATATGCATAATAAATGAGAAAATCGAGGTTGTCTGGACATCAGAAATACTGATATGAAAACAAATACAGCAATGGAGAGAGATAAGAAGAAGGAGAGAGATGGAAAGGGAGATGAAGGGAGAGAGAAAAAAACAAAGGGAAGAGGAGAGGAGGAAAGGTAGGGGAAATAAGAGTAGGAGAGAAGGTTAGGCAGGGAGGAAGTAGGGAGGAGGGGGAGAAAAGAAGAGGAAGTAGAAAAGGAACAGGAGAAGAGAAGAAAGTAGATAGGATGAAAGAAGGGAGGAAGAGGAATGAGAAGAAGAAAGGATTGCTGTGAAAAGGAAAAGATGAAATGGAAGAAAGGCAACCCCGAACATATTTGAATATATTAGGATAAAAATTGAAATAGTTAAAAAAAAAAGAATGAAAGAGAATGAACACGAATAAAAATGGAGAAATTAGAACTTGAGGGAGAAAAAAGATGTGACTTAATGAAACGAGCAAGGAAATATTAGGAAATGAATAAAAACTATTGTCAGGCTGCCTCTGATTATATCTAGGAAAGAATACACCTTGACTTCATTTGCAAATAAAGAAAAGTACTTTTACTAGATACATCTTGACTGCAGCAGTATAAAGTTGGATCTGAGACAAAATATGGCTAACATTCTATATCCCCCCTGTTACTACCTCCTCTTCCCCAAAAGGTCATCAGGTCTAGTCCAATGCCAGCTCCTTCTCGGGGCCCAATGGTAATCTTCTTCCGCAGGTCTCTTGCTGTCAATCATATCAGAAATGCAATGTCCGTTGCAAGTTCATGCTCTAGCATTCCTGTTGAATTCAAAGCATCAATCTCCCCTTCCCCCTTAATTATGTCAGACCGACACTCTTAAAGGGCCCTCTCTACTTAACCTGGATCCAAGAACTATTTACATTGCAAATAAAGCCCCATGCTATCTAACAACTGAATATAAAGAGTACAAAAAGATGTGAGGATTGGAGTGGAGGCTGACAACTATGAAAAAAGAATATTCTGGCAAAAACTGTAACTAAGTAAAATATATTTGAATATATTGAATTGTATAAGATATGATATGGGCAATACTCTGTTCATAAATCATGTATGTATGTGGGGGGGGGGACAAAAAAATCAATAAAAACTTGTTCTAAAAAAAAAGACATATGGAGAGAAATAAACCCAAAGAAAAATCAATACACATTCTAATCAGGTGGGCATCAATTATTGTCAAGAATAGATATGATATGGATGTCACCAGAATTAAGAGCAAATGTACAAGAAATAGAACAAGGAAAAGCAATAGATCCAATCTACATAGACTTCTGCAAAGCTTTTGATTCAGTAGTACATGATAAACTACTCCTCAAACTAAAATCCTACGGCATTTTGGGACCTCTTCACAATTGGATAAATGCCTTCCTGTCAAACAGACAGCAAGTGATCAAAATTGGCAACACTATATCTAATCCTGTTCCTGTCAAAAGTGGCGTTCCCCAAGGTAGTGTTCTTGGACCAACACTCTTCATACTATACATAAATGATCTCTGCGACCTCATCTCAAGTTATTGTGTTCTCTTTGCTGACGATGTCAAACTATTTAATACTACTAATAATACTTCTACCCTTCAAGAAGACCTCGACTTAATTTCTGATTGGTCTAAAACTTGGCAACTCCAAATCTCAACCAGCAAATGCTCAGTCTTACATATTGGAAAAAAGAACCCTAACATCAAGTACAAACTTGATGGACATTACCTAACTGATGACCCCCACCCTGTCAAAGATCTTGGAGTTCTCATATCAAATGACCTTAATGCCAAAGCCCACTGCAACTACATAGCAAAAAAGGCCCTAAGAGTTGTAAACCTAATTTTACGCAGCTTCTTTTCTAAAAACTCTAGAGCATACAAAACATTTGCCAGACCTATTCTTGAATACAGCTCATCCGTCTGGAACCCATACCACATCTCTGACATAAATACAATAGAACGAGTCCAGAGATATTTTACTAGAAGAGTTCTTCACTCCTCCGAAAACAACAAAATACCTTATACCAACAGACTTGAAATCCTGGGATTAGAAAACTTACAACTCCGTCGACTTCAACATGACCTGTGTTTAACACACAAAACCATCTATTGCAATATCCTTCCTATAAAAGACTACTTCAGCTTCAATCGCAATATTACAAGAGCAAAAAATAGATTCAAGCTAAATGTCAACCGCTTTGAACTTGATTGCAGAAAATATGGCTTCTGTAACAGAGTTGTTAATGCTTGGAACTCATTACCTGACTCCATAGTCTCTACTCAAAATTCCAAAATCTTCAACCAAAAACTGTCTACTATTGACCTCACCCCATTCCTAAGAGGGCTGTAAGGGGCATGCATAAAAGCACAAAAGTGCCTACCATTCCTGTCCTATTGTTCCCTTCATTATATCAAATTGATATAGTTGATGCATATTTTTTACATATATATATATATATATATATATTCTTCAAGATATGTTGTTTTATCTATGACAATTGTTTGTGGATATGACAAAAAGAAATAAAAAAAAATAGAACAGAATACATGGGTGGACCACAATCCAATAAAGGGACAAAAATAAAAATTGAGACAGATGTTGAATCAATCTATATTAAAGGATAAAGAATTTATACAAACAATGGAAAAAGAAATGGACTTCTTTTTTAAAGAGAATAGAAAAGAAGAGACTTCACTACAAAATGAAGACACAGCAATAACATACATTTGGAGAGTATAACCTACATAGCAAAAAAAGAAAGAAAGAAAGAAAAAAGAAAAAGAAACAATATCAAAAGATGCTTGAAGAAAACTTGAAACGGTGTCAGGGTTCCAACCGATGCCCTAATTAAATCATGAGCCTCAATCCAAGCTTCAAAGGAAATTCAGTTATTTATTAGGAGCTTCATGTCAGCACGTTCCAGGTGAAGCCAACTCTGACCCCACCTAATTTACATGTCAAGGTTCCAGAAAAACCTCTTCTGCATAAAAAAACCTCAGAAGCCATTGTCTTTCAGAGTTCTTTACTAGCATGAGGAAACTGGCACACGATGAGTGAAATTCCAAAACTGAACTTCCAAATTCTTTTCCCAGTTATACAAACCTCAAGAGTGCCACCCCCCTAACCCCTTTGCTGGTCACATGGACCCACGTTCTCCCAGTTCATTCGAATATCTTCTCGCCACTCCTCCTGCAGATGTGAACACCATCCGACCTTGACCGCTTGAAAAATGTTACCATACCCCTCAACCCCCCTTCTTCCCCTCAGGGGAAAAATGTGGCAGTGTCTGGAACCCTAAAACCTAGTATGGTTTCCAGGCCTGACAGGCGTCCCCCCTTGGAAAAGAAGCTATATCCTAGGAAAGAAAACAAAGAATTAATAAAGAAGAGTGTCGGTGGTCCACACTTCCCTTCTACCCCCCTCTACCCCCTCCAAGAGGTTTTTTAGGTTTGTCGGGGAAAGTGTCGTGAAATTGTTTAATCAAATTGTCCGCATTTACTTTCCAACTTTTGACCCAAGTAGATTCAGATAATGGATATCCCTTCCAGTGGACTAAATATTGTAATTGACCTCTGTATAGTCTAGAGCAGGGGTGTCCAAACTACGGCCCGCGGGCCAACTGCGACCCGCGGGTCAGTTTTTATTGGCCCGCAGCAAATTCTAAAAGTATAATGAATATGGCCCTTTTCGGCCACCTCCCGGTGCTTGCCCGGTGGTTCGCTGCGAGGCTCACGGCTCCTCCCCATGGGCGGGGAATAATGAAGGGAGGGGGCGGAGGAGGCGGAGAGCGGGAAAGAGGCTGCTGGCCGTGCCCGACCCCAGGAGTTGTACCCTCGCCTTCCCCGGGCCGCCTGGTGAGGCTCCTCGCGCCTCCACCCCTTGGGCAGGGAATAACGAAGGGAGGGGGCGGAGGAGGCGGCGGCGAGCGGGAAAGAGGCTGCTGGCCGTGCCCGACCCCAGGAGTTGTACCCTCGCCTTCCCCGGGCCGCCTGGTGAGGCTCCTTGCGCCTCCACCCCTTGGGCAGGGAATAACAAAGGGAGGGGGTGGAGGAGGCGGCGGCGAGCGGGAAAGAGGCTGCTGGCCATGCCCGACCCCAGGAGTTGTACCCTCGCCTTCCCCGGGCCGCCTGGTGAGGCTCCTCGCGCCTCCACCCCTTGGGCAGGGAATAACGAAGGGAGGGGGCGGAGGCGGCGGCAGCGAGCGGGAAAGAGGCTGCTGGCCGTGCCCGACCCCAGGAGTTGTACCCTCGCCTTCCCCAGGCTGCCTGGTGAGGCTCCTTGTGCCTCCACCCCTTGGGCAGGGAATAACGAAGGGAGGGGGAGGGGGAGGCGGCGGCGAGCGGGAAAGAGGCTGCTGGCCGTGCCCGACCCCAGGAGTTGTACCCTCGCCTTCCCCGGGCCGCCTGGTGAGGCTCCTTGCGCCTCCACCCCTTGGGCAGGGAATAATGAAGGGAGGGGGCGGAGGAGGCGGCGGCAAGAGGGAAAGTGGCTGCTGGCCGTGCCCAACCCCAGCAGTTCTAGCCTCGCCTTCCTCGGGCCGCCTGGTGAGGCTCCTCGCGCCTCCACCCCTTGGGCAGGGAATAACGAAGGAGTTTTAAGTTCATACCAAATACAAAACAAAGTTAAGATCAGGGGTGTCCAACGTGGTCTCTTTAAGACTTGTGGACTTCAATTCCCAGAGTTCCTCAGCCAGCTTTGCTGGCTGAGGACTCTGGGAGTTGAAGTCCACAAGTCTTAAGGGACCAAGTTTGACACCCTGGCCAAGATGAATGAATATGAAACATTTTCCCCTTAAATGAAGATGATATCCACATATTGTAAACTGCACACTTCCCTGCGCTGTCTGAAATCAAGTCTGCTTTTCCAAAGGCAGACCTTTCTGCTAAAAGGAGCAATATGTTTCTGTAATTACATCTCGTGACAGAATTCAACCAGCGCCAAGATTTTTCTGTCATTGAAAAACAAATCAAGCTGTTCTCGACCCCCTTCCTGGTGGATGCAGAAGAAGTGGAGGTGAGTCTGCAGTTAGAACTGATTGAAATGCAATGTGATGATTCTCTGAAGAGTCAACATCAGCTTCTCCCCCTCCCCGACTTCTATCAGAGTTTGGATCATGCCAAGTTTCCTCTGATGAGACGCCATAAAGAATGATGAGCCTGTTCGGCTCAACATACATATGTGAACAAACATTTTCTCTGTTAAATCAGAACAAAAGCAGACTGAGATCCAGATTGACTGATAGCCATCTCTGTGAAGTCCTTCGTGTCTCAACCACCAAACTTTCTCCTGACATCCCAGCCATCCTTCAATCCAAAGGACAGCATCACTGCTCCCACTGAGAGCAATGTTCTTCACATTATAGGCGAGTTAGAAATACACACAGTAGTCATGTGTCAATATGTCACCTCTTGTGTGTGGCCCGGGCCACACATGAATTTACTAGGCTTATATACTGTTTGTTGTCCAGCCACATGCCTTTCTGAATAATTATATTTAAAAATATTACATTAAAAATCAACATAACACAAACACACACGTACACAAACATAGAGATACACATGCACATATATATAACTCACACACATATAGTATACTTAAGCCTAAACTGCCCAGACGGCTGAAAAAAGTGATTTCTGACAGGTTCTCACACTTTTGACTGGTCCTCACACCTACAAGTATCTTTACATTTTGCACCCTATCTTGTAACCGTGGTGAAGAAAAGCAGTTGTGAAATGAGTGATGTGGTTGTTAAAAATGCTGCAATGGGCATAAATGTGAGGATGGTCATAAGTGTGAGGACTGGTCAAAAATTACTTTTTTTAGCCCTCTGAGTAGTTTCTATGCCCATAGCCACATCCACTCAGTCACATGAGCAGTTAGCCACGCCCACCAGTCACATGACCACCAAGCCACACCCCAAAATAAGCCACGGCCAAAGAACTGGTACAAAAAAAATTTCAGCCCCCCCCCCCCCCGTGGCCCGGGCCTTTGCTTATTTTTCTGTATTTGGCCCTCACTCAAAAAACTTTGGACACCCCTGGTCTAGAGTCAAGGATTTTCTTGATTTCATAGTGGGTTTCACCTTGGATTATCAAGGGTGGTGGGGGAGCGGCAGGTTGAGGTCTCAGTCCAGATTGTCTAGCAGGTTTTAATAAGCTGGTATGGAATACCGGGTGTATTTTCCCCAACATTCGAGGGAGCTTGAGTTGGACGGTAATGGGATTAATAATCTTTACAATGGGGAAAGGACCCAAAAATTTTGGACTGAATTTTCTGCTGGGTATTCCCAACCTCAGATACTTAGTAGATAAAAAGACTTTATCTCCAATGCGAAAAGGGGGTTGAAGGGAATGGTGTTTGTCACTTTGGGCTTTGTAATTTCGAGCTGTTACAGCTAAGGCCTTTTTTGTATTTTCCCAACCTTTTTTCAACGAATTCATCCAGTCCATTACGGAAACGGAAGTGGGGGGTTGCACGGGGTGTTCAGGCATTGGAACGAAGTCCATGCCGGTGGTTACTTGAAAAGGGGTTAACTCCGTGCTGCTGTGTACAGCATTATTATATGCGACCTCTGCAAATGGTAACAAATCTGACCAGTTTTCTTGTTGGTAATTTACATAACACCATATGTATTGTTCCACCATCGAGTTCAATTTTTCAGCCGCCCCATTGGTCTCCGGATGGAACCCAGAACTAAGTCCTTGAGACGACCCAATGGACCGTAGGAACTCCCTCCAGAATGTGGCTGTGAATTGAACACCCCTGTCGGATATTATCCTTTTAGGAACTCCATGCAGTCTGTAAATGTGTTTCACGAAGAGCTTTGCTAATTTTCTCGCTGATGGCAATACGCTACACGGAGTGAAGTGGGATGGTTTAGAGAACAAATCCACTACGGTCCATATCACCGTATTTCCCCCACTAGGTGGGAGTTCAACAATAAAATCCATGGCAATCTCCTCCCAGGGTCTGGTAGGTTCGGCTACGGGTTTATTTATTTATTTATTTATTTATTATTTAGGTTTTTTAGATTTTTTAGATTTTTATACTGGTATACTGGTATACTGGTGTACAGCCAGATTAAAAAACAGTACAATATACAAATTAAAACAAAATTAAAATAACATATTCTATAAATGGCCCAAAATTTAAAACCGTCAAATTTGACCCATAAAATTCATAAAAATACCCCAATTAAAATTATTAAAATTCAAAAAGTTTAAAAATTTAAGCCAGTCCCGCTTGGATAAACAAGTGCGTTTTCAATTCACGGCGAAAGGTCCAAAGGTCAGGTAATTGACGCAAACCAGGGGGAAGTTCATTCCACAGGGTAGGTGCTCCAACAGAGAAGGCCCTTCCCCTGGGGGCCACCAGCCAACATTGCTTGGCGGACGGCACCCTGAGAAGACCCTTTCTGTGTGAGCGTACGGGTCGGTGGGAGGCATAAGGTAACAGCAGGTAGTCCCGTAAGTACCAGGGCCCTAAGCCATGGAGCACTTTAAAGGTGGTAACCAACACCTTGAAGCGCACCCGAAAGACCACAGGTAGCCAGTGCAGACTGTGCAGGAGCGGTGTTACACGGGAGCAACGTGTGGCTCCCTCAATCACCCACGCAGCTGCATTCTGAACTAACTGAAGCCTCTGAGAGCGCTTCAGGGGTAGCCCCACGTAGAGAGCATTGCAATAATCCAGACGAGAAGTGACAAGAGTGTGAGTGACCGTGCATAAGGCATCCCGGTCAAGGGTTGTAGGAGTCCAGGGGGTTTCCCTGGTCTGGACTTCATGGTGGCGCAGGTAGCACAGCTCCGCACATAGTCTTCGACATCTGATTTCATTTTTGGCCACCAGAATTGTCTTCTAGCCAAGTGGAGAGTTTTCAAAAATCCAAAGTGACCTCCTAGGTGAGAGTCGTGGCGTCTCTGTAGTATAGCCAGCCACATAGCGACGGGTATATAAATCTTGGCTCCCTTCCAGGGTAGTCCATCCTTTAAGTTTTCTTTAACCAAGCATCGTCAGCGAGTGCTGATTTTAATTCCGCCAGTAGCTTATTTGGTGGGATGTTAGCACCACGGCGTGATCGCGGTCGAGTAAGTGCTTGGCTAGCTGGTTCGCTATCGGGAATCATCGCATGTATCACCTCTTCGCGTTGGCTGTCAAATTGCAGTTTCCTAGATAGGGCATCAGCCAGTAGATTTTGGTCACCGGGGATGTATTTGAGGGTGAAATGGAACCATTTGAAAAACTGAGCCCATCAAACTTGTTTGGGAGAAAGCTTTCGAGGGGTTTTTAAGTATTTGAGGTTTTTGTGGTCCGTCCACACCTCGAATGGTTCCTTTCCCCCTTCAAGGAAGTGTCTCCAGGAGAGGAGTGCCCAGCGCACTGCAAAGGCTTCCTTTTCCCAAACTGCCCATCTGCGTTCAGTGTCCATCAGTTTTTTAGAAATGTACGCGCAGGGCATAAGATTGTTGTCGGTATTCCTTTGTAACAAGACAGCGGCTATTGCTACATCACTTGCGTCAGCTTGGACGACAAAAGGTTTATTTGGATCCGGGTGTTGAAGAATTGGTTCCATTGAGAATAGGCATTTCAGGTGTTCAAAAGAACGTTGGCAGTCCATTGTCTAAGGTAGGGGTTGGTTAGGTTTGGGTTTAGCGGGTAATGGTCCAGTTTTTAGCAATTCTGTTAATGGTAGAGTTACTTCTGCGAAAGAAGGAATGAATTTGCGGTAAAAATTTGTGAATCCCAAGAAACTTTGAAGTTGCTTACGTGTGCGTGGCGGTTGCCAATCCAACACCGCTTTTACTTTTCCTGGGTCCATTTCGATACCTTTGTTTGATATCCAGTAACCTAGGTAGTCTAGGGATTCCTTATGGAATTTGCATTTGGAAAGTTTGACATATAGCTTGGCCGCTAGGAGTTTTTTAAGGACTTGTCTGACCAATTTGATGTGTTGTTCAATATTGTTTGTTTAGATAAGAATATCATCTAAGTAGACAAGAACCCCATTGTAGAGATGGGGGTGCAGGGTTTCATTAATTAGTTGCATAAAAACAGCTGGAGCCCCCTGGAGGCCAAAAGGCATGACACGGTATTGGAAACTGCCCAAGGGGCAGTTGAAAGCTGTTTTCCATTCATCACCTTCCTTAATGCGGACCCGGTAATAGGCTTCCCTTAAATCCAATCTGGTGAAAATTTTGCCTTTTGATAAGTGGTTCAACAAATCGTGCATAAGTGGTAAAGGGTATGTGTTTTGTATGCAAATTGCATTGATATTTTTGAAGTCAATACACAATCGAAGCGAATCATTTTTCTTTTGTTTATATAGCACGGGCGCAGCTACAGGTGATTTTGCTGGTTCAATGAACCCTCTGGCTAGGTTAGTGTCAATGTATTTCCTTAGTTCAGACATTTCGGCTGGCATCATTGAGTACATTTTGGGTTTTGGTAATTTTGCCCCCGGGTGCAATTCAATTGTGCAATCAGTTTGTCGGTGGGGGGGTAAGAGGTTACATTCATCCTCGCTAAAAACATCTGATAAATCCATGTATGCTTTAGGGATGCGTGGTTCATTAGGAGATGGATTGGATATGGTGGTTGTTGGTTCCCTCTGGTGGTTATTTTGGATAAGGTTTTTTCGGAAGGAGAACTGGGTCTAAGGGTCTGAAAGTCCATATAATTTTCCTGAATCCATCCTCCCATTTGATTGTGGGTTCCCATTTGTCCAACCAAGCTAAACCCAGGATGATGGATTCTGACATCTTTGGAATTACTATGAATCTTATAAGTTCATGGTGGGCTCCAATTTCTAAGCGAACCAGTTGCGTGATTTGGGTCGCTGGAATGCCGCCAATCAAGGTTCCATCTACTTGGTGGAATTTAATTGGGTGTTTCAAGGGAAATGTTTTTATACGGAGTTGGGCGACCGTAGAGGTTGAAATTAGGCATCTGGTGCATCCTGTGTCCACAATAGCCTTTAAATCTTTTTTGGCCCCTCCCCCTGGAATTTAGTTTACTTGCTATCAAAGTTTACTTTGATAGCAAAAGGAGGAATGGGTGCACTCACCATTGGGTCGTTTTCTGCTTGGTTTGAGTCGTCAGGAGGTGAATCAGATGACGGAAGGTTAGTGGATATTTCAGTAAGGAGGTCCATGGCTTCTCTCGCAAAGCAACTGGTATTTGGATTTTTTCGAGGGGGTTTGCATGGTCGGGTAGCAGTTGGTGGGCGATCTTGTGGGAGGGGTGTTGGGGCTAGGCAAACTGACGCTTGATGTCCTAGTTTTCCACAACGGTAGCATTTAATTATTGTTGAAGGCTGAAAGTTGGAGGGTATGGTTGGTCTTAAGAGGGAGGTCTTGTAGGTGGTCGTTGTGGAGTTGTAGTTGGTGAGTGGCTTTGGGGGAGGGTGTTGAATTCTCTGTCCAGAGCTATGGACACATTGTACCAGTCATTTAGTTGTTCTGGGATTCCTCTGGTGGAGCAGGCTTTTCTGATGTTTTGATCGATGGCCTCTTTGAAGTAGGGGAGGAGGATGCGGTCTGGCCAATGTCTAAGATTGCCAGCAACCCTTCTGAAATCCCATACAAATTGTTTTAGAGGCCTGTTACCTTGTTTCATCGTTTTTAAGGTGGTTTCACATTCTGCAATTAGGTCATCATCCTGAAACCGGTTGCGAAGCAATGCCATAAATCCGTGAACATCGTTTAGTTCTGGTGCACGTTCATTGTGTAGTTGAGCTATCCACTCTGAGGCTAGCCCCACGTTCATACCATCTGAGAGGGCGTTGATTAGGCTTCTTTCTGATGGGTATTGATGTCTATATTGTTCAACGTAAGCCTCAATTCTGCTAGAGAAAGTAAGCCAGGTGGTGTGGATTCCCATCAAAGGTTGGTTTGAAAGGGGGAGGGGCTGGGTGAGGGGGTGCAGGTGGGTTTAGCTGGCCTGCTTGCGGTTGAAGAGGGATTTGTGGGAGGGCCGTTGCTATTGTGGCTGGTTGCTGAGTTGTAAAGGGGGGTGGAATTCCCCCTGGCTGCGGAGAAGGAAGTCCTTGAAATGCTTCAGCTGACGTGGCAAAAATCGGTCTGGGGCTCCCAGGAAAGAAAGGTGCTGAACTTGCTGGTTGCCATTGGTATTGGATCCATCCTTGTCCTGGATAATATGCCCAACCGGGAGGAATAGAAGCAGCAGGAGGCAGCGTAGGCCTCTGTTGGCGGGAAAAGTCAATTGGAGGGGGGAGTTGTGATTCCCCCCAAGTCCCTGGTGCTGCCTGAACTCCCTGCCATCTGAAGGAGGGAAGGGAGGTCCTCCTGCGTTCATCGGAATGGCTTCGAGCTTCAGTAATTTCTCCCTAAACTCAAAGGGTCCCTAGCTGGGTGAGCTGAGCTTATATGAGGCTTCACTTCCAAATGCTCAAAAGTTTCCAGGAGGTCCAGTAGGGACTGAATTTCAGGGGGTGTCAGCCTCCACTCCAATCTTCGTATACTTTTGAATGATTATATCAGTAGATAGAATGTGAAATGTTTATTTCTGTATTATAAAACTATTAAGGAAATGAGATGTATCATACCACCGTACGGGGTAAGGGAAAGGAGCCTATTAAGAGTGTCGGCTGACATAACAGTGTGGGAGGGGGGATTAACGGCTGATTGTTGCCAGCGCGGGTTTTTCCAACAGACACTGCATTCCTAAGATGACTGACAACTAGAGACCTGTGGAAGAAGATTACCACGAGGGGCCGAGAAGGAGCTGGCATTGGACCAGACCAGCCTGACCTCCTGAAGGAGGAGGGACAGTTGGGGGGATATGATATGTTAGCCATATTTTGTCTCAGATCCAACTTAGCTTAGCTGCCATCAAGACTGTAAATAGTAAAAGTACTTTTCTTTATTCCAAATGAAGTCAAGGTGAATTCTTTCCTAGTTATAGTCGGAGGTAGCCTGACATTAAGTTGGATCTCAAATCATGTGTACCAACCAGGATTGCAATCGCAATACCGGGGGGGGAGAAAACCCAAATGTGATGGAAAGCCAGCTGCCGGCTGAGCTGGGGGAGGCGTCCGGAGGAATTTTTGCTGACACTTTTAACCCTGAGCTGGAAGATTGCAGAGCTCGGTGGATTGAGCAATTAAAGCTGGAAGAGGAAAGGTGGAAACCAAGTACCGAAGAGCCTCAGTCTGGAGTAACAAAAAGGGGGAAAGAAAAGACGGTGAGACTTTCGGATTGGCAGGAAGAGAGAGAGATAAGAGACAAACGCCAGTTGGAGGAAGCATTTCGTCTTTTCCGTGAGGTGAAAGTAAGACAAGCAGCTCGCCAAAGGTATGAATCCCCTATTTGGTCCTCCAGGTGGGAGGGAGAAGAGGAGGAAGATAAGACAAAGGGGCCAGCTAGAGGTGATTCCCAGGGCGGTGAGATTTCTGAAGAGCCAGAGCCGGGAACCCTCTCCCCAGAGGAAGCTGAATTGGATGGGGGTCGCGCGCCACCTGCTGATCAAGCAAGGCTGCGCAGGGGAAGGAAAAAGCCAAAAATTCCCCCCATATCAGAGAAATTTGATGGAAATGCGAAGGAGTTGGGACTGTTCCTGGCGAAAGTGAATGACCACATGATAGACTGGGGGGAAGATTATTGGTCACAGGCAGCACAAGTTAGAGCTGTGACCCAAAACCTAACAGGAAGAGCAGCTGCATGGTTTGTGTCACTATATACCAACCACTCCCCCTTACTGCAAAACTACGAGCATTTCATGACTGCACTGAGGAGGAGGTTCGAGGACCCCCTGGCGGAGCAGAAGGCCAAAGGCCGGATGAAAACCATCAGGCAAGGGAGGAGACCGGTGGTGGATTACAGCCAGGAGTTCAGTGATCTGGTTCCCCTGATGAGAGGATGGTCGGAAGTGACCCTTGTGGAAATTTACAAAGATGGTCTGAATGGAGATCTCTATGAATTGTGCCGGGCACGGGCCTCTCCAACCACGTTGTACGGCTGGTACACCCTGGCAGCGGAGATGGAAATCGAGCTAGTGAAGGATCGTGGCAGAAGAGAGTGCAATGGAAGGCCATACCCTGCCCATGCTCCTAGAGGCCTCCCTAAGGACGCTCTTACCTCGGAGAGTGGGAGGCAACACTCGACTGCATGCAGATGTGGAAAAGAAGGCCACCGAGCAGCCGACTGTCAGGTGAAGCTGGTGCCTAAGTCGACCCCTGGTGGTGAAAAGGAACCAGTGAAACCAGTTGCTAAGGCGCGAAAGCCGGCAAAGGTGGGAGAAGGCGCCGCCAAGAAGGCCACTCCCATCACGGAGGAGCGTGAAGCTGCGAGAAGCCTACTACAGAGTTCGTATAAAAGAGGGGGATGAATGGAAAACCGCTTTCAACTGTCCACTAGGATGTTTCCAGTTTCGAGTACTACCCTTTGGACTGCAGGGGGCGCCCGCAGTTTTTATGCAACTAATAAATGAAATACTCCATCAGCATTTGTTCAAAGGAGTTCTTGTCTACCTTGACGACATACTTATCTATACAGAAACAATGGAAGAACATATTAAACTAGTAAGAGCTGTTCTCAAAAAGTTGTTATCTGCAGAACTATATTGCAAGCTATCCAAATGTGATTTCCATCAAACCAAAATAGACTACTTAGGGTATCGCATTTCAGCTGATGGGTTAGAAATGGATCCAGAAAAAGTGAAAGCTGTCTAGGAATGGGCCCCCATATAAGCAACTCCAAAGTTTTTTAGGATTCGCAAATTTCTATCGTCAATTCATCCCCTCCTTTGCTCAAATTGCTTTACCAATCACCAACCTCTTGAAAACTAAAGGAGACACGAAACCCAAACCATCATTACCTCTCGAATGGACAATGGAATGTCAGGCAGCATTTGAAAAATTGAAACGACTCTTTGCCGCCGAACCTATTTTAAAACACCCTGACATGGATATTCTTTTCAAGCTGATTAAGTGATGTAGCAGTAGCTTTGCTACAAACAATGCTGATGGTAAACTACAACCCTGTGCTTTCACTTCGAAAATTGACTGAAACTGAAAGACGATGGGCTATTTGGGAAAAGGAAGCATTTGCAGTTCATTGGGCTCTACGGACGTGAGACAATTCTTAGAGGTTCAAATCATCCTTTTGAAGTTTGGACTGATCACAAAATCTAGAATAAGACTCCTAGAAAACTTTCATAAACAAGATGGGCTCAATACTAAGCTTTAATTTCACTTTACATTACATTCCTAAAACTTGATCTCCTTTAATACAATTGCATCTTGATAATACTTCCTGCAACAGTTGGCAGCCCCAGCAATAACAAAAGATAAGCTGAATCACTCCCAGATGAATGACCAAGTATTTTAAAAGCTTTAAACACCGATGACTGGTACTTAGCGATTCCCATGAATGCACACTCCGTGATGGACTAGCTTGGATTGGAACAAAACTGTATGTTCCTCTATCACTCAGAGAAACCATCCTACAACGATGCCATGATGCCAAAATGGCAGGACATTTTGGATTTGTGAAAACTTTGCATCTTCTTAAAAGACAATTTTGGTGGCCAAGTCTTAAAAGACATTCAAGCATATAAAAGTTGTATTTGCATCATCCAAAATAATAAAACCTCCTGGACTACTTCAGCTGTCAGAACTTGGAGAAATATCCATGGATTTCATAGTGGAATTACCTGAAAGTTCAGGCAATACTGTTTTTTTTTGTTTTTTTTTATTGAAAGAGTTTTAAAAAAACAAAAACATTTTCCCCCCTCCCTCCCAAAAAAAAAAAAACACTCCTAATTCCGGTCAATCCTGATAAAGTTATACATAAACCAAACATAGAATAAAATTTTCCTTCCAATCCAAATAACCACATCCAAAGCTTTTCGCCTCTAACCCCTCCCATTACATAAAATAACTTTCTAATTATTCAAAGGCAATCTGATATTTCTTAATCTGATATCTGTTTTGTAGATAATCAATCCATTTTTCCATTCAATTAAATATCTTTCCATGTATTGTCTTTTAAAAACGCTGAGATTTTAGCCATCTCAGCCAAATTAATGACTTTCAATATCCATTCTTCTATTGTAGGTATCTCTTCTTTCTTCCAGTATTGTCCAATCAACAGTCTTGCTGCTGTTATTAAATTCAGAATCAGTTTAGTCTCAATCCCTGTACAATCCGTTATAATTCCCAAAAGGAAAAATTGTGGCAGGAACTTTATCTTCTTCTTCAGTAAATTTTGAATAATCCACCAAATTCTTATCCAAAAGACCTTAATTTTCTTGCAAGCCCACCAAATATGAAAATATGTAGCGTCATAACAATCACACTCCAACATTTCGCTTGGATATTAGGATACATACGTGATAATTTTTTGGGATCTAAGTGCCATCTATAAAACATCTTATAAAAATTTTCCCTTAAATTCTGTGCTTGTGTAAACTTAACATTTCTAACCCAAATTTTCTCCCATGTCTCCAACATTATTGGTTCCTGAATATTCTGTGCCCATTTTATCATACAATCCTTTACCAAATCCTTTTCCGAATCTATTTCAAGCAACACATTATACAATCTCTTTATATGCTCCTGGGTCTGATTTCTAATTTGCTTTATTAAATTTTCCTCCCTTTGCATTATACCAATTTTTTGATCTTCTTTCCATCTAGCACTTATTTGCCCATATTGAAACCAAGTATAATTCCTCCCTTCTTCATTTAATAGCTGTAATGATTTTAATTGCAATCTACCTCCATCAGCATACAAAAGTTCTTTATAAGTAATCATTTCCTGTTTCTGTTCTATATTTATATTCTCTATTGCATGTCTAGGGCTCGCCCATATAGGAATCTTATATCTAATTTATAGGAATATTTTTCCAGACCATAAAGAGCACTTCTCAACACATGATTCTTAAAAGCCCTATCCACTTTTTTCATAAAATAATGCATGCCTTCCATATAACAAATCATAACCTTCTATATTCAAAATTCTTTCCTCTGTTAAGTTAAACCAGTCACTTATTACTGAAAGGGCTACTGCTTCATAATATAATTTAAAGTTAGGCATTCTTAAACCACCTCTTTCCCGTGAGTCCTGTATTATTTTCATTTTAACCTCGCCTTTTTACCCTGCCATATAAATTTATTAATCCCAATCTGCCAATCTTCCAAATTTTATCCTTTTAATTATTGGTATCATCTGGAACAGAAACAAAATCTAGGTAACACATTCATTTAATAGCAATCCTTCCCAATAGGGATAACTGCAATTTCTTCCAGACACTCATATCATTCTGAACTTTTTGCCATAGCAAGTCATAATTATTCTTATAAAGTTTCTTGTTCAATGAGCTAATATAGACCCCTAAGTATTTAACCTTTTTTACTACCTCAAATCCTGTCATTTCCTCTAGTTTTTGTTTCTGTTGTATAGACATATTTTAATTATCACTTTTGTTTTATTCTGATTTATTTTAAATCCTGATACCTTTCCATATTTATCAATTACTTCCAACAAAATCTACTTGAATTTATAGGATTGTTAAAACTACATCATCTGCAAAAGCTCTAACTTTTTACTCATATTGTCTAATAATTCCCTCTATTTTCATTCTGTATTTTATCTAATAATGGTTCCAGAGTCAAAACAAACAATAATGGTGATAAGGGACATCCCTGTCTTCCTTTCAATCTTAATAACTTCTGTCAAACTACCATTTATTATAATCTGTGCTGTTTGCTCTCCATAAATCGCTTTAATTATTCTAACAAAACAATCTCCAAATTGCATTTTCTCTATTAATTTAAATAAAAATCCCAATGCAATCGATCAAAGGCTCTCTGCATCCAAAAATAAGTGCCGCTGAAGTATTCTTCTTTTCCAAATATTCCAATATATTAATAATCTGTCTAACATTATTCCTCATCTGCCTCCCTTTTATAAAACCAGATTGATCAGTATGAATTCTTTGTTGTAAAACTAACATTAATCTATTTGCTATTATTTTTACAAAATCTTATAATCATTATTTAAAAGTGAAATCGGCCTGTAGTTACCAGGTTTAGAGCAGTCTTGCTCCTCTTTCTATCAGTGAAATAAAAGATGTTTTCCATGAGTATTCCACTCCTAATTGTATCTGATTAAATAATTCTTTAAGTGGGCCTAATATTTCATCCTGTGTTTTTTTAATAAGTTGCTGTAAGACCATCTGTACCAGGGTTTTCCCATTTTAATTGTTTAATTGCCTCCACTATTTCTCCAGTAGCTATCGATTCAGCTCCTCCTCTGTTCTAATGTTAGAATATTAACCTTATAATCTTTCAAATAATCATAAATGTCCCTATCCAATATTTTGTCTTTTGCATATAGTGCAGTATAAAATTCTGAGAATGCCTTTTAATTTTATCCTGTTGATATCTCTTTACCTTTATATTCTATTTTTTGTATGACACGTTCTTTCTGTTTCTTCCTTAAATTATATGCCAACCATCTCCCAGGTTTATTTGCATTACAAAAGGTATTATGTTTAGCATATTGTATATTCGTTGCCACCTGGTCTGCCATTAACATATTAAATTGACTCTGTAATATTTTTATAGCCTCTTTAAGTTTGTGATCTTGTGGGTTTTGAATTAATAACTGTTGCTTCCTTTGAATTTCTTCTTCCAAATATCTACGCTGCCTTTGTTTATTATTCCTTTGCCTGTTGTCCAATAAATCAATATCCTCTAATAAACGCTTTGCTCGCTTCCACACAGTTCCTATAGGTGTCCCTTTGTACATATTAAAATCAAAAATTCTTTAACTGTTTCTTACAATAAGTTACATTATCCTCATATCTAAACAGATTTTCATTCAACCTCCATGTTCTACCACCTTTTTTCCCTTGTAATAATTCCATCCATACTGGGCTATGGTCAGTTAAACACCTCGGAAATATCTTCGTTTTCTTCACCCTAGAAAGCAAGTCATTAGAAATTAAAATAAAATCAATGCGTGAAAAAGATTGATGCCTATCAGAAAAAAAAGTAAAATCTCTCTCATCTGGATTCCGTAACCTCCATATATCTCTAAACTCAAAGTCTTCCATCATTTCAAAAAAGGATTTTGGTAATTTTGCATGTATAGGTATCTTCTTGGAGGAGGTTCTCTTATCCTTCTTGTATCAATTACTCCATTCCAGTCTCCTAATAAAATAAACGAACTATAATCCCAGAGGGTCAACCTCTCATGTAACATTTTGTAAAACTTTTCTTGTTGCTGATTAGGTGCATAAATACCTATCAACAAAGTCTTTTTTGCATCTATCACCAGTTCAATAGCAATAAATCTTCCTTGAATATCTGCCTCAATTAGCTTAGCTGGTATATCCTTCCTGATATATACAACAATTCCATGCTTCTTTTCCAAAGCTGATGCAACAAAATGGTTACCCAATTTTGAATTAATTAAATATTTTGGTCTGATAATTTTATATGTGTCTCTTGCAAACAAATCACATCATTTTTAAATTGTTTCAAGTAGTGAAATATTTTCCTTCTTTTCTGAGCTGAATTCAAGCCATTAACATTCCATGACAAGATTCTACTTGCCATTACTTGGCCTCCTGAAGCTTTGAAGCAGACAACGGAAGCTCCTCCTCCGGTATCTTCCGTCTAGCTCCTCCCACAGCTTCCATAATGGGATCCTGACTTTTACTTTGAGACTGTTGCTCTTCTTACGCTTAAGGGCTCCTCTTGTCACCCTTTGCTCTTGTGGTTCCTCTAATACTGGCAGCAATAAAGGCTCTTGGATCACCACGCCTTCTTGAGTCTCTTGAAGTTTTTCTATCACTTCTATTTCGACTTTCAAAACTGTAGAAAGAAAATCCTTTGCCTTTAAAACAGTGTCAATTCTATATCTCCTTCCTTGATAGAATAGTGTCAGTCCAACTGGCACCTCCCATCTGAATTGAATCTGATGTTTTTAAGTTCTTGTGTAAAAAGCAAATTCCTTCCTGTCTCTTAACATCTTTGAAGGAATCTCTCAACACCTTCAACTCCTGTTCTCCAATTTTAAAGTTGTCTGATATGAAACTTGCAGAATTTGATTTCTCATAGTCCTTTTCACAAAATAAACCACAATGTCCGAGGAAGCTTTCTCTGTCTTGCAATCCAAGAATTAACTCTATATATTTTATCAATTTGGTAAGCTACCTCTTGGGGTCCACTTCAATAAATTCAGCCAATGCTTCTGATATAATTTTTCTTAAGTCTTCCACGCCTTCTGCATACCACGAATTCTAAGAGCTCCTTCCATAAGTTTATATTGTAATATCACAACCTGATCTTCATTTTGATCCACTTTTTCTGAACACCTTTCATTTCGTCTTCTAAATGCTTATTTGACTGAGAGATCTGTTGCATTTCCACTTCCAATCCTTCAATTTTTACTCAGTCCTTGAACTGCCATAAGAATATCTTCTCTTATTTTTGCATTAAAATTCTCCATCATCTCTTTTGCCTATCTTCAGAAAGTTTTAATTGTTCTTTCAATATTTCCTCAAGACTTGGTTCAGATCCTTCTTCCAGAAGGCTTTAAAGGTTTAGCTGCCATTCTGTCTTCAAAGAATCAGGAATTCAAACTTAATAACTCTCCTTCCTCCTTTCAGTATAAAAACTCCGTTTGTAACAATCCACAAGTAACGCTGCTTCATCATTACTAAAAATTTTACTTTCACTTTTAGGCGCCATTTTAAAAGTCAATTAATCAAAGACAAAGAAAGGTTTCAAGTTTCAAAAGGAGTCGGTACTTGCCGTGCTGATTCTGCATCAAAGATCGACGCTTGTGAAATTCCGTCTGCTTGGAATATCAATCAATTTAATAAGTCCTCTAGAGCAAGTGACATTCTCTCCTTTTCCTGATAAAACAGGAGCGTGCTGAAGTTGGAGGAGTGGAATTCTGGGTCATAAATCCAGGAAAATTCGCTCTTGAGAGCAAACCCCCTGTCAGACCTGCCACTCTTCCACAACTCTGATAACCTCTTTCACCCAGAGATTATGCTAAGCTCAGTGAACAGTGATTTATTTTCTGTTTCACTGACTTTTACAATCTTCTAACACGGAGTGCTCTGTTAGAGCACCCAGCAGGAGGGTGACGTCACTGGAGCCGCCAGGCAATACTGTTATATGGGTTGTGACTGACCTTTTCTCCAAACAAGTCCATTTTATTCCATGTTCAAAAATACCCTCCTCAAAGACTCTAGCAAAGTTGTTTGTACAACACATTTATAGACTCCACGGAGTTCCTGATCGCATCATTTCAGATCGAGGAGTTCAATTCACTTCTCAATTTTGGAAAGAATTTTTACGACTCATTGGCTCCGCCCAAGGATTAAGCTCCTCCCATCATCCCCAAACTAATGGAAGCTGTGAACGTTCGAACTCTGTACTAGAACAATATCTACGATGTTATGTTAACTACCAGCAAGACAATTGGGCAGACCTCTTACCTTTTGCTGAAGTTGCCTACAACAACTCAATTCATAGTAGCACGGGATTTACTCCCTTTAAAATAGCTTCAGGTCAAGATTTTTTTCCTATCTCGGAACTCCCAAAGGAACAAACTACTGTTTCCTCTTTGTCTGAATGGATAGATCAAATACAAAGTACATGGAAAATGACTCGCAAGGCGATCGACGACGCTCACCGTGCGCATAAAAAACAAGCAGATAAAAAAAGGTCCCCTGAGAACAAATATCAAGTGGGCGATAAGGTTTATCTTTCCACCAAATATCTTCAAACCACTCAGAAATCTAAGAAACTTGGACCCAAATATGTGGGACCTTTCCCCATAGTAAAAATCATCAACCCCGTGACAGTACAACTAGATTTACCAAAAACACTTAGGAGAATTCACCCCGTTTTCCATGTGAGCTTGCTGAAACCTGAACACACATCTACTTTCCGTCCTAACCATACACCCCCTCCTATACCAATTCTCATAGAGGGCGAACAACACTTTGAAATAAAAGAAATTTTAGATTCAAGAAAACATAGAAATAAAATTCAATATCTTATTGCTTGGAAACACTTCCCGTTATCCCAAGCTGAATGGGTGAACAAAGAAGATGTTCGTGCTTCCCAAAAGATAGCACAATTCTATAAAAAATATCCTGACAAACCCTAACTTCTCTTTTTTCTTTCTAGGACTGACGTCCTTGTTGCAGGAGGGCCGAATGTCAGCCTCCACTCCAATCTTCGTATACTTTTGAATGATTATATCAGTAGATAGAATGTGAAATGTTTATTTCTGTATTATAAAACTATTAAGGAAATGAGATGTATCATACCACCGTACGGGGTAAGGGAAAGGAGCCTATTAAGAGTGTCGGCTGACATAACAGTGTGGGAGGGGGGATTAACGGCTGATTGTTGCCAGCGCGGGTTTTTCCAACAGACACTGCATTCCTAAGATGACTGACAACTAGAGACCTGTGGAAGAAGATTACCACGAGGGGCCGAGAAGGAGCTGGCATTGGACCAGACCAGCCTGACCTCCTGAAGGAGGAGGGACAGTTGGGGGGATATGATATGTTAGCCATATTTTGTCTCAGATCCAACTTAGCTTAGCTGCCATCAAGACTGTAAATAGTAAAAGTACTTTTCTTTATTCCAAATGAAGTCAAGGTGAATTCTTTCCTAGTTATAGTCGGAGGTAGCCTGACAGGGGGTTTCTCAGGTCCCAGTCCAGTGACTCTCCCGATTCTCTGGGTTTTACTGTCCTCCATTGAGGTTGAGAAGAGGGAGGGGGCTCTCCATTCCGCCCCGGGGAAATGTTTTCTCCCGAATGACAGCTTACCCATGAATCGGAGTCTTTGGGCCGTGCACCAAGCTGACAAGCAGGCTCTACCACTTTGGGTTTTTGAGTCATATCTTCCGATGGGAAGTAGGTGATTTCAACTAAGTCCTCAGATTCCAGCCTCTGTGCTACTTCCACGCTTTCAGCTTGCTGCCCTTCCATCTTCGCTGGGTCTTTGCACCGCTGTGGAGATTGCGGAGGCTGGGGCCCAGCACCCCCCCTAACGGGCCCCCTCTGAGCGGAGGAGAGGGCACTGTTAAGCAAAAGAAAGTTAGGAGTTTTGGAATAATGTCAAAGTTCCAGAAAAACCTCTTCTGCATAAAAAAAACTCAGAAGCCATTGTCTTTCAGAGTTCTTTACTAGCATAAGGAAACTGGCACACGATGAGTGAAATTCCAAAACTGAACTTCCGGATTCTTTTCCCAGTTATACAAACCCCAAGAGTCCCACCCCCCTAACCCCTTTGCTGGTCACATGGTCCCACGTTCTCCCAGTTCATTCGAATATCTTCTCACCACTCCTCCTGCAGATGTGAACACCATCCGACCTTGACTGCTTGAAGAATGTTACCATACCCCTCAACCCCCCTTCTTCCCCTCAGGGGAAAAATGTGGCAGTGTCTGGAACCCTAAAGCCTAGTATGGTTTCAAGGCCTGACATTACGTTCTGGCTCTGACCATTTCCCCCCTCCCCCCAAGGTGTGTCATCAGCTACATTCTCCAACGAAGCAATTTCGAGGGTTGTAGAGATCACTTCCCTCCAGCTACTATGGGTAACTGTGGAGATGGCCTTGACAGAGAGGTGGCTGGAATGTGCTTTTATTTTGACTGAACTGCTCCCTTGCTGCAGCTGCAAAGTTCATTTTCCCATTCCCCCAGCCTATAGCAAGTCAACAACAAACCAGGGATGCTTTGTGGGTTGACATTAGGATCCCCTCACTTCCTGAAGATGACCTGTGCAAAGCAAAAACAATTTGAGTACAGGTATAGATTTTATGGTTGCGATTCCCCCCCCCAAGGGTTATTAGGGTTGTCTGCATGGAATTTAGCTAAGAGGCAGTCAGTCTGGATAGTCCTACTCTTTACCCTCTGATAAGGAGTAGCTCTTCCCCTTAAGTATTGGAGCTCCCTCCTGTGCCACCTTGAGTTGAGGATTCATTGCACCACATAATGGGTTTGGCCCCATATGACCACGGGGTCCAGGGGCTCTCAGAGTAGTGGCCACAGAGTCATTCTTACCATTCTTTTTAAGAGGCTGCTATGGATAACCGGGTGTATCTTCCCTAGCAGTCAGGGCAATTTTAATTGCACCATGACTGGGTTGATGATCTTCGCTATGGGGAATGGCCCTGTAAATTTTGGTCTCAGTTTTTTACTGGGGAGTTTCAACCTCAAGTACTTTGTGGAGAGGTAGACCTTCTTCCCCAGCTGGAATGGCCATTGCGGGGCTCAGTGTTTGTCTGCCTGTTTCCAGATCACTGTGTTCCCCCCACTTTTTGGCAACTCCACTATAAAGTCTACTGCGATTTCCTCCCATGGCCTCGTTGGCTCTGGCACTGGTTGCAGCAGTCTGGGGGTGGTGGTTTCCTGTTCACTTTTTCATTGTGGCGCAGATGGTGCATCTTTTCACATAACTGTCTGTCAGGAAATTATTATTTGCCTAACTAGTTGGCCAGGCAATATATAAACTAACTATGTATGTTTGTAGAAAGGCATGATATTGCTTTAAGGCTATGCTGCATCATGCAAGCATCCTGATTGGTTGAGCTCTGTAGCCAATGTATAAAAGGACTATTAAATTATAACTTGTTGGGGAATCTACAGAGACATTACAGCATTGTAAGCTAATGACATACTGCAACTGTATATTTGAGCTTTATGATCGTTGCTTG
This sequence comes from Ahaetulla prasina, assembly GCF_028640845.1. Taxonomy (NCBI): domain Eukaryota; kingdom Metazoa; phylum Chordata; class Lepidosauria; order Squamata; family Colubridae; genus Ahaetulla; species Ahaetulla prasina. The sequence continues at coordinate 77,367,020 of NC_080542.1, forward strand.
ATCATGACTAGTTACTGATTCCTCAAGATACTGACTGTTGTGAATTGAACTGTGTTTTGCTGAACTGAAAGAAGACCTTGATTGTTTTACAAGTCTACATTGGTAAGAAGACTGATTGACTTTATATGTGTATGACCTGGACTTGTTTTTGGACTATGACTTTGCCTTTTCCCTAAAAGTAAAGGAATATCAAACCCCAGTTTGTCTGCAAGTGATTGTTATTGTATACAACCAGTCTCAGTCATTTTCATGCGTAGGGTACTCTGCTCAACAGTCCACAATCTTAGTTGTGAACCCAGATTACCCTTAACACTGTCCATGTCTTTCTTTATGCTGGGCCACCAGAATTGCCTCCGTGCTAAGTGCAAAGTCTTTAGGAACCCAAAGTGGTCTGCCAATTTGACGTCGTGGCTCCTCTGTAGGATTAGGGTGCATAGGGATTCTGGGATGCAGAGTTTTGTGCCTTCCACACTAGGGTCTGCTAGCTATTCAGTTTTGAATTTCATGGTTAGATCGCTTGCAGGTCAATCTTGCCGGTTGAGGTGGTCACTTGGGCAGCTGTTTGGGTAGGGATGATGGCATCTAATACTTCCTCCCATTTGCATTTGTACTGGGGCATGCAAGAGAGGGCATCAGCAAGGAAGTTCCTCCCCCCTGGGATGTGCTTTAGCATGAAGTTGAACTGATTGAAGAATTGAGCCCAGCGGATTATTTATTTATTTGTCAAAAACAACAGTATATATAAGCATGAAATAATCATACGAATTGGATACAATCAAAGGGAACATTAGGACAGAAACTGTAGGCACGCTGGTGCTCTTATGCACACCCCTTACAGACCTCTTAGAAATGGGGTGAGGTTAATAGTAGATAGTCTTTGGTTAAAGCTTTGGGGATTTTGGAAAGAAACCACAGAGTCAGGTAGTGCATTCCAAGCATTAACAACTCTGTTACTGAAGTAATATTTTCTAGAATCAAGATTGGAGCAGTTCACATTAAGTTTAAATCTACTGTATTCTCATGTATTGTTGCGATTGAAGCTGAAGTAGTCTTCGACAGGAAGGACATTGTAGCAGATGATTTTATGAGTTATACTCAGGTCATGCTGAAGGCGGCGGAGTTCTAAATTTTCTAAACCCAGGATTTCAAGTCTGGTGGCATAAAGTATTTAGTTGTGATCAGAGGAGTGGAGAACTCTTCTTGTAAAATATTTCTGGACACGCTCAATTGTATTAATGTCCAAAATGAGGTGTGGGTTCCAGACAGGCGAGCTGTATTCGAGAATTGGTCTGGCAAATGTTTTGTATGCTCTAGTTAGTAGTGTAATCTTTCTGGAGAAGAAGCTACGTAAGATTAAGTTTACAACTCTTAAACTCTTGGTGATGTAGTTGCAGTGGGCTTTGGCACTTAGATTGTTTTATATGAAAACTCCCAAGGTCTTTGGGAAAACTCCCAAGGTCTTTGATGGGGTGAAGGTCATCTACAAGGTAATGTCCATCAAGCTTGTATTTAGTGTTCTGATTATTTTTTCCAATGTGTAAGACAGAGCATTTGCTGGTTGTTGTGTCTGCACGCCCCAAGCCGGCCCTCTTGCCAGAAAGTGACTTGGAAACTTACCCTTTATAAGGTAGGTAAAATGAGGACCCAGATTGTTGGGGGGGCAATAAGTTGACTTTGTAAAATATACAAATAGAATGAGACTATTGCCTTATACATTGTAAGCCGCCCTGAGTCTTCGGAGAGGGGCGGGGTATAAATGTAAACAAAAAAAAAAGTGAGGGGGAAGGGCTGTCAGGACTTACCTTGGGAGCACCAGCTTCCCTGGCTCAGCTCCTGGAGCCAGAAGCAGGCCAGGTGGAAGAAATAACGAGGCCTCCGTCTCCTGACTCTTTCCCCCACAGGCCATGACTTCAGACCCAGCTGACGGCAATCAGGCTTGGTTGGACCCTAGGTTTCGTAGGCAGGAGAGGAGGGAAAAACAGAAGCAGGGGTGGGACAGGCCTAAGAAGTGCTGAGTCATGGAGCCAGACCCCACAGGATATAAAAGGCAGCGAGAGCTGCTGTGTCTCTTTGTAACAGGCAAATCCACTGATTGACTAAGAGCTGAAGTTTGTTCCTGGGTGACTCACCAGCGTCGTGGAAGATAACGGAAGCTCTTGATATACGCTGGCTATTCTGCTGCCAGAGCTGATAGTGCTGGCTAATTAAGCCATCACTCAGATGGAGGCAAAGGAGGACAGAACACTGGTTGAGATTTGGAGTTGCCAAATTTTTGACCATTCCGACATAAAGTCAAGGTCTTTTTGAAGGGTAGTTGCACTGTAGTGTTAAATAGTTTAACATCATCGGCGAAGAGAACACAATTACTTATAATATGGTCACAGGAGACGTTAATGTATAATATGAAGAGTGTTGGTCCTAGAACGCTGCCTTGGGGGAAACCGCTATTGATAGGAGCAGGATTTGATAGGGCACTGCCTATTTTGACCACTTGTCTATTTGACAGGAACGCTGTTATCCAATTATGGAGGGGTCCGGAGATGCCGTAGGATTTTAGTTTTAGAAGAAGTTTGTCATGTACCACTGAGTCAAAAGCTTTACAGAAGTCTATGTAAATTGCATTTATTGCTTTGACCTGATCAACATTTGTAGTCCATATGTTTTTGCAGTGAAGAAGTTGTAAATTACAGGATAATTTTTTTCTGAAACCAGATTGTTTATTAGAGAGTAGATTATTTGTTCCAAGGTGGAGGGTGATGGATTGGTTGATGATTGATTCCATTACTTTACAGGACCAAGAACTTGGACCAAGACCAAGAACTTGGACCAAGAAATTGGTCTGTAATTTTCAACTAGGCTGGGGGTCTCCTTTTTTGAAGGCAGGGATGACTGTGGCTAGTGACCATAGTTTGGGAAGGGAGCTGGTCCTGAAAGGTTTTTTAAAGATTATGCTTAGGGGTTTTTCTATAATAGTGGAAAGCTTTTTTAAGAAGTATGCACATAGACCATCAGGTCCAATAGATAGAGATGGTTTCAGTGTGCAAAGGGCCTTTTCAACATTATCTTCTGTGAAATCTATTTGTGTTAGATCGTTGTAATCATTGTTGGTATGACCGGGAATTTTGGGTATGAGCCATTACTGTTAACAAAGGCTGAGCCAAAGAATGTGGTTTTTTTTGTTTTTTGTTTTTATTTGAAAAGTTTTACAAAAAGAAATAAGTTTCCCCCCCATCCCCCCTTCCTCCCCCCTCCCTCAAAACCCCCCCTCACCCCCAGACTTCCCGGAGCAAACACAAGGTATAGTTCAAAAAACTAACATTCATACACTAAATTTTTAAAGTCTAACACAATTATAATCCTTCTCTTTCACATATCCTGACTTCCTCCTTTAAAGTCAAAAATTAAGTCCTTCATTCAAAGGCAGTCTGATATCTCTTAGTCTGATATCTATTTTGAGTATAGTCAATCCATTTCTTCCATTCATTTAAATATTTTTCTTGAGTATTGTCTTTCAAAAAGGCTGAGATTTTGGCCATCTCCGCCAAATTAGAAACTTTCAATATCCATTCTTCTATTATGGGTAGTTCTTTTTTCTTCCAGAACTGTCCAATCAATAATCTTGCTGCTGTTATCAAGTTTAATATCAATTTAGTATCAGTTACTAGTCCATCGTAATCCCTAAAAGGAAAAATTGTGGTTGAAACGTAATCTTCTTCTTCAAAATATTCTGCATAATCTACCAAATTTTTATCCAGAAAGACTTAATTTTCTTACAAGTCCACCATACATGAAAATATGTAGCATCATCACAATTGCATCTCCAACATTTCGTTTGCATATCATATAACATACATGATAGTTTCTTAGGATCTAAATGCCATCTATAAAACATCTTATAAAAGTTTTCCCTTAAATTCTGCACTTGCGTAAATTTAACATTTCTAACCCAAATTCTCTCCTAAGTTTCCAACATTATTGATTCCTGAATATTCTGCGCCCACTTTATCATACAATCCTTTATCAAGTCCCTTTCAGAATCTATTTCTACCAACACATTATACAATCTCTTTATATGCCCCTGGGTTTGATTTCTAATTTGTTTTACCAAATTTTCTTCATTTTGAATAATACCAATTTTCTGATCTTCTTTCCATCTAGCCTTTAACTGCCCATATTGAAACCACGTGTCTCCCTTCTTCTTTTAATGTATGCAAAGATTTTAATTGTAAATTTCCCCTCTCATTATATAAAAGTTCTTTGTAAGTAATCATTTCTTGTTCCTGTTCTATACTAATATTCTCTACTGCGTGCCGGGGACTCGCCCATATAGGAATTTTATAATTTAACTTATAATAATAATTCTTCCAAACACGCAAAAGAGCAATTCTCAACACATGATTCTTAAAAGCTTTATCTACCTTCTTATCGTATAATAAATATGCATGCCAACCATATAATAAATCATAACCTTCTATATTCAAAATCCTTTCCTCCATTAAGTTAAACCAATCACTTATTACAGAGAGAACAACTGCTTCACAATACAATTTTAAGTTAGGCATTTTTAATCCTCCTCTTTCCCATGTATCTTGCATTATTTTCATTTTAACTCTTGCGTTTTTGCCTTCCCATATAAATTTATTAATTCCAATCTGCCATTCTTCCAAATTTTTATCTTTCTTAATTATTGGTATCATCTGAAACAAAAACAAGAATTTAGGCAAAACATTCATTTTTATAGCTGCTTTTCTCCCCAACAAAGATAATTGTAGTTTTTTCCAAGTATTCATTTCTTTCTGAATTTTGTGCCACAACACTTCATAATTATTCTTATACATAATAAGAAGTAAGAAAACTCCTAAATATTTAACCTTTTTTACAATTTCAAATCCTGTTATTTCCTCTAACTTTTCTTTCTGATTCTTAGTCATGGTTTTTATAATCATTTTTGTTTTATTTTGATTCACTTTAAACCCTGAGACCTTTCCATATTGATTAATTAATTCCAACAAATATACACTTGAATTTATAGGATGAGTCATCATGATCACCAAATCATCTGCAAATGCTCTCACTTTATATTCATGTCTTCTAATTCTAATACCCTCTATCTCCCTAAATTCTCTTATCTTATCCAATAAGTGCTCCAAGGACATAACAAACAATAAAGGTGATAAGGGACACCCCTGCCTCATTCCTTTCGCAATTTTAAAACTATCTGTCAAACTACCATTAATTATTATCTGAGCTGTTTGCTCTCCATAAATTGCCCTAAGTATTCTTGTAAAACTATTTCCAAATTGCATTTTATCTGCTAATTTAAATAAAAACTCCCAATGCAATCGATCAAAAGCTTTCTCTGCATCCAAAAAAATAAATGCTGCTGGAATTTGATTTTTCTTTTCCAAATATTCTAATAAATTCACTATCTGCCTGACATTATTCCTAATTTGTCTACCCTTTATAAATCCTGACTGATCAGTATGAATCCTTTGTTGTACAATTCCATTAACCTATTTGCCATTTTTTTCGCAGAAATCTTATAGTCATTATTCAAGAGTGAAATCGGTCTGTAATTCCCAGGCTTGGTACAATCCTGATCCTCCTTTGCTATCAATGAAATAAAAGTAGTTCTCCATGATGGGGGCGCTCCTCCCCCCATCTGTATCTGATTAAATAACTCCTTAAGTGGACCTACTATCTCATTCTGTAAATTTTCATAATATATTGCTGTAAGTCCATCTGTACCCTGAGATTTACCTAATTTTAATTGCTTTATTCCCAAAATAATTTCTTCAGAAGTTATAGGCCGATTCAACTCTTCCCTTTGTTCATTAGTTAAACCTTTAACCTTATATTCTTTCAAGTAATTATCAATATCCATATTCAATATTGTATCTCTAGCATATAAATTTGTATAATATTCCAAGAAAGCTTTTTTAATTTTATCCTGTTGAAATCTCTCTTTACCTTTGTATTCTATTCTTTCTATATTATGTGCTTTCTGTCTTTTCCTTAACATATAAGCCAACCACCTCCCTGATTTATTGGCATTACAAAAAGTATTATGTTTAGCATATTGTATATTTGTTGCCATCTGATCTGCCATTAACATATTAAATTGACTCTGTAATATCTTTATCGCATCATTAATTTTTGAATCATGTGGATTATATACCAGTAATTGTTGTTTCCTCTGAATTTCCTCTTCTAAATCCCTACGCTGTTTTTGTAGTTTTCTCCTCTGTCTATTATTAATATATATCAAAATACCTCTCATATAGGACTTACTGGTGTCCCACACCATTTCTATTGAAGTTCCCATATTCAAATTATAATCAAAAAATTCTTTGATTTGTTTTTTACATTGATTTACATTATCTTCATATCTAAACAAATTTTCATTTATTCTCCATGATCTTCTTCCTCCTTCATATTGCAACTCCATCCATCCATGATCAGTTAAACACCGTGGAAATATCTTTGTTTTCTTAACCCTAGAAAGCTTTCTAGGGTTGCTTTCCAAAGAATGTGTTAAAGAGGTTTGCTTTAACTGTTTCATCATTACATTCTTTACCATTAGATCCTTTTAGGTGGGATGGATCTCGAGTCTTTAAGTTTGTTGTTTACAAAATTATAGAAACATGATTGTATTTTGTGCACAGAAGGTCGTCTTCTTGTTTTGATGTGGTAATTGGTGCATTCAGTCTTTATATGCCACCAAAGGCATATATTTTTGTAGCAGTTTTTAAAGTTGGCTACATAGCCAGTTTTGTTTTTTCGCCAGAGGGATTTTTTTGGGGATTGGAGCTTTTTTATTGAAATGGGTAATTTGTTTTTTCTGTTTTTGGTGGTGGTTTGTGGTACATGTGGTACATGTGGTTAATGACTCTATTGACTTCAAGTAGGAAAATGTTATAGAGGTCTTCAGCAGTGATACAGTTAGAGAATAAAATTTGCCAGTCAAGAGAGGTCGGTGTCTATAAGATCATAGTTGGCTTTTTTGAAATTGTACTTTTGTATACCATTATTATGGAGATTATTGTAAGGGCGTATATTGAGACAAAAGTCTATCATGCTGTGGTCACTGTTGGAAAAGGGTTCTTTTATTTGTAGTCCATAAATTGAGTTTTCATTGTTGCAGAAGATGAGGTCAAGGCATTTGTTGTGTCTTCTATTGTTAGTTACTAGTTGATCAAGACCTAGATTTGTAACAACATTGTATAGGGTAGTATGGATGGGTTCAGTTGTACATTCATTTGTTATCCAATTGATAAGAGGTAGGTTGAGGTCACCCAGGAAGATGAGAGGATAAGGGCAAGAGGCAGCCCATATTAGTAGTGTGGTTAACATTGTTTGGGGTGATAGTTTTTGTGGGGTCCTAAGGGCCTCCAGATTTTTGTGGTCAGTCCAGACTTCGAACAGTCTCTCCCCCTTCCAGCAAGTGGTACCAGGTTAGCAATGCCCATCTTACCACTAAAGTCTCTTTTTCCCATTGTCTCTCTGTGTCTGTGAGTTTGTGGGAGGTGTAGGCGCAGGGCTGTAGGTTTCCTTGGCTATTTTTTTGAAGTAGCACTGCTCCCACTGCCACATCAGTGCTGTCTGTTTGGATAACAAAGGGTTGTTTGGGGTTAGGATGCTTCAGCACCAGTTCCTTTGCAAAAAGTTCTTTTAGTGTTTTGAATGCTTTTTGGCAGGTTAGGTCCCACTATAGGGGTTGTCCTGGACGGGGCTTCACCCCGGTGCTTTTTGTCTTGAGGAGGTCTGTCATGGATTTGGCAATTCTTGTGAGGAATGGGATGAATTGCCTGTAGAAATTTGAGAAACCTAGGAAGCTTTGTAGCTGTCTGTGGGTGAGAGGGAGTTGCCAGCCTAGGATGGTTTGTACTTTGGCTGGATCCATTTCTATGCCCTCATTTGACACTTGGTAGCCTAGGTAGTCACTGGGGCAGGTGTCTCAGCTTTGATGGTCAGGGAGGGCTGCACTCTGATTCTGATTAGGCTACTAGGTCCTGGAAGTCCCTGAGTGGAGGCAAGTTCTGCCTCTTTCTGGGTCGCCTGGAGCAGGCTCTCTTCAGATAGTCCACCTTCTGCCATGGTAGCCTACGTTTCTCTCCATGCACCCCAGGGGTCGGAGAATGACTGGAGAGGACGGGGCTCAGGAGTCCCAGTTAGTTTGATTAGTTTTGAGAGAGTTGGCTTGCCCTAATTAAATCACGAGCCTCAAGCCAAGCTTCAAAAGAAATCCAGTTATTTATTAGGAGCTTCATGTTGGCGCATTCCAAGTGAAGCCAACTCTGACCCTATGTAATTTACATTCAGGCTCTGACCCTGTTTCCCCCCTCCCCCATCCCCAAGGTGTGTCATCAATCACATTCTTCAATGAAGCAATTTCACAGGTTGTAGAGATCACTCCCCTCCGGCCACTGTAGATAACCACTCAGACAGCCTTGACAGAGATATGGCTTGAATGTGCCTTTGTTTGATGTACTGCCTCGCTGCAGTTTGTTTTCCCATCCCCCCACCTATGGCAACTTGAGAGCAGGCCAGGAATGCTTTGTGAATTGACAAATAGAGCTACAGAAAGAATCACAAAATAGAAATTTAAAAAAATCAAATGGAATTAATAAAACATAAGTTAAATATAATGGAAAAAGAAGAATTAGCACAAAAAATTAAAAGAGCAAAACAATTTTTTTTGAAAATACTAATAAACCAGGAAGATGGCTAGCATATCAGTTGAAAAAGGAGAAAGAGAAGAAACTGATACACAGTTCGTTAGATGAAAAGGAAATGCTCCACAACCAAAATGAAACTAAAAATCAGTGCTTCTCTGAGGGAGGGAGTCTTCCCAGCCACCTTGAAAGAGGCGGTGGTGAGGCCCCTCCTTAAGAAGCCTTCCCTGGACCCAGCTATTTTAATTAATTATTGTCCAGTCTCCAATCTTCGCTTTCTGGCAAAGGTTGTAGAGAGTGTGGTGGCTTGGCAACTCCCCCAGTACCTGGAGGAAATGTTTATCTAGACCCGTGCCAGTCCAGCTTCAGGCCTGGGTACAGCACAGAGACAGCTTTGGTCGCGTTGGTTCATGATCTCTGGAGGGCACGGGACAGAGGTTTTTCCTCTGTTCTTGTCCTGTTAGATCTATCAGTGGCGTTCAATACCATCGACCATGGTATCCTGCTGCGGCGGTTGGAGGGCTTGAGGGTGGGAGGCACCGTTTTACGGTGGTTCTCCTCCTACCTCTCCGACCGCTCGCAGACGGTGTTGACAGGGGGGCAGAGATCGACCCCTAGGCAACTCACTTGTGGGGTGCCGCAGGAGTCAATTCTCTCGCCCCTCTTGTTCAACATCTATATGAAGCCGCTGGGAGAGATCATCCGTGGTTTCAGGGTGAGCTGTTAGCTGTATGCTGACGACACTCAATTGTACATCTCCACCCCAAATCACCCCAACGAAGCCATCGATGTGATGACTCAGTGTCTTGAGGCCGTTCGGGTCTGGATGGGGACGAACAGGCTCCGACTCAACCCATCCAAGACGGAGTGGCTGTGGATGCCGGCGTCCCGGCACAGTCAGCTTACTCCATCGCTGACTGTGGGGGGGGGGGGAATCGTTAGCCCCCAGGGAATTGGTGCGCAATTTAGGCGTTCTCCTGGATGCACGGCTGTCTTTAGAAGACCATTTGACAGCCGTCGCCAGGGAAGCTTTTCATCAGGTTCACCTTATTCGCCAATTGCGTCCTTTCCTGGACCGGGACGTGCTATGCACGGTCACTCATGCCCTCGTCACTTCCCGTCTGGATTACTGCAATGCTCTCTACATGGGGCTCCCCTTGAGGAGCACCCGGAGGCTCCAACTGGTGCAGAATGCGGCCGCGCGGGGGATTGAGGGAGCTCATCGTAGCTCCCATGTAACACCTCTCCTGCGCAGGCTGCATTGGTTGCCGGTGGTCTTCCAGATGCGCTTCAAGGTGTTGGTTATCACCTTTAAAGCGCTCCATGGCATTGGACCGGGATATTTACGGGACCGCCTGCTGCCGACAATTACCTCCCATTGTCCAATATGTCCAGTGCACGCCCACAGGGTGGGTCTTCTTAGGGTGCCATCAGCTAGTCAATGTCGGCTGGCAGCCCCCAGGGGAAGGGCGTTCTCTGTGGGGGCCCCAGCTTTATGGAATGAGCTGCCGGTGGGACTCTGTCTCCTCCCTGATCTCCGGACCTTTAAGCGCGAGCTCAAGACTTTCTTTTTTCATCAAGCGGGGCTGGCCTGATTGATTTTAGTATGGGGGTTTTAGTGGGTTTTAATAGGGTTTTTACCAAGGTTTTAGTTTTGATAAATTTTAGCTAATATTTTAAGTCACAGTGATTGAATCAGTTTTTTAAATTTGATATTGTATTTTAAATTTGTTGGGATTCTTGTCGTTTTATTGGCTGTACACCGCCCTGAGTCTCTGGAGAAGGGCGGTACAAAATATGAATAAATAAATAAAATAAATAAATAAATAAAAAGAAAATAATTCAGGATTTCTATGAAAAATTATAAGATCAAGAGAAGATCTCAGAAGAAAAAATAAAGCAATATTTGGAAAAAGCTGAAAAGTGCCTGAAACAGTGAAGATTATGTTAAATTAAAAGATAACAATGATGGAATTAACAGAAGCAATTAAGAGACAAAAAAATAACAAAACACCAGGACCAGATGAGTTACCGGCAGAACTTCATACTTACAAGATACCTTAGCCTTGTCAATGTTGGAGGTTTACAATGAAGTATTGTTAGAAGCCAAGATACCAAATGCTTGGATGGAACCAAATAATACTTTAATACCAAAAGAAGATTCAGCCTTAACACAGATAAAAAAAAATTATAGGCCAATATCATTACTAAATATAGATTATAAAATATATGCTTCAATAATAGCAGAGAAACTAAAAAGATTTCTGAATGAATTTATTCACTCAGACCAGAATGGATTCATATCTAAAAGACAAATTAAAAATAATATGACAATTATCTTGAATACCGTGGAGTTCTCAAGTGTCCAGTCCCCGGGTCTTGTGAACTTTGTAAAGTCCTTGCTGTTACGACTCAATTCAAGCCTGCCTTGTTGCTGGTCATCACTGACTGGCCAAACAAACAGGAACCTGCAGCCCTCCTATTGGTTCTTCCAGCCTGACAGCTCCCTATTTAAGCAGCTGTCAGGCAGCCACCGTTGTTGTCAAAGTTTCAGCTTGCGCAAAGTTGCCTTGCTCTGTTAGTTATTACTGGTTAGCAATAAACAAGTTGTGTTTAACTAGCCTAGCCTCAGACTCTCCTTGCCCAGTTCTCCATACAGAACACTGGCGACAAAAGTGGGATCGTTCTGAGGTGACGGTTAATGAAGTCACTGACGAGCTGAGGCACCCTGAGCGAACAGTGCCAGAGAGTCACGAGTGATGAGATGTCGCAACAAGGCAAATTCCCCTCAGTCAGCTGAAATGGCAACTGCAGTCCTTGTCTTTTCGCCTTTTGAACCTGCTACCAAAGCCTGGGAAGCATATTTTGAACGCTTCAAGTGCTTCCTGTAGGCCAACGATCTCACTGACCTGTCCAGCACCAGGAAACAGGGCTATTTCCTGACCTCATGCGGCCGTGAGATTTTTGCCACAGCTATAGCTGCCCCTCAGCTGGTCTTCTCAGTACCTTGGAAGATGCTGTTGGAGAAGTTAAAGAGCCACCATTCTCTGACTCCCTCCCGCATAGCTAGGCGGCATGCATTTTTGCAAAGGTCCCAAAGAAAAGGGGAGTCCATTAACAATTATATGGCTTCCCTGCAGGCAGCTGCACTGCATTGCAACTTCCGTGAACTAGACAAAATGCTGCTAGACCAATTGGTATGTGAAGTCAAGGACTTGTGGCTGCAACAACAATTACTAGCCCACACTGAGCTGACCCTCCAAGTGGCCATGGATGAAGCGAGGGCGTCCGAGATGTCAGACAGATCAGCCGCTGAAATACAGTGTTTTCAGGCGGGGACTGCTGCTGATTGCTGCTGTAAGCCGCAATCAGTCCACTATGAAGAGTCCGAGCAGGCAGACCCATCTGATGAGAATGAAGATATTAGCCACCTCAAGACAACTCTGAAGAAAGGATGGGGAAACTCCTCATAGTGGTTGCCTGGGATGCGGCGGGAACCATCACAGATCGAACTGCAGGTTCAAATCCACCATCTGCAGACATTGTGGCAAGTGGGGACACCTATCAAGAGTCTGTTGAAAGACCCTTCCAAGCACTGACGTGCTTGCCAACCCTGCCAAGAATAAGAGAAACACCAAGAAAATGCCTGCCAACTGAGATGAGTGCTTCGCGATTGTCCGTGAAGACGACTTAGCAGCTGTTGCCATCACCCATGCCACCACAGGTGTTCCAGTCAAAAAGATTTACCTCACGGTAAATCTGGAGAGAGTTCCCTGCAAGATGGAGGATTTGGCTCTTAAAAATCCCTCATCTCGTGGACTAATCTCCAAAGCCTGCTGCCAACCATCTCTTAACGGCGCCTCCAGCCCTGTCAAATCAAGCTGCGAGACTATCAAGGAAACCTATTCCAACCATGGGTTGTGGCACCTTTCATATTCTTATGAAAATTTTTCGGGCCGACTGCCTCTCATCATAGTAAAAGACAACCTTCCAAGCCTCCTGGGGTTGATTGGCTTGCCTCCCTGCACCTCAGCGCCTCCGGGGTCCACCGACCATTCCAGATGTTCCTGCTCAGCTGATCAGCGAGTTCACAGATGTCTTCGATGACCACCTTGGTAAATATATGGGGCAATCCATTTCTTTTAATCTGGACCCCCCAGGTAGCACCTATTAGCCTAGAACCTCGAAAGGTGCCACTAGCGCTCTGTCCTAGGGTTGACAGGGAGCTGGACAAGCTTATTGCCCAAGGGGTCCTCGAGCCAATAGACCATTCTAGTTGGGAGACCTCTATAGTGATCCCTCTTAAGCAGGACGGCTTGAGCAAAATTTGCGCAGACTACAAATGCACCATCAATAAGGCACTACAGGCTAATCCATACACAGTCCCGGTGGTGCAACAACTGCTCCGCTCATTGGGCCAAGGTCAAGGAATCCACCCACACCCTCAAAGGTTGAAGCCATAAGAAACACCCCTGCACCGACTAATAAAGCAGAGCTACATGTTTTCCTAGGGCTTCTTAATTTCTATGCTATTTTCATGCCCCATAAGGCTTTCCTAGCTGAGCCTCTCCACCGGCTATTGGACTCTAAAATGCTTTGGCGCTGGGGCCATAGGGCCACTGCCTCATTCCGAGCTGTCAAGGACACGCTCACTTCAAAGGCTGTCCTCATGTAGTACGACAACAGTCTCCCATTTTCCTTGACATGTGATGCCTCACCCTATGGCGTGGGTGCTGTCCTGAGCCATATACTTCTTAATGGCTCGGAGGCCCCCATCACTTTCTAGTCTCCGACCCTATCTGCCCCTGAGAGAAACTATAACCAGCTAGATAGGGAATGCTGTGGGGAGGCCTTAGCAGCCATTGCTGGAATCAAATGATTCCATGACTATTTGTATCGTCATTTTTTTTTACCTAATTACAGACCATAAGCCGTTGTTAGGCTGTTGGTGGGTGACCGCCAAACACCTCAAATCCTGTCACCCTGTATGTCCTATTGGGTGGAGTTTTTGGCAGCCTATTCTTACCAATTACAATATAGGCCTGGCAAATCCATTGGGCACGCAGATGCCCTTAGCTGCTGCCCTCTACCTGGGGGGATTCAAGACCCAGTTCTGACTACCTCTGTATTATTGATTGAGGAACTGCAGTCCCCGATATCTGCTACAGATATTAGAGATATTAGAGAACTGTTAGCTTCAATGGGAGATCCCATTGTCTCCCAAGTCCTGGACTGGGCATGCAGAGGCTGGCCACAGCGGCCAATGGCACCCGAGTTCCTACCATATGCCCGCAGATAATATGAGTTGTCTGTACAAAAAGGCTGCCTTGTGTGGGGAAATCGAGTGATAGTTCTCCCTGGGCTTAGAAAACAGATTTTAACTTGCCTCCATGATGCCCATTCCGGTGTGGTGTGAATGAAAGCCCTCGGTCGTAGCTATGTGTGGTGGTCCAAGATGGACCAGGAGAGGACTGGGTGGCCAGATGCCTTCAGTGTCAAAACTCCAGGCCTGCACCTCCAGCAGCCCCGGTCAGGGATTGGGAATCCCCCAGGGGACCGTGGTCACAACTCCACATGGACCGCTGGCCCCTTCCTGGGACAAAATTTCCTGATTTTAGTTGATGCCTACTCCAAGTGGGTCAACATTGCTCTCATGCCATCCTCTACTGCAGAGGCTGTCATCAGACTCTTGGAGAGGATGTTCATGACCCAAGGGTTGCCGGACATTATCATGACTGACAACAGACCCCAATTAACTTTGGCACTCTTCCAGCTGTTTTTGGCAAGGCTTGGCATTTGCCATGCCCCCATGGCTCCGTTCCATTTGGCCACGAACGGCCTGGCAGAAAGGGCCATTAGGTCAGTTAAAGAGGCTTTAAGCTGCCTGGGACCCTCTAACTGGCACCATAAAATCTCCCAGTACCTCCTGGCGCAACATATGACCCCATGCCTGGTTACCAAGTACAGCCTGGCTGAAATGCTTATGGAAAAGCGACTCCGGACAATCTTAGACCGATGGCACCCTAGTTTCAACCCCAAACCGCCCGGGATGCTGGTCACCAAAGCAGAACATTTGTGATGGGGGACCCTCTCTATGCCCAAAACTATGGGACTAACGTGAAGTGGTTACCTGGCCAGATAATCCAACTAACAGGGCCCTACTCTTATACGGTCCAGCTTGACAATGGACGAGTTTGGCGCAGACACATAAATCAGCTCCGGCAGAGAGTTACAGAGATGGCTGATCCACACCCTGGGTGAAACAAGCCAGTCAAAATGGAAGAAATACCTCCAGGGGGCTCGCCGTCCCATCCTGGAAAGAACCAGGCGCCCGCAACCGAATCGATCTCACTGGCAGACTTACCAGAAGAATTGGGCCTTCCATCATCGCCCAGACCTCCATCCAGTCCTATTGTGCAGTCTCCTGCCATTCCGAATGACAGTAGTACAACTCCACCTTCTCCTCCGACCACCCCTAAACTAAGAAGATCTGGGCAGAGCCGACATCGTCCAGCGTATTTATCAGACTACGCATGCACCATCCAGGGGGGTGAAGGGTGTAAAGTCCTTGCTGTTATGACTCAATCCAAGCCTGCCCTATTGCTAATTGGCTAAGACGCAACTAGCCAAACAAGCAGGAACTTGCAGCCCTCCTATTGGTTCTTCCAGCCTGACAGCTCCCTATTTAAGCAGCTGTCAGGCGGCCACCATTGTTGTCAAAGTTTCAGCTCATGCAAAGTTGTCTTGTTCTGTTAGCTATTATTGGTTAGCAGTAAATAAGTTGTGTTTAACTAGCCTCGCCTCAGACTCTCCTTGCCTGGTTCTCCATACAGAACAAACGCAGAAATGAAAAAGCTCTGGAAATGATTGGTAATTTTTTATTCAAGCCTGAGGCCTCACACAAATGAGTGTTTGACAGTTGCAAAGTCAGTGCTGAGAGCTAATGGCTCCCAGCATTCTATATATAGGCAAGACTATGCCCCACCCCACCCCCAGGTACCAGCGTCAGCATTCTATTTCTCCTCAGCAGTCCACCATATGGTGTCTACACTTGCAGCCTCCTTCCGTAATCAGTTGGGCTTCAGAGGGCTGCCAGTCAGTTGTGCAGGTGGCTGGGAGAATGCTGCCATTGGCCTTGCATCTGCGACCACTGCAATTGAAGCCAATGCCACCCCAACTGAGTACTTCATCATCAGCCAGGTCATTGCTGCACCACTGTTCCCTCCGTCGTGGCAACTTCCACTTTATCCCCTTCCCCCCCCAGGTAGGAAAGACATTCGGGGCTTGACAGGCACCCCCCCTACAAAACTGCACCTGGAATATATCTCCCACGTAAAATTAGAAATGTCGACTTCCGGTGGTGCCACCTTCTTCGCTGAGTTCCTAATTAAGGGGCTCCGTACTGAACATCATAAAAGCCAGGAAAAAGCCGGCTTTAATCTCTCTCCCTAGATGAAAGGGTGAGATAAGAGCTGCGGGGGAGTGGTAGACCTCCCCAGGGGCTTTGTTTTTTATTAAGCAGAGCCCTGAGGGTCGAGTCCCATAAATAACCCTGCCAAGCTCCGACCTTCAGTGCACGCCTGCAAAAGCAGGAAAAGAAGAAAGTGTCCATCTCTGCTAATTGTCTTATCTTTATGGATTTCTATAAGCAGATGGAATAAGCATGAGTGAACAACTACTGGATTGCAAGTATTTTTGATTTCCTGACTTCTACCCTTTTAAAAAGAGAAACTTTTTTTTCTTTGTTTTAACTGACTGTTTAAGATGGCGCCTGAAAGAAAGTGAAAGTGAAGAATGGAATTGTAAACAGGCTGTGTAACTAAGAAGCTAAGAAACGTTATCTGTGGATTTTAATGAAGTGAGCTCTCCTATACTTAAAGGGGAAAAGAAGTTTCTAGACTTATATTTTGTGAATTTTAAAAACTGAAATGGCTACTAAACCACCTAAGACTGGGGGTAGAAGGGGTTCTGAACCAGCTTTAGAAGATTTGATTAAAGAGCAAGGGAAAGTGTTTGAAGAAAGGTTTAAGGAGATGATGGATAATAATGAGAAAATAAGAGAGGAAATAAAAGAGAATAATAAAAAAAATAAGAGAAGATATTTTGATGGCTTTCCAAGGCTTGGCAAAAAGACTGGAGGTGGTGGAGGAGGAGGTGCAAGAAATTGCTCAGTCAAATCAGCAAATAGAAAATAGAATGGGGGGAATGCAAATCAAATTGGACAAAAATGAAGATCAAGTGGTGGTGATGCAGTATAGAATGATGGAAGGAGCTCTGAGAATTAGGGACTTGAATGAGGAGAAAGGGGAAGATTTAAAAAAAATTTTATCAGAAGCTGTGGCTGAACTTATTGAACTTGATCCACAAGAGGTTGCTTATCAAATTGACAAAATTTATAGAGTTAATTCCTGGATTGCTAGGCAGAAGAAACTTCCTAGAGACATTGTGGTTTATTTTTTGAAAAGAACAGTGAGAAATCAAATTTTGCAAGTTGCATTTCAGAAAAACTTGAAAATAGGAGAACAGGAGCTGAAGGTTTTGAAAGAGATTCCTCCCAAGATGTTAAGGGATAGAAAGAACTTTACATTTTTTACACAAGAACTTAAGAAATACCAGATTCAATTTAGATGGGAGGTTCCAGTTGGTTTGACAGTGTATTATCAAGGAAGGAGATATCGTATTGATACAGTGCTTAAGGCCAAAGATTTTCTTTCTACCGTGCTGAAACTTGAAGTAGAAATAATAGAAAAAAGAATTCAAGAGTGTTCTGTTTTCCTTCCCCCAATACTCCCAGCAAAGAGTCAGTCAGAGGCCTCCTTTTCTGATTTATTTACATATATATAAATGTCCTCGCTACGTCTACCCACGGGCCTGCCAAGTTTCTGGAGATAACAAGGAAATTACAGATAAGGCCAGAATTACTCACGAATATATTCTTCCCTCCGTTGATACAGATTGCCCGCCCAAATTCATTACTTTGTCCAAGACAAAAAACCAGGAAGTCCCGCCTCCTATTTATAGTCTCTGCAGATGTCACTGCATGACAATTATGACTTGGCTTTGTCCCAACTCTTCCGCTGCTGCGCACGCCGATCACGCCTACGTAACCTTACATCACTCCAAAACTGTTCTTGGGGCGTTGCCAAATCAGAAGGAGGCTCCATGGAATCAGGCTTTGCCGGCCCCTCCTCCTCCCTTTGAGTGGGTGCCAGGGAGGGAAAGGGCTCAAGAGAAGCAGGGCTGGCCAGGTCTTCTCCCTCACTTTCTGAATCATCCGAGTCCAGGAGTCCAGGTCCAGGAACCTGGGTCACAACACTATCCCTCACCGCAGGGCCCTTCCCCCGGGGCTGACGATCGGGATGCGGTCAGGCTGGGTTCTGCTCATGGAAGGCCTGCACCAGGTCAGGGGCATGAACGTCGGAGGCATCTACCCAGGAGAAATCAGTCCCGTATCCCTTCCACGCGATCAAATATTGGAAACGACCCTTCAGCCAGCGGGAGTCTCGTACGCTGTGGACTTCGTATTCCTCCGATCCGTCCTCGGCGACAGTGACGGGTGCTGTTGGGCACCGAAGGGGACTCGGTGTGGCCTCAGGAACTAGAAGGGACCGGTGAAAAATGGGGTGGATCCGCATAGATCGTGGCAGGGTCAGTCGGTAGGCTACCGGGTTGATGACTGCTTCGACAGGGAACGGGCCGATGAATCGGTGGTCCAACTTCTTTACCGGGCGGTCGGACAGGAGGTGTTTGGTGGAGAGCCACACCCGGTCTCCAACTGCCAGCGGGGGCGTTGCCCGTCGGGAGCAATCGGCGGACCGTTTGTAGTCCTCCTTTGCCCGATTCAGCTGCTGATGTACCAACTGTTGGACCGCATGCAATTCCGTCAGGAAGGTCTGCGTTTCGGGAACAGGAGAGTCCAGTGGTGCCAGAGGGAAGAGCCGCGGATGGTACCCCACATTGGCAAAGAACGGGGTCATCTGAGTAGAGGTGTGCTGAGAGTTGTTAAAAGGAAACTCCGCCAGGGACAGGTAGTCGGCCCAGTTGTCCTGTTGCTGGTTGATGAAGCAACGGAGATACTGCTCCAGTATACCGATGACCTTCTCTGTACCCCCGTCGGTCTCCGGATGGTGCGATGATGACAGACACACCTGCACCTCCAACGCGGCCATCAGGCTCTTCCAGAAGCGGGCTGTGAACTGAACTCCGCGGTCCAAAACCACCCTGTCCGGTAGACCATGGAGGCGGAAGATGTGCTGCAGAAAGAGACGGGCCGTTTCCCGATTGGTCACGTTGTGATTCGGGGACCGGCGTGCGTGCCCCACTTCGCTTTCTGGGGCAAGAAGCGGCGAAGTGGCTGGGCTCTCCACAGTACAGGCACAATCCTCCTTGGCGCCTCCGGATCCGCTCCTGGGCTGTCAGGCGAGGTCTGACCGCTCCCAACTCCATGGGCTCTTCCGCAGCGGTTACAAAACGTGGGGCGACCCGGGGTGCTGGTGGTGCAGGAAGTGGGGGAGCAGATGTCGACGGTGGGTCCCGGGGGGTGCGACGGGATGGTCGCCGTTGCAGACGGGCATCGAGTCGGAGACAAAGGGGGACCAAGTTGTCAAGGGTCCGCGGTGCCTCCACCCGGGCCAACTCATCTTGCAATTCCTCTGAGAGTCCCTCCTGGAACGCGTCCACCAGCGCTGCATCATTCCAGTCAGAGTCCTGGCACAAAAGACGAAATTCGGCGATGTACTCCTGCAGGGGGCGTTTCCCTTGACAGAGTTCCTTAAGGCGCCTGGTTGCCGTCAGCATTCGAACTGGGTCCTCGTACATGGTGCGCAGGTGCTGCCAAAAACGCTGTTGGTCCGCCAGCAGGGGGCTATCCTGGAGCAAGAGGGGTGTGGCCCATCGAGCAGCCGAGCCGGAAAGAAGGTTAATCACGAAGGCCACCTTAGCCCGGTCGTCTGGGAAATCCTCTGGCCGCATAGCCATGTAGAGCTGGCACTGTCCCAAGAAGGTCGGGAACATCTCAGGCTGCCCAGAAAACTTATCCGGCACGGTTATCGGGCACTTGCGACGAGGAGGAGGAGTGGGAGGCCGGGGGGGGGCTGCAGGCACATTCCCGGCAGCAAGTTGGCCTGCCAAGTGAGCCACTTGCTGCGGAAGCTGTTGATTAGCCGCTTGTAGCTGCTGTAACTGCTGTTGTACCTGCTGCTGGTCCATCTTTGGTAGAAGATGTTTTAGTCAGGTCTTGGACAAAATGTTCTGTTTCCCTTCCCCCAATACTCCCAGCAAAGAGTCAGTCAGAGGCCTCCTTTTCTGATTTATTTACATATATATAAATGTCCTCGCTACGTCTACCCACGGGCCTGCCAAGTTTCTGGAGATAACAAGGAAATTACAGATAAGGCCAGAATTACTCACGAATATATTCTTCCCTCCGTTGATACAGATTGCCCGCCCAAATTCATTACTTTGTCCAAGACAAAAAACCAGGAAGTCCCGCCTCCTATTTATAGTCTCTGCAGATGTCACTGCATGACAATTATGACTTGGCTTTGTCCCAACTCTTCCGCTGCGCGCCGATCACGCCCACGTAACCTTGCATCACTCCAAAACTGTTCTTGGGGCGCTACAAATCAGAAGGAGGCTCCATGGAATCAGGCTTTGCCGGCCCCTCCTCCTCCCTTTGAGTGGGTGCCAGGGAGGGAAAGGGCTCAAGAGAAGCAGGGCTGGCCAGGTCTTCTCCCTCACTTTCTGAATCATCCGAGTCCAGGAGTCCGGGTCCAGGACCTGGGTCACAACAAAGAGACTCAAATGAGTGTGGAAGCTGAGGTGATTCCAGTGATGTTACCATCTGAGGAACAACCACAAGAACAAAGACTGACGAGGGGAGCCCTTAAGCGTAAAGAAAAAGAGCAACAAACTCAAAGTAACATTCAGGATTCTGCTACAGAAGCGGTGGGAGGAGCACGGCCGAAGATATGGGAGGACGATCTTCAGCTGATCGCTCAAAAGCTTCAGCAGGCCAGTAATGGCAAATAAAATCTTGACCTGGAATGTCAATGGTTTGAATTCAGCTCAGAAGAGAAGAAAAATATTTCATTATTTGAAACAATTTAGAAATGATGTGATTTGCTTACAAGAAACGCATATTAAACTATCAGATCAAAAGTACTTAATAAACTCAAAGTTAGGTAAACATTTTGTTGCCTCTGCTTTGGACAAAAAACATGGCATAGTGGTTAATTTGAGAAAAGATATACCAGCCAAGTTAATAGAGGCAGATATTCACGGAAGATATATTGCTATTGAACTTACAATAGAAACAAAAAAGACCCTTTTGTTTGGTATATATGCACCCAATCAGCAACAAGAAAAATTTTATAGAATGTTGTATGATAAGTTGATTCTATGGGATTATAAATCGTGTATTATATTGGGAGATTGGAATGGAGTAATAGATACACGAAAGGACAAGAGAATTTTTTCTAAGAAGATACCTGCACATGCAAAGCTGCCTAAATCCTTTTTTGACATGATAGAAGATTTTGAGTTGAGAGATGTATGGAGACTGCGGAATTTGGAGGAAAGAGACTATATTTTTTTCTCTGATAGGCATCAATCCTTCTCACGTATTGATTACTAAGAGTTATCAGACTGTTTTTGAATGATTATGATGTATTATTTTTGATTGTTTTCGGGGGAAGTTAGGAATTGATGATTGTAGGGGTATAATTAAGTTGGGGAAAAAATTTTTTAGCATATGTTTGTTTTATTTTTAACTATACCTTGTGCCCGTTCCGGGAAGTCGGGGGGGGGAGGGGGGTTGTGAAGGGAGGGGGGAAGGGAGGTGGGGGGAAAGGGGGAAAATTTTTCTGTAAAACTTTTTGAATAAAAAAAAATTAGAAATGTCTTGGCGACGTTTCGACGAAGTCTCTTCGTCATCTTCAGGCTTCAGCTTCGTGCTTCTAGGAGCAATGTGTGCTCGAAGCTGTTTCTTCCTTTTAACTGCTAGTGGGGGTTTGAACTGATTGGGTGGGAACTTGGCTGTGCTCTGATTGGATGGGGGTTTTTTGGTGCTCTGATTGGATGTGGGGGGGTGTCCCGTTTGAGTGGGGGCTTGATTGTGCTCAGATTAGTCTGAGTTGCAGGGGGATTTGAGCTGGTGAGCTGTATTGCTGTTGTTTGGCTTCATGGTCATGGTCGTGCTACATCTTCATGGTGGGGATCAGTCTGCTGCATGTATGGATTGGAGGGGTTTGAAATGGCTAATGTTGCAGCTGCGGTCTGGCTTCTGGTCCTTGGTCATGCTTCATCATCGGTGTGGGTTTGGGTCTGCTTTCTGGGTGGATGTGTGGTGGTGACATCCTGTGTGGACCTTGTGAGTGTGGGTCTGGTGTCATTCCTTGTGTTAGGGACTTGTTTGTCAATAAGGGTGGGTTTCCAGTTACCTACAATAGAAGAATGGATATTGAAAGTTGCTAATTTGGCTGAGATAGCTAAAATCTCAGCCTTTTTGAAAGATACTACACAAGAAAAATATCTAACTGAATGGAAAAAAATGGATTGAATATAAGCAAAATAGATATCAGGTTAAGAGATTTCAGATTGCTTTTGAATGATTAGGATGTATTTATCTTTGATTTGTATGGGGGAAGTTAGGATTTGAAAAGAACGGGAGGATTTTAATTTGTGTTAGGGAAAATTTAGCGAATGATTGTTTTTTCTTTTGAACTATACCTTGTGTTTGTTCTGGGAAGTCGGAGGGCGGGAGGGAGGAGGGTGGTTTTGGAGGGAGGGGGAGGGGACGGAGAGGGGGGGAAGGCAAAAAAAAGGGTGTGTGAAAATTTTTATAAAAACTTTTTCAATTAAAAAAAAATAAGGGCGGGTTTCCAAATGGCTGGTAGGCGGGAGGTATCATCTTGTTTATTCATGCTTTGTGGGCATTTTTCTATCTCGATGGCTTCTCTAATTATTCTGTTGTTAAAGTGTTCAGTTTTGGCGATAGTTCTGGTCTTTTTAAAGTCAATATCATGTCCTGTGGCTTTAAGGTGTTGGACCAGGGAAGAAGTTGGTTCCTCTTTTTTGACTGAGTTCTTGTGTTCTTCAATGAGTGCACTTATTCTTCTGTTGGTTTGTCCGATGTTATGTGGTGGGGCAGGCGGTGCATGGGATTTCATATACTCCTTGATTTTCTAAGTCAGTTTTGGGGTTTCTTAGGATGGTGGATATTTTTCGGTTTGTGCAGAATGCTGTCTTTTTTTTTTTTAGGGCAAATTTTTTTTATTTTCCATAATAATTTCCACAATTTGATCAGTGTACAATACAATCACTTATCCAACAATCAATCTTATACTCAAATTATACTCAATCAGGGCTGCTCGACCGCCACTCCCTCCCTTAATCCTTTCTTCCCTTCTCATCCTTCTTTAACTTTCCCCACCATCCTTCTCCTCGCTTTCCTACTTCCCCACCTCTTTCCCACTTCTCACTACCATCCTTTCTAACCCTCTATCTTCTCCTTCTTCTTCTCCTCCTATCCTTTCTTCTCCCTCCATTCTTTCCTACCTACCCACCTGCCTACCTACTTTCTTCCTTCTTTACTCCTCTTTCTTTACCCTTTCCCTTCGGGAGTGGTTACCGAGCAGTCCCGACTTTACACCATTCCAACTTGTTTAATTCTACCATTATTCCTGTACAATGGCAACCAATCAATTTATAGTCTTCCCCTTCCCCCCCCCCATTTCCCCCCTCCTCCCCCCCGAGACTTCCCAGAACAGAATACAGGGTATTGTAACTAACAAACATAATCTAAAATATAACATAAAACATATTCCATTTCACACCATCACACTATCAATTCCCTTCTTTCTTAAACTAATACATAGCAATTCCTAACTTCACTCAAAAACTAATTGATACTTTTTAATCTGATACTTATTTTGAATATAATCAATCCACTTCCTCCATTCCAAAATATATTTTTCTTGTGTACAGTCTTTCAAGTAGGCAGAAATTTTTGCCATTTCTGCTAAATTTGATACTTTACTAATCCATTCGCCAATTGTAGGTAAGTCTTCTTTCTTCCAATATTGTGCAATCAATAGTCTTGCAGCAGTTATTAAGTTCAAAATCAGTTTTGTCTCTATAACAGTGCAATCTGGAATTATTCCTAATAAAAAGAACTGTGGAACAAACTTGATCTTCTTTTTCAAAACGTTCTGCATAATCCACCATATTTTAATCCAAAAGGCTTTAACTTTTTTGCAAGTCCACCATATATGATAATAGGTAGCATCCTCACAATCACATCTCCAACATTTTGCTTTCACATTTGGATACGTACATGAAAGTTTTTTAGGATCTAAATGCCATCTATAAAACATTTTATAAAAATTTTCTCTTAAATTTTGTGCTTGTGTGAATTTCACATTCCTCACCCAAATTTTTTCCCATGTTTCTAACATTATAGGTTGTTGAAAATTTTGTGCCTATTTTACCATACAATCTTTAACCAACTCCATTTCTGAATCAATCTCTTTATATGCTGTTGACCTTGATCTTTTATTTGTTTTACCAAATTATCACTTTGCCTTATACCAATTTTCTGATCTATTTTCCATCTAGATTGCAATTGTCCATACTGGAACCATGTATAATTTCTCCCTTCATCCCTCAATTTCTCCCTAGATTTTAACTGTAATTCCCCTTTTTCCATAGTCAAAAGCTCTTTGTAAGTGATAACCTCCATTTTTTGTAATATATTTATATTCTCTATCATATGTCTGGGGATGGTCCATATTGGTATCTTTCCATCTAACTTATATTGATATTTTTTCCAAATCCTCAACAAAGCACTTCTGACCATATTATTCTTAAATGTCTTATCAATTTTCTTGTCATATATTACATATGCATGCCATCCATATAACAAACCATAACCTTCTATATTCAAAATCCTTTCCTCTGTTAAATTAATCCAATCAGAAATTAAAGCTAAAACAACTGCATCATAGTACAATTTCAAGTTAGGCATTTTTAAACCCCCTCTTTCCCTAACATCTTGCATTATTTTTAACTTTATCCTCGGTTTTTTACCCTTCCATACAAAATTATTAATCCCTTTTTGCCATTCTTGTAAATTTGCATCTTTCTTCAATATTGGAATCATTTGAAACAAAAATAAAAATCTAGGCAAAACATTCATTTTTATAGCTGCCACTCTTCCCAACAATGATAATTGTAATTTCTTCCAATTCTCCATTTCTTTAATTACTTTTCCCCACAATACCTCATAATTATTTTTATATAATTTTACATTCGATACTGTAATGTATACTCCTAAGTATTTAACCTTTTTAACTACTTCATATCCAGTTATTCTTTCTAATTCTTCCCTCTGATGTGTATTCATATTTTTAATTATCATTTTTGTCTTCTGTTGATTCACTTTAAACCCAGATACCTTACTATACTGATCAATTGTCTCCATCAAATATACAGCTGAATGTATTGGTTGAGATAAAGAAACAACCAGATCATCTGCAAACGCTCTTAATTTATAATCTTGATTTTTAATTCTAATTCCTTTTATTCGATCTAAACCATGTATCTTACTCAATAATATTTCCAAAGTTAGAATGAATAATAATGGTGACAAGGGACATCCTTGTCTAGTCCCTTTCTCAATCTTGAAAGATTCTGTTAATCCACCATTTACTATTATTTGAGCTGTTTGCTTTTGATATATAGCCTTAATTGCTTGAATAAAATAATCCCCAAATTGCATTTTTTCTATTACTTTAAACAAAAACTGCCAATCCAATCTATCAAAAGCTTTTTCCGCATCCAAAAAGAAGAATGCTGCTGAGACCTGGCTGTTTCTTTCCAAATATTCAAGTAAATTTACAATTTGTCTCATATTATATCTCATCTGTCTCCCCTTAATAAATCCTGATTGATCATTATGAATTAATTGATTCATCAGTGGCATCAATCTATTCGCTAATATCTTAGCAAATATCTTATAATCAGTATTTAAAAGCGATATTGGCCTATAATTCTCTGGTTTAACACCATCTCGATCTTCTTTAGGTATTAATGAGATAAAAGCTGTCCTCCATGAAGGAGGAGCTTCTCCTCCCCTTTGTATTCTGTTAAATAACTCCTTAAGTGGTACAATCATCTCATTTTGTAAATTTTTATAATAAGTAGTTGTCAGGCCATCTGTACCTGGTGCTTTATTCGCTTTAAGCTGCTTAATTGCAAACACTATTTCCTCTGAAGAAATTAATTGATTCAACTCTTCCCTTTGATCTACTGTAATTTCTAAGATACCGTGGTCCTGTAAATATCTATCTATATCTTTATCATTAATCACATCTCTAGAATATAACTTAGTATAATATTCTAAAAAAGCTTTTTTAATCAAATTTTGCTGATATACTTCCTTACCTCTATATTCTAGTTTATCAATTATACGTCGTTTCTGTTTCTTTCTTAATAAATATGCTAACCACTTTCCAGGTTTATTAGAATTATTAAACAAATTATGTTTTGCGTATTGTAAATTAGTTGCCACCTGATCTGCCATTAGCATATTAAATTGACCTCTTAATATATTTATTGACTCTTTTATTTTACTATCTCCTGGATTACATACCAATAACTGCTCCTTCCTTTTAATTTTCTCTTCTAATTCTTTTCGCCTTTTGTACAGTCTATTTCTATATTTATTATTCATTTCTAATAAAATTCCTCTCATATAAGCTTTGCTTGTGTCCCAAACTATATCTATAGGTGTCCCTTTATCCATGTTCAAAGAAAAAAATTCCTTCATTAGAGTTTTACATTCATTTACATTTTGTTCATATTTAAACAAGTTCTCATTCATCCTCCACGACCTCCTGGCCTCTTTTTCCCAATCTAGCTCAATCCAAACCAGGCTATGATCAGACAAAGTTCTAGAACAAATTTTTGTCTTCTTCACTCTGAAAAACAAATCATTAGTAATTAAAATAAAATCGATCCTAGAAAAAGATTGATGTCTGTCAGAAAAAAATGTAAAATCTCTCTCTTTTTCATTGCGTTCTCGCCATACATCTCTCAATTCTAAATCTTCCATCAAATCAAAGAATGCCTTTGGCAGTTTTACACGATTGGAAATATTTCTAAGACTTCTTTTATCTTTCTGGGTATCCATCACTCCATTCCAATCACCCATTAATATATAAATTTTATAATCCCAAGATGTTATTCTTTTATGTAAAAACTTATAAAATTTTTCTTATTGTTGATTTGGTGCATAAACTCCTATTAAAAGTATTTTTCTCCTCTCCAATAAAAGTTCAATAGCAATATATCTTCCTTGATTATCCGCCTCAATTAATGTTGCAGATAAATTACTCTTTATATAAACAACTAGTCCATTCTTCTTTTCTGTAGCAGATGCAACAAAATGTATTCCCAATTTTGAATTTATCAAATATTTCTGGTCTAATGTTCTAATATGTGTTTCTTGTAAACATACAATGTCATTTTTAAATTGCTTCAAATAATGAAATATCTTTCTTCTCTTTTGTGGTGAGTTTAATCCATTGACATTCCAAGATAAAAGTCTAATTGCCATTATCAGCAATCGGAAACTTTTGAAGCACCAGCCGCAAATCATATCTTTCTTTGGGCCTTGCTCCTCCCACTGTTTCCATCTTGGTAATAGCAGATTGAGCCTGTTGAGCCTTTTCTTCTTGTTCCTTGCGTTTGACAGCTGCTCTTGTCATCCTTGGCTCTTTTGGAATCTCTGATCCCATCTTAGACACATCCAACGCTTGTAAACGGTCTTCTTCCATTACTATCACTTCTTTTTCTTTAATTTCGCCTTCCTTTCTCCTACCATCCAGAGATGGTGGACTTCCAGCTTTAAGCACATAAGCATAAAACTCTCGTGCTTTACTGACTGTATTAAGACGATGTGCTTTCCCTTCATAGTAAACTATTATACCAGTTGGGATATCCCATCTATACTCAATCTGACGTTTTTTAAGTTCGTTCACCGAAAAAGCAAACTCCTTCCTACCTCTCAACATTTTGGGGGGAATTTCCTTTAGTATTAAAATATCTTGGCCAGCCGCTTGAATCTTGTCTCCTTTAAAAGAAGCTTGTAAAATCTCATTTCTCACTGTTCTAGTAGTAAAATAAATAACAATGTCTCTTGGAAGATTTCTTTGTCTTGCTATCCAGGAGTTCACACGATAAATTTTATCAATATGAAAAGCCACATCTGCTGGCCGAACTGCCAAAATCTCTGCAAAGGCCTCCGAAAAAATTTGCTTCAAATTCTCATGTTTACATTCTTTCAGTCCACGGATTCGTAAAGCAAATTCCATAGCTCTATATTGTACCAAAACAATTTCATCATCAACTTTATCCATTTTACTTTGAACTGCCTCAATCTTATTTTCCAATTTTAAATTAACTTTCTTTATTTCTTCTACTTCCTGCTCCAGTAAAATCACATTTGATGCCAGACCCTGTACTGCTGACACCAAACCTTCTTTGACTTCTTTATTTCCAGTTTGAATTTCTAACATCTGTTTTTTCATCTCTGACATTTCTTCTGTAATTAATTTAAACTTATCTTCTATCTGGGAAGTTTGCCAATTCATAGCATCGTTAAGAGATTCTTTCATAAATTCTTTCAGATTATCCTGAAGTGCTTCCAAATTTAGTGATTTTGTATCTGCTGTATGTGCTGGAGAAACTCCCGGTGTTAATGTTGCTGGAGTTTTTGTAACAGTTGACTTTAATTGTTTTGCTGCCATCTCTTAAAATTTCTCTTTAACTTAATGTTACGTATAAACCTGTTTTTTTTTTTAAAAAACAGTCTCAGTATCTCTTCTCCCTTCTCATTACAATGTTTTAAAAAAATTTCCAGCTGGCCTTCAGCAATAAACAGCAGACAGTGAGAATTGTAACACTTTCATTTTCAACTGTGTAGCTCATTAAAGAACAACCGCCATTTTCGCTTTAAAGTCAAATCCAAAACTTAAAAAAAAAAATAACAGGGAATTGATTGATTACTTGCTTTTATAATTAGAGCTCTCCTGTTTCTGTTCAGTCCGGTATTATCTTCTTTAAGTTAAAATTAGTCCAGAATGCTGTCTTCATGTTGTGTTTGTGGAGGATTTTGCTGATTCTGTCTGTGGTGCCTTTTATATATGGGAGGAGGGCTGTGCCGTTTCCTTGTTCTCTGTCTTGGATTTTAGTGGGGGTTTCTTTTTGGATTAGTTTGGTAATCTTATTTCTTTGGAATCCATTGGATGTTAGTACATTAGTGAGAGTGTGTAGTTCGGTTTTTAGGTGTTGTTCATCAGCTAAGCGTTTTGTTCTGGAGATGGGTGTCTTGGCTACGGAGTTGATCTGTGCTGGGTGGTGGTGTGAGAGTGCGTGCAGATAGTGGTTTGTGTGTGTTTTCTTCTGGTAGATGGTGTGTCCTAGGGAGCCATTGGGTTTCCTGTAGACTAAGACATCCAGGAAGGGAAGTTGGTTGTTAGCTTCTGTTTCCATGGTGAACTGTATTTTGGGGTGTAGGCTATTGAGGTGTGTGAGGAAGTTGTCAAGTTTTTCTTTCCCGTGTGGCCAGATTATGAAGGTGTCGTCTACATATCTGAGCCAGAGTTTGGGTTTGTGATCAGATTTTTCTAGTGCTTGGGTTTCAAAGTGTTCCATGTAGAGGTTGGCAATGACAGGTGAGAGGGGTGATCCCATGGGTGCGCCTTCTATTTGTTTGTATTTTTGTCCATTATAGATGAAGTATGTGTTGGATAGGCAGTGGTTGGTCAGATCTAGGATGTGCTTGGGGGGGTTATATTTGTTTTGGATAGCTGTCAAGGCTTCTTTGATTGGCACTTGGGTGAAGAGGGATATGACATCAAAGCTCACGAGTAGGTCGCTGGGCTGTAAGTTTTGTTTCTTTATGATATCTATGAACTGGAATGAGTTTTTTACGTGAGAGGCGATGGATTCTGCATAGGGCTGTAGTTGTTTGGCGAGAAATTTGGCTAGGTTTTGTAGAGGTGAGCCTATGGAGCTGACTATGGGTCTGAGTGGGGTTCCTTCTTTGTGTATCTTGGGGAGGCCGTAGAGCTTAGGGCATCTAGATGATTTCTCTCTGGGAATGATTCTTTGTTGGATTTCTTCGCTGATGGGGGAGGCTTTTATTTTGGATCTAGTGGTTTTTTCTAGGTAGGTGGTGGGGTCTATTTTTAGGGGCTTGTATGCAGGATCTTGGAGTAGGTTGGTTAATTTGGTTTGGTAGTCAGATGTGTTCATAACCACCGTGGCGTTCCCCTTGTCTGCTGGTAGGATTATTATGCTGGTGTCTTTTTTCAGGTTGAGTAGTGCTGTCTGTTCCTCTTTGGGTAAGTTGCTTTTGGGTGGCTTGCTGCTGCAGAGGATGTTGGTAATTTCGAGTCTGATTTTGTTAGCATCATCGGGGTTGATTTTGGTCAGGCTGGTTTCAACTCCGCATATAATGGTTTCAGTGGGGATGTATTTGGATGTATTTATAATATATATAATATATAATATATATAATGTATATATGAATGTATATATAAATGTATGTATGTATGTATTACATATGTAAATATATATATGTTTGTCCATGGTTGCCCGAATTCCATCCCACCACCCTGCTTTATGAGGGTAGGCCTTGTGGAACTCTCAGATTAGTCGAGTGCCACCCAGGTGACTTCTTTTGAGGGGTACCCTTTCCACCACACCAGGTATTGTATTCAAGCTCTGTGGATTCAGGAATCCAGTATTCGGCCTATTTCATATTGATCACTGCTAATAGGTCCTGGAGGTTGAGGCAGGGTCCTGATGTGGGTATCCTCTATTGGCTTTAGCAAACTGCTATGGAACACTGGGTGAATATGTCCAAACAGGCAGGGCAGTTTCAACTCCATTGTGACCGAATTTATCACCCTCACTATGGAAAAAGGCCAATGAAACTTTGGACCCAACTTTTTACAGGGTATTTTCAACTGAAGGTATTTGGTTGAAAAGTACACTTTCCCGCCACCTGGAATGGTTTGTGAGGGGCCTGCTTTTCATCTGCTTGGGCTTTGTATCTGTGATGGCTTTCATTAGTGCTGCCTTCAGAGTGCTCCATATGCTTTGTATGATGCCCATCCACTCTTTGGGCCGGCAAGGGGAGGGCAGTTCCTGCAGGTACCTGGGAATAGGCACCAAGTCCACCTCATTGACCACCCTGAATGGGGTGAACCCGGTGCTACTATGCACCGCATTGTTGCATGCCACCTCCACAAATGGTAGAAGATCTGCCCAGTTGGTTTGCTGGTAGGTGACATAACATCTAAGTACCACTCCACCATGGTGTTAGTCTGTTCTACTGTTCCATTAGTACTCGGGTGAAATGCTAAGCTTAGACCCTGAGAGGAACCGATCTCTGGTTGTACCTGCCAAAAAAAACAGGGGCAGAGGACTATTGCAAATCCATCAAACTGTAGAAGAAGGAAAATGAAGTTTGATTATGTGAAGCAAAGTACAGAAAAATTGCTGCATGCTGTGAAAACAGAGAACATTATAAACACAACAGTCCTCTGATAGTTTCCCGGTGTTCTAGGATTTTTGAAAGATGTGGTGCAATCATTCTGAGATGACATCTGCCAGATCCTTTAGAATTCTGGGATGTAATCCATCAGGTCCTGGTGATTTGTATTCATCAAGATCAGACAGGTATTCACTTACTATTTTTTTGCTTATTTTAACTTTTATTTCCAGTCTGTTTTTAACAGCTGTGTTTTTGGTGTGTTGGGCTATAGTTTCTTTTTGTGTGAAGATGCAAAGAATGAGTTAAGCTTTCTCTCTTGTTGCCTGTTACTTCCTTGCCATCTTTTTCTTTAGTGGACAACTTTTTCCTTGATTTTTTCCTTGTTATTTATACGTTGGAAGAAACTTTTTTTGTTATCTTTGACTTTTGTTGCAAGTCTTTGTTCCTTCTGAGCCTTTGCTTTCCTGACTTCATCTTTGCAGATTCTAGCTATCTGCTGATATCCTGCCTTAGTTGTGTGTCCCTATTTCCATTTTTTGTACTTGTCCTTTTTGTCTTTCAATTTGTCAGAGAGATCTTTGTGCAGCCATGCTGGTTTCTTCTTGGATTTCTTGTTTTCCTTTCTCAGTGATATTGTGCTGTTAAGGGCTTTTATGATCGTATTTTTCAGAGTTTCCCAAGATTCTTGTGTCGTTTTCCCCTTTAGGATTTTCATCCAAGGAATCTTTCCCAAGTTCTCTCTGAGTTTATTAAAATCAGCTCTTTTAAAATCCAAAACTCTGGTAGCATTATATTCTATTGCTTGTGTGTGTGTTATGTTGAATTCTAGTATGACATGGTCACTCTCATCCAAGGTTCCTGCAGTTGCAACTCCCTCTATCACTTCTTGTCTGTTTGTAAGTATTAAGTCCAGCATGGCTGTCCCTCTAGTTCCCTCCTCTACCTTTTGGACAACAAAGTTGTCAGCTAGGTTGGTTAGGAACCTATTTGATTTTTCACTTGATGCAGAATTAGTTTTCCAATTGATACCAGGGTAATTGAAGTCCCCCATTATTATTGTAATGTGTTTCCTACATATATTTGTTAGTTGGTTGGCAAAAAGGATATCTATTTTTTCTGCCTGATTGGGTGGCCTAAAGTACACACCTATGGCCATGTCATTCTTTTTGTCTTTTATGTTGACCCATATGCATTCTAGGAGGTTTTCATCTTTGGCGTCATGCAATTCTACAGCAATATAGTGGTCCTTTACATACAGTGAAACTCCACCTCCTCTTTTATGGAGTCTGGGTTTTTTGAAGAGTTTATATCCTTCTATCAGTATGTTCCAGTTGTGGGTTTCATCCCACCAAGTTTCTGTTATGCCTACTATGTCGTATCTACCTTCATTTATTAATTGTTCACCCTCTTTGTTCCCCAGACTTTGTGCATTTGTATATAGGCACTTGAGGTCTTTATGCCTGACTCTGGATATGCTTTCTATGTCTTCTATTTGGTATTTGAGTTTGTCTTCCTTCTCATCTCTCCTTACTTCATTATTTGCCTTGCTTTCTAGGGTTTTTTTTTGTTTGGAATTAGGTCCTGGAGATCCTATATACTGGTCACCCTCCTCCCTCAATTTTAGTTTAAAGCCCTCCTGATAAGTTGAGCCAGTCATTTTCCGAAAACATTCTTCCCAGTCTTTGTGAAATGCAACCCATCCCTTGCCAAAAGCCTATCTTGGAGGTAGTACAGACTATAGTCCAGGAATCCAAAGTTTTTTTGGTGACACCAAGCCTTTAGCCAGTGATTCACTTCTAGAGTTCTTTGTTCTCTTGCAGGATATCCTTTCGTTGGCAGTACAGATGAAAAATCTACTTGTGCACCTAGGTCCTTGACTATCTTGCCTAATTGCTCATAATCATTCAATATTGTTTTCAAGTCCTTTTTTGTGTCATTCGTCCCAACATGTAGTAGTAGAAAGCGGTAATAGTCTGTTGGTTTTATTATTTTGGTTAGGTTCTTAGCCACATCTTTGATTTTAGCTCCAGGGAGACAACATGCCTCTCTGGATTGACTATCTGGTCTACAGACAGCAGGTTCTGTTCCCTTGAAAATTGAATCTCCTATCACCAACACTTGCCTTTTTTTTCTTAGGGAGTTTTGTGGTGTTTTTGTATCTATCACATTTGGTGGTGCTACTTTTTTAGGGACATTTGATGGTGCTTCTTCTCTACATGTCTGCAAATTTTCTTCTAGTGAAAGTCCATGATATCGACTTCTTAGCACCAGTGGGGCTGCTTCAGAGTGGGTTGGTTTGGACAGGGGTTTTGTACTAGGTTTTTTTTTCTATGAGTAACATGTTTCCATCTGTCTTCTTGCTCTAAGGGGTCAACTCTTTTAGAAGTTGTTTGGTCATTATTATGTTCAGTTTGGGCATATTCTTTTTTCAAGGTTTGGAGTTTCTCATTTTGTAAGTCGAGTTTCAGAGTGGTTAGAGTTTCCTCTAGACCCTTTAGTTTTTCTTCTAGTAACTTGATTAACTTACATTTGGTACATGTGTTGTTTGGGTATTCTATGGGCATAAGAATATACATGGAACATGTTCTGCAGACCACAATAGTATCAGTTTCTTCTTCCATGAGTGGATTTACAAAAAATTGAGAGTGAAAGTGTAGAGGGTTTTACCACAGATTTTTGAAAGGGAAAAATGTCCAATTTGGGATATAGATGTTCTAACAGCTTGTTTAAAATTTAAAATTTGGGAGACTTAAGTCTAGATAAAGTTTAATATTTGAAAAATGTCTAGTTTAAGGATTTAAAGTTCTACAGTTCAAATTGTCTAGTTTAAAATTTGAAGGGTCTAGCTGATCATTTAGATTGTCCAATTTAAAAAATGGTTAGTGTTGAGTGAGCTTAAGTGTGAGGTTGGTTCTTAGCCTGTACTGGAATGTTCTTTGATTGTCCCTTCCTTCTTGTGATCCTTTCCCTCCCTGCTTTCTTCTGGGCTTGATTTATCTCTTACTTCTCTGCCTTTATATGTTCTGTACTTGCTATTGCCTGCTTGCCTTTGATTTTCTTTTGCCTTTTGTCCTGTATTGTGTTTTTATCCTCCCTTCCTACTTGTTTTTCTCCTGCCACTATTGGGTATTCAGCTCTCCCTGCTTTTCTCAGTCCCTCCACCTCACCTGTTGGTCTCCCAAGCTGTTCTATTGCTGTTCTCCTGCAAGCTCCCAGAAGTGGCCAAGAATGGATTGAATCATCTGTTTCCTGTTGAGACCGAGCTGTCTGTTTCTTTTAGCCACACCTTACTTCACCTTCCTGCCCCAGTTTCGGCTTGGTCTTAACCTGAACGAGACATTTCAAAGCATTCCTGGCCACTTCTGGACTTCAGGATTGTGAGATTTTTTTTTCTTTCCTTCTTTTCTAAATTGCCCTTTTTATTGCATTTGGAGGCAGTGGCTGGCTTTTCTAACAGTGGCTGGCCATCATGTGTTTCATGATCAGCTTGGAGATAAGGGCTGTGCAACTGCGGGCTCACAGTTGCCAGCAGCCAATCGCTTGGAGCAGGAAACCGGTGGGATCATCGGATTTCCCTCCTTAAGGGTATCAACAGCCTGGATTGAGGCTGAGAGGAGAGTGACGGCCAGGGAACTGGCGGGATCGTCGGCTTCCTTTGTATAGCCAGCTGGGCTGCACAAGCCATCGGAGGCTCCAATTTAGATCACAGGAGCGCAATAGGAGTCCCTGCCTAGCTTTTGCTAGGCACACTCATTCCCAGAGGCTTCAGGGGCCGAATTGGAAGGATTGCTTGCTTCAATCCTTCCAATTCCAAGGGCGCAATTCCCTTGCTGGTGCAAGGAAGAGTCCCTGCCTAGTTTCGGCTAGGCATACTCGGTGGCAGACACCTCAGGAGAGCTGTGGAGTCCCTGCCCAGTGGCTGCTGGGCATACCCAGAAGCCACAGCCTCAGTGGAGGCCATTGGAGTCCCTGCTTAGTTTAGGCTAGGCATACTCAACTTGCCCCTGCTAGCCTGGTAGGCTTTAAGTCCCTGCCTAATCTTGCAGGAGGCCTTTGGGCTACAGGAGATTGCAAACAAGTTTCTGTAATGGTTGCATTTTTTAAAACTGCAAAGTGGCAGGAAGAGCTGCTGGGCATAGATCCAAGAAACAACATTCCAGTAATTTGACTCTGGATACAAATGTTGCAACCCTCCAAGAGGCCACACCCCAATCTCAGGCCCAGGGAAGCAAAAACAATCTAAAGCTTCTGAAAAAGATGCCAGCAGGAGATATAAAGCTCTGGAGAAAGAATTTCAAAGAGCTGAAAAAGAGCAGTCCCAGCAAGCCCCTAACAGAGCTGAAAGGGATAATTCCCGCCTTGGTTCTACTGGGAGGTTGCTGACTCATCAGCCTGTAATTGCTCAACCTTTGAGACAGCAAGCGAGAATTATTTTAACTTGTCTCCTAATTCTACTTTTGTGCAAGATACTGTTTTTTGCCCAGCTTCTACTGCTGCTGCATCTCTTTACTTTACTTTACTTTACTTTATTCAAATTTATATACCGCCCTATCTCCCGAAGGACTCAGGGCGGTTCACAGGCAAATAAAACAGCATATATATACAAATTAAGAAAACTATTAAGAAAACATATTCAAAAAGCCTGATTATTAAAATAATATAGATATTAAAACCAATTAAAACCCCTATAAAATTTAAAAATTTAAAATTAAAAAATTTAAAAAACTAGTCCAGTCCCGCGCAGATAAATAGATGTGTTTTAAGCTCGCGACGGAAGGTTCGGAGGTCTGGAAGCTGGCGGAGTCCTGGGGGGAGTTCGTTCCAGAGGGTGGGAGCCCCCACAGAGAAGGCCCTTCCCCTGGGCGTCGCCAGACGGCACTGTCTAGCTGACGGCACCCTGAGGAGTCCCTCTCTGTGAGAGCGCACGGGCCGGTGAGAGGTATCCGGTAGCAGTAGACGGTCCCGTAAGTAGCCCGGCCCTATGCCATGGAGCGCTTTAAAGGTGGTTACCAGAACCTTGAAGCGCACCCGGAAGGCCACAGGTAGCCAGTGCAGTCTGCGCAGGATAGGTGTCATACGGAGCCACGAGGGCTCCTCTATAACCCGCGCAGCCGCATTCTGAACTAACTGCAGTCTCCGGATGCCCTTCAAGGGGAGCCCCATGTAGAGAGCATTGCAATAATCCAGGCGAGACGTCACGAGGGCGTGAGTGACCGTGCACAGGGCATCCCGGTCTAGAAAGGGGCGCAACTGGCGCACCAGGCGAACCTGGTAAAAAGCTCTCCTGGAGACGGCCGCCAAATGATCTTCAAAAGACAGCCGTTCATCCAGGAGGACGCCCAAGTTGCGCACCCTCTCCATCGGGGCCAGTGACTCGCCCCCGACAGTAGCCACTCTGTCTTGGCGGGATTGAGCTTGAGCCTGTTTCTCCCCATCCAGACCCGTACGGCCTCCAAACACCGGGACAGCACTTCGATAGCTTCGTTGGGGTGGCCCGGTGTGGAAAAGTACAGCTGGGTGTCATCAGCGTACAGCTGGTACCTCACACCGAAGCCACTGATGATCTCACCCAGCGGCTTCATATAGATGTTGAACAGAAGGGGCGAGAGGATCGACCCCTGCGGCACCCCACAAGTGAGGCGCCTCGGAGCCGACCTCTGCCCCCCTGTCAACACCGTCTGCGACCGATCGGAGAGATAGGAGGAGAACCACCGATAAACGGTGCCTCCCACTCCCAATCCCTCCAACCGGTGCAGCAGGATACCATGGTCGATGGTATCAAAAGCCGCTGAGAGGTCTAATAGGACCAGGGCAGAGGAACAACCCCTATCCCTGGCCCTCCAGAGATCATCCACCAACGCGACCAAAGCCATCTCAGTGCTGTAACCGGGTCGGAAACCGGACTGGAACGGGTCTAGATAGACAGTTTCCTCCAGGTGCAAGGGAAACTGATATGCCACCATACTCTCTACAACCTTCGCCGCGATTGTGATTGGGGGAGGCTTTGGTAAGTTCCATTCTTGGCCAGTCCTGGGAGCTTGCAGGAGAATGGGCATTGGTCCTACTGTGATACGCCCTTTCTCTGCATCGTCCCAGGATTGGCCAGCCCCACCCTGCTTTTTCGCTTAGCCTGTGGTCTGGGAACTAATGCTTGCATGGTTTGAGTTGTCTTTACAGCTATGTCCTCACCGAAACTGGGGCAGTAAGGTGAAGGAAGGAGGCGTGGCTAAAAGAAACAGACAGCTCGGTCTCAACAGGAAACAGACGATTCAACCCATTCTTGGCCACTCCTGGGATGATGCAGAGAAAGGGCATAGGACCAACGCCCATTCTCAGTCACCGGTTTCCTGATCCACGGTGCTGAAATCTCCAACACCAGCAGCCTCCGGTTGCACTGATGCTCTCCCATTGCCTTTCACACTCCTTTCAGGATCTGCTTCGTTGTGCTGCCTCTCACTGCTGGCTCTCCCATCTGCTGTGCTGCCACTGCTCTTGGCTTCTCAGCCATATGGCTCCCATTTGTGCTGCTTCTCCCAGTAACAGATCCGTCCGGATGGTCCACGGCAAGCTCGTCTCTCATCTCCTCTCCACAGCCAGTTCTCCTCCTCCTCCTCCCTGCTTCTCTCTCTCTCACCGCCATGCCTTTTCCTTCTATGCTGGTTGTAGCTTTCCCCTCAGTTGGCTTGCCTATCTGCCCCATGGATGGTTTTCCTCCCTGCTCCACAGCTGGGCCCCATTCGCTCACCTGCTCGCCTCATTGTTCTCCGCCAGTGTGTTTTGCCTCTCCGCTCACTTCACTTCAATGGACCTCTATGCTCTTGGGAAGGCCTCTCGGGTGCAGCTGAGCTTCTCTTAGCAAGCCAAGTTCACTGTGGATCGTTTTCCTCCTGTTTCTCCAGTCTTTCCTCTCCTTTTCCTTTCTCCTCTTATTTTTCTTTCTCTATGATTTATTCTATGATTTGTCTTTCCCTCTCCATCTCTCCTCCTATCATTATCTTACTGTAATAGCAACATTTCTCTTCTTTTAACTACGATGTAACTATGTGTCCATTGCTGCCATCTTGAATTTTCTTTCTTTCTTTCTTTCTTTCTTTCTTTCCTTCCTTCCTTCCTTCCTTCCTTCCTTACTTCCTTCCTTCCTTCGTTCCTTCGTTCCTTCCTTCCTTCCTTCTTTCTTTCTGTTCTGTCCCTGTCCCCACTTCACAGAGCAAATGCAAAGACACGTGTCTCCCAGCCTTTTTATTTGCTATAGACCTGATTTTCTTCAGTTGAGGAAATACTTGGCAGTGACCCTGCAGAGGCCTGCCAAGTTCTGAGTCCATTACCTTGTGTCCAGGATCCGTTGCCAAAAACTCATTAACAAAGTCCTTTAATCCTCCAACAACCGAGCTGCAGTGCACCCTTGGTAGCTTTTTTGTCCGTCACAAGGGCCACATGGCAGCTCCACCCACTTTTATACCTTGTGGGGTGTGGCTTAGTGACTCAGAACTCTCTGAGCCTGCCACACCTTTTCCTCTGCTGTGCATGCTTATCTCTTTGTCGCTGCCTTGGATCAATCCAGGATTGATTGTCAGCAGCTGGGACTTGAGGTGTTGTCAGGGAGGAGGAGGGTGCGGGAGAGGGAGGCCTTGTCAGCTCCTCCTCCTGGCCTGCAGCTGGAACGTGGGGCAGTGCCAGCGAAGAGGGTCCTGGCGAGGGAGGCCTTGCTGGCTCCTCTCCCTCACTTTCCGAGTAACTCTCCATGAGAACAGGCTCGAGGGCCGGAGTCATAACTCTCTCTCTCTCTCTCTCTCTCTCTCTATCTATCTATCTATCTATCTATCTCTTCCAGGGCATCTTCTGCAGGATCCCCTTGATTCCTGGCAGTTCCCTGAGATACGTTGTTGAATTCCATTCCATTCCATTCCCACTCCATCCTATTGCTATTGCTATTCTATCCCATCCCATTCCTATTGCCATTCCATTATCCCCTATTTCCATTCCATTCCATCCTATTCCCATTCCCACTCCATCCAATTACTATTGCTTGTCAGCCTTTCTTGCTTGCTATCGGCTGCCGTAGTAATGGGATGTGGGAGGTATAGGTATTTGGGAGGGGGGAAGTGAACTGGTGGGGATGTCTTGGGAAAGGGAGGAACATTCTCATTGTCTTCGGCACAGCTTAAGGGAGTTGCTGATAGTCAAGGTCAACTGTTCTGACATACCAGATAGATGGGACCATCTATGACACCTATGACCATCTATGACACCTTGGAGAGCAGGGGATTGGACATTCAGTTAGGGTCCTTGGGGGGAGGGATTTGGGAATGCTTTCTATATGTAATTTTTGTGCCTATTGCCTCAGATCTTGCTTTCTTTTTGTTGCAATCATTTCATGCTCAGTAAAAGTACCTTTCTCTATAAACATGGAGTTGGGGTTTTTCTTTCTTGAGTTTTGAACGGAGGCACATTAAGCAAGATCTGCTTTAACAGCCATCCTGGAGAAAACTTGACCATTGGGGCTGAGCAAAGAATGTCTAACCAAGGCAGTGACCAGGAGGACATGGGAGTTGCAGGGTCCACTCGTTCCCAGTCCCACTGCAGCTGGGAAATGTCAGAGTGGATGTCTGAATTACAGCTTGAAGAAAAGCCAGTCAGAGCCAAGTGTTCACTGGAATGATGGAAGCTCCAGAGGAGATTCCCCCTGGGGTGACAATTACCAGACACCTGTGTGGAGAGGCTGCCTGGCAGGAAGAGGATAAAGAAGACCTCCTGCTGACCCAGGCTATGCATCTCTTGAAAGAAGCTTTTGAAAGTCAGAGCCCATGAAAGATATGCATTGCCTGCACGTGGGGAGACTGAACACCTGGTGGGGGGAAGCAGAGGCCTCTGTATGCCCAGAAGAGATGCCTAGAGCTCAGCTAAAGATGCTGGAGCTTAAGTGGCAGTGGCAGCCCAGGCTCCCCTTGTGGGGGTCGTAGTTCCCCAGATGCATCAAATTCCAAAGTTCCTCAGCTTGTAGTAAAATACAGAGGAAATCTCAAGGCTTTGGGATTCCTCCTAACCCAAGTGTGGAATCATATGCAAGAGTATGGAGGGATTTCACATCGGAATCGGCACGCAAGAGGTGTGTCACCATGGCCCTGGAGGAGATAGCAGCTGGTGGGTCTCCATGATGAGGATTCTCACCTGTTGAGGAATTACAATCTGCTTATGACTGCCCTCTGAGTGTGCTTTGAGAACCCCTTAGCTGAATGAAAGGCTAGAATCAGGATGAAGTCTATAAATCAGGGCAGAGATTGGTGGCCAAATGCACACAGGAGTTTCGCGAGCTGGTGCGCCACATGAGGGGTTGGTCCCAGGAGGCCCTAATGGAATGTTACAAGGATGGCCTCAATGAAGATGTCTACAAGGACTGCTGCTCCCGAGGGACACCTCGAGACCTGCAACACTGGTATGTGTTGCCAGAGGGGGGCTGGCCCCCAAGCCAAAGTCCACAGCATGCTTCAAATGTGGGTAGAAGGGGCACGGGGCTGCTGATTGTTTCTCCAGACCCGGCTCCAAGCCAAATCCCTGCTGAAGGGAAAAGAGCTGACAAGCCACTAGCAAAGAACTGTGAGTCAGCCCTGAAGGGGGTGGAAGTCGTTATCAAGTGTGCCTCCTTTCAAAACTCAAAAAAGAAAATCCCCAACTCCATTGTTTATAGAGAAAGGTACTTTTACTGAGAATGAACTGAATGCAACACAAGTAAAGCAAGCACTGAAGAAATAGGATAGTTCACACATTGATCCCTCCCCCCCAAAAAAGTTCAAGCAGTCTCGTCCAGTCCAGCGTCTTCTCCAGCCCCATGTGAGGATCATCATCAGATGTCGTTATCCCCCAGACACAGTAAGTTTCATTTCCCCAGAAGAAAGCTAACTCTATACATAACTTTTGTTGCTGCCAATCCTCCCCCCACCCATCGTTTAATGACAGCCGAAGCAGCTAGACCCCAATCAGAGATACAAACCCCCGTAGCCAAACCTAGGACAATAAACCAATTAGCTAGCAGCCAGAAAACAATAAAACAATTAACTAACAGTCTAAAACAAGGAACGTAGCATGCAGAGGCTGACATTCAGCCCTCCTGTCGAAAGGACGTTCCTCCTAAAAAGAAAACACACATTAATCAAGGTTTATCAGGATTTTTTTCATAGAACAGCGCCAATTTCTTAGGCGCTCTGACATCTTCCTTATTTACCCATTCAGCTTGGGATAATGGGAAATGTTTCCAAGCCACCAGGTACTGTACTTTACCCCTATGCTTTCTAGAGTCCAGGATCTCTTTTACTTCAAAATGTTCTTCCCCTTCAATGAGGATAGGCATGGGAGGACTAGTTGGCACTGATCGGAGGGGAGATGTATGTTCAGGCTTTAATAAACTAACATGGAATATAGGGTGAATCCTCCGCAAATTTTTTGGTAAGTCTAACTGGACCATGACTGGGTTTATCACCCACACAATGGGGAAAGGCCCAACATACTTAGGACTGAGTTTTTTCAATTTTTGAGTAGTTTGCAGGTTTTTGGTAGACAAAAAGACTTTGTCCCCCACTTGGAAATTCTTAGCAGGAGCTCGTTTCTTATCCGCATGCTTTTTGTGCGATTGATGCACTTCATTCAAAGCTTTGCAGGTTATCACCCAGGTACTTTGTACCTGTTCGATCCACTCAGCCAAGGATGTATAGATGGTTTCTCTCCAGGCAGCTCTGGAATTGGTACAAAGTCTTGGCCAGAAGCAACTTTGAAAGGAATGAATTCAGTACTGCTATGAATAGAGGTATTATAAGCGACCTCTACAAAAGATAGTAAGTCCGCCCAATTGTCCTGTTGAAAATTTATATAACATCTCAGATATTGTTCCAGAACTGAATTGGATCTCTCACAAGCCCCATTAGTCTGAGGAGGATGGGTGGAGCTTAACCCCTGGGCGGAGCCTAATAATTTTAGGAACTCCTTTCAAAATCTGGAAGTAAACTGAACTTCTCGATCTGAGATGATTCACTCAGAGGCCCCATATAATCGATAGACATGTTGAACAAACAGTTTAGCTAATATTTTAGCCGAAGGAATTTTTGGGCACGGAACAAAATGAACTTGTTTAGAGAATAAATCAGTAACCACACAAATCACTGTGTTCCCCCCGCTCTCGGGTAATTCCACTATGAAATCCATAGATATTTCTTTCCATGGGGCTCTGGGTCAAGCAACAGCTTGCAGCAATCCTGGGGCTTTCCCTGGTGGTCTCTTTGACGCTGCACATAACATAATAACAGAGTTGGAAGGGACCTTGGAGGTCTTCTAGTCCAACCCCCTGCCGAGGCAGGAAACCCTACACCATTTCAGACAAATGACTATCCAACATTTTCTTTAAAATTTCCAGTGTTGGAGCATTCACAACTTCTGCAGGCAAGTTGTTCCACTTATTGATTGTTCTAACTGTCAGGAAATTTCTCCTTAGTTCTAAGTTGCTTCTCTCCTTGATTAGTTTCCACCCATTGCTTCTTTTTTCTACCCTCAGGTGCTTTGGAGAATAGTTTGACTCCCTCTTCTTTGTGGCAACCCCTGAGATATTGGAACACTGCTATCATGTCTCTCCTAGTCTTTTTTTTCATTAAACTAGACATACCGAGGTCCTGCAACCGTTCTTCATATGTTTTAACCTCCAGTCCCCTAATCATCTTTGTTGCTCTTCCCTGCACTCTTTCTAGAGTCTCATATGGGACAATTCGCTATGTATGACTCAATGTCTGTCAGGCTGCCTCTGATCATATCTAGGAAAAAATACACCTTGACTTCATTTGAAAATAAAGAAAAGTACTTTTACTAGGTACATCTGGATTGCAGCAGTATTAAGTTGAATCTGAGACAAAATATGGCTAACAATCTATATCCCCCCTATTTCTCCCTCCTCTTCCCCAAGAGGTCATCAGGTCTGGTCCAATGCCAGCTCCTTCCCGGGGTCCCGTGGTAATCTTCTTCCGCAGGTCTCTGGCTGTCAATCATATCAGGAATGCAGTGTCCGTTAGAGTTTGCGCTCAAACATTCCTGTTGAATTCAAAACATTAATCTCCCCTCCCCCCCTTAATTATGTCAGACCGACACTCTTAAAGGGCCCTCTCTACTTAACTTGAATCCAAAAGCTATTTACATTAGAAATAAAATCCCATGCTATCTAACAGCTGAATATAAGGAATACAAAGAGATATGAAGATTGGAGTGGAGGCTGACATTCGGCCCTCCTGCAACAAGGACATCAGTCCTAGAAAGAAAAAGAGAAAAGTTAGGGTTTGTCAGGATATTTTTTATAGAATTGAGCTATCTTTTCTGAAGCACGAACATATTCCTTGTTCACCCATTCGGCTTGGGACAAAGGGAAGTGTTTCCAAGCAATGAGATATTGAATTTTATTTCTATGTTTTCTTGAATCCAAGATTTCTTTTACTTCAAAATGTTGTTCGCCCTCTATGAGAATCGGTATAGGAAGGGGTGTATGGTTCGCACGGAAACTAGACGTGTGTTCTGGTTTCAGCAAGCTTACATGGAAAATGGGGTGAATTCTTCTAAGTGTTTTTGGTAATTCTAGCTGTACAGTCATAGGGTTGATGATTTTCACTATGGGGAAAGGTCCCACATATTTAGGTCCCAGTTTTTTAGATTTTTGAGTGGTTTCTAAATATTTGGTGGAGAGATAAACTCTATCTCCAACTTGGTATTTGTTTTCAGGGGATCTTTTTTTATCTGCTTGTTTTTTATGTGCATGGTGAGCGTCATCGATCGCCTTGCGAGTCATTTTCCATGTGCTTTGTATTTGATCTATCCATTCTGACAAGGAGGAAACCGTGGTTTTTTCCTTTGAAGTTCCAAAATGGGAACAAAATCTTGGCCTGAAGCTATTTTAAAAGGAGTAAATCCCGTGCTACTATGAATTGAGTTATTGTAGGCGACTTCAGCAAAAGGTAGTAGGTCTGCCCAATTGTCTTGTTGATAGTTAATGTAACAACGTAAATATTGTTCTAGTACCGAGTTCGAGCGTTCACAACTTCTATTAGTATGGGGATGATGGGAGGAGCTTAATCCTTGGGCGGAGCCAATCAGTCGCAAAAATTCTTTCCAAAATTGAGAAGTGAATTGAACTCCCCGATCTGAGATGATGCGTTCAGGAACTCCGTGGAGTCTATAAATGTGTTGCACAAACAACTTCGCCAGAGTCTTTGAAGAGGGTATTTTTGAACATGGAATAAAATGGACTTGTTTGGAGAAAAGGTCTGTAACTACCCAGATTACAGTATTGCCTGCACTTTCGGGTAGCTCCACTATGAAATCCATGGATATTTCTTTCCATGGAGCTCCTGGCCGGGCTACTGTTTGAAGTAGTCCAGGAGGTTTTCCTGGAGGCCTTTTTGATGATGCGCAAACAGGGCAACTTGAGATATATGATTGAATGTCCTTTTTAAGACTTGGCCACCAAAATTGTCTTTTAAGAAGATGCAAGGTTTTCACAAATCCAAAATGTCCTGCCATTTTGGCATCATGGCATCGTTGTAG
This sequence comes from Ahaetulla prasina, assembly GCF_028640845.1. NCBI lineage: Eukaryota > Metazoa > Chordata > Lepidosauria > Squamata > Colubridae > Ahaetulla > Ahaetulla prasina. The sequence continues at coordinate 77,411,825 of NC_080542.1, forward strand.
GATGGTTTCTCTGAGTGATAGAGGAACATAGAGTTTCGCTCCAATCCAAGCTAGTCCATCCCGGAGCGTGCATTCATGGGAATGTGTCAAGAACCAGGCATTGGAGTTCAAAGCTTCCTTAAACAACTTAGTTAGTTCATCAGGCAGTGGTGACTCGGTTTTGGTATGGCTTCGAGTTATAGCTGGAACTGCTGACTGTTGAATGGGAAGTATTGGGCGAACCACCTCGGAACGTGTACCATTGTATTGGGGCAAACGTGAAAGAGCATCTGCCAAAAAGTTTTTCCCTCCAGGAATGTAATGTAAGGTGAAATTAAAGCGGTTAAAATATTGAGCCCAACGGGCTTGTTTAGGCGAAAGTTTTCTAGGAGTTTTAAGCGCTTCTAAATTTTTGTGATTAGTCCAAACTTCAAAAGCATGATTAGAACCTTCCAAGAATTGTCTCCATGTGCGAAGAGCCCAATGAACTGCAAATGCTTCTTTTTCCCAAATAGCCCATTGTCTTTCAGTTTCAGTCAATTTTCGAGAAGTGAAAGCACAGGGTTGTAGTTTACCATTGGAATTGTTTTGGAGTAAAACGGCTCTGACTGCTACATCACTAGCATCTGCTTGTATCACAAAAGGAATATCCATGTCGGGGTGTTTTAAAATAGGTTCAGCGGCAAACAGTCGTTTTAATTTTTCAAATGCTGTTTGACATTCCATTGTCCATTCGAGAGGTAATGATGGTTTGGGTTTTGTATTTCCTTTAGTTTTTAAGAGGTTGGTGATTGGCAAAGCAATTTGAGCAAAGGAGGGGATGAATTGACGATAAAAGTTTGCAAACCCCAAAAAACTTTGTAGCTGTTTGCGTGTGCGTGGGGGGGGGGCATTCCAAGACAGCTTTCACTTTCTCTGGGTCCATTTCTAATCCATCTGCTGATATGCGGTACCCTAAGTAGTCTATTTTTGTTTGATGGAAATAACATTTGGATAGCTTGCAATACAGTTCTGCAGACAATAACTTTTTGAGAACAGCTCTTACTAGTTTAATATGTTCTTCCATTGTTTCTGTATAGATAAGTATGTCGTCAAGGTAGACAAGAACCCCTTTAAACAAATGCTGATGGAGTATTTCATTTATCAGTTGCATGAAAACTGTGGGTGCCCCCTGCAGTCCAAACGGCAGTACTCGAAACTGGAAACACCCTAGCGGACAGTTGAAAGCGGTTTTCCATTCATCCCCCTCCTTTATACGAACTCTGTAGTAAGCCTCTCGTAGGTCCAATTTGGTGAAAAACTTTCCTTTCGCTAGATGCGCTAACATATCTTTCATGAGCGGCATGGGGTGTACGTTTTCAGCGCACACTGCGTTAAGGTTTCTATAGTCAACAATAAGACGAAAAGAGCCATCTTTCTTTTCTCGGAACATCACTGGTGCGGCCACACGAGGCCTAGCCGGTTGGATAAACCCCCGCTCTAAGTTTTTGTCTATGAATTTACGTAACTCCCCCAATTCTTTTTGGGTCATGGAATAAGCTTTTGGTTTTGGAAGCTTTACCCCTGGAAGTATGTCTATTGCACAGTCAGTAGGCCTATGGGGAGGTAGAACATCTGATGCTTTCTCACTAAAGACTTCTCGCAAGTCCCAGTATTCCTTAGGTATCCTCTCCTCCCCTTCTATCCGCTCGATCATTGCCCCCATCACGTCATGGGACATGGCCACGGTAGATCCCTCCTTGGTTTCTCTTTTCTACCCCTTTTGTGTCCTAGAGCGAAAACGTAAGACTCCCATCTTCCAGTTAATATGGGGGTTCCACTTCCGCAGCCATGACAACCCTAGCAACAGAGGTTGGTCCATCCCTGGGGCTACTATGAAGTTTAGGCTCTCTCGATGGTCTCCCATTATTATTTCTATGGGTTCTGTTACAAAATGGGCGGGTCCTCCCCCTGCCACAGAGCCATCCAACTGGGCAAAGGCTATGGGCCTACGTAGGGTTCTCAGTTTTAGTTCCATTTTCTCTACTAATTCAGGACTGATCATGCACCTAGTACACCCAGAGTCTAGAAGCGCTAGCATTTCCCCCTTATTACCTGAAGAGGGGACGTGCAGGTTGACCGGGATATTCAAGGGACCCTGTGTCCAACTCACCAGAAGATCTTCATCGGACTCTGACGTGGTTTTACTGTCATCAGATTCGGTCAGCGCTTCACGCTCCTCCGTGATGGGAGTGGCCTTCTTGGCGGCGCCTTCTCCCACCTTTGCCGGCTTTCGCGCCTTAGCAACTGGTTTCACTGGTTCCTTTTCACCACCAGGGGTCGACTTAGGCACCAGCTTCACCTGACAGTCGGCTGCTCGGTGGCCTTCTTTTCCACATCTGCATGCAGTCGAGTGTTGCCTCCCACTCTCCGAGGTAAGAGCGTCCTTAGGGAGGCCTCTAGGAGCATGGGCAGGGTATGGCCTTCCATTGCACTCTCTTCTGCCACGATCCTTCACTAGCTCGATTTCCATCTCCGCTGCCAGGGTGTACCAGCCGTACAACGTGGTTGGAGAGGCCCGTGCCCGGCACAATTCAGAGAGATCTCCATTCAGACCATCTTTGTAAATGTCCACAAGGGTCACTTCCGACCATCCTCTCATCAGGGGAACCAGATCACTGAACTCCTGGCTGTAATCCACCACCGGTCTCCTCCCTTGCCTGATGGTTTTCATCCGGCCTTTGGCCTTCTGTTCCGCCAGGGGGTCCTCGAACCTCCTCCTCAGTGCAGTCATGAAATGCTCGTAGTTTTGCAGTAAGGGGGAGTGGTTGGTATATAGTGACACAAACCATGCAGCTGCTCTTCCTGTTAGGTTTTGGGTCACAGCTCTAACTTGTGCTGCCTGTGACCAATAATCTTCCCCCCAGTCTATCATGTGGTTATTCATTATTGCCAGGAACAGTCCTAGCTCCTTGGCATTTCCATTGAATTTCTCTGATATGGGGGGGATTTTTGGCTTTTTCCTTCCCCTGCGCAGCCTCACTTGGTCAGCAGGTGGCATGCGCCCTCCATCCAATTCAGCTGCCTCTGGGAAGGGGTTTTCTGGCTCTGGGCCTTCCGAAATCTCTACGCCCTGGGAAACTCCTCCAGCGGGCCCCTTTGTAATTTCTTCCTCCTCTTCTGGAGGACTGAATAGGGGATTCATACCTTTGGCGAGCAGCTTGCCTTACTTTCACTTCACGAAAAAGACGCAATGCCTCTTCCAACTGGAGTCTGTCTCTGATTTTCTGCTCCTCTATCCACTCGGAAAAACTGCGTGGTTTCCCCTTTCTCCTTGTAGTTACTCCAGAGGGAGGTTCTTTGAAGTCTGGTAGCCTCCTCTCTTCTTCCAGCTGCAATTTCTCCAGCTCAGGGTTAAAACTGACAGAAGAAATACCTCCGGTCGCCTCCCCCAGTTCAGCAGCTGGCTGGCTTCCCATCAAATTTTTCCTGTCAACCCCCTCGGTATTTTGGTTAAAATCCTGGTTGGTCGACATGCTGTGAGATTCAACTTACTGTCAGGCTGCCTCTGATTATATCTAGGAAAGAATACACCTTGACTTCATTTGAAAATAAAGAAAAGTACTTTTACTAGGTACATCTGGATTGCAGCAGTATTAAGTTGAATCTGAGACAAAATATGGCTAACAATCTATATCCCCCCCTATTTCTCCCTCCTCTTCCCCAAGAGGTCAGGCTGGTCTGGTCCAATGCCAGCTCCTTCCCGGGGTCCCGTGGTAATCTTCTTCCGCAGGTCTCTGGCTGTCAATCATATCAGGAATGCAGTGTCCGTTGGAGTTTGCGCTCAAACATTCCTGTTGAATTCAAAACATTAATCTCCCCTCCCCCCCTTAATTATGTCAGACTGACACTCTTAAAGGGCCCTCTCTACTTAACTTGAATCCAAAAGCTATTTACATTAGAAATAAAATCCCATGCTATCTAACAACTGAATATAAGGAATACAAAGAGATATGAAGATTGGAGTGGAGGCTGACAATGTCCTTCTTTAGGCCCGGCCACCAGAATTGGGTTTTCAAGAGATGTAGGGTTTTCACAAAACTGAAATGTCCAGCCACTTTGGCATCATGGCAATGCTGTAATATAGTTCCCCTTACACTAGCAGGAACATACAATTTAGCTCCCACCCAGGCCACACCATCGCGTATGGTACTTTCATTTGAATGGACTTGAAACCAAGCATCAGTCTTCAACGCTTCCTTTAATAGTTCGGTCAGATCACCCGGCAAGGACATATCAGTTTTTGCTTGACCCCGGGTGACCGCTGGGGCTGCTAGCTGCTGCGCCGGGACAATGGGACAAATTACGTCTGTGCAGGCACTATTATACTGGGATAACTGTGAAAGAGCATCTGCCAAAAAATTCTTTCCTCCCGGAATGTAATGTAATGTGAAGTTGAACCGATTAAAGTATTGGGCCCATTGGTCTTGTTTTGGGGACAGTTTCCTGGGCATTGTCAAAGCTTCTAGGTTCTTGTGATCAGTCCACACCTCCAACAGATATTTAGTTCCCTCCAGAAACTGTCTCCAGGTCAGAAGAGCCCAACACATAGCAAATGCCTCCTTCTCCCATATAGCCCATCTTCTTTCAGTGTCCGTTAATTTTCGGGAGGTATACGCACAAGGTTGTTATTTTCCTTCAGCATTTTCTTGGAGTAAGACCGCTCCAACTTGCATCTGCCTGCACAACAAACAGGGCATCCATATCTGGGTGCTTAAGGACCAGTTCAGCAGCAAACAGGTTTTTCAGTTTCTCAAATGCAGTGTTGTGGCTCCGGCCCCCGAGCCTGTCCTCGTGGAGCAGGATGACTCTGAGAGTGAGGGGGAGGAGTCGACAAGGCCTCCCTCTCCAGGACCCTCCTCTCTGACTTCGCCCCAGTTTCCAGCTGCAGGCCAGGAAGAGGAGGATCTGACAAGGCCTCTCTCTCCCGGACCCTCCTCCTCTTCCCTGGCAACGCCCCAAGCTCCAGCTGCTGAGGATAAATCCTGGATTGACCTGAGTCAGCGATGAAGAGATAAGTGTGCGCAGCAGAGGAAAAGGTGTGGCAGGCTCAGAGAGTGCTGAGTCATGGAGCCACACCCCACAGGGGATAAAAGCAGGTGGAGCTGCCATTGGGCTTCGTGGCGGACAAAAAACTACCCAGCGTGTGTTGCAGCTCGGTCACTCGGGAGTTAAAGGCCTTTCTTTCCTGTAAGCTTGGCAACAGGACTTGGACACGAGTGGTTTTATCTCTGTCTGAGATAAAAACTTCAGAACTTGGCAGGCCTCTGCATGGTCACTGCCAAGTCTTGTGCTTCCTACAGAAGAATCAGGTCTGTATCAATAAAAGGACTGAGAAACTCGCATTTCTCCGTGAAGTGAGAGTGGGGACAGAACATGCAGTTTGACATTCCATAGACCATTCTAACAGTTGGGACGGTTTAGGCTTCACATCCCCTTTCATTTTCAAAAGATTTGTAATTGGTAAGGCAATTTTTGCAAATGAAGGAATAAACTGTTGGTAGAAATTTGCAAACTCTAGAAAACTCTGAAGCTGTCTACGGCTGCGTGGAGGCGCCCATTCCAACACCGCCCGGACTTTCCCCGGATCCATTTCTAAACCCTCCGGAGATATACAGTACCCCAAATAGTCAATTCTGGTTGGTGGACAACTTTGCATACAACTCAGCAGCCAACAGTTTTTTTAGAACGGCTCTCACCAGTTTTACATGTTTGGCCATGGTCTCTATGTAAATGAGAATGTCGTCAAGATAAACTAAAACCCCTTGGAACAGATGCTTATGGAGAACTTCATTGATCTACTGCATGAACACTGCAGGAGCCCCTTGCAATCCGAATGGGAGCACCCGGAATTGGAAACAGCCTAGGGGACAGTTGAAAGTGGTCTTCCATTTCTCTCCTTCCCTAATGCGCACTCTATAATAAGCCTCTTGCAAGTCCAGCTTGGTAAAAAACTTCCCTTTCGACAAATGAACTAGCATATCCTTCGTAAATGGCATAGGGTAAACGTTTTCCACACAAATAGCGTTTAACCACCATAGTTGACCACCAGATGAAAGGACCCATCTTTTTTCTCTCTGAACATCACTGGAGCAACTACTCATGGCCTAGCTGGTTGAATAAACCCCCGTTTTAGGTTTTTATCAATAAACTTCCGTAGCTCCTGCAATTCCCTAGGCGTCATGGGGTAGGATTTTGGTTTAGGAAGCTTTACCCCCAGAAGAATTTCAATGCTACAGTCTGTGGGCCTATGAGGGGCCAGCACGTCAAAGGCCTTCTCACTAAACACCTCCCAAAGGTCCCAGTATTCCATGGGAATTATTTTCTCCCCATCCAAATGTTCTATCACAGCCGCCAGTACTTCATTCAGTGTGACTCCCTCCCCTTTGGAGACTTCCTTCTCTACTCTGTGCAAGTTTGTGTGGAATCACAATATGTCCGTTCTCCAATTTATTTGCGGGTTCCATTTTCGGAGCCATGGCAATCCCAGCAAAACAGGTTGATCCATACCCAGTGTCATGAGGAAATTCAAGGTCTCACGGTGATCCCACATGGTCATCTCTATTGGCTCGATTACAAAATATGCGGGCCTCCACCCATCTGCCACTGACCCATCTAACTGGCAAAATGCTATGGGTCTACTTAAAGTTTTTAGTCTTAGTCCCATTTTCTCCACGACCTTGGAACTGATGACACACCTGGTACACTCCAAGTCCAGGAAAGCTAACATTTCCCCCTGGGCCCCAGTAGAAGGGACATGTATTTTCACTGGGATGGTCAGAGGGCCCCCTTTCCAACTTACCAGGACGTCTTCGTCTGAATCTGTCCCAGATTCTCTGTCATCGGAGTCAGTCAGACTTCCCAACTCCTCTTGTACAGGAGGAGTGACCTCGATGACGTCAGCTCTCTTCTTGGCTACCTCATGAGTCTTGGCAGGCGGTTTCACAGCTCCTTTCCCACTACCTGGGGTCGCCTTGGATGCCAGCTTGGTGACACAGTCGGCTGCCCGATGATCCTCTTTTCCTCATCAGAAACACGCTGTGGACTTCGGCTTCAGGCTGACAGCACCCCCAATACTTTTTGGAGCTCTTTTGTGGGGCAGGAGAGGGGCCTGGCTCCAAGTGCAACCACCCCGGATACGATTTCTGGCCAGGTCGATCTCCACATCTGCAGCCAAGACATACCAGCCCTGCAGGGTGTAGGGGGCCCCACGTGCCAGACAATTCTTATAAACCTCTTCATTTAAGCCATTCTTGTAGTTTTCCAACAAAGCAGCCTCCGACCACACTCTCATGTAAGGCACCAACTCACGAAATTCTTGGGTGTATTCAGCTACTAGTCTCCTCTCCTGCTGGATGGACTTCATCAGGATTCTCACCTTTTGTTCAGCCAGAGGATCCTCAAAACGAGCTCTTAGGGGTCTCATAAACTGGTCATAATTACGTAGCAATGGAGAATCCTCATTGTGATGGGTCACCATCCAATCTGACGCCACCCCTTCCAAAGCTCTGGTCACGCATCTCATAGGTGTCGCATCAGACAAAATGTCCTCTCCCCAATCTTGCATGTGGTTCCATACTTTGGCTAGGAAACATCCAAGCCCTTTTGGATCCCAACTATATTTCCCAGGTAGAGGGGGGATTTGGGGCTTTTTCTGTCCGTGGCAATGCTTGCCCAGAAGGGGGAGCCTGGCCCATATTGGATGCTACAAACCCAGGGGACTGGACTGTGTCTTCCCGGCCTCCAGCAGCTCCTTCAGTGCAAGTAGTCCCTTGAGCACCTCCCCCGGTCTCATTCCAGAGAACCCTTGAGCAGATAACTCATATCTTTCACGAGCTCTTCAACTCTCAATGGCTTCTCTATATATTTGTACCGTTTGTGCAATTAGGAGGTCCTCCTTCCTTTGTTCTTCCTGCCAACTAGGGTACCTCCTCTGCGTCTGGTCATTGTAACTCCTGGAAGGGCCTCTCCTGGCTCTGGCAGTCTCCCAACACCCACCGACCATCTGGGCCTTTCCACTTTCTCTTCAAGCTGTAATTTGGCCAGCTACTCTGAGGTGACCCAGCTGGTCTGTTGCTCATGAGACGAATCCGCCGCGCCCATCTCTTCCTGGTCACTTTCAGGGTCAAATATCCTTTTCTCAGCCCCCCAGTGTGATTTCTGGATGGCTGATGGCTGATAGTAGAGAGTGCTTGCTTAATGTCAGGAGTGCCTCCTTTCAAAACTCAAGAAAGAACACCCCCAAGTCCATTGTTTATAGAAAAAGGTACTTTTACTGAGAATGAACTGAATGCAACACAGGTAAAGCAAGCACTGAGGAAATAGGGGTGGGTTACACATAAAGTTCACACAAACAAGGAACATAGCATGCAGAGGCTGACAGTCGCTGAGTTCACTCTTTTAGGCCTGGGGGAATTGGGAGCTCTGATCATTGTAGGAGACAGCGAAACCAAAACCAACACCGACGATGACCCCCTGGTAAGTCAGCATGAGGGCCCCATGACCATCCTGGTAGAACTAAGGGTAGCATCATCCGTTGCCCAGGGAAAGATTCTAGTCCTCTTAAACTCTGGATGTACTAGGTCATCAGCCCAGAGGTAATGGAAAAAGTGGGACTGAGACTAAAAGCCATGAAAGTGCCCATCCTATTTTGTCAGTTGGATGGGTCAGTAGCTGGGGGCCCCCAGCCTACTTTGTGACTGAACCAGTTGAGATGTGGATGGGGGACCCCCGAGAGACTTTGAGCTTTATCGTAGCCCCTGGTATGGAATGATCCCTCTTGCTTGGACTGCACTGGCTCTGAAAATGGAACCCACAGTTGAATTGGAGGAGGGGCTTGTTATGCATCCACTCCACCCAGCAGGGGAAAGAAGGGGGAAACCTTTCTGCATGGCCAAAGCTGTGAAGGAGTTGGCAGCAGCGGCGAGCAAATGCATTGCTGGGGAGGAAAAAATCCCTAAGGAATAATGGGTCCCACATGGGCCGGATTAATGGCTTTGGTGGGCCATAGTTTTAGGATGCCTGTAATAGAAAAACAAGGCCAGCTCTTAAATATTTTGGTTGTGGCCAAACTGAACATTTTAAGCAAAATTGTCCCGTCCAGAAAAAGGAGGAAAAATTGTTCTCCTTCATTTAATCTGAGGAGGGATCTATGTGGGTCAGGGGTTTAAGATTAAGATTAAGATTAAGACCCCACCAAGAGCCCTTGATAAATTTAATGGTAGGGTTGGGAAATGAAGAAATAGCTTTCCTTGTATATACTGGAGCAGCCCTGTACTTCCTTAACAAACAAAACAAAAGGCTTAACCCTGTTACCTGAGACAATCAGAGTCGCTGGAGTAAAAGGGGAAGGTTCCAGAGATATCTTTGAATCTGAATGGGAAAACCCATACACTGGACAAAAACAGTAATATAATGGACAGTGTTGCCTCAAGGCTTCACTGAATCTCCCAACTAATTTGGACAAGTATTGGAACAATTATCGGAAGCTTATCCCAACCCAAAGGGAATTAAATTGTCAGTTTCTTGCAAAAATCAAATCCAGAAGCATACCCAGATAACTGAACCATTAACTTCTTTCTATTCCTAATAACACATAAAGTATTTACAATACCAATAGTTGATTCTTCAGCTCAGATCAGCAGACATGTTCACACACTCACTCTGAATAGTTTCAGTTTCAATTCTCTGCACAGAATCAGAAGCTGCAGTCTAAGACACGCCCTGGCTCCAGTCTGTCTCAGCTCCCAATTGGCTGACTTAGTTGCTCTGCCTATTCATTGGCTGACCTTGTTACCATGTCTTCCCAATCATAAATATTCTGAAACTGCTCCCTTCATGACCGGAGTAGACATAAAATCAAATTACCTTAATATTCATCAGATACCTGTATTTGAAGACCCATATTCTTTTTTTTTTTTTTTTGCATTTATATCCCGCCCTTCTCCGAAGACTCAGGATGGCTTACACTGTCAAGCAATAGTCTTCATCCATTTGTATACTATATACAAAGTCAACTTATTGCCCCCCAACAATCTGGGTCCTCATTTTACCTACCTTATAAAGGATGGAAGGCTGAGTCAACCTTGGGCCTGGTGGGACTTGAACCTGCAATATTGCAAGAATTGCTGTTAATAATAGGCTGCATTAGTCTGTTGCGCCACCAGAGGCCCCCTAATATAATATTCACATATTATACATTCTTGCAGCAAAGAAAGGATGTCTGTGACCTGCTTCATATGGCATATTGAGCTATCTTTGGTAGTTAAAGAAATAAGGAACAATATAGGAAACCATCCTATTCTCCCTTTTGTGGCTTGCAGAAATGATCCATTATAAGGGAACAAAATATATCACACAGAATTATTTTATTAAAATATTAACTGAACAATTTACTGCACCATGACAAAACTATAGATTTTCCATAATGCTGGCTGCATTTGATCTCTAAGTATATTATTGTCACATTAGGTTGCAATCCTGCATACCTAGCTGGAAATAAATCTCAGATACTTTTGAGCATAATATATAACAGGACAAGACACATAATGGCTTTCAAATCACATCAGGATCAGTGGTGTGTTTCAAAATTTTTTGCTACCAGTTCAGTGGGTGTGGCTAGGTGGGGGATATGTGACTGAGTGGGCATGACATCACTCATGCCCACTCAGTCCCATGACCCCCCACCTAGCCATGCTCACAGGAAAAGGTAGGATTTTTTTTGGAATTTCCACCTATCTAACCCCGCGCTCCTTTCACCAGTCGCCCCCGTTTTCCCTCCCTGGCCCTAGAGCTGCTTCCTCCCCCACCATTGCCTTTGTTCAGGCTGCTTACTTTCCGTGGCGGCTGGTTCAGAGTCCAGAAGGCAAGCTGACCGGAGTTTTCGGTGGCCCCCAGCCAGCCACCGCTGCTGCAAAGCAATTGGCAAAGAAGCCTCTTTGAGAGTTGCTGTTGTGACCCAGGTTCCTGGACCCGGACTCCTGGACTTGGATGATTCAGAAAGTGAGGGAGAAGACCTGGCAAGGCCTGCTTCTCTTGGGCCCTCTCCCTCCCTGGCACCCACCCAAAGGGAGGAGGAGGGGCCGGCAAGGCCTGATTCTCCCAGGCCTTCTTCTGATTTGGCAATGCCCCAAGAACAGTTTTGGAGTGATGCAAGACTGCGCAGACGTGACCGGCGCGCGCAGCAGAGGAAGCATTGGGACAAAGCCAAAGAATGATGGTCATGCAGTGACATCTGCAGAGACTATAAAAAGGAGGCGGAACTTCCTGGTTTTTTGTCTTGGACAAAGCAGTGAATTTGCGCGGGCAAACTGTATCATTGGAGGGAAGAATATATTCGTGAGTAATTCTGGCCTTATCTATAATTTCCTCGTTATCTCCAGAGACTTGGCAGGCCCGTGGGTAGACGTGGCCAGAACATTTATCTATGTAAATAAATTAGAAAAGAAGGCCTTTGACTGACTCTTTGTTGGGAGCATTGGGGGAGAGAAACAGAACAGTTGTTTTGCAGCTGCGGCAGCTGGCCGCAGGTCACCAAAAAGTACCAGAGGTCATGGAAAAAGCTGCTGCTATTGCCACCATGTTCTTTTTGCATGCGCATCCCATTGGACTTGCAAGACAATGGGATGCATGTGCGCAGAGAACATGGCAGCAACGGACATGGCGGGTGGGGTGAGTGAGCGGTGACTGGGGGACCAGTTCAGGGGCGTGGCCAGCTGGCCATCACTACCAGTTCAGTGGCCTTGGCCAAATTTCCACCAACGGTTTGCACATATTGGTGCGAACCGGCTGAATATTACCTCTGATCAGGATGATCTCATATTCACCCAAAATTATTTCATTAAAATGTGGTACTATACATTCAGGCATTTTTCTATACTGAATAGTCTAGAAATGTTAGGTTTACAGTTGGCAACATTTACAACTGTTAGGAGAAAGCAGGGGGTAGGGTATCAGATTCCAGGCATTTTGAGCTCACAGGTCCTTGACACAAAAAGGTTTACTATCACTAATGTATAGCCCTTGTTCAGGTATTGTTCTTACTTACGTTAGTGATTTATTTCTAAGCAATTGCCATACCATCAGCATTCTAGAATGCTGGAAGTCTTGGATGCTCTTTTTCCATGTGATTTACTGCTATATGATCAGGCTCTATGGAATATTCAGAAAGGTCAGTTTTGTGTTGGTTCTTCTTAATTTTAATTCATTTATAAATTATAAAATAACTGGTATTATTAATTAAAATAAATTGATTTATAAACAAATGGCAAAACACTGTGTCTGAATGTGAAGGGGTCAAGGAATATTGATTCAAAATAGTTGAGGAAGGCATTCAAGATCCATAACAGCAGGACACAGATTCTTTGATCGGAAGGTTAGAGGGAAAGTCATTGGGGGCAAGACTGAGTTTCAGAGACTGCCCATAACCTATCCACAGTCAAGATGACTCACCCTGGTAGTGTAGCATAATGGAAAATATTGAGTTTGCGCATCCCTCAGGCAGCCTTCTAATTTTAGTTTTCATTAGTCACTACTGTCTTGCTAACTGGAATATAACAAACTATTTCGGGGAGAATAATTCAGTAATAAAGTTTCAAGTAAGCTTACAGGACAATTCTTCACTTTATCTTTCAGGCCAAGCAAGCATATTGCTTCCTTGACTCAGCTTGGCTATTCTGTTTTTTCAGATGGCTTCCCCCAACGATTATCTATAATTATGTTTCACCTTACATGCAATATAAAGAATATGTAATCTATCAGAGTGATTCTGTAGCCAAAAACATTTTGAAAGATTTATTTTAATTTTACATAACTTTTCATTAGACAGCATGCTCTTAAATCCTGCCCCTTGTTATTTGTTCTGTTGCTATAGATCAGTGATGGCTAACCTTTTCCGGACCGAGTGCCCAAAACGTACACCTGCACCTAAACCCCCAAAATGCAATGCGTGTATGGTCCCCACACATGCAGCTGGGCCCCCGACCATGCATGTGCCCCCCGCACATGGTCTGCCCCCAGCGCATTCAGGTAAGGGTCCCCTGCACACACATGCAGGCCCCCTGTATGCGCTCCCCCCTGCATTTGGGCAGAGGCCTGATGACCAGCTGGCTGGTGGGAAGCCTGCGTGCATGCGTGGCAGAGTTGAACTTGGGCGATGGCTCATGTGCCAACAGAGAAGACACTGTGTGCCACCTGTGGCATGTGTGCCATAGATTGCCATCACAGCTATAGATGGATTTACTGCTCCTTGATGTTTAAGATTTTAGATTATTATTTTATCAGACTGTTCATTTTAATTTGTACAGTAGAACTCACCCAAAGAATAATAACTGGAAAGATTTGACAATCATGTTTTTTTCCTGAAGTTTATAGCAGATTATGTAGCTTATCTCTTGCATTCAAATAACCCAAGGGTAAGAGCCTTAAGGTCTTATATTGATTAAATATAATTTGACATGCATATAGACTAATTATAATTTATAAATTTTAATTTAAAGAAAATGTCTTCACAATTCATAAATTTACGAAATAGCAGAAAGGAAGACACAGTCATTTTTCAAAATGTGAAATTGTTCTTTGAAATGCTATTTACTATGTTTGATATGTGAGAGATATCAGGCTGACCCAGTGGTGAAATCTGAACCAGTTTACTACTGGTTTGGTGGCTGCACATGCATTCTGCATGCCAAACGCGTGCTGTGCATGTGCATGCGCATGTGCAGTGTGCATCGTGCACCACACATCAAATTTGAGGGGCGTGTGCATGCACAGTGCATGACAAAAGGAGACATGGAAAGGAAGGTAAGTAGAACAGTGCACACGGGGTGGGTGATCAACTGTGATGTGCGATCGTTGGAGCCTTTTTAAAAACTTTAAAAAAGCAAGGTTCCGATGATCCTGTGCCACAGCTGTAATCATTGAAGCCTTTTTTTTTTTACTTTTTTACTTTTTAAAATGCATTTAAAATCGGGTGATTTTAGGTAGTAAAAAATGCTTTTAAAATGCTTTTAAAAGTAAAAAAAGGCTCTGACAATCACGCAGCTCAGCTGTGATTCTCAGAGCCTTTTTTAACCTTTTAAAAGCATTTTTTTACAACCTATTCGGCCAAATAGGTTGTAAAAAATGCTTTTAAAAGGTAAAAAAAGGCTTTGACAATCGCGCAACTCAGCTGTGATCGTCAGAGCCTTTTTTTACAACTTATTTCTACCGTTCGGGCGGGAAAAGTGAGTGAGCCGGAAAGAAGCGGCAAGCGGGCAAGTGGGCAACTGGGCGATTGGGTGGACATGGACGGGGGAGGGGCAGGGATTTTTGCTACCAGTTCCCCAAACCATCCGCTGCCATTGCTACTGGATCATCTGATCCGGTCTGAACCGGGAGCATTCCACCCCTGGGCTGATCTATACTTTGCTGTGGGAGAAAGGATAGACCATCAGGGAGAAATAAGGAGGTGGAATTACAATTCTTTAATCATCAAGTTTTGCTAATGGCATAAGTACTATAAGTATTTAACATACTGGCACAATTACAACATTCCACACTTAAAAGAACTACTAAAGAAAGATAATAGCAACATAATAGCTGTATACAGAAATAATTATAGAGAAGTACACTTAATTAAAACCAATAAGTTTTCCATGTTTTTTTGGAATGATATGTTTCCTGTATAATCAGGCCAGAAATGCACTAACAAGGGAGATCAGAGCAGCAAAAAGAAGCTACTCTAAAAGCTAAAGAATCAATTTTCAGCAAATGAACCAGCAAACATGTGGAAAACTCTTTAAAATATCACCGGCTATGGCAAACCTCCTTCCCAGGCTGAAGGTAATCAACAACTGGCAGATGACCTGAATGAGTTTTACTGCAGGTTTGAAAGGAAACTACAGCCACCTATATCCACAACCCCCATCTTAGACACACCAATAACAGCCAAGCCTCCTACAATGGACCCCATCCCATTGGGTTCACAACCTCTCGTGATCACAGAAAAGGAAGTACAGGATCTATTTCACAAACAAAAGCCAGGAAAAGCTCCAGGCCCAGACAAGATAACTCCTTCTTGCTTAAAAGTCTGTGCTGACCAATTGGCTCCCATCTTCACCCATATTTTCAATAAATCACTAGAGATGTGCTATGTTCCTTCTTGCTTCAAATGCTCTACCATCATCCCAATGCCGAAGAAGCCCACCATCAAGGAACTGAATGACTACAGACCAGTCGCTTTAACATCTGTAGTCATGAAAATCTTTGAAAGGCTAGTGCTTTCCTACTTGAACACCATCACAGATCCGCTGTTAGACCCCTTGCAATTTGCATACCAAGCAAATAGATCAACAGATGATGCTGTTAATATGGCTCTGCACTACATCCTACAACATCTTGAGTCTCCAAAGACCTATGCAAGGGTCTTCTTTGTAGATTTTAGTTCAGCATTCAATACCATCATTCCAGACATTCTTCTAACAAAGCTAAACCAGCTACAGGTACTGGAACAGACTTGTAAGTGGATCACAAGCTTCCTAACAAACAGAAAGCAGCAGGTGAAGCTAAGCAAGATCACATCAAATACCTGTACCATTAGCACAGGGGCCCCCCAAGGCTGTATGCTCTCCCCACTTTTCTTCTCTCTGTATACCAATGATTGCAACTCCAACGATCCATCTATTAAACTACTGAAGTTCGCAGATGATACAACAGTGATTGGTCTCATTCGAGACAATGACGAATCCGCATATAGATGAGAGGTCGAACCACTAGCTTGTGGTGCAACCAAAACAATCTGGAACTGAACACGCTCAAAACCGTAGAAATGATGGTAGACTTTAGGAGAAAGCCTTCCATATTTCCACCTCTCACAATACTAGATAACACAGTATCAACAGTAGAAACCTTTAAATTTCTAGGTTCTATCATATCACAAGATCTAAAATGGACAGCTAACATCAAAAACATCATCAAAAAAGGACAACAAAGAATGTTCTCTCTGCGCCAACTCAGTAAGCTCAAACTGACCAAGGAGCTGCTGATTCAGTTCTACAGAGGAATTATTGAGTCTGTCATTTGCACCTCTATAACTGTCTGGTTCGGTTCTGCAACCCAACAAGAAAGACAAAGACTTCAGAGGATAATTAGAACTGCAGAAAAAATAATTGCTACCAACCTGCCTTCCATTGAGGACCTGTATACTGCACGAATAAAGAAGAGGGCCGTGAATCCCTCACATCCTGGACATAAACTGTTTCAACTCTTACCCTCAAAACGACGCTATAGAGCACTGCACACCAGAACAACTAGAGACAAGAACAGTTTTTTCCCGAAGGCCATCACTCTGCTAAACAAATAATTCTCTCAACACTGTCAAACTATTTACTAAATCTGCACTACTATTAATCTTCTCATCGTTCCCATCACCAATCTCTTTCCACTTATGACTGTATGACTGTAACTTTGTTGCTGGTAATCCTTATGATTTATATTGATATACTGACCATCATTTGTGTTCTAAATGTTGTACCTTGATGAAGCTATCTTTTCTTTTATGTACACTGAGAGCATATGCACCAAGACAAATTCCTTGTGTGTCCAATCACACTTGGCCAATAAAAAATTCTATTCTATTCTATTCTATTCTATTCTATTCTATTCTATTCTATTCTATTCTATTCTATTCTAACTTCTCTATGTGGGTTTTTTTGCAAACTTTTCAAAATGTTACTAAGTGAATATTTAAAAAATTGCATCAATTGCAACTTTAAGACTTGTG
This sequence comes from Ahaetulla prasina, assembly GCF_028640845.1. Taxonomy (NCBI): domain Eukaryota; kingdom Metazoa; phylum Chordata; class Lepidosauria; order Squamata; family Colubridae; genus Ahaetulla; species Ahaetulla prasina. Next base: position 77,428,602 of record NC_080542.1, read on the forward strand.
GATTTCAATTGCCAGAACTTATTTAAGGGATTTGTGCACTGTATAAAAGGACTCTAGATAGCTTATAATCTTATACTTATAATCAAGACAAGTCAATATAACATTTAATATATTAAACCAATTATATTTATTTAAATTAAACCTAAAAGTAATAAGTCAAACATATTGAATGTAGCATCACTATTATAATTAATCCCTGAAGGTCTTCTGCAAGACTCATGCTTCCACCTGTCTTTTGAAAGTCATTCATGCTTTAGAGGACAGGTGTAGAGATTAAAGGAAATAACCTTGATGGGCATATGCAGAAAATTTTACATTGACAAAAGAGCCTGAAACATTTTATAAAGCCCAATTAACAGACCACTTTCAGAAGTGGCTCAGGCAGGTGCCTCCCTAATTTACTGAACAATAACAAGAAAAAGGTACAGCACAACCAGATTTGTCAGATTCTATCATTGTAGCCAGTCTCAATAAAAGTCATTTTAACTTTCCTATGAAGTTGGCTTCTTGGTCTGGTTCCTTGGTGGGCCAACAGCAGGCTATTCCCAAGGAAGGGAGTTGCTACAGGAAGCACTCATAATTGGGGCCCCTCCCACCTAACTTTCTGGGAGTCTCATTGGACAGGCATAAATCTGGGGGGGGGGACTAGTTATTAATATATTCAGGCTGTGACCCATTAGTGCTTTTGAGGTAGTAACCAGCATGTTGAACTGCATTTGTAAATTTATTGGTAATCAGTAACAATTTACTGGTAACCAGTAACAGAGGTATAATGCCACATACTCAGCATATAAACTGCTGTGCTCTGGACTCACTGATATTTCTGCATGGTCTCCAAGGGCAGAAGTTATTGTACAGTAAATTACTATAGCCTAGTGCATCCTGTTTCAGGTAGGAATTGAACTAGTGCATCACGCAAAGCTATGCAAAATTCTTCAGGTTTGCTACATTTCTAAATAAATTCCCTCTATCCTGTCTTTTTGTCTGAACAGTTCTGTATAAGCAAGAAGTCTGCATTTTGCCACAGCAGCAGAGTTTGGGTTGTTAGTCTCCATATGCTGATATCTACTTTAAGTAAATTCCTTGGAATATAGCTCCAGTCCATCATTCTAATTACTACATCACACTTGGTTAATGAACACACATGCACACAACACTTCCTTCCTCATGTGCAGGTCAGCAAAAATTCTTAATTGATGCTAATAATGTTGGACAAATGATTAGTATTGTTAGTGTATAACAGTGGTCTCCAACCTTAGGAACTTTAAGACTTGTGGATTTCAACTGCCAGAATTCCTCAGCCAGCAAAACTGGCTGAGGAATTCTGGCAGTTGAAGTTCACAAGTCTTAAATTTGCCAGTGAGGCTTTTTCAGAACCTGGAAAACAACCATTACCCTGGAAAACCTCTATTTGTAGTTGATAAGTTTTAAGTGATGGGGCTGTGAGTCTGTGCATTAACCCCTAGAACTAATCTTACCTATGGTGAGAATGTAATTTTACTCTATTTCCTGTCTGGAAAAAACAACAACAGATAAATTTGGACAGGGGAGGGGGAGACTGAGTCAGCTCAGAATCAAAGCTACTTAACAAGGTAATTTCCACATTAGTGATCTGTCATCCATCCATTGTGGTGATTATATCAACTGTGAAAACAGGCTTTATTAGATAGGATAATGCTGTATGATACCATAATCTGTAATACTGAAATTATCAAAAAGCATATATCTGCTTGTGTTTCAGATATATGCTGCTGAAACTACCCATGGAGATATTTTATCAATTTCTGGTGACAAATGCAACTGATCATTCAATAGTTCCTAATGCAAGAAGACAAAAAGTGAAACTTCCCTTTTGGGGTGGAATCACAGCTCTAGGCTGCTTCTCTTGTTCCATTGAAGAGACCGTTATAGAGCAGAAACATATTAGATGGGGTTTTACTGACAACTTGTTTTGTCTTGCACCCTCTTAAGAATAAACGTCTCTGAGAATACAAGTAAGGTAATCTTTTAATATCCTCATTGTCCAAGTGCCTTCAGCAAACTTTTAGCAAACCCTGGATGAAGCAAGTGTTCTTTTCATTATATGTATTTTATTTCTCCTTCTCTATTTATGCAATCTACTAAACTGAGTCAGAACAAAATATTTTAAAACTAGCTGTGGAATGTGTGAGATATTGTGTTCTCCTTTTTCTTTTAAGAAAAATTCAGGATATTTAAAATGCTAGAACATTATGGTAATAAGAGAGCCAGTTTGGTGTATTGGTTAAGGCACTAGGCTTAGAAACCAGGAGAATTGTAGATAGGCTTTTAGGATCCTTGGATAATAATAATAATAATAATAATAATAATAATAATAATAATAATAATAATAATAATAATAATAATAATAATAATAATAATAATAATAATTGTTGTTATTGTTATTGTTATTGTTATTGTTGTTGTTGTTGTTGTTGTTGTTATTATTATTATTATTATTATTATTATTATTATTATTATTATTATTATTATTATTATTATTATTTAATTTTTATACCGCCCTTCTCCCGAAGGACTCAGGGCGGTGAACAGGCAGATAAAATAATACAATATATTACAATAAAAACACTCTTTAAAAAAACTTATTCAATATGGCCTAAAATTTAAAATACAATACAAAATATAAAATAAACCCCAATAAAATCCATATTTAAAAACCCTATTTAAGCCAGTCCTGCTCGGAAGAATAGATACGTCTTCAGCTCGCAGCGAAAGGTCCGGAGGTCAGGAAGTTGTCGAAGTCCTGGGGGAAGCTCATTCCAGAGGGTAGGTGCCCCCACAGAGGCTCTCCCCCTGGGGGTCGCCAGCCTACACTGTTTGGCTGACGGCACCCTGAGAAGACCCTCTCTATGGGAGTGTACCGGCCGGTGGGAGGCATGTGGTAACAGAAGGCGGTCCCGAAGATATCCCGGTCCTATGCCATGGAGCGCTTTAAAGGTGGTAACCAGCACCTTGAAGTGCACTCGGAAAACCACAGGTAGCCAGTGCAGCCTGCACAGGATAGGTGTTCTATCACCCGTGCGGCTGCATTCTGAACCAACTGAAGTCTCCGGGTGCACCTCAAGGGGAGCCCCATGTAGAGAGCATTGCAGTAGTCCAGGTGAGACAGTCGCCCCAGCATCCTGTCCATGTCCTCGGGAGCCACAGGATCAAACTCCTCCCAGATGGTCTCAACAAGACTAGCCTCCGTCACCTCGCCCGAAACTACCCAATTTTGGTCCAAACCGTCCAGAAGCTGAGCGATTTTGTCAAACAGATACATGCTGAAATCCTCAGCACATCCCTGTAAGGGATCATCGCAACCCTCCTGATGAAGGAGGGAGCGAGTCACCCTAAACAGGGAGGCTGGGCGGATATAATCTGCTACGAGTTGGAAGGAACTTAAGAGGTCCTACAATTCTAAGGCAGCAAATACTTTAGTTGTCTTCATTTATTAATCCAAGCTAGCAGTTCTGGATAATAGTTAAAGCTAGTGTAGAAACTATGAAAAAACTTAAATATATAAGATTGTTGTAATAGTTGTTGTTTTAATTTACATATTTTCCCCATATCGATTGTTGTGGCTTGTTATCATGTTATTTATTATTTTGTTATAGGTTATTTATTGATATAGGAAATCTGTTGTGATAGATACCCTTCCAAAATTACCCTGCCTTTTTCTGGCCTTAACTATAGGTTCATATCTTACCCCAGACCTGGTGCTCAAGAAAACTGAGAATTAATTCGGTTATATTGGGAGTAGGGGAATGAAAACAAGAATAAACAAAAGAAAGATTGAAAACAGCCTACAGAGTTAAAGGAATCCAATTTTTGAGGGGTCATACTAGTCTACTATCTCTTTACTGGAAGCTTGCATGACAGGTTTTCTTTACTCCCACTATTTAATAGCAATTAAAACTAGAATTGGTAATTTGAATTGCAAGCCCTAGAAAGAAACAAACTGAAAGGTTCCACCTGAACATTGCTTTCATTTCCTTGCAGTAAAACTGACAATAATATTTTATTTGATATAAAATTATTATTTCCAGTATTTATAGCAACCAATTCCAGAAAATTATGTAGGAAGTTAGCACCCACACCCCCTCCTAGAAGAATGAAATATTTTAGAAAATATTAAAAAGGCAGCCTGGATGAGAAATGGAGAAATATTTATTTATTTATTTATTTATTTATTTATTTATTTATTTATTCACATTTTTATACCGCCCTTCTCAGAATACTCAGGGCGGTGTACAGCAAGTAAAACGACAATAATCCAAAAACCATTTAAAATACCATAACAAAATTAAAAATCTAATTAGACTGCTGTATACTTAAAAATATTTAGATAAAAATACAAAAGATAAAAACCCCTGTTAAGAAACCCGCTAAAATCCCCAAATATTAAAATCAATCAATCAGGCCAGCCCCACTTGGTGAAAAAAGAAAGTCTTGAGCTCGCGTTTAAAGGTCAAAAGATCAGGGAGAAGACAGAGTCCCACCGGCAGCTCGTTCCACAGAGCCAGGCCCCCCACAGAGAATGCTCTTCCCCTGGGGGTCGCCAGCTGACATTGGTTGGCCGACAGCACCCTAAGGAGGCCCTCCCTGTGAGACCGCACTGGACGCACCTGGGAACGGGCCGCGGCGGGGGCCTTAGATCGTGTCGTGCCTTTGCGGCCTCTGACCCGGCGCAGGTCCCAAACGGCTCCTTGGTTCTCCGAAGAGCTGAGGGGGATGAAGCGCCAGAGAAGACGCCTGGAGAGTTCTTGGAGGTCTAGCCGTTCCGAGGCTGATCGGACACTAGTGAAGTCCTATACCAGGACTTACCTAGTGGCATTGAGGGATGCGAGGCGTTGCTACGCCTCCTCCCTCATTGCGTCGGCAGATAACCGCCCAGCCGCCCTGTTTGGGTGACCTGCCCTCCTTCACCAGGGGAGCGGGATGACCCGTTGCAGGGACGTGCTGAGGAGTTTAACGGTTATCTATCGATAAAATCGCTCAGCTCGGGACGGTCTGGACCAAAATTGCAGTGACTCAGGGGAGGCGTCCGAGGGTGGTCTTGGTGATATTTTATGGGATGAGTTTGACCCTGTGGCTCCCGAGGACATGGACAGGTTGTTGGGTAGGCTGAATGCCACCACATGTTTACTGGACCCGTGCCCCTCCTGGTTGGTGCTGGCCACCCAGGAGGTGACACGAGGCTGGCTCCAGGCAATTACGAGTGCTTCCTTGGTGGAGGGAGTCTTCCCGGCCGCCTTGAAAGAGGCGGTGGTGAGACCCCTCCTCAAGAAGCCTGCCTTGGACCCGGCTGTTTTAAGTAATTATCGTCCGGTCTCCAACCTTCGCTTTACGGCGAAGGTTGTAGAGAGTATGGTGGCATATCAGTTTCCCTTGCACCTGGATGAAACTGTCTATCTAGACCCGTTCCAGTCCGGTTTCCGGCCCGGTTACAGCACTGAGACGGCTTTGGTCGCAGGTGGATGATCTCTGGAGGGCCAGGGATAGGGGTTGTTCCTCTGCCCTGGTCCTATTAGACCTCTCAGCGGCTTTTGATACCATCGACCATGGTATCCTGCTGCGCCGGTTGGAGGGATTGGGAGTGGGAGGCACCGTTTATCGGTGGTTCTCCTCCTATCTCTCCGACCGGTCGCAGACGGTGTTGACGGGGGGGCAGAGGTCGGCTCCGAGGCACCTCACTTGTGGGGTGCCGCAGGGGTCGATTCTCTCACCCCTCTTGTTCAACATCTATATGAAGCCGCTGGGTGAGATCATCAGTGGCTTTGGTGTGAGGTACCAGCTGTACGCTGATGACACCCAGCTGTACTTTTCCACACCGGGCCACCCCAATGAAGCTATCGAAGTGCTGTCCCGGTGTCTGGAAGCCGTACGGGTCTGGATGGGGAGAAACAGGCTCAGGCCCAATCCCTCCAAGACAGAGTGGCTGTGGATGCCGGCATCCCGGTACAGCCAGCTGCAGCCGCAGCTGACTGTTGGGGGCGAGTCATTGGCCCCAATGGAGAGGGTGCGCAACTTGGGCGTCCTCCTGGATGAACGGCTGTCCTTTGAAGATCATTTGGCGGCCGTCTCCAGGAGAGCTTTTTACCAGGTTCGCCTGGTGCGCCAGTTGCGCCCCTTTCTAGACCGGGGTGCCCTCTGCACGGTCACTCACGCCCGTGACATCTCGCCTAGATTACTGCAATGCTCTCTACATGGGGCTCCCCTTGAAGGGCATCCGGAGACTGCAGTTAGTCCAGAATGCGGCTGCGGGTGATAGAAGGAGCCCTCGTGGCTCCCGGGTGACACCTATCCTGCGAGGCTGCACTGGCTACCTGTGGCCTTCGGGTGCGCTTCAAGGTGTTGGTGATCACCTTTAAAGCGCTCCATGGCATAGGGCCGGGCTATTTACGGGACCGCCTTCTGCTACGAATACCTCTCACCGACCCGTGCGCTCTCACAGAGAGGGACTCCCGAGGGTGCCGTCAGCTAGGCAGTGTCGTCTGGCGACACCCAGGGGAAGGGCCTTCTCTGCGGGGGCTCCCGCCCTCTGGAACGAGCTCCCCCCAGGACTTCGCCAACTCTCGGACCTTAGAACCTTCCGTCGTGAACTTAAAACACACTTATTCAGGTGCGCAGGACTGGATTAGATTTTTTAGTTTTTTTAAATTTTAAATTTTAAATTTTGTACTGATTTTAATTGGTTTTGTTATTTTTAGTTCAATTGGCCGGTTAAATATTTCATTTTAAAATTTATTTTAAATTCATTGTCTATCTATGTATTTTAATATGGCTGTACACCGCCCTGAGTCCTTCGGGAGAAGGGCGGTCTAGAAATTTGATTAATAAATAAATAAATAAATAATAATGGGAGGTAACTGATGGCAGTAGGCGGTAAATATCCCGGTCCGATGCCATGGAGCGCTTTAAAGGTGATAACCAACACCTTGAAGCACACCCGGAAGACCACCGGTAACTAATGCAGCCTGTGCAGGAGAGGTGTTACATGGGAGCTACAAGGAGCTCCCTCAATCCCCCGCGCGGCCGCATTCTGTACCAGTTGAAGCCTCCGGATGCTCTTCAACGGGAGCCCCATGTAGAGAGCATTGCAGTAATCCAGGCGGGAAGTGACGAGGGCATGAGTGACTGTGCATAACGAGTCCCGGTCCAGGAAAGGGTGCAATTGGCAAATCAGGAGGATCTGATATCCCCTGGCGATGGCCATCAAATGGACTTCTAGAGACAGCCATGCGTCCAGGAGAATGCCTAAATTGCACACCGATTCCCTGGGGGCCAACAATTCGCCCCCCACAGTCAGCAATGGGGTAAGCTGACAGTGCCGGGACGCCGGCATCCACAGCCACTCCGTCTTGGATGGATTGAGTCGGAGCCTGTTCGTCCCCATCCAGACCCGAACGGCTTCAAGACACCGAGTCATCACATCAATGGCTTCGTTGGGGTGGTTCGGGGTGGAAATGTACAGCTGAGTGTCGTCGGTGTACAGCTGACAACTCACCCCAAAACCATGAATGATCTCTCCCAGCGGTTTCATATAAATGTTGAACAGGAGGGGTGAGACGTGAGTTGCCTAGCGGTCGATCTCTGCCCCCGTGTCAACACCGTCTGCGAACAGTCAGAGAGGTAGGAGGAGAACCACCGTAAAATGGTGCCTCCCACTCCCAAACCCCCCAACCATTGCAGCAAGATACCATGGTCGATGGTATCGAACACCGCTGACAAAACATGACAAAGACATGTTTTAAAACATGTTTTAAGGAAATGGAGAAACATGTTTTAAGAAACATGTTTTGTCAGCTCCCTGCAACTTCCTGCCCCCCCTCACCTTTGTCAATGGGCCATTAAGGCCTCAGCCAAGCTCACTCATTCTCCCTACCTTTGTCAATGGGCCATCATCTGCAACACAATAGGACCCATCTAGCAACAGAAACTCACCACATGACACCTGAGAAGATTACATCAGCCAGCAAGGCTAGCTAAGACCTCCACCCCCTGGGAGTCTGACAACCAATCAGGATACTTTCCTGTGCCCCGGGAAGTTCAAAGCTTAGAGAGAGCATAAAGCCAGGGTGCACACAGCACCTCGCCCTTTTCTGTTCAGGAACTCAAGCCATGTGAACCTGACCACCATTAAACCATCTTTCCAAGCTGTCTCCATGTTTCCAGTGTCTTTTTTCCCACTTGGAATTGAACCCAGATGGATATTTTTTCCAACATTTGGCACCCCAGATGGGACTCCAAGCTAACCTAACCAATGGACCTGGCCCAGTTAAGCCTCCCTTGCTAGCAGCAGATCCATTGAGTCTGTGGGTAAGTTGTCCTGGATCTTGGCCATTTGGAATTAGGTTTTAAAGGGGTTTTGAGTGTTGAGCTCAAAGGCTGCTTGGAAAGAAGGTGAGTACCTCTAAATTTTAATTTTAAAGCATGGAAAAGCATGGGAAATATGTGTATGCCTGCATGTGTGTGAGTGAGAGGGCACTTCTCCCAATCACAGCTGGATCTTGCTTCCTCTGTGCATTTCCTAACTGCAGAAAGACCAACAGTCTGGAGAACATGGGGGTTTTGCCAGAGTACAGGACTTTCTGTTAGGGAAGGAGGAAGTGTGTGTGTGGGATTCCACCCAGACAACAGCCTGATTCCACCTATTTGAGCAACCTCTAGCTGCACCTCTGCCTACTGCTAGCTCCACCAAGCCATGACCGGTAGGCTAGAGAAAGCAAGGGGGGGGGAAGCCAAACGTGGAACTTTGTGTTTCTAAGAAACAGAAGCCGAGTGAAAGGAAAGTAAGCGTGAGGGGGGTAATAATAAAGGAATAGGAACTTCTGGTGTATCTGAAGGAAGCATAACCTAAAGTAGGTGAGGAGGTGCTTGTACCTGCTGACGGGGCAGCGAGTCCTCTGGGATCACCCCTTTTGATCCTCAAAATAAGAGTTCCCTTAACAGGAAGGGGCCCATACTTCAACATAAGGGAATCAAAGTCCTTCCCAGAACCATTTTTTCTGAAAACTGTAGGAGTGCCACCCGGCTAGGCCAAAGTGAGCCTTACATTTCAAGGATCTTGGGAAGCGGTAGCTTGAGGGTGCCAGGAAATCCCCTGGGGGACATGCTTGGGGCCTGGGATGCCAGGTGACTACCAGTCGTGGCTGGGATGCAAAAAAGGAAATTGAAGAAATTGTGTAAAAAATGGGCTTTGCTAAGAGATCACACCAGGAAGACAAACTTGGCTAAATAAAGGTACTTAAAAGAAAAGGGAAATATATGAATAGGAATGTTTGGGTTTTGTTTGTTTTGTTTGTTTGTTTGTCTCTTTCTCTGTCTTCTATGCAATCACGTGGTGTATCTGTTAAGATTTGTGCCTTTCCTAATTTAACTGAGATTTATGGCGGGAATGATCAAGTGTGAGTGTAAATCTGAGTTTTGTTTTCCACTCTTTGTCCTCCTTGTTTTTATGTGTGTATGTCTAAGTCTTTGTGCGCTCTCGAGATAATTGTAACTGTAAAATGTGTCTGTTCTCTAGAGACAAGAATTTTAAATTGTTAGAAAAAAAGTTGAAATAATGAAAATTGGGAAGAGAGAAAACAAAGAAATAGCCTTTGGCCCGCCTTTTTCTGGCCAACAAAAACAGAGTAAAGAGAACTTTTCATTTTATTTCTATTTTTTTCTCCTTCCCTCTCTGTATCTTAAAGTAACAACTCAAGTTTATGAGGAAACATTTTAAGTTCACTTACAAGGAAAAATTCATTCCTGCATTTACTGTATGTTTAAATGATTTTACCTGTTCCTCCTCTTCCTGAAGCATATGAATCCAGCTTTTTCTTTCTCATCAGTTGTGTCTCCATTTTGTTGAAACTGCATTATCTGTTTCGTAACTGCAATACTGATGTATTGTTTCTTTTCAAACTCTGCCTGCAAGATATCTACCTCCCCTAATCCTGTTACAATGCTTTTCCTGGGAAGATTACCCACAAAAGGTGGGAGGGAAGCCTGTTCTAATGCCTTTCAGCCCTGAAAAGATGACTCTGCAGCTGTGGAAGCAGAGCACATAGTTCCAAATGCTGCCTCCAGAGGAGACCTTCCATCTGTTTGAGCCAGGAATTAAGTTTGAATCCAGCCTCCGCTGAAAGTCATCACAGCAACCAGAGTGGAGCAGACCTTTCCAAGCCTGACTGACCAGCCTTATCACCAAGCATGCCACCCAGGAGACATGAAAGAAAGGACCCTGAGATATACAAGTAAAGACTAAAAGACTCTTTTCAATCCCCAGAAGACAACTGGAAAGACCTTGGGGGGAGGGTGGAAATTCATTGTAAGGTTTTCTTTCTTGTCTCATTTATATTGTAATAAGTCTAAACTACTCATGTAAGGATTGCATTTGAGAGTGGCTACCACAGCAAGTTCTGAACACCTTAGATTTCTGTCTGATGGTAGGGAAATTTGTCCAGCATGTTTGTATTGTTTGTATTGCCTGCATTGTAAAAGTAGCTGCATACACAGGCACACACAGAGACACACCATTCAGAATTAGACTGAAACTATTCCCTTCACTTACCTCCACACAAGGCTTCTCCTAGGTTGATTTTTGCTGTGGCACTAAAAGCCCAAAGAGTCATATCTCCCTGCTAATTCCATGGGGGAGGGGCATCCCCCTCAGCCAATTCCCTCACTTGAAGAGATAGCAGAAAAATTGATATCCAAAACCCAAGCCCTGACCATGACTCACAAATGATGCTGCCTAGTAAAGCAAGATATGCTGCATTGGTGGTCTCATGAGTAGAGTCCCAGGGCTCATTGTGTATAAAAAAAGTCTGGATTGCACCCTGATTAACCTCAATTTGGACTAAAAACAAAATCCTGGATGCACTAAAGTAAGAGCTAGGGCAGGTTCAGTAACCAACCCTTGGAAATGGGCAGCCTGTAATTCAAAGGAAAACCATGGCTGTGAAAAAACCTGTCTGGAAGCTTATAGAAAGTGATACCAAACATTTGGAATTAATTGGCATAGAAAATCAGATACTGTAAAATTCCTATCAGAACTTTTTCCCTGGCTGCTAGACCTTCATGGTTGAACGCTTTTGGGAGCCACTGAAGGAATCTTTTTCTGTTGCCTCTATCAATGCCTTCTCCTTCGCACCAGAAAAAAGTTAAAGCCTCAAGCCTCCCTGATCTGATCAATTTAATTTTTTGCCAAGAGCATGTATCAAAACTCACATGTTTTGAAAAAAAAAAAGTAGGGATTGTAGGAAGTTAGCACCACCCCCTCCTAGAAGAATGAAATATTTTAGAAAATATTAAAAAGGCAGAATATATTTCCCTGGATGAGAACTGGAGAAACATATTTTAAGAACAAAGCAGCTCCCTGCAGCTTCCTGCTCCCCCACCCACCTTTGTCAATGGGCCATGAAGGTCTCAGCCAAGCTCACTCATTCCCCCCACCTTTGTCAATGGGCTATCATCTGCAACACCATAGGACCCATCTAGCAACAGAAACTCGCCATATGACACCTGGGAAGATTACATCAGCCAGCAAGGCTAGCTAAGACTAAGACTAAGACCACCATTAAACCATCTTTCCAAGCAGTCTCCATGTTTCCAGTGTCTTTTTCCCCACTTGGAACTGAACCCAGATGGATATTTCTTCCAACAATTAAGCTAGAGAAGAGGCTGAATTTTATAGAGCAATGAGCTCTAGTCCTACTGTCAACTGAGCCAGCTAGATGACCTTGGGCCAGTCACTCTCAGTTCTAGGAAAAGGAAGGCAAAAGCAAACCCACTTATGAAATCTTGCTAAGAAATTTGCAGGGACATGTCCAGGCAATCACCAGGAATCCATACTGGCTGAAAAGCACACACAGAGACACAAATATATTAGCAATCTGTGCAAATATATATTAGTAATCTTGTCCAAATTCATTTTCAGGTGCTTTCCCATCATGCTATTCTTTCCTTCCTCTCTGACCATGAATACCACTGTCTTTGCAGCAGCAACTAAAAAGGAATGCAGCAAGGAAATGGAGGTGGAGAAATATTATCATGGTAATTGTTGCTTAAAATACACACACTCTGAACAGTCAAGATAACACACCACAGCTGAATTGGATGTGCAGTCCACTGCATGAAGGCAGTTAATATGCATTTATTTATATGAAAACAATAGCAGAGAAATCAGAGCAGTCCTGAGAAAGTCAGATGGGAAGAGAGTTCTTTTTCTCCCTACCAAGAGATTTTCCAAATAAGAAACTAATTAATTTTCAAACTTATAACTTCCTTGGCGGTAGAAATATTTAGAAAAATTCCCTTTCAAGATTTCCAGTGTAATTTTCCAATCAAGTCATATAGTTGACTCTATTCCTGTACAAGGCATTAGATGTCTTTGGCTGCAAATATATGGTTTTCCAACTTTTATAATTCATGTCAAGCCGCCACAGTTCCCATGGAATGAATCAGAAGTCTAAAATAGCTCTTATGCCACATCCTCCCTTTCTCTCTTTCCCCACATCGCTAGCATGTTAAGTATGATGAGCCAAAAAAAAAGTGTGGGGGAGGGAGGGAAGACTTATTCTGCAACTTTGTGCCAGCTGTCTGGAAGAATTTTAAACTGATTTTCGTCTGTTATACATTGGTTAAACAGCACACTGGAAGATGTGAATCAGACATTATAGAACTATTTACCTAAGTAAATAGGCTTCATATAAAATACAAATTAGATTGTTCAACAGCAGCAAAATATAAGCCAGATGATAAGTCAGCAATATCAATGAAACTACTTCTCCAAATTAAAACTTCTCTTTTTGCAAAGAATTTGGAATTATAAATCATCACTATCCAGATATAGGAGGAAAATGCATTTTGAAAATAACATATGAAAGCAAAAATGTGAATCTCATCATCATAGTCCATATTTAGAGAGAATAATACATAATATGGTGATCTTATGGACAATAGCCCAAATGTACTATTTAAAGCAAAAGGTCAGCTAGTAGGTGCAAAACATCCTGATAACTAGATACATTTATCCCAGCACTTCTGGGAACTAGTGCTCTTCTCTAAGACTCATCTGCATTAGCAAAGACAATGTGCTTCCCTCTTTTGAGATGGGAAAACAAGTAGTTATTTAAAAAGTGCAGTTTTTACATTTATACTTATCAAACTTCAATAATAAGGCAAGTAAATGATGCCTTGGGATAACTGAGATAATTTAAGGTCAGCACCAGCTACATTCTTTGCCATCCTTTCTACTTTTTTTTTTTACATTTATATCCTGCCCTTCTCCGAAGACTCAGAGCGGCTTACAGTGTATAAGGCAATAGTCTCATTCTATTTGTATATTTACAAAGTCAACTTATTGCCCCCCCAACAATCTGGGTCCTCATTTTACCTACCTTATAAAGTACCTACCTTATACTTCTCCCTGCATCACCATCAATTCATCACCATCACCCATTCCTAAGAGGACTATAAGGGGCGTGCATAAGTGCCCGAAAGTGCCTACCTTTCCTGTCTTATTGTTTTCTTTCATTATATGTGCTTGTATATAATGTTGTGACAAAATAAATAAATAAAATTACTCACCAGAATATGAAAAGGAGGGCTGGGCAGACAAGCAATGCAAGTCTTCTGTATCTTTCCATTCTATTTTTTTTTCCAGATTCTGAAAGCCATTTTGTATTCTGGAAAACTGCAGAGATCTTTCTTACATCTATCCCACTGCAGAAGCCATCAAATAGTTCATCTTCCTTGCCTTGGCTGAAAGAACACCCCACTGGCTCAGCTGGAAAGTAGAAAGTGCCTCTGTTGCTTCTTGCCTCTCCTCTTCCTCCCATAGCTTTTTGGAATGGACAAAAGCTCATGTTCGTAAGAGGAAAAGTGAAATTGATGAGGCAACAGAGAGTACCTTTCTCTCTCACAGGAAGAATTGAATTTATTTATTTATTTATTTATTTATTCATATTTTTATACCGCCCTATCTCCCTAGGGACTCAGGGCAGTGTACAGCCATCTAAAAACAACATAAATATACAAAGTAAAACATTAGTCTAAAAAACTTATTAAATAGGCCGAATATTTAAAATAGACATATAAATAATAAAACCCCAATTAAAACCAAATCTAAAATTTAAACAATTAAAATTTAAAAAATCTAGTCCAGTCCTGCGCAAATAAATAGATGTGTCTTAAGCTCGCGGCGGAAGGTCCGAAGGTCGGGAAGTTGACGAAGTCCTGGGGGAAGCTCGTTCCAGAGGGTGGGAGCCCCCACAGAAAAAGCCCTTCCCCTGGGCGTCGCCAGTCGGCACTGCCTAGCTGACGGCACCCTGAGGAGTCCCTCCCTGTGGGAGCGCACGGGTCGGTGGGAGGCATTCGGTGGCAGCAGACGGTCCCGTAAGTAACCCGGCCCTATGCCATGGAGCGCTTTAAAGATCATTACCAAAACCTTGAAGCACACCCGGAAAACCACAGGCAGCAAGTGCAGTCTGCGCAGGAGAGGTGTTACATGGGAGCCAGGAGGGGCTCCCTCTATCACCCGCGCAGCCGCATTCTGAACTACCTGGAGTCTCCGGGTGCTCCTCAAGGGGAGCCCCATGTAGAGAGCATTGCAGTAGTCCAGACGAGATGTCACGAGAGCATGAGTGACCGTGCATAAGGCATCCCGGTCTAGAAAGGGGCGCAACTGGCGGACCAGGCGAACCTGGTAAAAAGCTCTCCTGGAGACGGCCGTCAAATGATCTTCGAAAGACAGCCGTCCATCCAGGAGAACGCCCAAGTTGCGTACCCTCTCCATTGGGGCCAATGACTCGCCCCCAACAGTCAGCCGACTGACTGTACCGGGATGCCGGCATCCACAGCCACTCCGTCTTGGAGGGATTGTGCTTGAGCCTGTTTCTCCCCATCCAGACCCGTACGGCTTCCAGACACCGGGACAACACCTCGATAGCTTCGCTGGGGTGGTCCGGTGTGGAAAAGTACAGCTGGGTGTCATCAGCGTACAGCTGGTACCTCACACCGAAACCACTGATGATCTCACCCAGCGGCTTCATATAGATGTTGAACAAGAGGGGCGAGAGGATCGACCCCTGAGGCACCCCACAGGTGAGGTGCCTCGAGGTCGACCTCTGCCCCCCTGTCAACACCGTCTGCGACCGATCAGAGAGATAGGAGGAGAACCACCGATAAACGGTGCCTCCCACTCCCAATCCCTCCAACCGGTGCAGCAGGATACCATGGTCGATGGTATCAAAAGCCGCTGAGAGGTCTAATAGGACCAAGGCAGAGGAACAACCCCTATCCCTGGCCCTCCAGAGATCATCCACCAACGCGACCAAAGCCGTCTCAGTGCTGTAACCGGGTCGGAAACGGGACTGGAACGGGTCTAGATAGACGGTTTCCTCCAGGTACCGGGGTAGCTGACATGCCACCACACTCTCTACAACCTTCGCCGCGAAGCGAAGATTGGAGACCGGACGATAGTTACCTAACACAGCTGGGTCCAGGGAAGGCTTCTTGAGGAGAGGCCTCACCACCGCCTCTTTCAAGGTGGCCGGAAAGACCCCCTCCTGCAAAGAAGCATTTGTAAGCCCCTGGAGCCAGCCTCGTGTCACATCATGTGTGGCCAGCACCAACCAGGAGGGACACGGGTCCAGTAAACATGTGGTGGCATTCAACCTACCCAGTAACCTGTCCATGTCCTCGGGAGCCACAGGGTCAAACTCATCCCAAACAGTCTCAACAAGACGGCTCTCAGACATCCCACCCGGATCTACCCAATTTTGGTCCAGACCGTCCTGAAGCTGAACGGTTTTGTCATATAGATAACCACTAAACTCCTCAGCACGTCCCTGCAACGGGTCATCCTGCTCTCCCTGTTGAAGGAGAGAGCGAGTTACCCGAAACAGGGCGGCCGGGCGGTTATCTGCCGACGCAATGAGGGAGGAGACGTAGCAACGTCTTGCTTCCCTCATTGCCACTAGGTAGGTCCTAGTATAGGACCTAACTAGTGTCCGATCAGCCTCTGAACGACTAGACCTCCAGGAACTCTCTAGGCGTCTTCTCTGGCGTTTCATCTCCCTCAGCTCCCCGGAGTACCAGGGAACTGGTTGAGACCTACGCCGGGTCAGAGGCCGCAAAGGCACGACACGATCCAAGGCCCCCGCAGAGGGTGAAATTAACAATATGAAGGGAATTGCTGTCTCCTGAGCAAAGTGAGAATTCACTCTCATTCTCTGAAAGTCTGGGTAGTAGGGAGCATCTTTCTCTATTACACAGAATTCAAACACAACCAAAGCATATTGCATGCTTTGGTTGTATTTGAAACCAAAGCATATGTATACAAAGTATACATAGTATCACCAAGGGATGAGAGAATGCAACCTCTGCCTTCCAACGGAGGCAGTGGGATGGGCTTTCAGCCAAAGAAGCTATGTGGATGAGCTTAAAATAGCTATTTGGACTATACAAATTCTTTTATAATGCATTGACAAGGGCATAAAGAACCCCTCTTTAAACCATTAAACTGGTTGTATCTGTTCATAGTCTGATTTGTAAGTGGTCCTGGCTCACTGCACAGGCACTGGGCAGGTACATGCATGTGGAGGCAAAAATCAGCAGTTTACTGCTGCTACATGAGCCTATGAAAAGAAGGCGCTTTATTTATTTGTTTTACTTGTTTCCTGCCTTGATTATTTTTTACAAACAACTCAAGGTGGCAGACATAACCAACATAGTTTCCTCCTCCTATTTTCCCCACCACAACAGTCCTGTGAAGTGAGCTTGTCTGAGAGAATGCAACTTGTCCAAGAATACCCATCTGGTTTTCATGGCTAAGGCAGGACTAAAACTCACAGTCTCCTGGTTTCTAGCCTGATGCCTTAACTGCTAGACCAGTCTGGCTCTAATGTTTTTAAAGATTCAAATCCTTTTGAGGCATTTGCATAGCCCCTAGTAGGCATCTAGACACAAGTGAATGTTGTTGTCATCTTTGGCTATAAATAATTATTGCAATGCTCTCTACATGGGGCTCCCCCTGAAGTGCACCCGGAGGCTTCAGCTAGTTCAGAATGCAGCTGCACGGGTGATTGAGGGAGCTACACATTGCTCCCACATAACACCACTCCTGCGCAGTCTGCACTGGCTCCCTGTGGTCTTTCGGGTGCGCTTTAAGGTTCTGGTTACCATCTTTAAAGCGCTCCATGGCTTAGGGCCCGGGTACTTAAGGGACCGCCTGCTGTTACCTTATGCCTCCCACCGACCCGTACGCTCACACAGAGAGGGTCTTCTCAGGGTGCCGTCCGCCAAGCAATGTCGGCTGGCGGCCCCCAGGGGAAGGGCCTTCTTTGTCAGAGCTCCTACTCTTTGGAACGAACTTCCCCCTGGCTTGCGCCAATTACCTGACCTCTGGACCTTTCGCCGTGAGCTGAAAACGCATTTATTTATTTAAGCGGGACTGGATTAAATTTTTAATTTTATATAATTTTAATTGGGGTTATTATTTATGAATTTTAAGGGTTTTAAATTTTGATTGTCTTAAATTTCGGCCATTCATGGAATATACTTGTTTTAAGTTTTTGTTTTAATTGTATATTGTATTGTTTATAATTTGGCTGTACACCGCCCTGAGTCCTTCGGGAGAAGGGCGGTATAAAAATCTAAATAAATAAATAGATAATAAATAAATAAATAATCAAGAGATTTTTAAAAAGAAACTTTAGAAAAACAAAATCACATATTTTGCCTATTGAATTCATATATATTAAGACCAAAATTAAGAAATGATTATGTTTTAATGAATGATTATGTTTTAATGACTCATCTACGCATGCGCAAGAATGGCGGCTTACTGATCGCTCGGAACGGTGGCTGGCAAGATCCCTGGCTGATGGCGATGTCCTGCTGCCTCTTTTGCCGCTTGCACCCCCCAGCCCGGTGAATTTTACATCCCAGCAACCGCGGGTGAGGTCCTAGGACCTTTTTGAACCCACGGTCGCTGTGCTGGAAGCCGGAGAAGCCGGAGACGGGGTGGGCGAAGATGGCAGCCCCGCGGAGGTGCGTGGGCGGGCAGGCAGTCCTCAGCTGTTTCTCAGCTGTTTGGCGGTTAGCGGCGTTTGTTTCTAGCGCCGCTAACTGCTTCCATCGGCCGACACCCCTCGGACTGAGCCTCATGGTCCCGGGTCCCCCGCTCTTTTTACCATCTCCCTGTTAAATGCAGGGTGAGCGGTGGGAGACGAACGGCCATGTGGAGGTGTGGGGGGGGCGGTGTGTGCCAACTATGCTGCGACGCCCGGACTGCGTGGCTTGGCACTTTGGCCCTCGCTTCGCCACAACATCTTCCCTGTTGGCGGTTGAGGCTTGGCGGACAGGTGGAGGCGGCCTTGTGGAGATGTGGGGAGGGGGCTGCATGTTTTCAGCCGAGACGGCGCTTATTCAGCCGCGCCCTGATTGCACCCCTGGACTACGCCTCCTGGTCCTCTAGTTCCCAGCTCGTCGGACCATCTCCCCCACTGAGGGTGGGGGTGAGTAGTGGACTTGACGACCATGTCGAGGCGTGGGGCAGGACGGTGTATCCTCCAGCTGACATCGTGGCTACCCTTTTACCCCCACCCTCGGATCTCCTCCCTGGACTGCTGGAACATTTCTCCGGCAGATGGCATTCTCTGGCCCAGCAGAACATCTATCTGGTGGCCGTTGGACGAGGTTTAGGCCTCTTGATAGCCACGGCTGCCATGCACGGTGCTGGAGGAGGGGTGAGCGACGAAGGACAGCAGACAGGATGAGCCGTTGGAGGGAGATGGTGGTCCGGCTGGATCGACGTTTTCTGTTTT
Organism: Ahaetulla prasina; assembly: GCF_028640845.1. Lineage (NCBI taxonomy): Eukaryota > Metazoa > Chordata > Lepidosauria > Squamata > Colubridae > Ahaetulla > Ahaetulla prasina. The sequence goes on from NC_080542.1 coordinate 77,447,441, forward strand.
GTTCCTCTAGCCGCAAGACCAACTGCAGCATTTTCGACGGCCGAATCCTTCGGGTTGTGGCCTGGTTCTGCCAGGAGAGGCGTGGGAGGTGAGGAGACGGCCCCTTGGATGGCATTTCCAGGTAACTGCGGAGGTTGGAGCCGGAGATGAGAGGAATGCTGGAGGCGTTGTGGTTTCTGCTCGACGAGTCCCCTGTTATAAGGGGGACAATGACGGACAGTGAAGGAGGCGACGGTTGCACTATCTACTTCCCTGAGGGGATTCGGACTATGGAACAGAGCAGTCATGCTTTGGTCCTGGCTGGGTTTATGATCTTTTGTCTGTTAATCCACCAGGATATCAATGGATTTTACATCTATCCAGGATGGACTGCCTGTCTTCTTTTTCCATCTGATACAGGACCCTGGAAAAAACACCTCAGCATAACATCTCAGCTGCTAAAGGGGACGTAGTCAGCTGTCGGTCGATTCCATGCGTTATTTGCCACATGAACTCTTGCGCCTGCAAGGTGCCCCCGCCTCGCAGGAATGGCCCGCCACATTACCTAGGGCCGGCCTCAATGATGGGTCTTGGGACCCACAGAGGTGGCATGCATCAAGGAAGAGTCTTTGGGGTTTTTTAAATAGGGAATTTTTAAAGGGGGGGAGGGTAAGGTCGGGTGTTGGGGGAAACCCGTCGGGGAGGGTATGTCCAGTCCCAGCGCACGCTCACGACAGTATTTCAGCCGGTCCAAAGACAGGGGGGGGAGAGGAATGTGCAGAGCAGAAAGTATTATCCCATCGGTACGGTAAGTGGGAGAGGCAGATATGGCGGAGGCAGGGGGCCGCATCGTTCTTCGGGAGCACGTGTTCGATGTTTAAAAGCGATCACATGCTCCGGCCCCTCAGTCCTCACTTGTTCCCCGGATGGTCAAGACCCTCAGAGCTTGGGTCTTCGGCTGATGCTTTGCAATGCCCGGTCCGTGGTCAATAAGGTTCCCCTGATTTGTGACCTTATTCAGAGAGAGTCCACGGACTTTATGGGCATTACGGAGACCTGGTTGGGCACAGAAGGGGGTGTACCCCTGGTTGAACTGTGCCCTCTGGGTTTCCGTGCATTCCATCAGCCGAGGACCCAAGGTAGGGGTGGGGGGGTGGCGGTTGTGATTAAAGAAAGTCTGGAGCCGAGGGAGTCCACTATTCCTCAGATAGTTGATCACGTACCTGGCTCCTTGCTGCGTGACTACAGCCCTACCTGAGCTACTAGAGGTGCTTGCTGGCGTGGCGGTTGAGATTCCCAGACTTTTGGTCTTGGGGGATTTCAACTTGCCATCGGCCGGCTTGTCATCAACGGTGGTTCAGGAGTTCCAGACCTCCATGACGGCCTTGGATCTGATTCAAGTAACTGATGGCCCTACACACATTGGGGGAGGCGCGCTAGACCTGATTTTTATCTCTGGTCAGTGGGTTAATGATCTGGATTTAGGAGATATAGTGAAGGAACCAGTGTCATGGTCAGATCATTTTCTTCTTCGCCTAGACTTTCGGATCGCCGCTCACCGCCGCAGGGAGACGGAGCCAATGCGTTGGTTCCGTCCCAGGCGCCTGATGGACCCGGAGAGGTTCCTGATGGATCTTGGGCCGTTCCCTGAGGCTCTTACCCACGGCACGACTGAAGAACTGGTTGCGGCCTGGGAACGGGCCGCGGCTGGGGCTTTGGACCGTGTCGTGCCTTTGCAGCCTCTGACCCGGCGTAGATCTCAATTGGCTCCCTGGTTTTCTGAGGAGCTGAGAGAGATGAAACGCCGGAGAAGACGCCTAGAGAGTATTTGGAGGTCCAGCCATTCTGAGGCTGATCGGACACTAGTGAAGTCTTATACTAAGACCTACCTAGTGGCAATGAGGGAGGCGAAACGCTCTTACGTTTCCACCCTCATTGCATCGGCAGATAACCGCCCGGCCGCCTTGTTTCGGGTGACCCGTTCCCTCCTTCATCAAGAGGGATGGGATGACCCTTTACAAGGACGAGCTGAGGAGTTTAACTGTTATCTATACGATAAAATCGTTCAGCTTCGGGATAGTTTGGACCAAGATTGCGATGATCCAGCCGAGATGACGGAGACACGTCTTGTTGAGGCTATTTGGGATGAGTTTGATTCTGTGGCTCTCGAGGACATGGACAGGTTGCTGGGGAGATTACATGCAACTACATGTTTACTGGACCCGTGTCCTTCCTGGTTAGTGCTGGCTGCTCAGGAAGTGACACGAGGCTGGCTCCAGGGGATTATAAATGCTTCTTTGGGGGAAGGGGTTTTCCCCGCCGCTTTGAAAGAGGCGGTGGTGAGACCTCTCCTTAAGAAGCCTTCCCTGGACCCAGCTATTTTGGGAAATTATCGTCCAGTCTCCAACCTTCGCTTTGTGGCGAAGGTTGTAGAGAGTGTGGTTGCATGGCAGCTTCCCCGGCACCTGGAGGAAGCTGTCTATCTAGACCCGTTCCAGTCCGGCTTCCGACCCGGTTACAGCACGGAGACGGCTTTGGTCGCGTTGGTGGATGACCTCTGGAGGGCCAGGGACAGGGGTTGCTCCTCTGCCTTGGTCCTATTAGATCTCTCAGCGGCTTTTGATACCATCGACCATGGTATCCTGCTGCGCCAGCTGGAGGGATTGGGAGTGGGAGGCACCGTTTATCAGTGGTTCTCCTCCTATCTCTCCGACCGGTCGTAGACGGTGTTGACAGGAGGGCAGAGGTCGTCCGCGAGGCGCCTCACTTGTGGGGTGCCTCAGGGGTCGATTCTCTCGCCTACCCTGTTCAACATCTATATGAAGCCGCTGGGCGAGGTCATCAGTGGTTTCGGGGTGAGTTATCATCTGTACGCTGATGACACTCAGCTGTACTTTTCCACCCTGGACCACCCCAATGAAGCGGTCGAAGTGCTGTCCCAGTGCCTGGAAGCTGTACAGGTCTGGATGGGGAGAAACAGACTCAGGCTCAATTCCTCCAAGACGGAGTGGCTGTGGATGTCGGCACCCCGGTACAGTCAGCTGCATCCGCAGCTGACTGTTGGGGGCAAGTTAGTGGCCCCAAAGGAGGTGGTTCGCAACTTGGGCCTCCTCCTGGATGGACGGCTGTCCTTTGATGAACATCTGGCGGCCGTCTCCAGGAGGGCCTTCTACCAAGTTCGCTTGGTTTGCCAGTTGCGTCCCTTCCTTGACCGGGATGCCTTATGCACAGTCACCCACGCTCTGGTTACGTCTCGGTTGGATTACTGCAATGCTCTCTACATGGGGCTGCCCTTGAGGTGCACCCGGAGGCTGCAGTTAGTCCAGAATGCGGCTGCGCGAGTAGTAACAGGAGCCGCTCGTGGCTCCCACGTAACATCACTGCTCTGTAGTCTGCACTGGCTTCCTGTGGTCTTTCGGGTGCGCTTCAAGATTTTGGTTACCACTTTTAAAGTGCTCCATGGCTTAGGACCGGGTACTTACAAGACCGCCTGCTGTTACCCTATGCCTCCCACCGACCCGTACGCTCTCACAGAGAGGGTCTCCTCAGGGTGCCGTCCGCCAAACAGTGTCGGCTGGCGACCCCCAGGAGTAGGGCCTTCTCTGTGGGAGCATCAACGCTCTGGAATGAACTTCCCCCTGGCCTACGTCAAGTACCTGATCTTCGGACCTTCCGTCGTGAGCTAAAAACACACTTATTTATTCAAGCGGGATTGGCATAATAGTTTTGATTTTAAATTGGGGCTTTATTAATATTTTTAAATTTTAAATTTTAAATTTTAAATTTTAAATTATCAGCCTTTGTAATTTGCTATGTTTTTAAAGTGTTGGTTTTAATTGTATATATCTTGTTTTTATCTTTGGCTGTACACCGCCCTGAGTCCTTTGGGAGAAGGGCGGTATAAAAATTTGTTAAATAAATAAATAATAGACTGGAATCAGTGTACTAACTGGGTTTCTATATATATTTTTGTGGTGCCATTGCCAATCTTGCTAGGTCAATATACTAATTGGAGTTGTTCAATAAATTACAAAATAATTCATTTTATTGAATTTTTTTCAGTGTAGTTTTCAGAAATGTAGAAAGTTGATTTTAAAAGAGTTTTTTAAAAAGTACCTTTATTGACTTGCATGGTTTTATTTTTAGAGTGGCAATGTGTAAGAACAGATAAGGAGACAGCCTTCTTACAAATTTATATTGTAACCTTAAAAAAAAGTTTAGACTCCAGATAGGGAGTAAAATGAAATTCATGATTTCAAGTGCCTGCTCTATCACTATGCCATAGATCAGTGGTTCTCAACCTTTATAGTGCTGCGACCCCTTTAATACAATTCCCCACGATGTGGCAACCCCTTTAATACAATTCCCCACGATGTGGCGACCCCTTTAATACAATTCCCCATGATGTGGCGACCCCTTTAATACAATTCCCCATGATGTGGTGACGCCAACCGTAAAATTATTTTTGTTTTGAATTTATCGCGCCTGAAGCCGTATTGGCTAGCGATCTGAACTGCTTGCGATTGCCTTGAGGACGGAGGCATTAAAGCAGAGACTCCTCCCCTATTAAGTTTATCGCGCCTGAAGCCAGATTAGGCTAGCAATTGGGAGTGATTGCAGCTGGCTTGAGAGGGAGACATCAGAGCAAAGATTTCTCTCTTTTTTAATTCATCACGCCTGAAGCCGAATTCGGCTAGCGATTTAAAGAGCCTGCAGCTGATTTGTGGAGTCAACCATTGGAGCGCGATTCTTCGACTTGCAAGTATACTTCCCATATTTCCAATGGTCTAAGCAACCCCTGGCAAATCGTCATTCGACCCCCAACGGGGTCCCGACCCACAGGTTGAGAACTGCTGCCATAGATGAACCTTCTACAAAATTCAGCCTATGAAATCCCTCCTGATGGAACTTTCTGGAATTGTTTTGCATAAATACTGAAAACTAGTAATCTTTTATCAAAAAAGAATGCACCATTATTGTTAGTCTCATTGCTAGAAAATGAAAACAATGTTCTGATAGAATCTTTCATTTTGTTTCTTTCTGGGACTGGTAATCCAAATAGCTAATGCTAGTTTTAAAATATGGAAAACAATAATAACCAGTCATAAGAACCCTGTCATTTGCAGTAAAATAGTAGTCACGTAGCATACAATAGCAATTTAAGGATAGGCACTAAATTCAGTATACTAGCTGGGTAATTTGTTTTGTTAGACTAAAGAAAGAGAAAAAGTGCATGGACAATTATCCCAAGATAACCAAAAAACAACAACAAAAAACAACAACAACAACAACACCCACCACTTGAAATCTCTAGCAAATTAGATAGGGTATTCTAGGAACTGAAGTCAACACATCTTAAAGTTGCCAAGTTTGAGAAATACTGACTTCATTTACCTATCTCATTTGGATCTGGAAGAGAGAGTTAACTTGAGATAAGGTTAGCTATCTCTTCTAGCTTCTAGTAAAGAGATAATAGCTTAGAATAATTCCTCAACAATCAGGATCTTCTGTCTCTGCAGGCTTTTTTTCAATCTTTCTCTATTTGTCTTTGTTTCCTTCTCCTATTCCCAATGCAACTGAGTTAATTGGTCTGGACATGAATTTATAGTTAAGGCCAGACTAGGACAGGATGGAAGTAGAAAGGCAGTAAGTACCATGGCACATTTATTTATTTATTTAATTTTATTTATTTATTTTGTCACACAGTATATATAAGCATAAGCATGAAATAACTAAACAATATATAAGCATATATATATAAGCATGAGTATGTAATAACTATATTAATTGGATATAACAAAAGGAAATAATAGGACAGGAACAGTAGGCACACATGCTCTTATGCACGCCCCTTACAGACCTCATAGGAATGGGGTGAGGTCAATAGTAGACAGTTTTTGGTTGAAGCTTTGGGGATTTTGGGAAGAGACCACAGAGTCAGGTAGTGTATTTCAAGTATTAACAATATCACTTAAGTCATATTTTCTGCAATCAAGATTGGAGCAGTTAACATTAAGCTTAAATCTATTGTGTGCTCGTGTATTGTTGCAATTGAAGCTGAAGTAGTCTTCGACAGGAAGGACATTGTAATAGATGATTCTATGAGTTAAACTCAGGTCATGTCAAAGGCGGTGTAGTTATATAATTAATATATATATAATTAATATAAGAAATTCTCATTATACTAATAAGAAATAGCAAAAGTTGTCTAAAAGAATAGAAATGGATATAAAATATAAAACAATAAAATACAACATTTAGCATAGGGAAAGGAAAATAGAACAATATACAAAAACTGTGAACCCCAAAGCATCCATCAGAATACTGTGAAAGCAGTTTAGAATTGCACCAAACTGTATTTTTAACAACTAAAATCTAAAGTGATTAAAAGAAATAAAGGAATACACTTCAGTTTTCATTTCTTTTATATCCATTTTTCTCCCTTTTTTCTATTTACATATACATGTGATCCTAATATTTATTTATACATATGAAAATATCAATGTACTAAATTACAATCATGCATTCTGTGTCTGTTCCTTTTCTACATATTTGTTACTATAGTCAAACTCCTATTTCTTCCTCATTTAATCTTTTCTTGCCTTTTATATCTCTCCTCTAACCATTCATACCATTTATCCCATACCATGTAATATTCTGTTTCCTCCTTATTTTATATTTCTTTTGTGAATTTATCCATCTCTGCACATTCTAAAACTTTTCTTATCCAGATTTCTTCTGTTGGTATTTTTTTTTCCAGTTTTGTGCATATATTATTCTTGCTGCTGTTGTAATATGTATAATTAAGTATTGTATTTTTTTCCTGTAATTCCTTAGAAGTATTCCTAACAAAAAATAGTTCTGGTTTCATTTCTATTCACTGTTTGGGTATCTCTTCTAAATTTATTCTTATTCTATTCCAATATTGTTTTACTATGGGGCACGTCCACCTCATGTGGTAATACGTTCTCGAATTTTGTTTACATTTCCAACAAGTCGATTTATAATTTTTGTTCCATAATTTCTTCCATTTCTTCAATTCAATATTATAACCAAAGTTTTTGGCCCAGATTATCATAGTTTCTTTGACTACCTCCTCCTCCATTTTGTATCTCAATAAATAATTATATTTTTTTATCAAAAAAGTTTTTTATTTCCATTTTTCAACATCATATTTATGTACAATCTGTTATCCATCATTAATCATTAATTTTTATTTACTGCTGATTCGGGCCTACCCGACTGCCACTTCCTTTCTTCACAACCTCCCTCTACCTTCTACTACTTTCCCCTTTCTTCATCTTTTTCACTTTACTACTTCCTCTCCTCCTTCTCCACTCCTCCCTTCTTCCACCCTTTCTAACTTTCTTATTCCCCTCCTCCTACTCACCTCTTTCCTACCTACTTTCTTCCCTCCTTCTACTCCTCTCTCCCTTTCCTTCTGAAATGGCAGTCGAGCAGCCCCAATTTCATTTCAAATTTTAATTTCATATCTTCAATCATTACTGTACATTGATAACCAATCCATGTATATTTTTCACTCCTCTCCCCCTCCTTCCTCCTTCCACCCCGGACTTCCCAGAGCAAATACCGGGTATTATAACCAACAATCACAAGCTAAGATATACTAAATATACATAAACTCCCACCCCTCTCTAAAGCTTTAAATCCCCTTACTATAAAAATAAAGAGATAAGAAAGAATTTAAAAAAGGGGGAAAAAAGAACAATACAAATACAATCTTCCCTTCATAGATTACTTCTTCTTACATTCCATTTTTAAAATTAGTCCATCTTCTCAAATTCAGATTTTCTCCACTTGTATATTTCTTCAAATTTTATAAGTCCATTTCTTAAATTACAGTCCATCTTCTCGGGCTCAAATTTTCATCACTTATATATTTCTTCAATTGTCATAACGTTTACTGCCCAGTCTTCCAATATTACTCCATCAATCAAATATCATAACAAATAAAGTCTCTCACATACGATATTTCCAACTTAACTTCATAACTTTTGCTATCTATAAACTTATATCCAAGGCATATCAATTAAAACGAATAATCATTTAAGTTACATCCAAAATATAACAATAAATAATTAACATCATTACATCCACAACATTATCATAAATTATTCATAAATTTTACTTTCCATCCTTCATAATTAAATAGTATCATCCCATAGGTTACCTTACAAGTAACAAATAACAAAAATCCTATAATTTATATCCTAAACAAATCAATTCTTTTTTTTTTAATTTATTTTTATAAATTTTTAACGTTACAAACAAAAAAAGAAAATACATTTTCCACCCTTGTGCTATACATAAAAAAAAAAGGAAGATTTGGGTCTTTGGATATATCCTCATGATTGCCAAAATCCATGTTCTCAAGGTACAGGTACCGAAGCGTCCAATGTTCCAAGCGCATAGTCCACAAATGGTTTCCAAGTCTTCCAGAAAATATCTTCTTTATACACACCACTTCTAATTTTAATATCACATGTCATTTTATCATTTAAAGCTAATTTCCACATTTCAGAATTCCACTCTTCTATTCTAAAACTTTTAACCAATCTCTAATAGTTTCTATATTTTCATCTTTAATCACTTCATTACGTCTTATATTATTTTTAATCGGCCAATTTCCAATTGTCTTCCCCAAAAAGATTATATCCGGAATTAAAATTTTAACAAATTTATTCCACATTTTACTTAATCCCTTTAACCAATAACTTCTAATTACACATTTTGAGTTTGCTTTATCTAAAAACCACCTTGATCCAAATTTCTCTATATCCCTTAACTCTAAATCTCTCCAATGATTATCTTCACCTTTGAGTATTTTTACCACTATCCGGATACCATATGCACAGTAATAATTAAATAATTTGGGGATTTATTTTATTTATTTATTTATTTATTTATTTATTTATTTATTTATTTATATTTATATACCGCCCTATCTCCCTAAGGACTCAGGGCGGTTCACAGGCAGTTAAAACACATATAAATACAGATTAAAAACAACAATTAAAAAACTTATTCTATAGCCTAATTTTTAAAACAATATAAATAATAAAAACCCCTTAAAACCAATTTTTTAAAATCTAATCCAGTCCCGCGCAGATGAATAGGTGTGTTTTAAGCTCGCGACGAAAGGTTCAGAGGTCCGAAGTTGACGAAGTCCTGGAGGGAGTTCGTTCCAGAGGGTGGGAGCCCCACAGAGAAGGCCCTTCCCTGGGTGTCGCCAGGCAGCACTGCCTAGCTGACGGCACCTGAGGAGTCCCTCCTGTGAGGCACGGGTCGGTGAGAGGTATTTGGTAGCAGTAGGCGGTCCCGTAAATAGCCCGGCCCTATGCCATGGAGCGCTTTAAAGATTGTCACCAGCACCTTGAAGCGCACCCGAAGGCCACAGGTAGCCAGTGCAGTCTGCGCAGGATAGGTGTCACACGGGAGCCACGGGGGCTCCTCTATCACCAGCGCCGCATTCTGACTAACTGAAGCCTCCGGATGCCCCTCAAGGGAGCCCCATGTGAGAGCATTGCAGTAATCCAGGCGAGACGTCACGAGGGCGTGAGTGACCGTGCATAAGGCATCCCGGTCTAGAAAGGCGCAACTGGGACACCAGGCGAACCTGGTGGAAAGCTCTCCTGGAGGCGCGTCAAATGGTCTTCAAAAGACAGCCGTTCATCCAGGAGAACGCCCAAATTGCGCACCCTCTCCATCGGGGCCAATGACTCATTTCAACAGTCAGCCGAGGACTCAGCTGACTGTACCGGGATGCCGCATCCACAGCCACTCTGTCTTGGAGGATTGAGCTTGAGCCTGTTTCTCCCCATCCAGACCCGTCGGCTTCCAAACACCGGGACAGCACTTGATAGCTTCATTGGGGTGGCCCGTGAAAAGTACAGTGTCGTCAGCGTACAGCTGGTACCTCACACCGGCCACTGATGATCTCACCCAGCGGCTTCATAGATGTTGAACAGAAGGCGAGAGGATCGACCCCTGCGGTACCCACAAGTGAGGCGCGCCTCTGCCCCCGCCATTCTGCGACGGTCGGAGAGATAGGAGGAGAACCACCGATAAACGGTGCCTCCCACTCCCAATCCTCCAACCGCGCAGCAGCAGGATACCATGTCGATGGTACACTGAGAGTCTAATAACCAACAGACAATATCTGGCCCTCATCATCCACCAATGACCATCTTCTTTGTCTTCTCACTAGATCTAGATAGACAGTTTCATCAGGTGTAAAAAATATATTTTCTACAACCCATTTTATAATTTAACATCCATGAGGACTCATCTTTCAAGGCGGCAAGACTCCCTCCACAAATTTTGAATCGCCTCAGCCTGTTATCACCTCTGGTGGCCAGCACCAGCCAGGAATCCAATAAATTTCATTCAGCCTAACAATGTCCATGTCCTACAGGGTCAAACTCATCCCAAAAATATCACCAAGACCACCCTCAGACGCCCATCTGAATCACCGCAAGTTTGGTCTAAACCGCCTCAAGCTGAACGATTTTATCGTATAGATAACGTTAAACTCCTCAGCATCTGCAATCATGCTCCCCTGGTGAAGGATCACCCAAATATTTATCTGCAATGAAGGACTATCCTTCAGTGCCACTAATCTTATTCTAACTATTCGATCAATCTAACTACCTCCAATTCTCGTCTTCTCTTTCTCCCTCAGCTCCTCGGAGAACCAAGGGCATTTGATCTCGCTTTCAGGAAATTTCTAAATGTTCCACTGCATATTCCTCTTGTAGACCCTCAAATGGCCCAAGCTCCGTAAATCTCCGGGTCCATCATCTAACCATTTTTCTCTCCCTGCATTATCGGTCAGAGTCCATAAAAATATCTGACCATGACAAAGGTTCATGACTATCTCAAATCATCCTTCAACCACTGACCAGAGATAAAAATCAGGTCAGTGTACCACCCCAGTGTATCATCCACTACTTGAGTCAGGTCAAGGTCATGGGATGAACTCCCAGCCACTTATAAAGGCAGATGGCAAGTTAAATCCCATGACCAAAAGTCTGTCTACTACCACAGCAAGCACCTCAGGAGCTCAGGGCAGCTGTCACGCAGCAAGGAGCCAGATTGACCAGCAAGCATCTCTTTATGAATCTCACAAGAAATTCACCCGGCAATCTGAGGTACAGTGGTCTCCTCGGCTCTAGACTCTCTTTAATAGCAAATATATGGGTCTGATGGATAAAGGTAACATTTACCACATTCAGTCTCTTAACAGGTCTCATGATATAAGATCTCTGAATAAGATAAATATTGGGTTTTATCTATCTTATAACATAGCAATCTCTGATCTTGACCATCCACAAAAGTCAGAATAACATCGCTTCAATTTTCACATGACAAGTATTTTATATATCTACTTATCAAATGGCCATAAAAAAGGAACACATTATACTAATCTAAATAATAAAATTAATGATTTTCATAAAAGCTATATTAATGTCTAAAAAAATCTTTCTTGATCATCTGTTAAGAATCTTAACCTTAAATAACAGTTCACTTTTCATAAATTATCTAGAATGCAATAATAGTAATATTCTAATCCACCTTCCTTTTGATTTTGATACCACATTTTCTTCACTCTCTAGGTCTTTTCCACCATTGCAAAATTTGTCCAATTTTTCTGATATCCTTCAATATCTTTCTCTGTCAAATTTAGCTAGCATCTCGAATAAAAGTTAAACTTCAGCAACATCATCTTACACATTGCAATTCTACCAAACCAAGACAACTTTAACATTTTATATTTATCTATCTTCTTCTCAATTTCATTATCACCACATCATAATTAAGTTTTTCAATTCTTTAACCTTGGTGAGCACTATACCCAAATATTTCAATGTATTTTAATCCTTATCCCAAATTGCTCTTGCATATTCTCGCTCATTATATTATCCATCAATAATTCTGATTTTGACCAATTTACTTTCAGACCTGTCATTTCCTCAAATTCTTTCAAATGCTTATATATCTTTTCAGGTCTTTCTCTATATTTTCAAAATAATTAAAGTATCATCCATACAAATTTATCTTATATCTATATCCTTCTAATTCTTCATCTTTTCTATCATTTTGTCAATTTCCATAGCCAATAAAAATAATGTTGGGGACAAGGGACATCCTTGTCGTACCTGCTTCTAATTTTATCTCTTCAGTTAATATTCCATTCACCTTCACTCTTGCACTCTTTTTGATACAATTTTGAAATAACATGTATAAACTACCAAAGCCTAAAGCCTCCACAATTACTTTAATAGTTTCCATTTACGAATCAAAAGCTTTAAAATATCCAATGATACTATACCAATTTTATCACCATTATATTCAGCTACATCTATAATATTTAATACTCTTCTAACAATATCACTCATATCTACCCTTCAAACCTACTTGGTTGTAACTTATATATCTATCTATAAATCTAAATCTATTACTTATAATAGCAGTAAATATCTTTGCATCCTGATTAATTAAAGAAATGGGCCGATAGGACTCAATCCTTTCTAAATCTTTATCTGGTTAGGAATTAGGGATATCACCGTTCTATTCCATGGAGGTCTCCACCATGTAATATTCCATTAAATAATTTTGCAATCTTGGTATTATTAATTCTTTAAATTCTTTATAAAACTCAACAGGTAATCCATCCTCACCTGGAGCTTTCCTAATTTTATTTTTGTATAACTCCATTAATCTCATCTTGTGTTATATCTTCTTCCATCAATTCTTTATATGTCTGATCAATTTTCACCACATATTTTTCTAAATAACTTTGCAATTTTCCCCAATTAACTGGTTTCTTTGAATATAGATTCTGAAAAAAGTTTCTAACCACTTCACATTTCTCTAATTTTTTGTAACATCTTATACCTTTATCATCTATCAAAGCTCCAATTTCTCTCCTCTCTTTATTTTTCGCCATCTTTGCCAATAACTTAGAGTTTCTGTTACTAAATTCAAAAAAATTCCTATTTAAATATCTCAAATTTCTTTTTACCAACTCTGTATCCTCTTCTATCATTTTATTTCTTAACATATTAAGCTCCTGAAGAATTTTTTTTCTTTAGTAAGCAAAAATTGATTTTCCAATTCTTTAATCTGATTTTTATCTCTTTCCATTTTAATTTTATAATTTTTATATTTCCTACTTGATAATTTAATACTCTCCCCTCTAAACACCGCTTTCATTGCATCCCAAACAATTTCAAATTTAACCTCCCCGTTATCATTTAATCTCCAACTTTCCTCCAATTTTTAAGTATCCATTTTTATCCTTTTCATTTTATACAGTTTCTCCCTGGGCCCTCGGCTGATGGAATGCACGGAAACCCGGTGGGCACATTTCGACCAGGGGCACGCCCCCTTCAGTCTCTGTAACAGGTCTCCGTAACACCTATAAGATCTGCGGCGCCCCCCTGAATAAGATCGTATATTAGGGGGGCCTTATTGGCCACGGACCGTGCGTTGCATAACATGAGACGAAGGCCCAGGCTCTGAGGGTCTTGACCATCCGGGGAACGGGAAAAGTCAGAGGGATCGGGGCACGCGATCGCTTGCAGACATCGAACGCGTGACCCCTAGACCGTCGATCCCCCTTCCGCCATATCTGCCCCTCCCACTTACCGTGCAAATGGAACCACCCTCACAAAAAGGAACACATTCCCCCCCCATAACCTCCGAACCTACTAAATAATCGCCACGAGCACGCGCAGGGACTGGTTTCCCTCCCGACGGGCTACCCCCAACACCCGCCCTAACCCTCCCACCCCTTAAAAATGCCCTATCTAAAAACCCCCAAAGGCTCTTCCTCTTCGCATGCCACCTCTGTGGGTCCCAAGACCCGTCATAGAGGCCGGCCTTAGGTAAGGTAACAGGCCGTTCCCACGAGGCGGGGGCACCTCGCAGGTGCAAGAGTTCGGATCTAGCATAGCCCATGCAATAAAACAATAAAAGTAATAAAAGGGATTCCTAATCCACCTTCCTTTTGATTTTGATACCACATTTTCTTCACTCATCTAGGTCTTTTCCCACCATTGCAAAATTTGTCCAATTTTTTCTGATATCCTTCAATATCTTTCTCTGTCAAATTTAACGGTAGCATCTCGAATAAAAAGTTAAACTTGGGCAGCAACATCATCTTACACATTGCAATTCTACCAAACCAAGACAACTTTAACATTTTATATTTATCTATCTTCTTCTCAATTTCATTCATCACCACATCATAATTAAGTTTTTTCAATTCTTTAACCTTGAGTGAGAGCACTATACCCAAATATTTCAATGTATTTTTAATCCTTATCCCAAATTGCTCTTGCATATTCTCGCGCTCATTACCATTATTATCCATCAATAATTCTGATTTTGACCAATTTACTTTCAGACCTGTCATTTCCTCAAATTCTTTCAAATGTTTATATATCTTTTTCAGGTCTTTCTCTATTTTTCAAAATAATTAAAGTATCATCCATACAAATTTATCTTATATCCCTTATATCCTTCTAATTCTTCATCTTTTTCTATCATTCTTGTCAGGATTTCCATAGCCAATAAAAATAATGTTGGGGACAAGGGACATCCTTGTCTCGTACCTGCTTCTAATTTTATCTCTTCCGTTAATATTCCATTCACCTTCACTCTTGCACTACTTTTTTGATACAATTTTGAAATAACATGTATAAACTTGTTACCAAAGCCTAAAGCCTCCACAATTACTTTAATAGCTTTCCATTGTACGGAATCAAAAGCTTTAAAAATGTCCAATGATACTATACCAATTTTATCACCATTATGTTCAGCTACATCTATAATATTTAATACTCTTCTAACAATATCACTCATATATCTGCCCTTCACGAAACCTACTTGGTTGTAACTTATATATCTATCTATAAATCTACTTAATCTATTACTTATAATAGCAGTAAATATCTTTGCATCCTGATTAATTAAAGAAATGGGCGATAGGACTCAATCCTTTCTAAATCTTTATCTGGCTTAGGAATTAGGATATCACGTTCTATTCCATGAAGGTGCTCTCCACCATGTAATATTCCATTAAATAATTTTTGCAATCTTGGTATTATTAATTCTTTAAATTCTTTATAAAACTCAGCAGGTAATCCATCCTCACCTGGAGCTTTCCCTAACTTTATTTTTTGTATAACTCCATTAATCTCATCTTGTGTTATATCTTCTTCCATCAATTCTTTATGTGTTTGATCAATTTTCACCACATATTTTTCTAAATAACTTTGCAATTTTCCCCAATTGACTGGTTTCTTTGAATATAAATTCTGAAAAAAATTTCTAACCACTTCACATTTCTCTAATTTTTTGTAACATCTTATACCTTTATCATCTATCAAAGCTCCAATTTCTCTCTTCTCTCTTTTATTTTTCGCAATCTTTGCCAAAAACTTAGAGTTTCTGTTACTAAATTCAAAAAAATTCCTATTTAAATATCTCAAATTTCTTTTTACCAACTCTGTATCCTCTTCTATCATTTTATTTCTTAACATATTAAGCTCCTCAAGGATTTTTTTCTCTTTAGTAAGCAAAAATTGATTTTCCAATTCTTTAATCTGATTTTTATCCCTTTCCATTTTAATTTTATAATTTTTATATTTCCTACTTGATAATTTAATACTCTCCCCTCTAAACACAGCTTTCATTGCATCCCAAACAATTTCAAATTTAACCTCCCCATTATCATTTAGTCTCCAACTTTCCTCCAATTTTTTAAGTATCCATTTTTTATCCTTTTCATTTTTATACAGTTTCTCCTCATATTTATTTATTTATTTATTTATTTATTTTTTCACATTTATATACCGCCCTATCTCCCTAGGGACTCAGGGCGGTTCACAGGCACTTAAAAATACATATAAATACAAACTAAAATAACAAATAAAAAACTTATTCCATAGCCGAATTTTTAAAACCATATAAATAATAAAACCCATTTAAAACCAATAAATTTAAAATCTAATCCAGTCCCGCGCAGATGAATAAGTGTGTTTTAAGCTCGCGACGGAAGGTTCTGAGGTCCGGAAGTTGACGAAGTCCTGGAGGGAGTTCGTTCCAGAGGGTGGGAGCCCCCACAGAGAAGGCCCTCCCCCTGGGTGTCGCCAGACGGCACTGCCTAGCTGACGGCACCCTGAGGAGTCCCTCTCTGTGAGAGCGCACGGGTCGGTGAGAGGTATTCGGTAGCAGTAGGCAATCCTGTAAATAACCCGGCCCTATGCCATGGAGCGCTTTAAAGATTGTCACCAAAACCTTGAAGCGCACCCGGAAGGCCACAGGTAGCCAGTGCAGTCTGCGCAGGATAGGTGTCACGCGGGAGCCACGAGGGGCTCCTTCTATCACCCGCGCAGCCGCATTCTGGACTAACTGAAGCCTCCAGATGCCCCTCAAGGGGAGCCCCATGTAGAGAGCATTACAGTAATCCAGACGAGACGTCACGAGGGCGTGAGTGACCGTGCATAAGGCATCCCGGTCTAGAAAGGGGTGCAACTGGCGCACCAGGCGAACCTGGTGGAAAGCTCTCCTGGAGACGGCCGTCAAATGATCTTCAAAAGACAGCCGTTCATCCAGGAGGACGCCTCATATCTCCAATAACTTCTTTTTTTCTCAAAATTAAAATCTAAATCCACCATAACTTCTGCATGATCAGAATCTTTAAAAATTCCCACATTCCCACGTTATTCAGCAAATCTTTAGAAAGAAAAATATAATCAATTCTGGAATATGTATTATATATCTTAGAGAAAAAAGTATATACTCTTTCAATTCCTTTGACCTCTCTCCACACATCCACTCGCGTTTGAGCATCCACGTATTTAAAATCCCCATTTTATTTGCTCCTCCACAACGAGTGGGGTTAGTACTATCTATTTTATCTCTGATTAAATTAAAATCCCCAGCCACAATTACTTTCCCTACACTTTCATTCTCCAAAATTTTTGTTATTTTTTCAAGAAATTCTCTTTGTTTCTCATTCGGTAAATATAAATTAACAAGTGTTACTTTTTCCTCATTAAGATTTCCCACAATTATTACATATCTTCCATCCTCATCCAAAATTACCTGATGTTTTTCAAAATACACCCTATCTGATATCAATGTTGCAACTCCTCTGGCTTTTGAAGTTCCAAATGCTTTTTCATATATTTGCATACCTTTTATATACATTTTATTTGAATCTTCAGATTTCTGATGGGTTTCTTGTAAAAATAAAATATCTGGTAAATCTCTTTTAATCTTAAATTCCAATCTTCTTCTTTTAATCTGATTCCCTGTACCCTTCACATTCCATGACATTATTTTTATGACTCCCATTTAAACTGTAAATTTTTCAATCCTATCCCCGCCTCTTCCTTTCTGTGCCCAAAACCCAACATTAAACTCCCATATAACCAACATTTAGCATAAAAAAAACAATAAAAAAGACAGAAAAAGACAGAAAACAAAACAAATAATAGAAAACAAACCATCTTCTTCCCCCACATCCTCGTCGGTTTCGCCTCTATAAAGAGAATGGGGGAGAGGGGACGTGCCAATGTCCGGGTCACTTCTTTCGGGCTATCTATTTAAATTCGTCACTCAAGAAAAAAGAAAGTGATGGCTCTCTCCCGCATTCGGCTTCGTATTTTCCAAGACTCTTATCTGCTTCTTCTCCTGCTGTATTCTCATGACTTTTCTTCTGTTCAACTAACACAGGTGATATTTCTTTCCTCTTTAACCCTTTAGGGTCTTGCCCCCCAATAGCCCCTTTTTCTTCTTCTGGGGTTGATGTTTCCACGTGTATTCCACCCATCTTAAGCATTAGATCTTTTATCTCCATTAAATCCTCCTCCTTGATCAGTCCAAGCTCCCATAAATATAATATTGCATCTATGTCTGGGGTAATTGTACACATCCTTCCTTTATAAAAAAATTTCAATTGTTGTGGTGGCCTCCAGTTATATCTAATTTCATTATCTCTCAAAACCTTTGTAATTGGTTTTAAAAAAAATCTCCATGCCCTTTCTTCTCTTGATATATCCGGGAAGACTTGAATAGTCTTCCCTTCAAACTTCAAAGCATCTCCCATCTCTCTCACCTTGGCCATAACTTCCAGCTTATCACCAAGATTTGCAAACCTGACAAGCACATTCCTGTTGGAGCCATTTTGCCTTCTATAGCCAATTCTAAAAACACTTGCCAGATCTGCTATTGTAAACGTAATTTGCGTGTCGAGATCATTAATCCATTTTAAAACCCGCTGTTTCAAATTATCTACCTTTTCTTCTGGAATCCCTCGGATAACCAAATTATATTTCCTCATCTCTTCTTCCAGGAGACAAATTCTCTTGTCTTGCTGCTCATTTTTGTAAAATATTTCACCAATTTGCCGATCCACTTTTGCCTCATGTACATGAATCTGCTCAAGTTCATCTTTAATAATTGTCATTTCCACTGTTTGCTTTGCAAAATTTTCATTCATTTCTTGTTTCATTTTTTTCATTTCCAATGTCATTTCCAATGTCATATTATCCATACGCTCCGATAATCCTGCTATTTTTTCCCCAATTTTGTTTAAAGCTGCAGCAAGTTGCTGCATTTCTGAAGGTTGTTGAGTCATTTAAAAAAGTTTTTAAAAAGTTTTCAAACTAGTATTTCAAACCACTTTTGCAGAGGGTCTTAATGAAGATCAAGGGACAGCAATTTTTTAATTGGAGCCGAAGCGGCTTATTTTGCACTCGAAAGCTTATCTCTCAACAGCTTGTGACTCATAGTCACTCCACAGAGAGCACAGATAACTTCACAGCTTTTAAACAATAATCAGCACCATTTTTTCTCCACGTCAGCAAAGGAAAAAGAAAGAAAAATTTACTGCTTCATTTCAACTTAATCTTCGGAGAAAAATCCTCTCCTTTATTGTCTGTGATCATAAAAGCACATAAACAAGCTGTTACTTTCCTCTCAAAAAAAATTATCCATCAGAAGACAACGCCCAGTAAAATCCTGCTGCTCCGGTCAAGTTTCCCACACAAAAAATCAATTTAATCTTCAATTAAATTCTTCTCCTTGACAAATTCAGTCTTTAATATTCACACCTTGACCTCAGCAGTAAAGCACAGAACACGATATTTATAATAGCAAAAGCGAAAGACAGCACTTTATTCCAGACTTAATCGTGTCTGCCGGCCGGCTGGTCACCCCCACGCTGTAAAAACTCCATAATTCAAGCAGTTTCAAATGACCTACCAGTTTTAAATTCAGTCTGCTGGGCTGTTAACACTTTCACTTCACGATTTATTAACTTTCATCCGTATCGGTGCATTCCAAACACATAAATCCTCATAAATCTTCATTAATAAGCCCTGTGAAGTGAAGGAAAGGTCCTTACCCCACCACGGTCATGGCCACGCCCCCCTAAACAAATCAATTCTAAAAATTAACTATAATCATATTCACATCTTAAACATTCCTCCCCCCCATTCTATTTTCCATCATCTCCAAATGAGTTAACTTAGCATCTAACAACAAAGAATTAACTTGGCATCTAACAACTCTTTAAAACGTTAGTGTAAAAATGTCTTGCTTTCATAACTGTGCTAAGAAAATACTTTCTACCTTTAAAATTCACTGACAAACCCATTGGAACTTCCCATCTAAAATATATCTGATGTTTCTTAAACTCATCCACTAAAAAAGCAAATTCTCTTCTCTTTCTTAACATTTTAGGAGGAATTTCCTTCATCATTTTTATATCTTGTCCCAATATTTGAAATTTATTTTTATAAAAGGCTTGCAAAATTTCATACCTAACCTTTTTAGTTGTAAAATAAATAACCACATCCCTCGGTAATCTATTTTGTCTTGCCCACCAAGAATTAACACGATAAATTCTTTCAATCTCAATCTCAAAATCTTCTGGCTCCACACCCTTTATCTGAGCAAAAGCTTGCGTAAAAATCTCTTTTAAATTTTCCTTCCCCTCACCCTTATAGCATATTCCATTAATCTATATTGTAATATTACTCTTTCTTCATCTGCCCTATCTACCTTACCTGTATATCTTCTATCTTATTATCTAATTTCCAGTTATTTTGATTCTTTTGAATTTCCTCTATTTTCTTTTCCAACTCTAAATTAACTTTATTAAGTTCTTCCAAACTATCCTCCATCTGAATACAAGACCTTAATATTTGCGAAATTGCATCCTTTACCATTTTCATTTCCCTCTTCTGCTCTTCCATCACTTCCTTAAAATCCAACATCTCTTTCTCTGTTTCATCAAATTTTTGATCTATTTCTGAAAGATGAGCCTCCAGAAACTCCTGTAAACAATTCCTTAATTCCTCTTTAATATCTTCTTTTAATTTTCGTATCTGAACTGAAGAAGTTTCAAAGTTTTTAGTGGCTTTTGGTACTATTTGCTTAAAATATATAACTTACCCAGTAACAAACCAAAAAAAAAAAGGCCAAAAAGGGTTGAAAAGAAAAGATTCAAAAGGTTTTTCTTCTAAATCACTATAATCCCAAAGAAGAAGAAAAAATATAAATCATAAAATTCTCATTTCTTCCATCTAGTCAGTATCTTCTTGTACACCTCCTGGTTCCACACTTAACTTTTGTTTCCAATACACAAATCGCCATTTGCTTGCATTCCACAAAATGCCATTTGCTTTCTTCTCTCCTATCTTCGCAACAAATGTATCCTCTATTAGGGGCTTACAATCTTCTTGCTAAACTAATGCTAGTTTCTGCTCTATCCGCGTTACAAATCAATTTCTGCCGCAGAGATTGGATGCTATGTTTTTTTCTGCCAAAAGGCAGATACCCTCCGGGTCCAGAGCTTCTTTCAGGCATTAGAAGGAGCGCTCCCCTCAAGCCTCCAGAAACTTTTCTGGGGCTTCTCCGGGGGGGGGGGGGCTCAACTTTAGCCTGAATGCTCATCTCTCCCTCTTCCCCTGAGGGAGAGATTTTCAAGCTGCCAGACAGCTGATTTACGCTGTCCTGGCAGCTCTACAGACTCACAGGGCTAGCGGTCTAAAAAAGACCGCCATTAATGAAGTGGAGCCAACCAGAAGTCAATAATTATAATTTTTTAAAATCAGTTTGTCCTCTGTGCCTAGTAAAATCTTGTCTACTTCTTGTGATTATTTTTTTTTTAAATCCATATTGTTCTAAATCCTTCTTGTATCTAGTTTGTATCTGCAAGTATGGCCACCAATCAATGTCAGTGCCCTGTTCTTTTATTTCTTGTCTTGTTTTCAGTTCCCCCTGGCCATTTTATAGATCTTTATATCTTTTTATTTTATCAATGTCCAATACATTCGGATAAATTAATGCCTCCATCATTGATGGCCAAGCTGGAATTTTATTGTAATGATTCTTTTTTATTCTTTGCTATACTTCTAGCAGCATGTCTCTAATTAGATGTCTCTGGAAGTAGCTATGAAGTCTGTTTTTTCCATCCCATAAAAAGGCATGCCATCCTATCTATAAGTCATGCCCTTCTAATGTCAAAGTCCTTTTATTTTTTAATTCAATCCAATCTTTAATCCAAGTGACTGTTGTTGCCTGGTAGTATGTCTCGTAATCTGGGAGCTCGAAGCCTCCTCTTTCTCTGCTATCCTGCAATGATTTCATTTTAATCCTAGGTTTTTTTCCTTGCCAAATATATTTCACTGTAGTTTGTTTAAATCAGGGGTAGTCAACCTTTTTATACCTACCGCCCACTTTTATATCTCTGTTAATAGTAAAATTTTCTAACCGCCCACCGGTTCCACAGTAAGGTGCCATGTATCGTCTGCACATGCCTCTCGTGCATCGTGGATTGGGTTTTGGGGGAGACACTGGCTACCAGCTTTGCTTGTCTGTTACAGCTGGGTGGTGTGGGAGGAGATGCGTGAGCTATTCTGGGACGAGGTTCTTTTTTTAAAAAATCAATTAAATAAAAAAAAAGGAAAGTGCTTCAGTATCGGACAAAACCCCTACCACCCACCATGAAAGCTGGAACGCCCACTAATGGGAGGTAGGGACCAGGTTGACTACCACGGGTTTAAATCTTTGAAGAAATTCTTTCCTAATTTTATTGGTGCTACTTGGAAGAGGAACAATATTTATGGTAGAATGTTCATTTTAATCAAGGCTATCCTTCCTATAAGAGATAGTTGCATTTTTTTCAGGTTTCCAAATCTTTTTTTAACTGTAATATTGATTTGTTGTAATTATCTTCTTTGATCAATGAACATTTAGCTGATAGCCAAATTCCTAAATATTTTACCTTTTTGGTCGTTTGGATGCCCATTCTATCTTCCAGTTCACTTTCCTGTTTTTTGATTAGGTTTTTTGTTATTGCTTTTGTTTTGGATTTATTGATTTTAAGTCCTCCTACCTTGCCATATTTGTTGCACTAGTTTGGGTCCTGTCTGTAATGGTTGCTCTAAAATAAATACTAAATTGTCCGCAAATGGTTGGACTTTATACTGTTCTTTATTTTCAGGCCTTTATTTCTTGTTCGCCTCTAATTTTTATTAACAGCACCTCTATTAAATAATAAAGGTGATAACAGGTACCCTTGTCTCACTCCCTTTGCAATATTAAATTTTTTGGTGGTATCTCCATTTATTATTATTTTTGCTGTTTGTATTGAATATATTTTTCCACCATCCTTACAAATTTCTCTCCAAATTTCTGTTTTTCAATTGTAATATAATAAATCTCCAATTTAAGTTGTCATTTTGGGCATCCAAAAACATTAATGCGACTTGTTTATCTGGATGGGCTTCATAATATTCTAGTGTATTTATTATAGTTATATTATTTTTTATTTGCCTTTTTGATAAAAATCCATTTTGATCTGGGTGAATGTACTCATTTAACACTTCTTTGAATCTTTCTGAAATTATAGATGCGAATAATTTATAATCTGCATTCAGTAATGAGATGGGTCTGTAATTTTTAATTTGTTGATCTGAATCTTCTTTTGGGATGAGGGTGATAAGAGCTTCTGTCCAGTAATTGGGTATTTTAGCTTCCATAATTGCTTCATTAAGTATTTCCTGTATCGTCTTGTATAGCTCCATTGGAAGTCCATCTGGGCCTAGTGTTTTGTTATTTTTTTGTTTTTTTCTTGCCTCCATTAATTCCATCATAGTAATTGTTCCATTTAGTATCTCTCCTTTTATCTCCTCTGATTTGGTTAAATTCATCCTA
This sequence comes from Ahaetulla prasina, assembly GCF_028640845.1. Taxonomy (NCBI): domain Eukaryota; kingdom Metazoa; phylum Chordata; class Lepidosauria; order Squamata; family Colubridae; genus Ahaetulla; species Ahaetulla prasina. The sequence continues at coordinate 77,470,679 of NC_080542.1, forward strand.
TCTAAATATTGTCTAATATTATCTTCCAGTATGTTTTCTTGGGCGCATAAATTTTGAAAGAACTTTTATATTATATTTTTTTTCTCCTCTTCTATGCTATCACTGCCTCTTCATCCTGTAGCTGATGTATTATTCTTTTCTTTTTTCTTTTTTTAATTTGTATGCTAACTGGCTTACTTGCATGCTCAAATACATTTTGCTTTGCCATTTTATTTTTTTGTGCCATTTCCTCTTGTGTAGCCAAATTTAATTTTTGTTCTATTAAGTCTCTTTTTTCTTTAATTTTATTATTTTGGGGCTCCTTCTATAGGTCTAATTCTAATCTTTTAAGTTCTTCCTACAAATTATCTTATTTTTTGTTTTTTCCCCTATTTCTTTTTGCTGAGTATGCTATTGTGAATCCTCGTATGTATGCTTTGGAGGTGTCCCACAAATTTTGGAGCGATATTTCTTCCTTTGTATTTATCTTAAAAAATATTTTTAATTCCTTTTCAATAATTTGTGTATATTTTTTCTCTTTCAATATTTCTTGTTTCATTGTCCATCTCTTTTTTTCTTCTTCTGCCCCTTCCATATAACCTTTAATGGATTATGGTCCACCCAGGTGTTTGTCAGAAATATTTTAAACTCCAGATTAATCGACTGAGACAAAAGGATCAACCCAGAATACCAATTTATTAAGGTCTGACCTGTCCCTCCTGATATACAAGCTGTTTAGACCAGGGGTCTCCAACCTTTTGGACCTCAGGGACCACCAAATGCATAATTTTAAATCCTGTGGCGTACTGGGGGAGGGAGGCTCAGTTGCTTTCGGGCCTACCTGTCTGTTTCTGCAAGGCCTTCAGGTGGGAGGCCTGAGAGAAAGCGCCTGGTCCAGGCACACAGTCTGGAAACCTCTTTTGTATTCCTTCTCTCAAGAATCTTGGTCAATCTGAGTGAAGGAAAATGAAGACAGGCAGACTGATGGTGGTTTGCTGACGTTGGTGGGAAAGTCGGTCCCATATTCCAGGAGCTGCTCCCCGGCAGGCCAGTGTACCAAGGTGAGGAGCTGCTCCAGGATGATCAAAGGGCCAGTCCTGTGACTACCACAGCTCTGGAATATGGGACCGGGCCGTGGTGGGGCTGGAAATCTTCGCCATAGGGGGTGGCACGTGCAATGTGCAATTGCAGGTGGTGCAACATGCAAAAAGAAGCACAGTCCTTGCTGGCCAGAACGAGATAATGGTGCTGTGGTGGTGGTGGCCCAAGCGGGCCGAAGTGACAGTGGTGATGGCTGGAAAGTGCGGGAGCAAAGTGCTACTTGCATTTGCATGGCATCAGCATTCCGCCTTTGCCATGGTATATTTGTGCCAGCTGGTAGCACCAAGGTAGTCCTTGCCTCCTGCCGTTTGGAGCTCAGAGTGGTAAACCGCTTCTAGGAAGCACTACAGCTTTTTCCCATTTTATCATTTCTTCCCTACATTACAGTACACTGTTCATAACTGTCCTATTTTAAATTTAATCAGCATCAGAATCTTAACCAATGCACCATTATTATTTTTTTGCATAACATAATCAAGGTAATGCAGCAAAGAAAGCAAAGCTAACAAATCTCAGTTCCCCCGCTTCATGCTAAATTTCTTTTAAGAATTTCTACTCATTCCCATTTTAAATATAAAGGCATATTCATGAAAAAATATCAATGAGAAAAATAGAGATGGGCGGAAAGGGACACCCGATGTAAATAATAATAACTTTTAAAAATCACAAAGGGGATTTGGGCAGCTAACGCTGGAAAAGTCAGCTTTGGAAAGCGCCAGCTGGTTACAAAAAGAGGAAGGAGTCTTTTTTTTCCCCCCAGAAAGAGCCACAGGGAAAGAATGGGAAAAAGCCAGTCAGTTTTGTGTGGAAAAGTTGGGCAAAGATATCTCAAAGGTATCTCCAGGAGGAGGAGAAGGAGGTTTCCTCCTCCTCCTCCTGGAACCGCTGCTGCTTTTCTTCCTTTTCTTCCTGGCTGTAGCCACCCAATCTCTGAAGATCCAGTATTTCCATCTCATCCAAAAGGCTGGCTGTGGGCAGAAGGATGGAAGGGGTGGCGAGGGCTTTGTGAGGTCTCTCTGATGGGGGATGGCTTGGCATACAAGAGCCGGTGCTGGGCTCGACCTGCTGGCTGGAGGGGAGCTGCTGTGGGGGACTAATGAGGGGGCGCTTGAGGCTTGGAGCCCTTGGGGCTCAGAGGAGTAAACCGCATCCAGGAAGCACTAGAACAGAGAGAAGCAGCCAGAGTCAACCCTGACTTTGCTGTTCATTGCAGACACTTGATCGCCCCCCTGGAAGCTCCTGTTTCTTGAGGAGCCTGGCCAAAGTTTCCTGTGCCGCTTCAGCGAGCGCTCCTTGAGAAACGAGAGTTTGCAGGGGGCTGATATAGCGTCTGCAATGGACAGCAAAGCCAGGATTGACTCTGGCTGCTTCTCTCTGCTAACAAGAGGCCTCTCTGCTAACAAGAGGCCAAGCTAACTGCCTGAAGGATCCCATCCTGTCCCTGGGAGACCTATGTTAATACTATGGGATAGAAAACTGCCATCCTGTGGTCAAAGCAGGTATTGCAGACACAAAAAGAAACCACCTGTTTAATGGGATGTTAAGGTTATTATCCTGTGTT